>NC_088686.1:40763000-41377250 GCF_028017835.1 Emys orbicularis
AATAGACAGAGCCTGGGTGGGGCAAGGGGTGGAAATTTGGGAACACACAGTGAAGGAAGGGATGGCAGTGACACAAGCATTGCTGGTGCTCCAGTCATTTCCCAGCCTTCAGCAATATGCCAGCACTGCCTTGGCCTTGGTAGAGGTAAGATGCTAAAGAGCCTGGAATTCACACCTTGATGCCCTGCAGTGGGTCTGCAACTTTCAGCTGCAAGAACTCTGGAGAAACTCTTTCCAAAAGGCCAGGCACTCAGCTGCCTGGAGCTCCCTGTCCACTGCCGAAATCCTCGCTGCTTGGAGGCAGCCGAGTGCAAACAGGCAGGCAGGTTTAGAGGGCGCTGAGCACTTGCCGCAGGGGAGGGAAAGGTGCGCTGGGGTGGGAGCGGGGAAGAAGCCGCTTAACTAGCCCCGGCCAGGCTAACGCCCCTCATCAGGGCAAGGAGGAGCAGTTACAGCGGAGCAGAGCGCACGGCTGCCACGGAATCCAGCTCTGCTCGCATTCCAGCACTCCCGTTTAACCCTCCCCCGGGGAACGCAGGGAAACCGGGAGCAGCACACACAGTCCCCCTGCCTGGCAGGTTTACACCAGCTCAGCATTGCTCAGCACGCCAGGGAGCAAAGGACTGTCCAAGCAACTCTGCCCCCCCCCCCACCCTTCACCGCGCTGCTCTCGCCTTCTTTCCTGCCCCAGTTCTCCCTCCTCCCCCGCTCGCTCTGCCGGGCTGCATTTAAATACAGTTCCTATTATTGCCTCTCCCCAGGCTTTTCAGGGAGCCAATACCAGGCACAGCAGGGATCAGCGAGAACCCAGCATCAAGAGCAAGCGTTTCCCTTTATAAGCCCCCAGCTCCTTGACAACTTCATCAAATAAAATTGAGAGACAGCGAGCGAGCGCCAGCCAGTGCTGGCATTTCCCCCTCCCCCCCCCTTTTGTAGCTTCTCTGACACTCTCCCCAGCGCTCAGGGCTAGCGTGCAGGGGGAAAGGGGACATGCAGTAATCCAGGTCCTAAACACACCAGAGAGGGTTAGGGCATGTCTCCGGAGAAGACCCTCTGCTATGGGGGCTACTGTACATCACCCACGCTGTACCGCCCCGCCCGGGGTAAACTATCATCCCCTTCTAACTTGCTACACCAAGTACAGCTCTCAGACCTTAACTAGCTGCCGTTTTATGGAGACGGTGTCCGATTACATAGCATATGGCCAGAGATAGGTACACGTAAATTGACACTGTCCCCCTCTGCCCGTCAGAATGTGTGACTATGTCCACACCCAACACACACACAGCTCACCTCCAAACACACATGGATTCGAAATATCAATCTGTTTCCCTGAAGAGAGGGTGTGTGTGACACAACACACGCGCGCGCGCCATGGGACCAGCATGTCCTAACCTACAGCAGGGTAAATGGAGCCTGCTCATGCAGACCCATGCAGAGTCATGATCCAAGCTTCCCACTTCAGCATCAATAGTCGCAGTACATGACCAGAGAGCTCTCGGATTTCAGGAAGATCCGCTGTCAAACATTAGGCTTCCCAACGCACACTGATACCACCACCACCGGCTCCGGCTCCCCAGGACCCAGCCCCACCAGCACACTCCGCAAGAATAGCGGCCGGGTCAATTTCACTCCCAGCCCCAATCGCTGGGTGACAAGCTGCGTGGGACTTTTCTCACAGCCCTGACGCCGCTAGCGGTAAGTCCCTCCGGCTTCCCAGCCTGGGAGTGGGGCTCACGGCTGGGCAGCCGAGGGTTAACCCCCCAATGCAGGACAGCTCTGATCTGCCTGAAGAAGTTGGCAGTTTTAAGGAGTTTTTTCATAAAAGCGGGTTTGGGGGGGGGGGCGAGGAGGGTGATAGAGGTAAATAAAAGGGGGTTGGAGGAGGGGAGAGAAAAAACACCCCCGCAAGAGAAAGTCAAATTCTGTTCTCAAGCCCCCCTCCCCTGCATGCTACAGCTGTTTTGAAGAAAAAGGTTAGAAGGAAACAGTGAAAACCCACCGTGTCCTCCTCGTAGGGAGACAGGCGAGCGGTAGATAGAAATAGGCACAGAGTGGTGCTTGCTGCCGTGGAAATGATGCTCATGCTGAGCCTGAGACACAGACGAGGAAGAGGAAGCAGAAGAAGCCACGTTAGAGGAACTCCAAACCGAGCTGACGATACATCCCCAAAAGAGGGAGCACATCCACAGGGTCCAGGCAGGGTGGCGTCCTGGGCAGATGCTGGGGTCTATTCTCAGGTGCATGGTCAATGCACTGGGCACCTACAGACGGGTAGTTTGAATTCCAGCCGGGAAGACAGAATACGGTTCATGATGTCAAGGGGCCCATCCTAGCAGAAGAGAGAGTCACTTCCAAGGTGGGAGGGTGTGTGCGCTGGAAGGGGATGGGAGGGAGGAGAATGGGGTGTGGGGGGAAGGTTAATAAACAACTACACGCAAAAATTAAAGGTCGATGTTTCCCAGGGCTGGCTCTACTGTGCCAGGAACCCTGCTGCTGCACCAAACCGCCAGGAGGGATCAGGAAAGCGACACATGTCAGGAAGAAGGATCCTGGATCTTTCACTTGTCAGGTTCCTCCAGGATCATAGATGACTTTCCCTGTCTGTGATCCTTGCCTCTCACTTAACAGGAGAGGGGCAAAAGAAAAAATAGCCAGAGACCCTAGGAAGGTTTTTGATTTTTTTTTATCCCAATTAAAAGGGCTTTCTGTTGCTTCTCCACTAGCAAGTGTTGCAATGCAGAATTGCTAGGCGCACACACACAAATCTGGATGGTTATCCTCCTTCCTCTGGATCCAGGCGGCAGGGAACTCAGTGAGAGAGAGAGACAGAGCGAAGAGGAAAAGAGCAGGGGAAGAGGAAAGAAGTCCAGAATCCACTGGAGAGACAGAGAGCCTTAGGTGGAGCAGGATGCTCAGGGGGCAGCTCACTGAGTGAAGGCAACCAGGAAGCCCAGGTGAAGTGAAGAGAGGACTTAGGGAGCCAAATTCACAAATGGGCGAGCCGCACGCAAATAGGCTCACTCCAGAGAGCGAATCAGTGAAGCCCAAACACTCTGCAGAGGCAATGGCTGGTTCATGAGAAAGGAGGGGCTGGAGTAGGGGGCTGACGTCCCACCCCCTCCATTCATATACATCTTTCTCTCACTCACACTCGTTCCCTCCCTCCCTCTCTCTTCCTGGAATCTACTCTGGCTAACGATGCTTTCTTAACAGCTATTTTTCTTATATTGAAATCATAATGTAAGTCACAACTTGCCTCACTAGGGCCAATGCAGGATTGTTCCCTGAAGTCCATCTATTACTGCAAACAAATACACAATAAAAATAAATCGAGACAAAAGTCATGAAACAAAACCCCAAAGCCAATCCCCTGCAGGCATAGGAAGAAAATCAATTGCGGATACTGACCCAGACCTTTCCGCCTCAGAACCTCCACGTTTAAAGGGATGGTTCTTGAAAGGAGTATCCAAGCCCATCCTCTCATCTGTCTGTCTAATTGTTAATGCACCTGTCACCACAGTCTCCAGCATTCGCGGAGCTTCAGTATAAATAGAGGCAAATAGAGTCGAACCACACAAACGTAGTTGGGAGCCTGATTTTCAGACCTGCTGAGCACCTACAACTCCAACTGAAGTCCGTGGGAGCTGCAGGTACTTAGCAAATCTGTTAGAAATCGGGCTGTGTGTGTGTGTCCGTCCTCCCGGGGTGAAATCAGGGCGGAGAGTAGCAGCCGTGTTAGTCCGCCTGGTCTATAGATACACAGGGGAGAGATGATCTGACATTCCCGAGCCCCACCGGGCACCTGGGCACATTCCAACCCCATCTCATCCCTTTTCGAATGGCTTTGAAATAGAATTACAGTATTTGTATCCCCAGTCACTGCGGGGAGGAAGAAAGAAACGAGGCATCTTTCTAACACGGGGGAAAGAGCTGAGAGCAAAGCAGGAGGAAAGGAGAGGAAAAGCCTTTTCTCTGAAACTCCAATACGGAGAGTGGGAGCCGGCAAGATTCCTCAGCCTCGTCGGTGCTCTCAATACGCAGCCTTCCGATCAAAAGGAGAGAAATTCTCTCCCCTCTCTGCCCCCGTTTGTTTGGCATCAACAAGGTGCCAGCAGCGAAGGGGAGGGGGAAAGGGAGAGAAAAGAAAAGGGGAGGGGAGAGATACTGCCAAATGGTGTGGCCATCTGTGACACAGGGAGGAGGTTTATACCGGCTCTTCTTCAATCGGATCTCACCGAGGGTATGCACAGCTCAGGAATGATGCACCAGTGACTGGGCGGATAGGAACTCTTTGGAGTGCGGGCCATGCAATCTAACTTTGTAGGAACGCTATAGGAAGCAATAACGCTGCATCAAAATGCTTTGAAGAGATCTAGAGTTCGCAAAAGTAGCAGAGGGGGGGAGTGAAATTACCAGGGCAGGCTGTTGTGTAGGGAAATGTGTTTTCTGCTGTGATTTGAAATTAGTTGGAGGAATGTACAGATGCAATCTACTGCAGATGCAGAGCAGAAGGCTCTCCCACCAGCAGCTTTAAGCACAGTACATAAGCACATAACAACGCCCTTTATTAACTGGAAGTATCTTCCTAGCTTTCGGATATTCTGCTAGATGAAGGCTTATTTGCCTTCAACTAGCTTCTTGCATCAGAGCCATGTGGCAACCTAGAATCACTGTGCTCATTAAACCTTTACATTGTTTTATAGAATGTTGTTTGTTATGTTTCTGCAACAGTGGGCTGAGTCCAAACCAGTGTGTTTGCACTGAACCCTCAGGGAGTCAGAACCTTAGCCAAATGGTCAGATTTTGCCTTTCATAAATAAGGATTCTATTCAGTACGTACAGCACTCTTCACTCAGAGCTTAAACTGCATATCAATTTGCATTACAAATATCTCCATTTAACATGGGGAAGCTGAGGCAGACAGGTGAAGAGATTTGCACAAGGTCATTCAGTGCATCTGTGGCAGACCTAGAAATAGAGCCAAGGTCTCCAGACTCCCATTTGGGAGCCCTAACCACTAAACCCCACTGCCTCCCAATAGCATCATTATTAATCACCACCCCTGGCTCATAAATAAAGGGAACCTCTGTGTGTCTGAGAACTTGCATTCTGTTGTCTTGGGGAGGGGTGCACAAACAACCAGAAACCTACTCAACTTATAGAAAAACTACGAATTTCACAGTTATTTATCACACAGTCAGTGTTTTTGGAAATCAATTTTGATTTGATACAGCGCAGACATAAGGCATTTTTAGATGGACCTCGGAGCTACTTCACTGATAGGCAGTTGAGAGGAATAACCATTCCTGATACATTATGATCATTTCGGAATGGGCAACTGGAACTGCACACCTGAAGTTTTTAGTTTAATGTGACATATTTGTAATTTATTTTCTAGTTTAAGCTATCTAAAGCAGTGGCTAGAGCAGTCAGGAACTCATCACTGAGGGTTGAAGTGTTCCAGAAAGTAGAACTATTCTAGTTTGCATTTATCTAGCAATCATGCAGGAAACTTGAAAAGCTTAACAAATTAATTAAGTTACAAATAAATTAATTTAGCCTTACAACATCCCATGAGGGGATTATTATCCCATTTCAAAGATATGCAGACTGAGGCACACTGAAGTTAAATGAGACAGTGGCACAACTGGGAATAGAAGCAAAGACTCTTAGCTCTGTTCTAACCATTAGACTACAGTGTCTCTCAGAGGTTGTTACAGAGCCTATGAGCCCTGTCTCCAGTTAGGCACTAGCCCCCCATCCTTTTCCCCCAAAGTTCTGACCCACTCAATTCTAAGGTATGATCAAGTACAAATTACAATATCTTGAAATGTTTGTCACCTTGTCAGATTGTGGGGAATTTAGTCATTCTCTCAGAAAAGATTTTAAAATGTAGCCCATCACCAAACAGCTTATTTCTAAAATACAGACAATATATTTTAAAATAACTATCCAGCCAATGATCAGGACAATACAAATCTGCTGTTTCATGACCACATTTCCTCTCAGTGGCTAGTGTTCAGAAAGAGACAGAACTAGCCATATTACAAGCTTGGTCACTAGTTCCCTCGATGACAAGTGATGGCAGGTTTAGAAGTTTTAAAAACTAAGGGCCTGATCCTGTTCCTGCAGAAGCCAATGGCAACACTCTTCTTAACTTCCATGGGAGCAGAACATGTTTGAAGAACTGTACTAGCATTAGCGTCAGGTACAGGCACAACCTCTGGGAAACGGCAGGGGAGTTTCTTCTCCCTCTTCTCCTCTCCAACTATGCTTGCCCTAAGGCTGGGGTAGAAAAATAGAAAGGCTTCTTCCTCTTTCTGTAAAACATACTCCTCCTGTTGTTAATCCCCATTTAATGCCCTCTTGGACCACCCTATTCTCTGTCTTCCCATGACCTTGCTCCTATTTGTGCCAGTCGACTCCCAGGCTGTTGCAGCTGGCACAGCCTGCAGGGGGAGGAGGACAGGGCACAGACACTGCAACTGTCTCTCATCCCGCCCTAACACAAGCTCAGTCCCCCACACTTAGGCAGCAGTAGGCATACAGCATGGGAGGTGGAGGGTGGACAGGAGACACACCAAAGAGTTAGGTCATCACTTAAAACTGCCCTACCCTGGGTCAGGGGCTGCAATGGACCTGACTGCCCCCAAATAAGGGAGGTGCAAACCACCTCCCCTTTGTCTCCATTTGGCTAGAAACTGGTGGACCAGTTGCTTTTGGGAAACAGGAGAGGGGCAGAGAGAGCCCAATTTTTTATTTTTTTTTAAATTTTTTTTGTTTAAGGGCAAAACTGTGAAGGCGGCTATAAATACATCAGTGGGTTCTGGTGACACCATAAAGCATTGGAACTTCACTCTGCCTTGCTTTATTAGGTGTCAATGGGTGTATTTACTGCTCTGTAGTTCACCGTCCACCCATTTATTTAGCACCACCATTGCAGGAAGAGGGCAGATTTCAATTGCACTTTCCCATCTTAGGTGATAAGAGGAAGTTTATCGCTACAATGGGAAGTTTTAACAGCACTGTTCCCAAGGGATTTACTTGCAAAGGAGATTTGTAGTTTTCCCAGATGCATATGAGTTTGGTGCATGAGAGATTTGTTTTGTATCTGAAGAAGTGAGGTTCTTACCCACGAAAGCTTATGCTCCCAATACTTCTATTAGTCTTAAAGGTGCCACAGGACCCTCTGTTGCTTTTTACAGATTCAGACTAACACGGCTACCCCTCTGATACTTGTTTTGTAAAATGAGTTTATTCTTTAAATGGGGGTGATTTCTCTCTCAGTCACGATCCAATGAGGTTCATATGTCATAAGTTTAATTTGTGTCAGGTAAAAACACAACATTTCAGATGCTTGTGTGTCTGCAGAACTGGGATGGATGTGTCAGGGAAAGAGGCTCCCTATGGTTGGTACCACCATGGGGATAATTTGCCTTGTGACAGTTTGCTGTGCTGACCAGATCCACAAAGAGCTTCAAAAATGAAAAATAATGGGGAAAAAAGTTACACCTTTTGTAACCTCAGAAGGGATCTGATTTGTATCTAGTTCTGGAGAGGTTCTTACTTTAGCCTACTTGTATAGTTTCTAATAGATCATGGCTGTCAATCACTTTGCTGCACATAAGGGTCACTCAGAACCTCCCAACAACAGAGATCACTCAATGCCTCTAACTCTAAAAGCACATGCTCCTAGCTTGTAAGTCAAAGGAGAATCCCCATTAGCTTTAGCAGAACTGGGTCTCTGACACATGGTCAAGCAGTTCTGATTCCATCAAGCAGAGGCCAGTGGTGACACATACACATTAGCCCGTTCATTACTCTATCATTGGGATAAGAGAATCAGATAGAATAGGCACTGACTCAAAACCTCTCCCCAAACTCAAAATAAGTCTCTCAAGGTTCAAAATAATCCACTTCATTTTTTAAAAAATGAATAGAGAAGAGGGTGGGAAGAACAATTTCTAGTTGTGAACTTTATAGAAAGGATTGAACAAAACAAGGTAGGGATGGGGCTGCATGCTTTAGAGAGCTTAGCACTGGATATAGACTCCTTCGCCTCTTGGTGCCTGGATCAAATGCAGCTGAGGATGGTTGTGACCAAGGGTTCTCACCAAATGGTGGTTCTTCTGAACCCCATGGGGAATGAGCTGTTCCCAGAGAATCCCTAGTGCCCAGGTGTCCACATTAAAATTGTTCTCAGAGTCCTAGAAGGCCGAGGAGCTGCAGTGTTCTCTCATCCCTAGAGGAGCGTCCCTCCAGCTCAGGACTGAGGCACATTGACACAGCTGCTGTCGTGCTGTCCCTGTTCTGTACTTTACTCAAGAATTTCGGTTTCCAAGGCTGTCAGTCTCCTACTGACTTAAAAAAATAGTAAAGGAAAAACCCAACACCAGAGCTCGTCTCCTCCCCATCAGCCTGCCAGAAGCAGAGCAGTACCATACCCCTTTACAGCAAGGTTTCTCAACCTGTGGGTCAGGACTCAAAATTGGGTCACCAGAATGTTTCAAAGGGTGGCATGGTCCACTCAGGGGAGCAGTGCCAGACCTGAGCAGCGCTGTAACCCTAGAAGTTGCAACGCCCAGAGCCAAGAGCCATGCCCAATCAGCCCCACAGCACAGGAGCTGCCATTGTGGGGTGACCAGCCTGGCCCGCAAGGTAAGCGGAGCCACCAAGCACCTCTCAGCCGGGCTGCCTGCTCCACCACAGGGCCTCAGAGCCCTGCCTGGAAGGGTGACAGGACCTGGCCCCTGCTCCCTGCCCTGGAAAGGGGGAAAGAGGCCTGCAGGGAGGCACTGATTGATGGGCCGGTGCTGCATCCTGGGCCTGTGCCAGCTGCCCTGCCACTATGACAGGGAGTGTGACACTGCCCCCCAACCTCGAGAGTGATGCTGCAGGTACCCCTCAAACATCCCCTACCACTTTATTTTAAACTATTTCAATAAATTGTAGCTTTGTTTTGATAAACAGATCAGGCTAATTTTTAAGTGACCGTGGCTATTAATGCAGTAGAAATCTGGCAACCTGCCCGAGGACCTGACTGAAACCACTCCAGGGTCTCCACCCCCAGACTATGTACTGGGTTATGACAGGCCATAAACATTCACAAATGGGTCCTGAGCCCAAAAAGGTTTTAGAAACACTGCTTTACAGGACAGAGTATCATCACAGTCTATGCAGATCATTGGTGGAACAGGGTAACTGCACATCTGTCTCCCTCTCTGACCGCAAGAACACATGCTACACTGACGAACAATACTGGGCCAAATTCTACTCATTCTCACACAAACGCAACTCTCATGCAATCAATGGGGTGGGTAAGGTTTAACTTGTGGCCCATTATTTTGAGGACAAACAAGCAACCCCCTCCCCCCCAAAAAGGGGGACAGAACATCATTAAAATGTTAATTTAGCATCAGTGAGACATTAAGACCAAGTTACAGATATGCTTAGGATTGTCCTGTCTCCCCACATCTCAGGGGAAAGAAACACACCCAGGCCTAGAAATGGGATAAGCAGCCAGTTCCATCTCTGGATGCCAGCTACATTCACACCTGCTAAAAATCTCCCATCAACATAACATTATCTTACCATCACTGCCTGGGTGCACAGACTGCCACAAGCAGTCAGTATGGAGGCTTGGGGCATGATTCCGCTCTCACACCAAGGTAACTATTGAGCAACTCAAGGAAGCCAGTGGAGTTATGTTTTTGTAAGTAAAAGAGGAAGCAGGGCTGAGGAGGGAAACAGCAGCTGATCACAGCTCCAGGGGTTGGTTACCCCTGAGTTGAAGCCATACTGCTAGCCCAGGGTAAGTGCAAAACGGTGTGGTAGGAGGTGCAAAGGTAACTGTTAGAATCAGAGGAAGGTTCAGTTCTTTAAGTATCCAACCTTCTAATGACTGTAATTTTTCCTGAGATTTCTCTACCTCCACTTCCTGTCCTGGTGGAAACAAGGTAGTACAGAGGTGGGTAGAAATTAATCAAATTTTTATGAACTTTAGATAAAGATTCTGAGTTTGACGATTGGTCTGATCTGTAGTGAAAGTTCAAGTTGGTTGTTTGGCACTGTTTGGGAAGGCATGTGTGTGCTGGGCCAATCTGAAGAGCAGAGCTCAGCCCTTTTGGCCAAGTCTTACTGGCCATCAGGGCCGGATTTCCCATTTTGGCATGTGCCTGGGGCATCGGCATTCTAGGGGCACCTAAAAATTCAAATTTTGCTGCTCCCAATCCCAGCAGGGGGCGGGGCTGGGGCCGGCTGAGAGGGAAACGGCCATATGCAGCCCTGCTGGACTGCTCCTCGCTTAGCCCGGCAGAGAGAGTCCTGTCCCAGTGGGGTCGGTGAGTGTGGCCTGGGGGCAGGGCTTGGGAGAGTGGGTCTCTGGGCAGTTTTGTAGGGGGGGAGGCTCTGGGCAGTGGGGCAATGGTGGGGGGCAGTCTGTATGTATTGGGGCACTGGGCAGTCTGTTTGGGACTGGAAATTTGTGGTGGGGCTGTGAGGGGAGTCCTGGGCAGTGGGGGGGGGGGCGTCTGTGGGCAGAGAGGCGCTGGGCAGTGGGATGCCCAAAAGTCAAGGGCAGGGTGCCTGCGGTGGTTATGAGCTCTGAGCTGCTGCAGGTGGTGGGGCACCCCGCAGCTCCTGGCTGCTGCGGGCAGGGGGCTCCAAGCCCCTGCGCCTAGAATGTAAATCCGGCCCTGCTGGCCATATGATTTGTGAGACCTCAAGGTGGTGGAAAAGGTTAGAAATCGGGCCATGAGTTTCCTCTCCATCTAGTCCCTCTGTCAGAATCAAACTGTATGTCACTGGAGCTAAAGAGTGGGGTATCAAGTGCCTTGCTTAGGTTCAGCCCTGGGTGGGGCTCACATTTACCTTCTCCCTGCCCCCCCGCCCCCACCCACCCACACAGGCAACATGGTAGAATAAGCAAGGGAGTGGGAATATGGCTTGCCTGCATTCTGTCCCCTGCTCTACATCTGATGGTTGTGGGTGGGGTAGATTCAGTTAGGAGATTGAACAATTATTGCCCTTGCTTTCAGCACAGAACCCAAGTATTGAATGGAGCATGAGGAAAGAACTGTGGTCTGTACTTAGGACTTAGCTTTCCTTATTCTTGACAGTATCAGCTACGGGGCAGCAGACTTCCTGTCAACCTCTGCAATTTGCATGATCTGTGTGGTGACTGGGGCAAATTCATCCCTAGTGTAACTTCCACCAATTTACACTAGGTATAAAAGTTTAGTCCACAGTGTCTACAGGATCTTTTTTATATGGAGACGTTGCACTGCCTATGCCGGTAGTAGAGTCTTGTGCCCTCACCCTTAGTGATGGTCCCTCCAGTCTGGGGCAAGACACATCTGGAAGATGCTTGGCCTGCCGCAGCTCAGACTGTATCTCTTTTGTGGATCAATAGAGGACTTCAGTCTCCAAAGTCCATCATTCTGGCCCCTTTCACGCAGGTGCTAAACATTAATTCTGATATATTAAAATTAATGTCATGACTTCTTAGCCTGGGAGGAAAACGCTAGGAAATTATTTCTGATGAGCTTTAACTCGGAAACTTAAACAGTGCCTGAAAGCCTGGATTAGCAAGTGGTGGGAATAAAGACGGTTAAAACGTCAATTGCAATAAACAGGGAATGATTTTCATTTTTACCCACAAGAGTGGAGAGGAGATTTTTATTTTCCTTTGGAGCTCAAAGAAACCTTGTCTGACGCAAAAATGAAAAGCTGAAAAAGCTGTTGCTTTTGCTCCTTTAAACTGGCTTCTGTGCTAATGAAAAGCGAACTCCCTAATAGACACACTGCAAAGGCTTCCCTCTGCTTTTCCTCTTTCTTCCCACCTATCATCTTGCCTGGCTTTTGCCTGTAATCACCTGCTCATCTCACAGCAATAACTGCCAGGTGACGCGTGTTTGCTGTGGCCTCCCCAGACGCCAAGAAGAGAATTAAAAGAAAAGAAAAGAGGGAGGGGGAGAAAAATCCTTCAATGACACAAGTGTCTCACTGCCAGGCAGACAAAGAGTGAAGCGTTTCCTGCGGCCCAGGCTGTTCATGTGGGAGCCGCTGATAGGTGTAATTTCCTAAGATGTATACCTTGTCAGTGTGCACAAGATGAACAGAAAGAAGGTCAGAGCAGCCAAAACCGAAAGATTGGAAGGACAAAAGGAGAAAGCGGGGAGCGCCGTTGGGCTGCTTTTAACTCTCACAGGACACATGCTGCATTGTCTGTGGCAAACCTACACATAGGCACAGCTGATAATGCCATATAAAGAACCCCTCTTCCCCCCACCCCCGGCCCTTGGCTCTCAACAGATGAAACAACCATTGTACAATGTGGTTCCTGTGGGTCTATCAAACTCTCCCTGGGCGTTGCTGACAGCAATTCCCCTCCTCCCCCAACCATGTTATCACCAGGTTATTGACTATGCAGGGGAGTCTATAGCATAGTTTGGCTAGCAGGGCTCTCAAACAAAATACCCCCCTACCCCCGCCTATAGAGAATCCATATTATCGCCCTGCTAACAATCTCCATGTATCATCTATAATGTGGAAGGCATCATGCAATGATGTCACAGGAGCTGCAGATGCATCTCTCAGGAGAAGATGCAGAGTGTAGAGCTTGGTCACGCTAGCAGGGCCGGCTCCAGGCACCAGCTTAACAAGCAGGTGCTTGGGGCGGCCAAGGGAGAGGGGCGGCCCCTGCGGCAATTCGGGGGCAGCAGGACCCTCACTCCCTCTAGGAGCGAAGGACCTGCCGCTGAACTGCCACCGCCAATCACGGCTTTTTTTTTTTTTTTTTCAATTGCCGCCACTGATCATGATCGCGGCTTTTTTTTTTTGCTTGGGGCGCAAGAAATGCTGGAGCCGGCCCTGCACGCTAGGGTTAAGATAGGACTAGAGACAGTCCAGGATAAAACTAACTGCTCCCTGCTGGTACCCCTACAATATGTAGAGCCTGATCCTGCAGCTTCCAGTGACTTCAAATGGGCACACAACACACCTGTGCAAAACCACCAATAGACCTGAATACACCCCAGGCCCATTCACAGCAAACCAGGGAAATCCCTGGGACACTGAGTCTCCAGCAGAGAAGCTGAATGAAAACATAGAAGGGAGAAACGTGAACCACTTAAAAAAAACAAACAAAAAACCTCCTTTTCCTCCAGAACATCTGCACACCCTCCTAACTCAGGCTCCAGTCCGCACAAGCTTCTCTAATGCTTCAGATCCCAAGAGACTCCAGCAGTTCCCTATCCCATCAAATCCTTCATCCCTACCGCAACTCAAAGGGCATGTGCACACGCAAGTCACACGGAGGCAAACAAAGCATCTGCTTTCTCATCCTAGATGCTCTCCTTACCCACCACCACTGTATCTGAGCATAACAAAGGTGTGTGTGTGTGTGTGTGTGTGTGTGTGTGTGTGTGTGTGTGTGTGTGTGTGTGTGTG
This sequence comes from Emys orbicularis, assembly GCF_028017835.1. Lineage (NCBI taxonomy): Eukaryota > Metazoa > Chordata > Testudines > Emydidae > Emys > Emys orbicularis. The sequence continues at coordinate 40,776,453 of NC_088686.1, forward strand.
TGTGTGTGTGTGTGTGTGTAAAGATCCTGCAGCAAAAGCCCAGTGGCGCTGCAAATGCTTACACCAGAGTTTGCATGAGCGTCCGGCAGGCGATAGCTTTAAGCTCTAGGCATCTGTTACAATTGGGAAACAAAGAGCGAGCAACACCATCCCTCACCGATAAGGCATAAACTGTTCCCACTATAACTGTGCTACTTATTGAACAGCAAGGACAAAAAGCCCTGGCTACTCGTTGCAGAGCCAAGGGAAAAGCTAATGCTACGGATGCAACAGATGCTGTTTGAAGTAGCCAAGCACACACACACACACACACAGAGGCTTCTCCTTCTCTTGCCTCTTATCTGTTCCTTCAACTCTGTCAACCAGAGACTGCCACAGAAGAAGGGAGAGAGGGGAAACCACCCAAGGAAATGCCTGTGTAACACTCAGAGGCAGCTCACTTGAAAAGTATCAACTTTCATTCCATTGCTTTTGAACTTCGATGAGTCGCACAAAAGCCCTGTGCACCTGGGATCATCCCCTTTCCTCTTCTCTGTGTTATAAGAAGGCTTGTGCATATTTTTAATTGGATATCACCATCCCCTCCTCTCTTTTTCACTCTCTCACCAGCCCCTAAAGGTGAGCACTCAGTAGGGCCAGGCCCAATCCATCAGTGTCTCCTACTGGATGGGGGCAGAAATGCAGTTAGTGCTACGAGGCAGGAGTGAGAGAGGAGCAGCCTTCACAATGACCCACTATTCTCCACTTATTTGCCCTCTCCACCTCCGCATTCTGATCTCTTCCTGCACAGACAACAGAGCTTATGGCAACGCTAGCTATAGAAAACCCTAAAATAGACAGGTTAAACAGACAGACGTGTGGGCTGTATAACAACTTTCCTCAGCGTAGAGATGCTCCTTACCAGCTACCAGCCCCCACACTGAAGTATCAGGGACTTATTGATAAAAAGGACTCCATCTGATACTCCCGGATGTATTAAAAAAAAATGCTCCCATGTTCTACAGTAACACTCGACTGCAGAATAGTGTTTTGACCAGTCACTGTAGAATACTGTAGTACATAAGGAAACCTTTAGAAAAAAAGTTTTACAGTTTTCTGCAGTAACAGAACAAATCAGTATAACTTGAAAAACAGACACCCCAGTGTCTTAGATCTGTCCTTCAGAGGAGAGGTGCCCAGTGCCGCTTTGGTTGATCAGGCATCATTGTCCATTGCAAAAAGGAATTCTTCTAGTTCTGGCATGAAAAGCTAAATGGGCTGAAATACAAACAGAGAAAGATCACTTCCCTCTCCCATATCTCCACAAAAATCACTTTAGTAGTTCAATCAAGCAATTGATTAATTATTGGAATAGCACAAACAAGGAGGAGAAAATTGTTTAGGGTGGGTCAAACTAGCCCAACGAAATTAAGCGAAAGGACAATTCAGAAGGAGTCTGGAGAAATATTTCTTAATTATATAGGGAACAAGTGTAAGTCCTGGAAGTCCCATTGCTTTGACGATTTAAAACTGGACAGGACAAAGCACTGGAGAATAGGCTGTATGAAACAATCTTGCACTGATAGGGACTAGATAAGATCCAGTAGGTCATTTTCATCTGGAACTTGGATGATTCTGTGGCCACTATAAGTAATTGCATTGATACAGTACTAATCACCATCACTATTGATTTAGCTATTATTAACTAGCTGTAACAAATTGAAACTGAGCAAAAGGAAAATTTAACCTATCAGGACAGGTTTCCCAATGCTGTCTGTGGAATAGTCTCTCATGGGAAAAGATGAGAGCTCCATCATTTAGGAAATAAGAGGTCAGATCTTCAAGAGCCCAGTGCCAGATTTTCAAGTGCTTAACACCCACAATTGGGGGAAGATTTTCAAAATGGGAGTAGATTTCTTTGAAAATCTGGTCCTGCTTTTGGGTGTCGAGCCCTTGTGAAAAATCCAGCCCTTTTCCTCCTTACTTCTGAATCAAAGCACCATGATTACAATGCTGCTCCACAGTTGGAAGATTTGCTTAAGAACGTTACTTATAGGAATGTACCATTCTCATCCTATGGGTTTGTAACTCACCTAGCACATTTTTGGCACTACTGCAATGTAAGTCATAGTAACAGAAATGGCGATTGAGTTTAAACTAGACTCTCAGCTAAACAAAGTGCTGGAGACTCTCCTGTAGGGAACAATCCTGTAATGTCCATGTGGGATAGATTGCATTTAACAGCTATTTCTACCTGCATCCATTTTTCTCCTTTCCTATCTTCCATTTTTATAATTGCCCTTCTCATCCTACATTAACACACACCTAGAGGCTCACCCACTCACTCTCCTTTCTTTCCTTGCCAAGTAGGAGCACCCTGCCTAGGAGTCGGTCATTTGCTGTCCACAGACCTACTGGTGTGTTTCTCTCAATAGTGGACATCTGGAGGAACTATCTACTTCTTACACACTTCTCAGCACAATTGGAGGCCAGGAGGGAATTTAAGCACCAAATCTTTTAAAAATATCTTCTGTCTCCCCTTCTTTCCCCTCCCGGCAGATTGGCTTCCAAAACCATTCTTCTTAAGAAAATACACTCACACACACACACACACACACAAGGGGGAGTATACCAATCCTTACATCTCTATTGCCTAACACTTATCATTATAATTTTTGACTGTTTTTGGAAGAAATAAGTAAAGCCAAGGATAGAATCCAGTTATCTTGCATGGCATTCAGCCTTCTTAACACATGACCATATTTTATCAGTCCCCTGCCTCATTCACTGCACACCTATCTTCTACAGCAAATAAGACAGGAGTCCTACAGACAACAGCTTCATTTGTTACACAGCCCTGAGCACCATCCATGCTGTACAGTGAATGAGGTAGGATCCAAAATAGCATGTGATTAACGACTGTCTCATAATGCATACACACAAGAGGACAGAATTAAGTTTGCACTGACAACTTAATGCTGTCATTTCCTATCTTTTGTGTACTTGACTTGGCAACTTAATGATCTTTGAATGCAGGATTTTTGTTTGTGTTTTATACAGATCACATAACAATTTAAAGGGGTATACAGATACTTTATTTAATGCACAATTTATGCAGTGAGGAAATGCAGCTAGTATGTGTGTGTCTCAAATGGCCCATATAACTGAAACAAACTCCTAGCATAGTGATGGGCACCATAGTGGAGCCTAAATAGATTAAACTACTGTTGCTAGAAACACATGGACTGAATTATTTTTCCCTTTCGGCTGATGCCAGGCACCCTGTCATTCTCCTCCTATCCCTTCTAAAGGGTTCTCGTTAGCAGGTTGAGAGAATTAAGTTAAGTTGACTCACCATTATTAATAGAAACAACAAGGAGTCCGGTGGCACCTTAAAGACTAACAACTTATTTGCGCATAAGCTTTCGTGGGTAAAAAACCACCCAAATAAATCTGTTAGTCTTTAAGGTGCCATTGGACTCCTTGTTGTTTTTGTGGATACAGACTAACACAGCTACCCCCTGATACTTGACATTATTAATGGGTCTCTCTAATTCAATTGTGGCATGTTCAGAGAAAGCCACCTGCCTTCCTTTCCAGCAGAAGAGGATGCTGAAACACTGCCAACCTTTTGCCCAGCTGCTTTAAAAGCAAAAATTAGATGCACCTGGCCTATTTCTGCAGCCAGACCCTGGGATGTGGAGTAACAAGGTTCCATAGGGAGCCCGCACTCTTTGGAGTCAGTGCTAACCTTATTGCCCTGTCATAGTGCTAGGGGATGTTGTGATGCTGGGAGTGGGTGCTCATGATTCAGAAGAGGGCAGTAGTCATTACTGACACCAGAGTGAAGCTGTAGGAGGTGCTGAGTACTCAGTAAGTGGGGTTAGTGGCAAGGAGGAAATTCAAGGTACGTACCCCATTTAATTTTAGATAGTCTCAAAAGGGAGGTTTAGGACTAAATGGGCACAAACCCCAAGCCAAGTGTAAACCAATGTAGTGATGTCTTGGCTCTGCAGGAATACTGAAACTATAGGTCTGAGAGGGATGAACTTCCATATTGGTTCTTCTGTGTTTGTACAGTGCCTAGCACACTGGGGTCCTGGTCTATGCCTGGGGCTCCTAGGCACTATGGCAATACAAATACATAAATAAATAATGAATTGGTGACTGATGCTTAAAGATGGCAATTTCAACATCCGCTTGGTTAACTATTTCCATGCTGATCATTTTAGTAGAATAACCCAGCTCAACTGCTTCATCTGCAATGCCAAACTACCTCTCACCATTCCCCAGGTACCAATTGGCCCCTCCAGTTCCCCCCACTGACTGCTCCTAGGATGTCGTTACTCGCTGCCCGTGCAGGATCTCTAGCATGCCGAAAATTGAAAATGCAGCGACAATGTAAAACAGATGTAAAATAAAAAGGGGGGGAGGAATAACTCAGTGGTTTGAGCATTGGCCTGCTAAACCCAGGGTTGTGAGTTCAATCCTTGAGGGGGCCACTTAGGGATCTGGGGCAAAATCAGTACTTGGTCCTGCTAGTGAAGGCAGGGGGCTGGACTCAATGACCTTTCAGGGTCCCTTCCAGTTCTAGGAGATAGGATATCTCCATATATTATTATTATTATTATTATATTCAATTTACCATCAAAACAAACACAGGGAATGCTGTGCTCATTAGAATATTCATATTGGTCTTCGGTCGCATAGACACCTCCACTTTTAAACACTATCTGAAGCTGCCACAGAATTTCCAGAATGTCACCAGAATACCTTAGAATCTTGGGGCCTTGCCACAGAAAGTAGGTCCAGTTTGCCATAGAGTACACAAGGCATTTATTATATCTAAGTTGCAGTGCATTTGCAGTCTCAATGGGCATCTCTAAACATGAGTACACCGTCATGCACACCCAGTTTGCGCTCACATATATTCAGGTGAACACACACAGGTGAGGCACAGATAAGCTTTGTACACACTCAGCCACCCATCCACAGTAGATGCATGTTTACACACAGGAGTTCAAATACACATGCAGGCACACACATACACGCACACAAAATTGTAAACATGCACAGACCCACATACATCCCCAGGAGCACATACATAAATGCATCCACACCCAGAGTGTGCACAAGTACAAGTCCACATAGCTACAGGCATACTCACAGATGCCTAGACATCTACAGAGGTGCTCATGTATGCCAAGGAGAACATATATGCATCATACATACAAGTGCACAGCGGCTCCCACATCTCTACAGCCAGGAGAACAAGATGCTTCAGAGCAAAGTGAACATCACCAGCTTCCCACCAAGCACACCTCAGATTTTCCCTTTTAAAGAGAGAAAGCTTAGTTGTCAAACCCAGTAATAAATGCTTGTCAAAGCTGTTTCTGATGGGATATAAAGGTCGTGGCAGGAGTGGGGGCCACCACAGTCAAACTGCACTAGCTGAACTCAGAGCAGGAAAGAGACAGTGACAAAGATTTCTCCCCTTTGTGTCTCTGGGAAATGATGAACAAATCTTTCAGTGTGATTACTCTCTCAGGTCTGCAGGCCATGCTCTCAGGCCTGTAGTAGACAGAAGATGCTCCTATCTTCTCTCAGATTAAATGTGCCTAGTGAAAGCGATCAGAGGCTGGTGCAACAATTATCTTTCCTTGTTAGAAATGAGGACAATGACTCCTCTCTCAAGGCCCTTTACTGGCTGTGATAGTGCTCAGCCAATATCAGTGGGCAAAACATTTGGTGTAAATAAAACAAAGCTCCGCATCGAGTAACCCTCTTTTATTTTTGTTTGCTCTTCTACGCCTGCCCCGTGAAGCGGCAAGATGCCAGATCCTTTTTTAACTTGCACAAATGTGTCTAAATGTCACCCAAGAGCCTTGTTAGGTGAATATCTTGCCAAATGTGTTTCCCCCTTTTTAAAAAGCATTTTAAAAAAAATTTAAAGACTCACACTCCTGCCACCTCCCCACTCCCCATTCCCAAAGTCAGATCACATGCCCAGCCCCCAGCATTCCCAAGACCGGCCCTCTGTGACAATCCAGAGTTGCACTCCCTATAGTCTGTTGCAGCAGCTTTCATCTCTTGGTGCGGAACATGCCTCTGCCCTGGGGTGCTAGGAGGAGTGAGCAAGCCTGAAGGGCATTCCAGTCACTGTACAGCAAGGCTCTCTCCATTTAAAAAAAATATTTGAAGCACATTCATTTGAAGCACATTCATTTTATTTTATTACCATGAGTTTGGAGGTAGAGAATGGTGCCCAGCTGACAATCCAGAGTAGGCAGCACTGCGGGTGCTTCAGTATGCTCCTTTTGCGTGAGTATTTGCTTCAGGTTGGGGCAAATACTCACCAGCAACCACACACCACACAACAAAAACACTAACCCAGGAACCTATCCTTGCAACAAAGCCCGTTGCCAACTCTGTCCACGTATCAATTCAAGGGACACCATCATAGGACCTAATCACATCAGCCACACCATCAGGGGCTCGTTCACCTGCACATCTACCAATGTGATATATGCCATCATGTGCCAGCAATGCCCCTCTGCCATGTACGTTGGCCAAACCGAACAATCTCTACGCAAAAAAATAAATGGACAAAAATCAGACGTCAAGAATTATAACATTCAAAAACCAGTCGGAGAACACTTCAACTTTCCTGGATACTCAATTACAGACCTAAAAGTCACAATTCTTCAACAACAACAAAAACCTTCAAAAACAGACTCCAACGAGAAACTGCAGAACTGGAATTAATTTGCAAACTGGACACCATTAAATTAGGCTTGAATAAGACTGGGATGGGTCATTACACAAACTAAAAACTATTTCCCCTTGCTAATTTTTCCCCTACTGTTACTCACACCTTCTTGTGAACTGTTTGAAATGGGCCATCCTGATTATCACTACAAGAGTTTTTTTCTTCTGCTGATAATAGCCCACCTTAATTGATTAGTCTCATTAGAGTTGGTATGGCAACCCCCATTTTTTAATGTTCTCTGTGTATGTGTGTGTGTATATATATATATATATACACACACACCTTCCTACTGTATTTTCCACTGCATGCATCCGATGAAGTGGGTTTTAGCCCACGAAAGCTTATGCCCAAATAAATGTGTTAGTCTCTAAGGTGCCACAAGTACTCCTGTTCTTTTTACTGGTTTTATGGTCCATTACAACAACTTGTAACACACCCTGCTGTCTATTAACTCTCCATTGTCTTATGACTGCAGAGGTATTCATTGCCCATTTCATTTTAAGTCCTCTCCTACAACATGTGTAAACCCCTTACACTAAATAATCTGACCCACCTTGTATATAGCTTGGACATTCTGGTTACTTTCCCCAGACCTGAAGAGCTCTGTGAAGCTGAAAAGCGTCTCCTTCCCACCAACAGAAGTTGGTCCAATAAAAGGTATTACCTCACCCGCCTTGTCTCTCTCAGTTTGAGTGGAGACAGTACAAGCTTCTCTCTCCATCTTGGCCCCTGCTGCCAATGTGACTTTTGCAGCCAGCAGTTCCACAGTCCAAGCCAGGACAATGATGATGGTTGCTATAGAAAATTGTGAGGAAGACAGCTAAGGGTATTCTATGTGGTAGTGTAGTAAGTCTGGGAGCTAGAGAGCCAGGGAGAATTAGAGTCTGTGTCTAGCAACCTCTATGAACAATCTCCTTTACACTTAATACAGTGGTCACCAACTGGTAGATCGTGATTGACTGGTCGATCCTGGAGCTTCTGACAGTCGATCGTGATCTCCGGCCACTAGAAGTCCGGCGGCACAGTGGGGCTAAGGCAGGACCCCTGCCTGCCCCAGCCCTCCGCCGCTCCTGGAAGCGGCCAGCACACCGCTGTGGTCCCTGGGGGGTGAGCAGGGGTCTCCGCACGCTGCTCCTGCCTGCAAGCACTGCCCCCGTAGCTCCCATTGGCCGGGATTGGGGAAGTGCGGCCAATGGGAGCTGTGGGGGTGGTACCTGCAGGGAGGGGCAGCGCACGGAGCCACATGCCCCCCCGAGGGGCCGCAGGGGCATGCTGGCTGCTTCCGGGAGCGGCGTGGAGCTGGGGCAGGCAGGGAGCCTGCCTTAGCCCTGCTGCGCCGCCAACCAGGAGCCACCCGAGGTAAGTGCTGCCCGGTGGGAGCCCGCACCCCAACCCTTCACCCTGAGCCCCCTACTGGAGCCAGCACCCCGTGCCCCCTTCTGCACCCAAACCGCCTCCTAGAGCTTGCACCCCTCACCCTCTCCTGCACCTCAACCCCCTGCCCCAGGCTCAGCCCAGAACTTCCAACACACTCCAAATCCCTCGGCCCCAGCCCAGGGCCCATATCCGCTCCCACACCCAAATACCCTGCCACAGCCTGGTGAAAGTGAGTGAGGGTGGGGGAGAGCGAGCGATGGAGTGAGGGGAGATGGAGTAAGATGGGCAGGGCCTCAGGGAAGGGGCGGGGCAGATCCTGAGTTGCACTTAAATTCAGAAAGTGATCTTATGCATAAAAAGGCTGGAGACCACTGACTTAATACAACCAAGTCATTCCTCTTCTCCCCTATGGCGGGGCACTACAGTCTTTCAGCTTTGGTCTGCAAAGGACCATCTCTAGGCATGAATTCCACATTCTTACTATGCATCTGGACTGGCATTTACAAAAATCATTCTGTGCTGAGCTCATGTTATTTCTCTCTCAGGCACATTCCTAAACACTGGAGACTGAATTACTGACCTTACTGCATGGGAGAAAAGCACCCCAGTCTGACCCTCCTTGGGAGGCTGAAGGTAGGACTCACAACAATTAGTGCATATCCTATGGGACATTCTAGAGTCATGTAGCAAAACGGTGACATTGCATCACAACATTGGTACGCATTAATACAGGGTTGCCCATGTGATGCAACTGAACCAAACAACGCAACATCCTCCTGTCATGATGCTGCATAAAGTGAACACAGGCTCCTAACTGTTCTGCATGCAGGCCACTGAGAATTAGTCCCAGCCCCTGAATTTAGGGACAGCTGGCAACTCCTAAGGGGAACCCAGGTGTATTGGAAAGTAACTGACCCCAGGCAGTCAGAAATACAGGCCACTCCACTCCAATTCCCTTTGTTCTGGACCATTTCTGGCCTTGTGATACCTAACTCAAGAGGGACTTTCCACACTGGAAGAAAGGGGCATCACAAATGCCAATTTCCTTATTGCAAACCCTGCCTCTCCCAGCCTCCCGCGATGGAGTACTCCATTGCAGGTCACACTGCAGAAACTCAATATTGCCAACCCCAACAGTTCAAAAACCATGAGTCAGACTGGAATGGAGTGCACTCAGGGGTGAAAGTAACTTAAAGGATTTACCAGTACGCTGGAGTCCTGAGCGGGGGCGTGGCCTCAACTGGAAGAGACGTGGCCTCAACTGGAAGAGGCTGTGGCTGGGAGCCCTAGGGCCTTTAAATCACCCCGGAGCTACCAGCTTCAGAGGCGGCTGGGAGCCCCAGGGCTCAAGGGCGAATAAAAGGGCCCGGGGCTCCGGCCGCTGAGGGGAGCCCTGGGCCCTTTAAAGCGCCGCCGGAGCCCTGCCACCACTGGGGTAGTGGTGGCAGGGCTCAGGTGGGGATTTAAAGGGCCCAGGGCTCCCTGCAGTGGCTGGAGCCCTGGGCCCTTTAAATCACCGCTGGGGAATCCGGTCCAGTCCGGCACGGCGTACCGGCTCTTGCTGGTACACCATACCGGACCGCACTAGCTTACTTTCACCTCTGAGTGCACTCACCTCTCACGAGCATCCCCTGAGTGTGTGCCTGCACACACTCTCAGTTTGTGGTGGGTTTTCGGTGACTCAGCCCCCTGGCCGAGTCTCGCACAGTCTATATGTGATATTAAAACCAGGGCCGGTTCTAACTTTTTTGCCGCCCCACGCAAAAAAGAAGAGTGCCGCCCCCCCCCCCGCGAGCGCCGCGCCGCGCCAGCCCCCACCCCTCCTCCGAGCGCCAGCCCCCGCCCCCCCAGCACCGCGCCGCACCGCGCCAGCCCCCGCCCCTCCTCCGAGCACCAGCCCCCGCCCCCCCAGTGCCGCGCCAGCCCCCACCCCTCCTCCGAGCGCCAGCCCCCGCCCCCCCAGCGCCGCGCCGCGCCAGCCCCCGCCCCTCCTCCGAGCGCCAGCCCCCGCCCCCCCAGCGCCGCGCCGCGCCAACCCCCGCCCAATAAATAAATAAATAAAAACCTGAGCACCGCCCTGGCCCAAGGTGCCGCCCCAAGCACGTGCTTGGTCGGTTGGTGCCTGGAGCCGGCCCTGATTAAAACAAAGCAAACCCCTCCCGGGTACAAGTCCAACAGGGGCGTCTCTCAGTGCCCTCTGTAAAATCTCTCTCAATTTTTCCTTGCTCCATTATAGAGTGGCGCCTCAGGACTCCTTCCCTGGAAGCAATGTCTTCGCCCTCTCAGCACCTTTCTGGCCGCAGCTCTCCAGCTGGGCCACTATGGTTCAGTTCCCCTTCTGGGATTCACCAATGTCCAGGCCACTTTCCCATTGGGGGTGGGGGGAACCTATAGATCTGCCATGTCCCTTTAAATAAACTACATCACTGCTACAATTCCCTGGGCCATTTCCCCATGGCTCCAGTTCATTCTTCGCCCTTACCTCAGGACCTTGTCCTGATGGAGTCCCAGCAACCAGCCCAGAGCACCATCCACTCTCTTCCACCTCTAGCAAGGAACAGATCTCACTCTGGCCCTGAAGCTCTTGCTGGACCCTGGTTGGCTGCTTCCCCCACAGCTGCTCTAGGCAGCTTGGAGTACCTCTCTATTGCCCTTTTCTGTGGCCAGGTGTGGCAAGGCCTTAAGCAGGGGCCTCTAAACTTAGTCCACCCCGTCACACAGACCCCCCAAATTCATGAAATTGGTTACAAAGTAACATTTGAGGAGGTTTTGCTTTGCCTTCTGGTTTTTGAGCTTTTGACGGGGGAGGGTGCGTGTGTCCCATTTTCAAGCTTTTCTTTGCAACCAGGAGGACTAGAAACTTTCATTTAAAAAAAAAAGTAGCCAGAGATCATCACATAAGCACATGAGTCCAGGAGCTGAAGATTTCATGTAAGAAAAATGTTAGCTGGCATGAGACTCAATCAAATTGTGAGCTGGCGATGCTGAAACATCTCATATCTAAAATCCAATCAAGATTCTCAGTCAGTGGAGCATTTCAATGCCTCTCTTCTGCAAAGGCAGATATGTGCAGGGGAGGTCAGTATGTTACTCCAGCAGAGCAGTATTTGGTTGGTATGATCTCTGTTATGATTAGATAGATAGATAGACTTGTCCTTACACTCAGAAAAGGAGAAGACAAATCAAGGTCATTGCTTTAGCACTGCAGTGTTAATCACTAGTCTTCCCATTTAGCTGAACCTTAACTATGCAACATCTCTCTCCCCCCACCAATCCTCCCACCACCATTCTGTATCTCTCTCTTTTTCTTTCCTCCCTCATCTGACCATCCACCTGCCTCTTTTCTCCTCCTCCTCCTCTTTCTTGTGATGGGTCAATCCCTGTTTCATTTATAGAATGGAGGAGCCACTATGATAGACATGTACCTTTAGCTCTTTATCCGGCAGTACATAGTGCCTCCCACTATATATTTCCTGTCCACTGTTGCCTGTTATCCCCTTGTGTCCCCTTTCCCCTCATTAACTCTTTTGCTGTAGTGTGCTTTGGGATGCACTAAGTAGCCCTGCTCTCCCCATCCATCTTTTCCAGTGCCACGGTCTGCCGACAAGCCCGAGTATTTTTAAACAGGGATTTTTATTCATGTATTTCTTTAATTTTGGCCCTCTTGCAAGGTTGTAGCTCTGCCAGGTGACTGCAGAGGCAGTGTATGTAATCCTGAATGCTCCCAGAGTGGCAGCCCTACAGTAACTCGGCAGTGGAGGGGAGAGAAACATCCAAGCTCCGGAGGCTAACACTTGGCAAAGAAGATCAGTTTTTCTGCTGCCTTGGAAATGATGGATGGATAAAAAGGCTTTTCATGACCTGCAGCCATTCTACCCCCCACCGCCTGGAAACATGCATGGGATATAAATTGCCTCATAAGGAGACAAGCTAAACTCCACTGGCCTAAACTGTGCCTGCAAAAAGGGTGCACACAACCCCACTACACTGCACCAACCTTTGCACATGTAATTGGGTAATTGTGCACATTAGGCCTCATTTGCAAGTACAGTCTCTATGTATGCATGTGAGAGTGTCAGAGTTGACAGACTCAAGGTGAGAGAAGGGCTTCACCTAATTTGGTTTATTCCTTTCGGGAAAGATTAAAAGTTTAGACACTTACCCAGTACTCTTTGGTAGAGAAACATAGCGAGATATCTCCTGAGAACTTGTTCTCTCACAAGGTTTCTTATAAGCTCTTGTTCCAGCCTGGCTGGAAATAATGCAAAAATAGCCCTTTTTCATGTTGTTTTGGTGCTTCAGGGTTCAGCTGAAATCTGGCAGCAGTGGAGAAATGTATGAAATACCTTAAAATGAGGTTCTACTCTGACAGGGCCTCCGTCAAATGTCACTGTGGGGCCCACATCTTATTGCCTCTCAGGAACTTTCAGTTCACATGCACTCAATTTACAAGTAAAAAGATGTTTTCCCCTGTCAGCTCTGCAATCTGAAACAGAAGCTAGGGTTTGTATGACCATGTGCACTGTCATCAGTAAGAACAACTCTGCAGGACAAATGCTACCTAAAGTGACACTTGTGCAATCACACTACTTTTAAATCCTACTTTGTGACACCTACACTACCCCGTTCTCTTCAGATTATGCTCTCTGCAGTGGCCACTGCAGTCCCACTAATGGGTTTGGGTAGGTATCAGTGAGGTCATAATGTGTCTGTATTACTGGTGATGATGCATCTGAGAGAAAGAAAGATCCCAGCTTGATTCTCAGATCCCCCAGAGGAGGGTTAGGGGCACCAGGGCTTAACAGGCTGGCATTTAGAAAATTCATCTTTTTATTCATCAGGTGAGAGAATCTGAGCTGGAAATCAGTGGGAGACGATCCATATAGAATCCCGCAATGCCATTATTTTCAGGGTAGAATTGCACTTTCAGCCTCACAGCACCCCTGGGAAACAGGTAAGTATTATTAGCAACATTTTACAGATGGAATAACTCAGTCAGAGTAGTTGAGTGATTTTTCCAGAGGGTTGTAAAGCAAGTCAGTGGCAGAGCTATGAACAGGGTCCAGGAGTTCTGACTCCCAGTCCCCTATGCTATTCCTTATACTACATTAGAAGGAACATAGTTCATCCCATCCCTAATGAAAAGCAGATCAAGAGTATGGGAGATAAAGTATTTTGTTGATCCCCATAAATCTGCATGCAGACCACATAAGTATGTGTAGAAGGAATGTGTCAATGTCTGTGAATTAATACTATGCATTTCACACTGATGTGAATGTACAATATGTGCAACTTGGCCTCAAAGTAGATGAAATAATTGTGAAGAAAATTAAAGCAAGGAGTTTATCTCAATAATAAGCTATGTGCTAAGTACATTTTGTGGCCTATTAGGAAAGACGTGAAGGGAGGCAGTCAGGAACTGTTAAGGATTAGCACAACTTTCTCTTGTCACACCAGGTATTCTGGCAAACTTCAGATTTTCATGGGGAAACTGCCTGACAGGATGCTAATGTATCTACATATCACCACCAATACCCTCTCCCGCACCCACTAATATGCCTACTTGACAGATTTAATTATAACCACTGTTCATACTTTGTACATTTGAGCATGATTTTTCAAACTTTCATAAAGCCTCGGCTGGTTACAAAAGAGAAAAGTTTTGCTGCTCATTACACAGTAACACACTCACAGTTACTATGCTAGACACCAACCCTATTTGGAACTTCCAGCTGGTAGCTAGGATAGAACATAGAACCTCTTGCTCTAGAAGCAAAGGGCCCTGCTACCTGACCCAAGGGACTCATACAGCACATTTAATCAAATATATCAAAGCACTTTGCAGATATTAGATTCACAACATGCCTGGAAGGTAGGTATTATTATCTCCTACTTATAGAGAAACTGAGGCACAGAGAGTTACCCAAGGTCACACAGTGAGTCAGTGATAGCTAGAAATAGAACCCAGGAGTCCAGCCTCTCAGCCCTGGTGTCTAGCCACTAGACAATGATGCCTCCCTTACAGTCCATGCCTCAAGTAATAACAATTATAATTGTCATTATTACAGTAATACCTAGAGCTAAGCTCTATACTAGCACACAGTAAGAGAGAGTTTCTGCCTTTGCAATTTTAATTCTGCCCCCGGTGTGAGTGCATTATGACACTGTCTTTAATTACATGATCACATGCTATTTTTCCCCACAGGATCCCTACCTCATTCAGTGCACAAGATAGATGGTGCTCACTGAATGAGCAGCTATTTAATATTCTGTTTTATTCTCATTGTTCAATGTGTGGCCCAGGGCTGGCCTTACCATGAGGCAAACTGAGGCAGCCGCCTCAGGTGCCAGGCTGTGGGGGGGCACCACTAGGACCCAAAGTGTAGAAAATTGTGTCTGCTGCTGGTGCATATGCATTCTCTCTGCTCTAGATGCACAGAGATGATGGAGTGCTGTGCTGGAGGAAGGAGGGCACAAGAGACATAACAGGCAGGCAGGAGAAAAGGTGAGAGGGAATAACAGAAAGCAGGAGCTGCAGGGAGAGGAGGAGGAGCCTCTTATGTACCTCTCTAGCACCCCCAGGAGCCTGGACTGATTAACACCAGGGAGCTTCCTGTTTCCTGCTGCTTCCCTGAACCCACCTGAAGAGAACAGGCAGTCAACTGAAGTAGTAAGAGCCAGTTAGGCCCTTAAGACGCTATCTTCCCTCACTCAGGCCCTGCTACCAGCCTGCTTATTTGTCTCTTTCAATTGAGTGCTGAGAGCCACTATAGCTGGCACAGAACAGCAGTCATGAGTGAAAGAAGAAAATGCCCCTCTGGGGCAGCATTCAGAAAAAGAAAGCAAAGGAAGCTTTTCTGTCTAAGCAGGAAGGAGTTCTCATGAGATACATAGACACAAATGTTCATGGTGAGCCTTCCGGCCCCAGTGAGGATGTGAGTGGTGAGGAGATGCCTGATCTTCCAGTTAGTCAGAGTGCAGGTGACCTGGCAGCTACTGCAGCATCCATATCTCCATCTCAAATGGATGTAACCATGCACATTCCTGAAGAAAAGTGTAGATCAGAGAAGAGTGTGGTGGAGGCGCAAGAAAAAGCTGCTGCTGAGTTTAGTTCCTTAAGTCTAGCTGATCCAGGACTGTGGACCCACTTGAGCAGTAGCCTGAGGGACTTCCTTGTACTGCATGGGCCACAGCAAGTGAAAAACTTCATGCTCCCCAAAGACAATGAAAATAGAAGTTTCCATCCAACACATTACTGGCATGAAATCCCCAATAGTAACAAAGTGGAGAGGCCAAGGCTTATGTACTCAAAAACCCAGAATGCTGCATACTGTTTTTGTTGCAAACTCTTCCAGTCTAATGTTCCAGCCACATTGGGTTCTACAGGAACAAAGGACTGGAAAAATCTGGCTAGAAATCTGGCATGCCATGAGAAGGCAGCAAATCACCAGAGAGCATTCCTTAGGTGGAAAGAGCTTGAGATGAGACTAAGGTTAAAGGCCACCATAGATGATCAGCATCAAGAGAAGATTGCATCAGTCTCTTTACTGGCAAAATGTTCTGAAAAGGCTCATTCCCATTGTGAGAATGCTTGCTACCCAAAACCTAGCACTGCGTGGCACTTCAGATCAGCTGTATGTGCCAAACAATGGAAACTTCCTTAAAATTGTGGAGCTGATGGCTGAGTTTGATGCTGTACTCCAGGAGCATCTAAGAAGAGTCACCACCCAAGAAATGTACACATACCAATACTTTGGAAAAACAATTCAAAATGAGATCATACAGTTACTGGCAACAAAAGTCAAACAGAAGATTGTGGCAGATCTGAAGTCAGCAAGATATTACTCTGTTATTCTGGACTGCACACCTGGCATCAGCCATACGGAACAAATGACTTTAACGGTGCGTTTTGTAATAACAACAGAACCTAGTGAAAATGTCCCTGCAATGGTGACTGTCAGAGAGCATTTTCTAGAATTTATTGACATTAATGATACTACAGGAGCTGGTATGACAAATGTGCTTCTTAAAAAGCTGAAAGATAGGGGAATTGTGATAGCTGACATGAGAGGTCAGGGCTACGATAATGGTGCCAACATGAGAGGAAAGAACAGAGGAGTGCAGACACGGATCCTAGAGTTAAACCCTCAAGCTTTTTTTGTCCCATGCAGTTCTCATTCACTGAACTTGGTGGTCAGTGATGCTGCATCAGCTTCTAGTGAGGCTGCTGAATTTTTTAATGTAATTTAAAGCATCTATGTATTTTTCTCTGCATCAACTCATCGATGGCAAATTTTGAAGCAACATCTGGGAACATCCTCTCTGACACTGAAACCACTGAGTGCCACACGATGGGAAAGTTGAGTGGAGGCGATAAAGCCTATCAAACACCAAATTGGGAAGATAGATGATGCCATAGTTGCCATTATGGAGGATAATGCTATGACATTCATCTCCTGTTTTATGAAAGGAGACTCAAAGAGCTTGGCTTGTTTAGCCTAACCAAAAGAAGGCTGAGGGGAGATGTGATTGCTCTCTATAAATACATCAGAGGGATAAATACCAGGGAGGGAGAGGAATTATTTAAGCTCAGTACCAACGTGGACACAAGAACAAATGGATATAAACTGGCCATCAGGAAGTTTAGACTTGAAATTAGAAGATTTCTAACCATCAGAGGAGTGAAGTTCTGGAATAGCCTTCCAAGGGGAGCAGTGGAGGCAAAAGACATGTCTGGCTTCAAGACTAAGCTTGATAAGTTTATGGAGGGGATGGTATGATGGGATAGCCTAATTTTGGCAACTAATTGATCTTTGACTATTAGCAGTAAATATGCCCAATGGCCTGTGATGGGACACTAGATAGGGTGGGATCTGAGTTACTACAGAGAATTCTTTCCTGGGTGTCTGGCTGGCGAGTCTTGCCCACATGCTCAGGATTTAGCTGATCGCCATATTTGGGGTCGGGAAGGAATTTTCCTCCAGGGCAGATTGGCAGAGGCCCTAGGGGTTTTTCGCCTTCCTGTGCAGCGTGGGGCACGGGTCACTTGCTGGAGGATTCTCTGCACCTCAAAGTCTTTAAACCACAGTTGAGGAGTTCAATAGCTCAGACATAGGTCAGGGGTTTGTTACAGCAGTGGGTGGGTGAGATTCTGTGGCCTGCATTGTGCGGGAGGTCAGACTAGAAGATCATAATG
Source organism: Emys orbicularis (assembly GCF_028017835.1). NCBI lineage: Eukaryota > Metazoa > Chordata > Testudines > Emydidae > Emys > Emys orbicularis. Next base: position 40,793,774 of record NC_088686.1, read on the forward strand.
GTCCCTTCTGACCTTAAAGTCTATGAGTCTATGAGACAGGAACTGTTTGTGGGAGAACAGTGGCAAAGGGAAATAGAATCACCAGAAACATACATAACTTCAAATTTCTGTGTGGCTTAGTGTTGTGGCATGACATACTGTTTGAAATAAATGTTGTAAGCAAGAGACTCCAAGGTGTTGTCCTTGATATATCTGGAGCAATGGAACAACTGGACAAAGCAAAGTCATACCTACAATCTTACCGGTCAAATGAGGGATTTCAAAACATTCTGAAAAGTGCACAGAAGTTGGCAGAGGAACTTCACACTGAAGCTATTTTCCCACCCATTCAAGAATACAAGAGTCACCGAAGAAGACATTTTGATTACGAGGCACGGGATAACCCCATAAGAGACCCCAAACAACAATTCAAAGGTGAATTCTTTAACCAGGTGCTAGATTGTGCAATACCGTCAGTTGAAGAACGTTTCATGCAGCTCAAGGAACACAGCAGTATATTTGGGATGTTGTAGGATATTCCCAAACTCCTCACTATATCTGAAGAAGACCTACACCAGCAATGCAGGGCACTAGAGACAGTGTTGACACATGATGACATGCGCGATATTGATGCAAGTGATTTAGGTGATGAACTGAAAGCCCTTTCAAGATACATTTCAGCAGGATCAACTCCAAAGGCTGTTCTGGAATATATGTGCACAAATAAGATGACCACCCTCTTTCCAAATGCTTTTGTTGCTCTGTGCATACTTGTAACACTTCCTGTAACAGTTGCCAGTAGAGAACGCAGCTTCTCCAAGCTGAAGTTAATAAAAACAAATCTATACTCCGCAATGACACAGGAGAGGCTGGTCGGCCTTGCAACCATCTCAATAGAGCATGAGCTGGCCCAGACTGCGGCCCTTCAGCAGGAAGCAGTTCAAATCTTTGCAACCAAGAAGGCACGGAAAGCACCACTTTGAATAATCAAACAGATAAAAATGCCAGTGTTTACTATGCAGACAAGAAAAGTTACATTTGCTGTTCAGGCGTTTGAAAGTTAAGTGTTACTTAAAATTTTTGAACAAGGCATTTTAAGTTCTCCTTTATTGGGGTAGGTAGCAGAGCAGTACCATGAGAGGAGTAGAACAGGAAGAAGGCAGAATTGAGACCTTTCAAAGTTTTGGCCCAAGCAAGGAGGCATGGGGGCGTCATTTGACCTCCCCGCCTCAGGTGCCAAAATGTTGTGGGCCGGCCCTGGTGTGGCCCCAGACCTTATTTACTGCATTATACAAACCCTGCTCTAAATACAGAATTTAGAAATTCCTCAAAGGCTTTTCTGCAGTGCTTATCACTATAGTGTCTGAGTGATTCACAAATCATCAATTATTTTCACAACACCCTTGTGGGGTGAGGGTATTTATCTCCATTTTACAGATGGAGATAGATTAAGGTCAAAAGGGTCCACTAGTTTGGGTGCCCAATTTGAGATATTAGGGCCTGATGTTTTTTCAGAGAACTTAGCACTATATAGCACTTTATATGCTCAAAGCACAGCTCCAATTGCTTTCAGTTGCAGCTGTGAGGGTTCAGCACTTCTGCAAATCAGACCCCAGGAAAATGAGGAACACGCAATTAGTTACCACCTGTAGAAAGTCTGGTTGTCTAGCATCACACAGGAACAGAATCCAGCTCCCAGGGCAGTATTCAATGGCTTTACCCATAAGACCATCCTTTCTCGTCGTGCAATCCCCTGCCTCATTCACTACACACTTTCCGACACCAGGTCTCGGAGACCTCCTGCACTACAATTAGAATCACTGGGTGGACCACGCAGCGCTTGGCCAGAGCATGGGGCTTCTCAAGTCACGCGTCCACCATCTTGTGCTCCAGAAAATGAGGGCAGCCTTGCCTCCTGCTTTTTTCGCTTTCCTGCAGAAGGATGCTCCCCTCCCTTACCCCTGGCCCTCCAGAACTCATCATCAGACCCCTGCCCCGCAAGCCTCCCCGACCGCCCTTGACACACAACCTAAACACTAGTTAGCTAGTCTGCGTCCAAACTGCTCCCAGGAAACTTCTGTACACATAGGCACCGACTCCGTGGGTGCTCTGGGGCTGGAGCACCCACGAGAAAAAAATAGTAGGTGCTCAGCACCCACTGGCGGCCCCACCGATCAGTTCCTCCCCCTCCCCACAGCGCCTCCCACCTGCTGCAATCAGCTGTTCAGCTGTGGGCAGGAGGCGCTGGGGGGGAGGGGATGGAGCAAGGGCAGGGTGTGCTCTGGGGAGGGGGAGGAACAGGGGGGAAGAGGCAGGGCGGGGGCAGGAAGAGGAGGGGTGGGGGTGGGGTCTTGGGGAATGGAGTGGGGTGGGGGCGGGGCAGGGGTCAAGCATCCCCCGGGAAATGACAAAGTCAGAGCCTGTGTCTATACATACTTGTGCTTCACACCATCCACTTCCTCACGCTTGTGTCCCACCCTAACACCAAGTGGCAGGACCTGCTGCCACCTGAAGAGGGCAAGGAACTTTGGTGAGCTAGTCTGGACTCCACTCTGGTCCCATGGTCCATCGGGGATATTAGTTGGTAGCTCCTTCACAGAGCTGTGAGCATGGTCGTGTACCTGCCGCAGTTCACAAACTTCCCTGACACCTGTCTTTTATGCAGCGAGAGGGAGACACTGACACACATCTACATAGGGTGCATCAGATTGCAGCCCCTTTTTCAGCTCCTCCAGAACCTCCTACTGAGGTTTTGGTAGCATTTCTCCCCACACTTCCTGATTCATGCACACCCCAGCAATGGCCCCGCAAAGTTGTGAGACCTTCTCGTCAACCTGCTGCTGACCCCAAGACAGCCACCCATCACTCCAGGAAGAGGAAGTTGGATTCGGGGTAGGGGGAGGGCTCTGTGATTGTGTGACCATTCCCATTCCCTTGTAATTCACACCTCTGGGCAGAGTTCCTCTGGGCAGCATCCACTGACTCCTTAGCCATCTTTGAGGAGCAGGGGGTGCTGTCTGGGGTTCTCTGCTCAGTATCCCACTCTGGATCCCTCATTACTGAAGTATGACCTCACTCCCAATCCTGTTTTCTCTTTCGTTGTCTCCAGAAATCACTAGTAGCCTGGGCTCAGTAGTTCCATCCCCCTTAGATGAGGGGGCTGGCCTTTAGTTTTGAGTGGGCCTATACCTCCCTGTCCAGGTAAGACTAATAGTACACATCTTCCAACAGCATACTCAGAGACCTCCTGGTCAGAGGGACTGGATGGACCATGTGGAGCTTGACCAGTGCATGGGACTTCCCACCTCACGCATCCACTGTCGTGTGTTCCAGGAGGGGTGGGCAGCCTTGCCTTCTGCTTCTCACGCTTTCCTTGAGCATGTCCTGCAGGAGGCTGCTCCTCGCCTGCCTCTTACCCCAGCCCTCTGGAACTCATCTGTATGGGCTTCATACCATCCACTTCCTCGCCCTCATGTCCCACCCCGACACCAACTGGCGGGACCTGTTGCTCTCATAGACTCATAGACTTTAAGGTCAGAAGGGACCAATATGGTCATCTAGTCTGACCTCCCGCATGATGCAGGCCACAAAAGGAGGGCAAGGAACCCTGGTGGGCCAGTGTGTACTCCATTCTGGTCCCATGGCACACTGGGGATATTAGTTGGCGGCTCCTTCACAGAGCCATGAACACAGGCATGTACCTGGCATGGTTCACAAACTCCCCTGACACCTGTGCCTTTTGCAATGAGAGGGAGACTGTCTCGCACATCTACATAGAGTATATCAGGTTGCAACCCCTCTTCCAGCTCCTCCAGAACCTCTTATTGAAGTTCTGTCTGCATTTTATCCTGTGCCTGCTGATCCACGCACACCCCATCCCTGGCCCCACAAAATCTTGGGACCTCCTCATCAACCTCTTCCTACCTCAGGCCAATACGGACACCCACCACTCTGGGAGGAGCAAGCTGGACCAGGGAGGGCACTCTGCGACTCTGGGGCCTATTTCCATTCCCTAGTTTGGTCATGTCTCTGAGCAGCGTTCCTCTGGGCAGCATTCACTGACTCCTTAAACACCTTTGAGGAGCAGTGGATGCTGCCCAGGATTCTCTGTTCAGTGCCTCGCTCTGGCCCCCTCATTTTTAACCTTTGACCTCATTCCCACTCCTGTTTTTTTCATTTGTTGTCCCAAGAACTCAACTGGTACGAGAGGGGGTGCGGACTCTGGGAGGGAGTTTGGGTGCAGGAGGGGGTTCTAACCTGGGGCAGGGGGTTGGGGTATGGGAGGAGGTTCGGGCTCCGGCCAGGCAGCGCTTACCTCAGGCAGCTTCCGGAAGTGGCCGGCATGTCCAGCTCCTAGGTGGAGGTATGGTCAGGTGTCTCTAAGTGCTGCCTGCGCCCCAGGTGGCGCCCCCGCAGCTCCCACCATTGGCCGTGGTTCCCGGCCAATGGAGGCTGCAGAGCCGGGGCTCGGGTGGGGGGGTGAAGCGTGTGGAGACCCCACGGCCGCCCCTGTGCTTAGGAGCTAGACATGCCGACCACTTCTGGGAGCCGCGCAGAGCCTCCCTTAGCCCCGCTGCACCGCCAACCAGACTTTTAGTGGCCCGGTCAACAGTGCTGACCGGAGCCACCAGGGTCCCTTTTCTAATGGTCATTCCAGTAGAAAACCAGACGTCTGGCAACGCTAGTTCCAGTAGTACAAATAGTATACACCTTCCAACTTCTGTAACAAATCATACAGGGATCCTACAGACAACAGCCTCCTTCAATATACAGCCCTGATTCAACCCTAGAACTTGTCCATCCTAGGCAATGAATGAGGCAGGGGGCCTGCTGAAAAATTTGTATGTGATCAAGTAGTCTTTAATTATCATAATACATATGCACAAAGAAGTTGAATTAAGGTTTCACAGACAATCTTAATTCTTGTATTCTGAGTGCCTGACCTTGCAACCTTAATCATGTCCTTTTAACACAGGGCTGGTGTTTTTGTGTGTGTGTGTTTTATATATATATATATATATATACACACACACACATATATTTCTTTTGAAAATGAATTTAAACTTTCAGTGAATTCCCTTTTGATTTAAAGAGGTGCTGCTGATTCTTCCAGTACTTCTGTTTTACATTTTTTATTGAACAGCCCTAGAACTGAAAAGTAGCTTTCCTTCAAATTCCCCTACCTGAATAGCACAAGGAAATGAAAACGCCTGTCAGCAAAAGTAATGTGTTTAATACCACGCCAGCCCTAAACATCAGCAGAGATTTCTGTGTATTGCAAATAATTCTATCACCAGCCCATATTGCTCTGTGATGTGTTTTTATCTTTGCCGTAGGATAATATCAATATTTCAAGCGCGAGCAAAGTAATGTTTTATGAGATTGATGTGGGAAAGTACAGTGACAAGTACATAAAAAAGGGCAGGGGAAAATGCCAGCTAGTCATCAGAAAGGCCTCCAACTTCCACAGGGACTTGTCTAGTTTATCCTATTCTAATCAATGTGTTGAGGTCAGTTGGGCTCCTTTTGACTTTGATTATGTTTTTAACAGGTGTTCACAAGGAGCAGAGGATAATACCAGTAACTCAGGAGAGCACAGGTAGTGTGACATGGAGTATTTCCCATGCCTGCTAGGAAGCTGCAAAAGAAACTCATGTGAAAAGGCTACATTTTGTTAAATCATTAACTTATTATTATTATTACAGAATTACAGAAGAAGGAGATGGGGAGGGGGGAGACTCTATTGCTGTCTATTGCACAAGACAATGCAGGACTGTCTACTTCTTGCCCATATTCCTTACCTCTCTAAGTCCTTTTGTATTCTTTTTCTCTCCTACCTGATATTTGCAACTTCTCCCAGTTTAGAAGCAACATTCCCTTTCCTGATCATCAGTAAAGCTGCTCATCAAGATCAAGATTTTCAAAAAAGACTAGTCATTTTAGATGCCTCCATTTTTGGGTACCCTACCTGAGACACCTCAAAGGGGCCCAATTTTGAGATGATAGGTGTGCTCAGCACATCCTGAAAATCAGGTTCTTCTAAGGTGTCTCAAGTTGTTCACCCAAAAATCAAGGCACCTCAAATCACTAGTCACTTCTGAAAATCTTAGCTGAATTCAAAGCTGGATCCAACACCGACCCTTGCAGAACCCCAAAGGATACCTCCCACCACTCTGCCGCTTTACCTCCCACATCTCAATCCATTGTCCTTTGAGGACCTTCAGATCATTTTCATGCCATGTGGCACAGCCCTCATCTCTAAACCAATCTGACTGAGATGCCTACAAATCTTTTAGAAAATGACTCTCATAATGAGACAAAATATCTTTTATGGTGCAATATTATTATAAAGCAGTAACTTGGGTTTCCCCCCCCTAAATAAACAAACAAGGAGGACAAATTTCAGTTGATATTGTTTCACAGTATGCAGAGCTAGTACGTTTTAATAAGAAATGCACCTCCAGGCTAAGAGGTATGAGTTTTATACCTAAGGGAATGGTGTAATATACTGTTTAATGCGATCATCAAGGCTGATGGGAGCCTGATGGCTTTTATATGTTTTAAGATTTCTTTAGGAGGTGGGGAAAAGAGAGAGAGAGAGAGAAAGAACTTGGTTTGTAGATTAGGTAAACATCAGAATTGACAGTGAACCTGTCAGTAGGTGCATGGCCACCCTAGCACTCCCTCATCCGCACTCAATGCTAGATGGGCAGCTCCATGGAATTTCCCATGGAAGAGACCTTTTAAGAAGGCCCATCATCCTCAGAGAAGGACAGATTCAGCAGTCACTGCCAGCAGCACTTGTGGTAGTGTGAGGAATGAGCTGGGACCTACTCCCTCATCCTTCCACAGATACAGGACTTCGGGGCATATGGACAGCAGCACCACCTCCCTTCCCAGCAGCACTAGAGCAGGGTCTCCACTGCCTCAGGAATCCCACACTTGTCAGCAGTCCCGGGACACTGTGTTTTCTTTTGTGAGGCCGGGAGATTGACTGTTGAGTGAGAGATGGGGTGGGGAAGGAATTGACTGAATACGGGGTTAGGTTTGAATATAACTAGGGGTATATTGGTGGGTCCAGGTTGGAGGAGTGAGGGCTGATGCTGCCCCCAGAAACAGCCTGTGGCTGTCTGAACAATCAACATGGCTAGGAAGCAAGGTCTGTGCTCCTCCAATTCAGTAGTGACTCTTTGGAATGGGGCCTTGCGCAGAGGCAGAGGGACGAGTCTCAGTAGAGCAGTGGGATGGTGCAGTGTGTGTGAAGGGCTGGCTTCAATGTGATTATGGGCAGGGGGGCCGGGGGGAGGGCAAGGGGAAAGTTTCATCAGGATTTTAGAAGTTTTTGGGGGGGAAATTACAGAATGATTCAAATAATTTGGGTTTCTTGGTGCCTATTGCTGCCCTAGACTCTCTCTCTCTGCTTTTAGGCCATAGCTCTTTCCTGTCCTTCCTTTCAATGGGTACAGCCCAATCCTGCACAGGCTTGTGCATGTGGAAGTCTTAGCAGAATCTAGCCCTTAGTTTAGAGTTAATTGGAGGTGGGACTGTGTTTTCTCTGAATCTGGAAACAACACATTTTGGGCAGTGTTAAAATATAACTAAATAACAATAAATAGCTGTTCTTTTGATAGCAGCTTGTCTTTTAATCGTGTGTTCAAATAGAGTATAATATCTGGGTTTAAGAGTGTTTCAGGAAGCTGAGAGCTCAGGTTTATAAATACATCTCATTTTTCACAGCTCCAGCTTTTCCACTTTTTTCTTGTAGCTTTGTGAGAAAATATCAATAAAGTGCAATTATTCCCTCACCGGGCCATATGTGCATCACATTGGCAGACATAGCCCAAACACTGCAACTGCTGGAAAATTTCAGAGGCAAGATTCTTTAAAAGAAGCAGGTTGGTGTCAGTCTTAAAACTCTATCTATAATTAAAGATTACACTTCTGGATTCTCTTTGATTGCTGAAGAGGCAGGGAGAGTTCCTCCCCAGCCCTGGAATGCTGCTCTGTGATTATGTCACAACTGATCTTTAAGTGTTCCATCTGGGGGTTAGTCATTGCCTTTCCTCATGATTGTCTTCTAGCTATTTATAGATTGAACTCCACGATTACAGCATTCACTAACTTCCCTGAAAGAGAGTCTAAAATTGCAGGCTGAAATGCTAGTTGTGCATACACTCCACCCATTGGGACAAATGATTATTTTTATTTTCATTTTCTCAGTTAATATTGTTTTTGCTATTTATTATTTGTATCACTGTAGTGCCCAGGAGCCCCAGTCACTGTACTAGATGCTGGACAAAAACAGAATAAAATAAAACACCAGACCCTGCCCCAAGGAGTTTAAAATCTGCATATAAGATAAGAGACAACAGGTGGATACAGACAGAAGGGGGAGTAGAAGGAAACAATATTGGCAAGTTTGATTGGCATACCACAGTGGTTCCCAAACTTTAACAACCTGTGAACCCCTTTCACTAAAATGTGAAGTCTCGCAAACCCCCTCCTAAAAATGAATATTTCCAGGGATTTTCTCCTTTACCTGAGTATAAATTATAAGAGCAGTGATCTTGGAAATATAAAATTTGTTTTTATGACATGCTTATTACACACTCTTTATTATTAATTATTATTTATCATTACAGTATTTTTATTACATTATGAAAATGGCAACATTCTTCCAAGATCTCACTTTCATAGCTTGTATCACTTTGAATAAGTCTGTTATAAGACAAGGCTCCTATGTTTCATCAAGGAGTATCAGATGTGAAACAGCATGAAGGTATTTAAGAAGCCAACTCAAAGAGTTCCTCCTACACAAGCATTCAGGTCTTGAGCAGTCCAGGCAAACAACGCATGTTACAACAAAGCTTAAACTTGTTCTTCATAATAATTTTAAAAACAATACTAGCTGCCTATTTAATTTTAAAACCAGCAAAAAATATCCACCATCCTTTCCATTTCTTATAAGGAGTCTTGAAGTTTAAATCTCCCCAGTGTGATAGATATGCTTGCTTTGATCTGCTTAGCTCTTGGAAGTCCAGGGGCTCCGGGCTGCTGAGACAACTCAGTCCGCCATTAGGGAATTTTTTCCTGAGAACCCCCTGTAACATTTTGCGAACCCCCAGGGGTTCCCGAACCCCAGTTTGGGAACCACTGCTCTAGATTTACCCTAGTGTCACTGAGAGCAAAGTCTGACCCAAGGAGTTTTGTCTTGGGGGATGAGAGTCAGGACTCCTGTGTTCTCTTCTCATCTCTGCCACAGACTCCCTTTGTGACCTTGGGAAAGTTGCTTAACCCCATATATAATACTGGGATAATAATAATTCCCTATCTGCCAGGGGGCTTGTGGGGTTCAATTAGCCAATATTTGTATGATGCCTTGAGGATGTTGGATGAAAGATGCTGTGTAAGTGAAGTAATTTAAGTCAATGGAGCTATGACAATTGGCACGGATGAAGATCTTCCACTGTGATTTTGGCAGGATTAGGAGGAGGGTTTGTTGAAAGGAGAGGAAATCAAGGAGGTACTAGCTGGAAATAAGATAATAAATGAATCAAAGGGGTTTCCCTTTCCCTTAATAGTAATTAGCACTTTCCATCTTTCATCTTGCACTCTGTCAACATCCATTAATCCTCAATACCCCTGCTACCCCCCATAAAAAGGAAGATCTGTATTATTCTCCTGAATGTACAGATGGGAAAGTAAGGCACAGACAGATAACATGGCTTGTCCAGTGTGAGGAATGGGAATGGAACTCCTGGCTCCCAGGCCTGTGCTCAGGACTGTTCCCTTCTCATGTTCCCATTAGTTCTTTTAAACTTTATATTTCATTGGTCTCCCGACTGAAAGTCTCCCTGACTGCTCTTCATGCCTTGCTGTCTGCAGACATCCCTATCTAATTCACGTTTAGCTACAGCCCAGATTCATTTCCCTAATCTTCTCACAGACGCTCTAGAGGGAAAAGGAGACTGAGGGGAGCACTGCTGTTTGAGAAAGCTCTCCCTGTCTCAGCAGCCCCTTCTCTGAGATCCAAGGAGCAAACAATGGTCTTTGCCCTTGCAAATATCTTTCACTGCAGCCTACCAGCTCCACACAGTACCTGGCTGCTCAGCTATCACCACCTTCTAGCAGGAGCAGCTGATATTCGATTACGCTGGGACAGGGTCTGTTGCTCCAAACTGTTTATTGTACATTGCAGGGAGAAATTCACGACTTACTTGTGCCTGTAGGGAAAATTATTGCCATTGCTTCAGATCTCCCACGTGACTCCTGTTAATGTCTGCAAGGTTGAGGTTATGTAACTGCTTTGTCTGAATCCAGTCATTTTGCACAGAGCCTAATCTAGGGTGATATGGTTTCAGCCCATGTTTCTAATGTCCAGGTTTTCAGTCATCCAGTCTGAGAAAATCGACCATGAGTGAGTCTCCATGTGTGTGCAGAGGGGACGTTAGCACATGCATCTAAGCATGTTTGAACCAGCACCCTACTTCAAAGTGTAGAAAAGTTAATCTGCTTGTATTGATTAGCTGGAGGCTGCTGTGTGCTACAGTGTCCTAGCAGATGAAGAAGTCACAAATAATGAGCCAAATTCTGATCTGAGTTACAGTGGATACCCTTAGTGAATTCAGTGGAGTTCAACTATTTTTTTTAAAAAGGAGCAGTATTCTGTACACTTATGGTTCTGTTACCACTTACTGCAGTATTTAGGACAGTTACTCAAGTGCCATCATCTTTTTCTTTTTAATAGTGGTTACTTCAGATTTACACTGGTGGAACTGAAATCAGAATGGCCCAGAATGAATAATGGCCTGGGAATGAAATGAAAGAAAGAGGATAAAACAGTACAGAGGCAAACCTCAGCACCTATGTCTATAATACTGAAACAAGCCACCCACGTGCGTGCCATTTCCCCCCATGGACCGCTTTAGCAGACAGGAAGCTGTCATTTCCATGCCAAAACAAAATAATCTATTTCAATTGCAGTCAAAGGGCAAATTTCAACCTGGATTCAATTCCTAAACAACTGGGAAAATAAAATCTCTCTCTCTTTATACAGGCCAAAGGTGCAAAGTTAGGATCCAGATCTTCCCTTTCTCATACTTTGAGTTTGGATTTGGAGTGCCAGTTCAGGACCATCTCTACTTTAGATATGAAAGAGACAGATGATCCAGTTCAGATAATATGAATATCCAACCCAAACCTATTCTAAGCTTCAAAGAAACCGAGAAACAACATTATTGTTATTTCTTCCCTCTTTGGTTCCCAAAGTGTAAACCCTTTGAGAAGAGCAGATTCTGCTGTATTTCCAAAATGTTAGTGCTTGTCCAGACTGAACCTCTGGACATTTTGAGTGTCATCCGTCACAGCAGGCACGGAAAGAATGCCTTTGGTAAAGGAAATCTGGATTCTAACACTAACTTCCTATGTAACCTTGGGCAAGTTACAGCCCCTCTCTGTGCCTCAGTTTCCCCATCTGAAAAACGGAATTAATGATAATCCCCCTGGGTTGTCAGATTAAATTCTTTAATAAACACAAAAGTGCTTTGATGCCATTGGACGGAAGGTCCTATAGAAAGACAGAATATTCTTGTCATATATTTACACCATTAAATTCTCTGGAGAAAGCAGATGTCATGTTTTATTTACTTACAAAAGAGAAACAAGGGGATTTACTAAGAGGTTTTGATTGTCATCACAATAATTATTAGAGAAATAAAATTACTCCGATATTACGATGGTAGGGAAAAACGAGACAGATAAATGGATATATTCATTAGGGACTGGAACTTCATAACATTTGTGCAGCACTGTAAGTGAAAACAATGGATTGTTTTCATCTGGAAACCCGCACTGATCTCCCCTCTCAATTCTGTTTGTCTGGAAAACCAAAACAGAGAGAAAGAAAGTAGCAATTACCATGAGAGAGAAGAACAAAGGACAACTGCTGGATGTATTAGACAGTGAGGAAAATTGCTACCTGGCTTAAAGGATGGAGATCGAATTCTCTCTGCAGCAGAAAAAGAGCCAAGCCATAAATGCAAAGTCCAACTGCATTAGAACACAAAAGGCAGTAAGTCCAGCTGGACCAGAAAGAGACTGCAAAGTGACACCCTGGGAGAGAACCAGAACTGAGTTTGGACAACGACCATTGGAGAAGTTCTGCTAACAGCTTGGACTGAGGTTTGTAGCCCTCTAGCGACTCAGAAACGATGCTGGTGTCACCCTCCTTTTTCAGCAGCTGTAGGGTTACCATGTGTCGGTGATGATGAGTTTCGTGTAACAAACAAGAGGAAAGAGGAAATTATTAAAATGGTGAAAATGGGGCAAATAAAGGTCATTAAAAAAAATACAATGCCTTTGGTGCAACAGGACAACTCTGCCAAGCTGGGTGGCTCTGGTGTCAAGGAAGGTAACTTCAGTTGGCACCTGACCCTTTGGAGACAATCAGATATGGGACAGCCCTAACCCTGCTAACCTGAGAAGACCCTCTTTGGGCATGTCTACACTGCATCTGGGGGCAAGCCTCACAGCCTGGATCCACAGACCTGGGCCAGCAGGACTCCTGCTAGCACTCTAAAAATAGCTGTGTTGATGGTGCTTCCACACTGTGGCTCAGGCTGGAGCTCAGGCTCTCAAGCATACCCGAGACTTCAGAGCCTGAGCCGCAACATGTACACAGCTATCTTTAGAGTGCTAGCACGTGCCTCTGGCCCCAGGCTGGGAGGCTCACTCCCAGCTGCAGTGTAGAAATGCCTTTGGGGTTGGGAAGAGATTCCCCCTCCAGGGAATGAACCGTGGAGTTTTCATATCCCTCTAGAGCACTGAGCTGGGATGATCTGAAAGGCTCCGGAGGGCACATATCACACACATGATGAATAAACGGCATTGATGGGCTCTGGTCCTTCAAGTCTTCTATTCCTGGATTTCTCCATTGCTGAACCACCGCTGGCTTAGAGGGAAAGTCCTTGGCAAATAAAAAGAATAAATACAGCACAAAGCCCCAAGGAAAAGGGGTTAGACAGTAATGAGGAAAGGGGAATAAATCAATGGGAAGCAGGGTGCAAGCAGCACTTGAGCCTGTGCGAGGTTAACACTGACCACTTATTCCGAGCTAAAGAAAGGCAGCCTGGGGACTGTGATCAGAACAAAAGCTGCTCGGGGTGGCATCTCCTCTACACTATGCACGTTCCTCCAGGCTGGGGTCAGGAGGAAGCCACAGGCCTGTGATCAAGTAGCACCAGGTCGGGTCTAGTCTGAACTGCACTAGGCTGTTGCACACTCCATCCAAAACAGTGCCATTGTGCTGCTGGGATGTCATGCTACTCCGCCACACAGCCTAACAGGGAGTCTCACACCACAATGTCCACACACCCCCAGTCCAGCCTGACCACTCTCCTACCCACTGGCAGGAGCTCTTCTTTTCAGCTTTACATTCCCAGCTCACAGACTGAGGAACAGCCAGTCAAAATTCAGTCCAAAAACCTCTGGTGAGTGTTCCATCGCTTGTAATGTCTCTGCCTTTCTGGCAGTAGGTATTAGATAGGGCAACTCAGGCATAGCCCACTGACACGAGCAGCAACCAAATTACTCATTTAGTTGGTCTGATTTTTATTACATTCTACCTCCAGGCACATAATCAGACTTCTATTCACCTAACTGCTTCATTCTTTAACAAGCTATTCATCTGAAGAGGTTTCACTGCAGGATTTCCACAGTACAGGCCTTTCTTTGTGTGCATTAGAGGTGGAATTTGCTGTTTCGGTGTCGTGCTTTTGCTCATTAAAAATAATTTCCCAGTGAGTTTGGTTCCTGTAGCACTTCAGTAATATTGAAGGCTCTGGTGCTGCATTAACTCCAGAGAAGAAGCTAAAGACCAGCAAGGAAAATGAAAAGAGGGGGGGAGGGGAGAGAGAGACAGACAGACAACCTGGCAAGATGAGAGAGGCTGCTGGCACAATTCACTTTTGTTTTTACAATTTCAACAGATAATACTGATGTTTATTTATTTTGTATTTCTTACCAATGTAAATGTTCACAGTTGTGGGAAATTATGTGGCGGGGGGGTCAGTCAAGACGGAGGGTCAGACAATAATTATTTAATGATGTTGAATTTCAAAAAGTAAAAGCTTTATAAACTATTAAAACACATACTGTTGCCTATCTGAACATTTCAATTATTATCTATGGAAATATTTTGTCATCGGTTTGTGTGTGTACGGTGAAATTTACATTTATTGATAAAACTCTAATCATTCCAAGCAGGGCCGGCTCTAGGCACCAGCAAACCAATCACGTGCTTGAGGTGGCACATTTTCAGGGGCGGCATTCCAGCAAACTTTTTTTTTTTTTTCTTTTTGCTTCAGGCAGCAAAAGCCTAGAGCCGGCCCTGGCAGCAGCAGCGTGTCGTGCGCGGGGGGCGCTCTGGGGCCGCTGCGGTTCGCACCGCAGGGGAGCAGCGTCTGCACCTTGTGGCTGGGCCGGGCAGGCTCCGAGCGGGAGACACTCGGGCTGGGGGCCGCCCCGCAGGGCACTCGGAGCCGCCTGCAGGTGCCGCAGGGCGGCTGCCCCCCAGCACCGTAGCTGGGGCTGGGCGAAGCGGCCCGAGCCGCCCAGGGACTATGGCAGGGCAGCCAGAAGCAGCAGCAGCAGCGGGGCCATAGAGGGCGGGGCGCTGCCGTGCGGGGCCCACGTCCCGCTCTCCGGGGCTCCGCTCCCTCTGCGGCTACCCTGCCCTGGCGGTCCCCCGGCTCTGCCCTCCCAGGTCCAGGCCGGTCCTGGAGGCAGAAGCCCTGGCTGGAGGGACCCTGGGCTGAGGCACGGCCTGGGAGGCCCGCTGCTTACCCCGACCCTGTCAGCGCCGGACCGGCTGGAGGTGGGGGGGAGTGGGCAGAGTCAGCACTGGTAGGGGGGAGCCCAGGGCTGGGGCGGGAGGGGGTGCGGGTGGGGTGGGGTGGGGGCCAGAGCCCAGCGCTGGGGTGGCAGGGCATGTGGGTGGGGGAGGGCACTGGTGGGGGTGGGTGAGAGCCCAGGGCTCAGGTGGGGGACAGCCAAAAAGTTTTTTGCTTGTGGCGGCAAAAAACCTAGAGCCAGCCCTGATTCCAAGCCTACTT
The DNA here is from genome assembly GCF_028017835.1 of Emys orbicularis. NCBI lineage: Eukaryota > Metazoa > Chordata > Testudines > Emydidae > Emys > Emys orbicularis. Next base: position 40,808,863 of record NC_088686.1, read on the forward strand.
AGAGCCAAGCCAGGTGGGTTGCTGCCCTCTGACTTGTGATTCTGGTCTCCCAGGAAAATGCCTCTTCCTGACTGTACATTCTTGAATGTTTCTTCCCTCCCCCTCCTCCATATGCTTTTGTCCCTTACTAAACGAATCAATTTTCTCCTTTTTTTATTCCTAACTATTCTGTATTACACAAAGCTGCCCTCCTATACTGTCTTTCGCCCTCCTCCTGTTTCTCCTACTATTTATAACTTGGGTATTTACCAGAGATTGATTGGAACCTGCACCCCAGATCTGAAATTCCCTGCCCCAATCTTTAGTGAAGTTTGATGCTGCAACATCCCCTAGAGTATTATAATAAACAACCTAGCATGTATGCAGTACCTCAGTTGTGTGTCATTGGCCTTATACTGCTAACAGCAGCTGATGGTGATTCCACTTCAGCTGCTGTGCTTTCAGAACAGCAGGATCAGGGTTTTATCCTTTTTCATCATAAAGTTCCATATGACCATGGTATTGAGGAGAGACATTGCAGGGCGGAGGGATAGCTCAGTGGTTTGAGCATTGGCCTACTAAACCCAGTGTTATGAGTTCAATCCTTGAGGGGGCCACTTAGGGATCTGGGGCAAAATCAGTACTTGGTCCTGCTAGTGAAGGCAGGGGGCTGGACTCAATGACTTTTCAGGATCCCTTCCAATTCTATGAGATAGGTATATCCTCGGATTTGTTACAATATTTAATGTAAATCGGCAACTTCCAGCATAGCTCCCCAATGTGGTATAAATAAGAGAGTTAGCAGGGTTTTGAGGTGTATAACGATTATTCCAAGATGCAAAACTTGTTAATCTCCCCTCTGCTGGGACTTAACCACAGATGCCAGTAAATGATCTATTTCTAATAGACAATGTAAAAAATGAGTCCCATTATTCAGTGAACCATAGGCTCAAACACATTAATCCTCAGTGTAAACCGGCCTCACTGGACTTTTTCTAGGGATTAATTTGGCCTAGTCTCTTTAAAACCAACTCCAACCACCTCTGTAGTGTAAGTGCTAGCCACTTCAACGAACCCAGCATGATAAAATGGCACTTATTGTTTTCTAAATAGTACAAAAGGCGGAGAGGGACAGCCTCTAGTGGCACATCCGGGCAGAGAGGAAACATTGCAGCCAGTTACTGCTCAGCATAAAGGCACCAAGTAAGAGATTCAACAAGAAACTGCTTCTCCTGCTTTGGGGAAGGTGTTTCCCCTCCCACCCCAAGAGACAATGTGGTGGAAACCTCATTGCTTGGGACAATTAAAACTAGACTACAAAAAGCCCTGGGGAATGTACTGCAGGGAACCCTCCTGCACTGGCTGAGCAGGGGTGAACTAAATAGGTCCTAATAGGTCTTTTCCATCTCTAATCATCTTGATAAGAGCTGTCATAGTCACTGACAGTGTGGGTCCCAGAGAGTCTACTGGGATGACAAGTGAATTAAAAGCTGACCCCCTGGGCTTGGCAGGTGTCAATACCCACTGCCTTTTTCTGTTTTGTTTCCAATTTTTACCTAATGGCTCCTTTGACCCACTTGTTGCCTTGTGGCTCTTTTGGACTGTTAGGTGAGAAATGGCCCTTCCACCTGGCTTATACCCTTGGGGAATCTTGTAGCCCTCTTTGCCACTTGTATTGGCTAGGCTGGCAAAGTCAGAGTTTTGTGGGGAGGGCAAGGGGAAAACATGTGGAAGCAGCTCCAGGAAACTAGGCTGCAGATGAAGCTGGGTCTCTGGGGAGAGCTACTAAAAGGGCGTGGCACAAACAAAAGCAAGAGATGATGTGCAGAGCCTTTGACAATCTCTGCACAGGTTTAATCTGTAATGTGTCTGTACAGTTGCTTATGTGGGAGTTGAGAATACAAGGTAGCTGCCTATCATCTCAGGCTGGACCACCGGGATAATAATAATATCCAGAGAGCACTTTTGGCCACAGGATGTCAAAGCACTACACAAAGGCAACAACCATTCTCTCCATTTTCCAGTTAAGGAAGGCAAAGAGAAATGAGGTGACTTGACCAAGGTCTCACAAGATCACACAGTGGGTAGCACTGAATTCTTACTGCCACTCCAATGCCCTATTCTTTAGGATGAGTGTGAGCAGTGTGATATCAGGTAAAAGTTCGTAATGGTGACATCTGTAGGACAGTGGAATAGTTTCCCAAGGGAGGTGCTAGAAGCCCATTTGCTCTTGAAGTATTAGGCTGGACCAAACAAAGCTCTTGTGCACTGACAGCAGAGATGGATGAGACTGCAGGCTTTTCTCCACCCCCTACTTCCCATGATTCTCTCTGACATGCCATCTAGTGAACACAGTACATGGTTTTTGGTGTGTTTTTGCAAGAACAAAATAAGGGTGTCTACACTGGGGTAACTTTACCACAATGTGCTTTCAAATTATGAGATAAATCCTGGTCCTATTGAGGTCAGTGACAAAATCAACAAGGAGTGAAATCTCGCCTTAACTCCACTCACCTGTCCCATGTGCTTTCTACAGTTTCAGTCACTCCCTTTTTCTATTCAGCAAAGATCTCTACATTTTCACAAGGGCCAGCCTCCCTAGTTCACAGCCCAAATGCTTCTTCTCTAACTTAGTGCGACAGTAAAGCTTAAATCCTGAATCAGTTCTTTGCTCCAGTGATGCACCATGGCATCACAAGAAGAAATACACCAGAACCAAATTCCCTCTTCCACAAATCCTCTCCCACACTTTATGGTGTCTAATTCAAACCTGACTCTGGACTGAAATTGTACAAATGGATCCTGTCCTTACAACGGGACAAATTAAAATCATGTCCAATTTCTGACTTTGGGGCATTCAAAATATGGATACTGATCCATATTTTGCAGCTTGAATTCAGCTTTAGTAATAAGCACAGGACTGTGGCTTCAGACAGACTCAAGCAGAAGCAGAGGCTGGAGGGAGAACAACTTCCCACCCCCCTTTGATACCAAAAACGACCCGTCATACTAAAGTGGTTCCGGAACGTATGTTCTTCTGCTTCCCTGTGTACTGCCAGGAACACAGTGGTATGGATGTGCACACTGTATTCAATGTGTGCCACCCGTCCTAGTTGACAGAATGAAGACTGGCTTCAGAACCAGAGGTTAGATATTGATTTCAATGACATCTGTGTAAACCCAGAGTACCTCCAATGAGGTAACCGAAATTCCAGTACTCCAGATTTAGGCTCTAGCAATGACTAATCAGTACAACCTCTTAGGAAAGAGTAGAGATTTATTACCCTTGTGCACTATGCAATAATTTCCCTACACATACCACATACCAGAGATACGTGATGGTGTGGGTGCCACAAAATTTTTATAATCATGAGTCTGCGGCGACCAAATTAGTCACAAGTTTGATTTTTATCTCCCTCTGCTTTTCTCTCTTTAAAGTACATTAGTTGCTATGGAAACAATGTCACTGGAATGGGAGGAGCTTTGTGACATTCAGATAAACTGAGTGTTTACACCCATTGTAAATGTTACACCCATTGTGTGGAGCTTCAGTCAAAATGTAACCACTGTGTATTATCCACTCTAAGTACAGAACCCTACACACAGTCTTTTCAGAGTCAGTCTGAAACATGTTTCTATATAAATCAAAATAGTTAACCTAAAGATCTTAATTGTTCATTTCCTTTCTCTTGACTAGTCATAGGTTTCCTAGGTTTTATCGTCCTATGTGGATAACACAGCACACAACACAGACTACAGCAGGGCCTGGCAATGTGAAATTCCCATGTAAGCTGAGAGATATGACATGATACTACAGGAAGAACCTCCGGTTGAAACTAGTGTCACCATTAAGATGTTTCTTTCCCAATGTTCTTCTTTTGCAAGGAGATGGCTAGAGACTGTTTCCTCCCTAATGGATCAAGGGAGTCAGCTAGCAACCAGGCCTTTTCATCACCTTTAATATCCCTCTTAGAGAAGAGCCTGAGATACAGATTCAGATCAGAACCAAACTACCTCAAAATTCAGAGTTCATTTTAGTTTTGGGGTCCTCAAATTCTATAGCCTGAAATGGGAACCTTTGTATAGGAAATCCATGCTGCAGCAGATCAATGGCTCATCCATTCCTGTATCCAGAAGTGACCAAATCGAGATTGCTTTGCAGCCAGGAGTAACCAACCCTCTTCCCTACCACCACCCATAGGTGATCCCAAATTGTTCCATACTATGACCTGGTAGGGTTAATTTCCTCCTGACTGTAGTTTGTGATTAAGGATGGGAGAATCAGTTTAGAAAACTTAAGAATACCCTCAAATCTTCACCTAGTGTTAGAACCTTTTGGAACTTCTGAAATGCTCACATGACATTTACCCTCCCCCCCTTTCTTCGTTGTTCTATATTTTGGCCAGCACCAGAAGCAGAAGTACCAAGACACCACAAGAAAGGTTGTTCTATGCATATTTCCACTGAGGACAAGAAGTGTTGGAAATCTCATTGGAAATTATGTCCTCACAAACATCCCATCCTTTATTTTGGAGATTTTTGAGATTTTTTTGAAGTCATTATTTATTAATCATCATTTGTGGATAGTCGCAATTTTGAAGAGACTGTTCTGTATCCTGTAAGCTTAGATCCCCAACATTATTTTGAGTCAATATATCACCACCTCACGGCACTGCATTGTGTTGTGATGATGCTCACACAATATTGTGGTATCATGTTGCAACAGGCTTGCCACTCAAGACACACGTTTAGGAGTGGAGGGATAGCTCAGTGGTTTGAGCATTGGCCTGCTAAACTCAGGATTGTGAGTTCAATCCTTGAGGGGGCCATTTAGGGATCTGGGGCAAAAATCTGTCTGGGATTGGTCCTGCTTTGAGCAGAGGGTTGGACTAGATGACCTTCTGAGGTCCCTTCCAACCCTGACATTCTATGATTCTACGAAATGCACACACTGAATCTGCATCACTTTCAGGCTGCCCTTGTATCCTGTGCTCATGGGACTGGGAAGGGAAGTCTGCAGAGATAATAACTGCAATTTGGAGGGCTTCTCTTTCTTTCATTTTCTGTGCTCACTTGCTGAGGTGACACTAACTGCAGAACAAGATTTCACCTCAGGTGGCCTCACAAACAGAGATGCCTGCTTCTGAATGTTTACTCTCTGATACTTCCTTAGCAGGGGCTAAGAAGTAATGCATGATAGTAAGGAAAACAGGGTGTTCTAGTGGTTAAATCACAGTATTGGGATTTGAAACATGGGTTCTGTTCCCAACTCCAGCACTTGCTTGTTGTGAAGCCTTGGACAACTTTCTCTGTGACTCAATTTCCCCCTCTGTGAAATGGAGCTAATCAAGCCCTCATTTATAACTGCTTTGAGGCCCCCAGATGACAACAGCTCCATAGGGATGAAGTAGCATTCTTATTATGATTAATCAGAGAGCTGGACAAACACCTCAGACTATATTTGCTGGTTGAATAACTGTAACACTTAGAATCAGATTTCCAGTGCAAATATGATGAGTTAAACATTCATTTTCGATAATATTCTCTATATTTGCTTAAAATTTGCTGTTTTCACTAATTCCTCGATTTTCACTCATTCCTCTTAGCAAATTGTTTGCTATAATATACAGAGAAAACAATAACAAAAGGGGATTCCGGCTTGTCATAGAACTGCACATCTTCTGAGAGGGAGTGTGACAGAGCTCAGAGCCTCTTGCTCTGAAAGGCCCCAACCACTTCAGCTATCCAAGAATTAAATAATAGATCCTATGACACACCGTAGATCAATTCTGATTCCACCCAGTGGAAGGCAGTGTTACAGAAGCATACTACCCATCTCAGCCCTCACTGATCCTTTTTGGTTTGAGCTACATGTAATAATCTGTGTCTGAATTCTTTTATACCAGCTATATTAAGGGGCTGCTTAAATTATCTTTTGGTGATATTCATGAAATTATCCTTGTTCTTCCAGAAGCAGGAGGGTTTTTTCCCCAAATACTGTCTCTATAGACATTGTGAAGATAGAATAATACTGTTTTGTACTTAATAGATAAAAGAAGGATCTTCTCTTCTCCTCCTTCTTTTCCACTTCCTTTTCTCATTCTTTTTCTGTGTCCATTTTGCCCTCAGTTTTCCTCTTGTAATACCCTGTGCCTGTGTAACTTGGAATACTCACCTAAGAGAAACCTACTTCATCAGCTTCCCTCTCTTTATTATTTCTTTTTATCTGTTCCTTTTATTTCCTCCATTTTCTCTCCTGCTTGTTTCTTTATGTGCCTCCTTGAATATGTCATTATTCAAAAAAAAAAGGAAAAGAACACTCTAGTTGCATTTTGTTAGATCTATTCATACAGGTTTATATTCTTACAGCAATACAAGAATAATTAAAAACAGACTGATTCTATCATCCATAGATGTAGCTCTTTCTTCCACTTATGTTAGATGCTTTACATCGAATTTGCTCCTGTCTCCAAGCCTTTGAGTTGCTTCCCCTCTGTATATGTCACCCTAAGACCTTCCTTTTCTCTGGAAGTAATTGAAGTGTTTTGTGACACAACGTATTAAGGGCACAATACAAAAATAAACCACATTGTACTGTAATCGCATAGTTACCTGACGGCATGGATTTACATGAATTACACCAACACACAATGATTGGGTAGGAACCACTGGAAAGGACAAAAACCCAACAGAGAACATTCAAACCGGAAAAGCTTTAGGAGGAGGATGTTAACGTCAGCAGTGGAGGTGGGTAAACTGTTCACAATGGATAGAGATAAGGAAATGAGTTGGTGATACCTCTCTAAAAGTCTAAAGGACACTGCAGTTCAGAACTCCAGCTTTAGCCCTTCCAACGGCATGAAGCAGGCAGGTGGGAAGCCAATAGGCTTGCCTCTCCTCTCACACTGGCATAAATCAGGAGTCACTCCACTAAAGTAAATGGAGATACATCAGCATGATCGAAAAGCTCATCACCTAAAGCAACATGGCTGAGCGAGGACGGCGTGGAGGCCTCAGTCTCTGTACAGAGCAAGAATCGGAGGTTTCCAAAGTTGCCCTTGTGTTTTCTTCCTCTTACCTTCATGTAGGCAACCCCCTGTCCTTTGACATACATGGAAATGGATAAATACAAGGCCCATGATCCATAACTTTATGCAGTCAGGGGCTAGGAGCTCAGTACTAGTGGCAGAGTCTATAGCCTTCTGCACACAGAAGGAAGATATAAATCACTTTGCTATGTCTCTGGCAATAAAACAAAGGAGAAAAAGGTCACACAAGAGAATTTGTCCTTTAGGCAGTTATCAGACACAATGGTGGCAGGGGAAAAGAATGGGAGAGGCTAGTGTGTGGAGACCAGAATTAAACCCCAAGGGGTAATCTGTGCCCCTTGCAGGAGGATCTTTGATTGTTTTTCTGACTGTTCAAATCAAATATCTGCATCAGAATTCCCCATTATTAATGACTGAATAATTATTCCCACTCTGTAGCCCAGCAGAAGGTCAACCTTCAAAGCAGTTTTACATCAGTAGAAGCAGGTGGGTGGAGGTGAAGATGCAGTGAAGAGATGATACAATTTTCAAATAAGAGAAAATTACCTGGTCCCTTAACATTCATGTTTCAGACCCATTACAAATCTTGTAGACACTAACGCTGCAGGAATTGCAAACTTGGAGAGAACAGCCTGAATATTGTCTTGTGACCAATAGCAGCAGTGTGGTGTAGCGGTTAGAACAGGGATAGTGCGTGCCAGAACTCCTGGGTTCTATTCCCGAATCTGCCACTGATTTACTGGGTGACCCTGGGAAAGTTACTTAACCTCTATGTGCCTCAGTGTCCCAATCTGTAAAAAGGTCCAGCAATAATTTAAAGTGCTGAGAGTTCTTCAGATGAAAAGTGTATGTATCTGCCAGGTATTATTAACAAACCATGATACTTGCATAGAATGCGTCAGACTCTGCAGCCCTTACTCAGGACTGGGTGCTCTCTCTCTGGACAAACTGCTAATGTCAAGGCATTTTAAAGGTATTCATTTCTACACACTCCCACTTCTCCATCCTCATTCCCTACTTTCCTGTATAACTACTGCCATGTAAACCACTCAGAGAGGGAAAGAACTCTGCTATGTACCTATCAGAGCAGGTGGTGAATGACTCTGAACTGTAAATGTAACTGAAATGACACCTTCTGGTTTGATAGGGCATGTTGGCATCTCACTGTAGTGCTTTGCAATTGGCTGTTCATTTACTGGTTTGTATGATTTTACTAGGGGGGGGAAACTGATCCAGTAAATCCACACAGTAGCAAATTTAAGGCAATCAGTATTCCTGTAAAAGGGTCAGCACCCACCTTTTGTGAGTGCCCCCTTCTGGTCAGGTGTAAGCCTGCTGTTTCTTAGTTTGGACCAGGGTGGCACCCACCTCTTGCAGCAGGTCTTCAGTGACTCAGCTTTCTGACCGAGACACACACACCGTCTTTACATGGAGCAAGCAAACCCCTTCCAGGATATACAGTCTCTACCTTCTCACAGCCCTGATTTGGGGCTGTACCACCAAGACCTCCTTCCTGAAGACACTGCCTTTTATACCAGTCCAACAGGAGCCCATTGCGGTACCATCAGTTGGTGTGTTCTTTCCGGCATCTCTCCCTGGGCTCAGTCTTTAACCAGACAAGCCAGGCCCATCACGGTACCCTCGCTTGGTCTGGCTAGGCTCTGGGCTTAGTCCTTGCTCAGCCCCACAGCCAGTCAGGAGCTCCTTCTTAGCTCCCCCAGACTTGCCCATGGGCTCAGTTTTGCCTGCACTGAGTTGTCCGTGATCTTGCTATTCTTCCAGCCAACCAGGAACCCAGTCTTCCCTCTTTCAGCTCCAGGCAGTAACTGACTGCTCTATCCTTGTTGCTCCTTTTTATACAGCCCTCCTGGCCCCTGACTGGCCACTCCAGCAGTCCCTTTGACTGGCTGCTTCCCCTGCAGCCGCCTGGAGGACTTCTCCTCCATTCTTTTCTGGGGTGGAGTGAGGCAGGGCCTCGAGGCTTCCAGCAGGGGGCCTCTGGACCTAGTCCCCCTGGTCACAATTCCCCCCCAAAACACACCCTCTTTTCTCTTACTGAGAAGGGGATGGTTTATCTCCAAATGTTTCCACACTGCCATTGCGACCTAGAAAAATCTATCACCTAAAAATGAAAGTCCCAGCAGCTGCTGTAAGGAGCCACCTTCTATCTGACCTCTTTAGTGGCTAGGGACGGGCTCTTCCCAGGAACCATCCCATCACTTCTAGGAGAAGAGTGGAGGTGCCCTCATTAAACAATAATAATGACACTGTGACCCGTAGTCTTCAGTAATCACCCCAATCACATGTCACGAAGATGTAGAGTTTGAGGCCATTGCTGCAGAATATTGCAACAGTATGGGATGGGTCCAGGGGAGTGACAGGGAACAAGAGTCTTTTCCCATGGCTGCCTTGGGTTGCACCTTGGTTCATGAACCCTGTCCAGAAGAAACGCCACTCCTGCATCCCCAAGTAAACATACTCTAGTATTTGACAGTAATGATCCCAAAATAGTACAGCTGATTACATCACTAGTGCCATACTTGGAACTGTTAATGTGGAATAATTTCTTATACTGCCTTCATCACTGTAGTATCTGAGCGCCGGAAACAAAACATGACTTTTCCCTTTTCTTATGGGAGGATCTCAAAGCAGTTTCCAAGCACTAGTTTGTTAAGCCTGTGTGACGTATTATTACCACTATTTTACAGGCAGCTGGTATGCTGTGACCCTTGCTTCTCACACTGATCAGAACTATCTCATTGTTATTTTGTGCCCTCCCTTCCCCTCTCCCCAAACTGTTTGTTGTATCCACTTGTCGCTCTCATATCATACTTAGAATGTAAGTTCCTCAGGACAGGGATCATCTCTTTTTGTTAGATGCTTGCTTAGTGCCCAGCACAATAAGGCTAGAGCCTGTATATGTTATTGAAATACAAATATATCATAATCCACCAGGATAAACTGAGGCACAGAGAGATTAAGCATCTCTGGTAATAAACTTATCGAACCAGGCCAGATCTGAGCTACCTCAGACAGAGATTCTTGCTCTGACTAACAAAGCCCAGGTTTGAATACATGGAGGAAAAGGACAGCGCATTGTTGGTCAAAGGTCTGGGGCTACCAAACCCATTATCTATCTATGAGGTGTCTATCACCATAAGAATCAAAGATCAGATCAGGCCAAGGCATCTTTTAGAACCCAATGGCTAACATTCGCATGAGGTTGCTGGGACTGTGCATGCTAACCTGGCCACTGGGTGTGCAAAGGCAGCTGGGCAAGTAGAAGCAGATCTTTGGCCTTTTATACTGAAAATGTGGGCAATATGGATAGCTGGACAGACTGATGTGCTAACCAGCCCATCGCTACTAGAAGCCACTGAAATTTATGTGCCACAGAGGATGATAAACGATGTCACCTCCTCCTTCCCTACATTTTGTAAATCACTGAACAGACGGGCTGCATGGAGAAGAAATGATCGCAAACCAAGGACAGAAGAAAGCCCCCAAAGGAGTCAGCCACAGCAAGTGTTACGCCGTCCAGTAATGACTTGTCAAGCTTGCACACAGACTCCGCTTTGCATTAATTGACTATCCCAAAAGATTCTCCACTACTTCCCTGTCTCACGTCTAGTGCTCCAGGCAGACAGAGGATCTCACTGCTGTAAGTCAGGAGCAGGAGGGAAAAAGATGTAGAACAGATCTGTACCATTTGTTCTCCTCTCACGTCACCATGCTGACACATTTGAAATCACCTGGTGGCAACACTGCCCTCCCCTCAAGGCATGCTCCCTCCGTGTAACTACAACCCAGTATCACTGACAACCTGGAGAAATTAGAGAGAGAAAAGAGCTCTTTTGTCATCTAGGCTATTCCCTGGCTGAGGCAAGAGGGATCCCTACAGCATGGTAGACACACACATTGGGAATGAGTGCTACTGAACAAGCATTACAGGGAGACACTGTCTAGTGCTTTATCCAGTTCCAAATAACTCAAGCAATGGGGCTTCCACCACTTCCCTGGGGAACAGAGGTGATATTCCTCCACCTATGGCTCACACTGTTAGGAGATTTTCCTCGGAAATTCAGCTTCAGACTGAAGTGTCCTTTGCTCAGTTTCTGTTTTTCCTACTTACACCTACTTTGGCTATATGGCTCACGCTAAACAATTCTTCTCTCTTCTTGATTTTAAATGGTTATCTTATCCCCGCTTAGTCACCTGTTAGTCAGGTTGTACATATTTAGTTTGTTCATACAAATCCGCGCACCGCTATCTAATTCCCTAAGGAGACGGGAAAAACAAAATGTGCTTTCAAGCGCACACAGAAAAATGACAGATTGTCCCTCATTGTGTGTGTGTGCGTGCACTCACACACAGACACACACACAGACAGTATGTTCTGGCACATACTTTGGTGTATTTACTGTATCATGCCATATGTTTAAAGAAATAGACCAGAGGAAGACAGCCAATTTCAGAATGTTTTAAGTCTATTTTACATCTTGTCAAATAGCTTCTAAATATACATGCAACAGAATTCATGGAGTTCATAACACAGCACATATGGGAGCAAGAAACCACTTTTGTGAGTTCATATGTAATGATCATCAAGTGCGTGGAGGCGAGGTTTGTCAGGAGACAAGACCCAGCACTTTTTATGATCAGTAGCTCAGCTGGAGTCTTCTCAGCTTTCTCGAAACATCTCATCATTACACTGTGCAAGCTCAGAGGCTTAACACAAGTATCGGTATAGTTACTCCCCTATTAACACTACAGCACCTCATTTGTATAGTCACTATCATATTGGTAACTGGATACCTATCCTTAAAAGTGAGGGTTACCACCTGGCCAGTATATGACTAGCCTGGCCAGGTTTTTTTTTATGGAGTTGCCAGAAAAAGAATTTAATCTTCCGGGTTTTTTTTTTTTTTTACATGGGTCCAAACATTTGCATTATTATCACAATACACTAGGATATCTAATATTAAAAGTTCTGTGTCCAACTAAAGATGCTGCAGTGTTTCCCCCTTCCACAGTTTAAGTAAGAAAATAATGTTACCAATCTAATCTATGTGTGTTCTCTCTCTAGATACCATAAGTGGCTATTGGGAGGTGGGGGTTGCAGAGATGCCTTGTGGTTGGGGTTGCGGTGGGCTTGCCTTGTGGGAGGGAGGACTTTTTTTGTATTTCAAAGGTGGTAACCCTATTACAAGTAGAAGCCCTGGATGGGTGTGTGAAGGACACAAAGACATATCACATTTTAAAGGGACACAGTCAATTTGGTGACTTGATTACTTTGTGTAAGTACCTTCACAGGACGAAAACACTGGGTACAAATGGGCTCTTTAATCTATCAGAGAAATACCTAACAAGAACTAATGGCTGGAAGCTAAAGCCAGACTAATTCAAATTAGAAATAAAGCACACATATTAAACAGTGAAAGTGATTAACCATTGCAACAGGCCACACAGAAAAGTGGTGGATTCTCCATGTCGATGTCTTCAAGTCAAGACTGGATGACTTTCCCAAAGATATGCTTTATTCATACCTACGTTTTAGTTATTAGGCTCAATACAGAGGTAACTGGGTGAAATTCTATGGCCTGTGTTAAGAGGTCAGTCAGACTATTGATTTAATGGCCCTTTAAAGTCTATGAATCTATTAAATCAAGTGGATGTTTTAGGAGTTGTAAGTAGTTTCAGATAGAGTGCCTGTCCCTGCATTCCTCTGCCAATTTTTATGGCTTTACAACTACATTCTCCTACATTCTCCTTTTTTAAAATCTTTGTCTCTTCTCTGTTTCTGCTGGAAAGGACCCAAACCAGCAGGAGAAAATAACTGACTGACCATAAAGGGGAAACAATGAAAATGACTACTCACAAAGTGCTGTAAAATGCTATGCACATGGTAAACAAGCAGGAGAAAATATTTCCCCCCTAACAGTATTGCAAGCCTCAAACATTCAGAAATCATGTGTGGGGCCCCACCAAAACAATCACAAGATTGTCTTGAAAATTACAAGATCTTTAAAAATAAGAATTTGAGGGTCTTTTCATTTTTCTTCTAGTTTTTGAGTTTTTAGTGGGTTACACTTTCCAGCTTTTCTGCATAAACAAGAAGACTAAAAATGTATTTTAAAACCAAAAGAAAGAAAGATTGTGAGATTCTCATGTAATGACATGACTCCAGGAGCTACGGCTTTAAGCAAAGCATCAAATACTGCGAGATTCAGGATAATCACAAGAGCTGGTGATGCTGCTTTTATCTCTCTCAGTTTTAGAGATCAGAGGTGTTGCTTGTCACAATAGTAGATGAAAATGTTCAGAAAGAAAAGGGGCTTAAGTAAATGTAGTTGAATCCCTTAATGTCTATTTTTTGCTACATTTTTGGGACTGTTTTATGGTTGTTTTGTAATTGAAGGGCAATAATAAGCGATCTACGTGATATTTTCTCCAGCATACTAGGATTCATGGGGAAATAAAGGCAGACAATTATTCAACAGCAACAGTTAAAGATGCAGTTTGTGTGTTGGGGAGTTGTGGCTATTTGTCAACAGTGCGTCTTGTGCATTAAACTGACCACTGGAATCAGAGTTAGGAAGGAATTCCCTCCCAGGGAATACTGGATAGGACCTCAGTGCCTGTGGTTGCTGCTGAGATGTCCAATAAATCATAGGTGTCCCCTTGAAGTCCCATGACAACTTCTGTGGAGCCTCCCAACTGGATTGTATGCTGCAGTACAGTGCAGTAAAGTGCCTGACTCTGCATGATCTCAAAGAGTTATTCTCCTCAATTAGCAGCTATGAATGGTGCAAAAAATGCTCTGGAAGTAATTCATTTTTCCACAAGAAATCCATGGCTATCAAGGACTTTATAGTGCTCACTATAATGCACACTATGGCCACACAGAACTTCAGCAGAGATGCTCCAAAAGCACAGGCGCCCTACCATGTGAGCTAAAGAAGAATCTTCATTAGGTATTAGCAGTACATGGTCCGTGACGCAGTTGAGAAGTCCTGATTCCATCTCAAATACTGGTTCATCACACTATTTTCTCAGAACTACCACTCATCATCAAATGTGTGTAGGGGGGGGGGGGGAGAGGGGGGTGGTTTTATATTTTTAAAACATGTAAGTGATTTTCTAACCAAAAAAAAAATTGTTTCCCAGGATAATCCCAGCTTTGCCACTGACACATTGTGTGAGCTGGGACAAGTCTATTCACCTTTCTAAGCCTCAGTTTCCCTATCTATTAAAAAGAGGCTAATGATACTGACTTACATCACAGAGGGACATTGAGGATTAATTCTCAATGGCTGTAAGTGCTCTGAAATCCTCAGACAAACTGCTAGAGATCGGCAAAGTGTTGTCAAAATTACCCTCCTGCCCTGACCACTGACTTAAATTTAACTCTCTGAGCAAACGAAAAATAACATCCTCTTCGCTTCTGTAGCAGCCCTTGGATTGTTACATGATTTTAACCTTCAAGATTCTTTTAACATTACTGTACAGGAAAAGAGACAGGGCTGGGGAGATAACTACACTCAAATTTACCTGGATTCATTTTTCAAACTTTTCTTTTCCCTTTTAATAGCCATTTTATACCCACAGCACTAACCCTTATTAACCATCATTGCCAGACCTTGCACTGTTGTTTAGAAGTCTCTTTCCTACTGCCTTCTGCGACTGCAGCCTCCTGCCAGTCTGTGTGTAGGTAGGACATGGTGCATAAGGAGAAACAAACAGCAATGACAGGACAAAAGGCCCCTCCCACCCCCCACCCCGATAGGAGAAGATTGATGGTGGCAAATGGAGAAGTGTCACAAAGCCAGCCTCACGCTTGCCAAACTCCAAGGCCACATTTGTCATCCATGGTGATTTCTCCCTGGTGCAGGCTCCTTGTCAAAGGGACCAGCTCGAGCGTTCAGCTGGCGAGGAAACGTGGGGGTGAAGAAGTGAAGATATCATTCTTCATTACTCACTCCAGAAAAGGGGAAGGGGAAATAAAAGAGCCGAGCACGGCGCAGTCTTGATTAATTACCAGTCTTGGCAGTGACAGTGAATGCAAAAGGAGGAGAGTCAATTTCATACTATCCACACACACAGCGAACGTACCTTCAGCGAGAACATCAGCTAAATGAGGCAGACGCTTTACATCCAGATCCGAAAAGTCTGGAAGCTAAGAACAAAGAACACCACAGCTGTCTGCTCCCCCCACTTCCTACTTCTTCACCATTAGGCTGGGCCTCAAACCACTGTGACATGCAAATCTTAGGGACTTTCCCCAGACTGGGGCATTTGGCCTTCAAACTGCAAAATGCTGCTCAGGGAGTTTCCAGTGGCAAGTTGGGTGTACAGTTTGAAAAAAGGGGTTTGTTTGTGGAAACCAGAGATTGGCCCAAGCTGGATCTGAACACTCCCAAAGTCTGGAGGTGCTTTGGCCTTGAGGTTTTGATTCAGGCCCATCTTTACTGTAAAAGCTGCAAAGATCTTGTCTGGACTAGGAAAATGATCTATTATTTATAGTGGTTGCCAGCAACTGATTCTGCCTCCCCGCCCCCCCATTGTTGTTTTAAACAATGCAGAGTGTGGTTATGTTAGGAAAGCAACTCGGTTAAAATGGCATTGTGGGCCTCCTATCAAGTGTGCTTAGTGTAGAAAATAATTGTCTCCTCCCCAATGCACTTTATTAATAGTTCCCATACAGTTAAAGAGATCCAGCTTGTGGGCTGTACGAACTTGTTTTCTCTCTCACATTTGCACCGGCTTTCGTAGTCCCGGCTCTGTAGCGTGTAGCTGGTGACGCGAGCCTGTGAATATTTATCCACCAAAATCAATCATCTCCGAAATCATCCAAATCCAAGCTCAAGCCAAGGATGTTTGTTGTTTCCAAACATCTAAGGGGCTGATTTTTAAACTCCTCATGGGAGTTAGATGCCTAAAAATCTTTAAAAATCTGTCCCTCAATGTTTTTCCCTTCTCCACTCCTTGAGGATACCCACATTACATCTCCTCCATCTGATGGCCCAAGGCGCATCCACGGTCCTTCTGGCCTGCCAGCAAAGCCCACCAACTCCTTTCCTTAGTCAATCGGAGCAGTCAGTCACTGTGAACTCCATCCTCTCACATAGGCTGAGCTCATTCCACTCACAGGAATCCCAGCTCCAGAGGAAGAGCATGGGAACAAGCTCCCTAACCCTAGGATGGCCAAAAGGGTCTGGTAAAATAACAACAAATCCAGGATAGCCTCAAACCTCCAGGTTGACATTCCACTGCACATTGTGGCTATTTAGAACTTCTTGGCAGTAACAGGAATGGGACTGAGGTTGCAAGCTCTTTGGGATCGGGACTGTATTATGTTATGTGTGTGTATAACACCCAGCACAATAAGGCACAGATTCTGGCTGGGGCCTCTAGTTGTGACTGCAATACAAATGACAAGTAAATAATGACAATAAACATTGTCGCCTCACACTTGAGCCAATGGAGAATCTCTATTTGAGAATCAGAGCTATGACCCACAGTTGAGAAGTTCTGATTCCAGCCAACAGAGGGCAGTTGCACGCACACACTACGTTATAAACAAGAAGGCCTCCCTGAATCTTAACCCAAAACTTAAACTGAACCTTTCTGATGGTTGAAAAAACATGGTTTAGCTTCCCCCCCATACATAATTTCCATGTTTGTATCTAATGCTATAGTCTCACGTGGAATTGGGAATGAAAATGCCAAAAAGCAAAAAAGAAAGATTGCCCCCTGTAGCGGGATGGTCACTTGCTCCAGCCGTAAAGGGCTTAAAACAGCCCAGGAGAAGGCTCTGGCTGGGAGCAAGCAGTTCCCAGGCTGATTGGGGAAGCAGGCTCAGCAGTGGCTATGCCCCAATCAGGGCTCAGCTGGCCCTTATAAGAGGGCAGTGGGCCAGGAACAGAGTCAGTCTCTCTCTACCTCTAGAGAGGGAAAGACCTGGCTGCTTAGGAGCTCACATAGTACCTCGAATGGAGCAGGGCTGGGGAAAGGCCAGAGGTGCTGGGGAGCTCCGGCCTGGAAAGCCCCAGGCTGCAGGCCTTGACAAAGGCTGGAAGGGGTACTGGGGTTGCAGAGGGCAGCCCAAGGGTAGGCACAGGCAGCAGGTCCAACCCCCCCTTGCCTATGATGAGTGGCTTTTACACTGCAGTCTGCCCCAGTGAACAGGGGCTAGATGGTGACTGGCAGTAGCCTGATACTGAGGCGAGGTGGGGATAGTGGGTGGGGAGACCCAGATACTGTGGGGGTACTGCCAGGGGGCAGCCCCCAAGAGAAAGGAGCACCAGGGTCTGGGAGGGACACTGGCCGGCAGAGGGCACTCTGGAGGCTGGCAAGCTAATTCCCTGGGAGGCCAGCAGGAGGCGCTGCAGAGGTGAGCATTGCCCCGTTACACTCCCATAGCCCAAATGGAAGCCAGAAGTAACCAAAATGTCATTGAGAACCTACAGTATGATCCCTATGCAGAGCAGTAGTAGCACTCAATTTGTAGTGGCTCTCTGCTTTCTTTCACCTTCTAAAAATCCAGACAGCAATGGTTGCAAGTGAAGTGAATCCCTGGGCTCACTGCAAAAGCAACACCATAGCCCATCTCATCCAGTGTGTGTTCCAAGCTCATCCCGCTCTGTTTTGGCCAGTTAAATGTATGGATCAAATGCTTAAAGTCATTAACTGCTGCCTAACAATAGAATCGATGCTGCCAAAAATCCTGGGCTGCCCCTCATTAATGCCCTTACATCAGTAATGTCCCTGATTTAACTTGTTTTTAATGGCTTCAAGCATTTGATCTATTCGCTTCACCAGCCTAAATGGAGGGAAATAAACATCTCTTGACACACACACTGTACAGTATTTACACGGGCTCACAAAGATCGAGAAGAAAGGAGATATGGACACTAGGACAGCAGCTGTAGATCAGTCACATTCATCAGTGGCTCTCACTGTTCAATTAACAGAGACTAAATTCTACCCAATGCAGAATTATCAGAGCTGCTATCTGAGTCAGACCAATGGTCCATCTAGGATCTAGCCCAGTATCCTGTCTCCGACAGTGGCCAGTGACAGAGATTCAGGGAGAATGTACAGAACAGGACAATTTTGGAGTGATCCAGCTGTCTACTGGCAGTCAGAGGTTTACGGTCACCCCAAGCATTGGGGTTGCATCCCACCCATCTTGGCTAATAGCCACTAATGGACCTATCCTCCAGGAACTTCATCTAGTTCTTTTCTGAACCCAGTTATACTTTTGACCATCACAACAACCCAGGGCAATGAGTTCCACAGGTTAATTGAGCACTGTGAAAAAGTACTTCCTCTTGTTTGTATTAAACCTGCTGCCTATTAATTTCATCAGGTAAACCCTGGTTTTTGTTTTCTGGGACAAGGTAAATAACACTTCTTTATTCACTTTCTCCATCCCATTCAAGATTTTATAGAATTCTATCATATTCCCCCCCCCTTAATTGTCTCTTTTAGGGCTGTCCCTTTTTAGTCTCTCCTCATACGGAAGCCAGTCCTTACCCTTAATCATCTTTGCTGCCCTTCTCTGAATCTTTTCCCATGCTTTTCCCATTCTTTTCGAGATGGGGCTCTCAGAAATGGATACAGTAGTCAAGGTGTGGGTGCTCCATGGATTTGCATAGTGGCATTATAGTATTTACTGTCTTACTTTCTATCCCTTCCCTAGTAATCCCTAACATTGTGTTAAGCTTTTTACTGCTGCTGCGCATCAAACTGAAGTTTTCAAAGAACTATCCAGGGTGACTCCAAGATCTCTTTCTTGAGTGGTAACAGCTAAGACAGGTGACAAAGATGGTTAGAAAGCCTATGATACTCTTGCAGATGACAAAGAGCCAGGCAGAGGGTTGTCAAGCATCCTAATGTATCTGACCATACCCTGATGTCACAGGAGCACTCCAGTGTGCTGCAAACTCACTTTGATGGCTACAAAAAGGGCCCTGAACCGTGTTCATTTAGGGCTTTTCAAAGCCATCATATTTTAATGCATCACACAGCATTGTACTGGTACAGCATGACATTGGGGGGCGACAAGGTCACATGTCATTGTGATGCTATGACAACATGCTATTGCATGGTGATGCCATGGTGCCACATGATGAATCAGTGTCATGGCATCACAACACAACACATCATGCTATAACAATAAGTGGTGTTGTCCCATTGGCCACGTTTTAAAAGGCAGCCTCAGGAGTGAAGCTCAAAAGGTCTAATCCCATCAGAAATTGTTCAATCTGTGCTGTGCTCGCGCTCTTCCTTTATTATATTACATTACATATAATAGCCTCTTGACCACATCAAGGTGCCAATTATAGCACTGAAAAGAGGGTGGAGTGTGTCCTGATAACCTGGCTAGCCAAGCTTCTTGTGTACCCCCTACAAACCCATCTCTGGATTCTGATGTTCATGGGCCAAAAGCTCACTGGAAATGCATTCAGCCTAGGAGATGGCACTCAGGATCTGATTGCCTTCATGACCAATGCTCTACCAGTTTACCATAAGCTCCTAGAACTGGAATCCCGTAGGAACTCTCTGAGCAACTGGATACTATGGGAGTTTAGATTTGACTGCTGATTAGATAGAGATCAGCTTTGAATTTCTCCAGGGTCCATGAGATAGCACACACTGGATATGGGGCTCTGCCACCCTTTACAGGATGCAGTGGGGGCTCCTTCCTACACAACTGAGCTTAGGAGGGGGCAGGGCGTGGCTCTGCCATTATGTTGCTCTTCCCTGCACCCTTTGGGGCACTGGTGGCACTAGTCTATTTCAGGGACTTCACTCCTCAGCCTGACTGTGGCTGGCCCCTGCCTAAGTCTGGCTCCTTTTTCCCGCTCTCCTCTTCCTTGCACAGGGCCACTCACAACCCAGCCTGTGGACAACAGGACATTTCCTGTTCCTTGGGGCCCAGTGGGGCTAGAGCAGAGTTTGGCAGTTTCTTTTCTCTGGGAGTGCCAGGGCTTTGCTGTCAGAGCAGCACGCAGGGATTTATTCTAACTTATTGCCATCTGTAACTCAGCCAGAACTTCTGCTCAGCCTCCGACACTGTCAGCTTCATTTCCTTCCAGCATTTACCCCCCCCCCAAACAATAGCAATGATACAGGAAAGAGAGGGAGGGCGAGCAGAGCCCACATTGTCTGCTCCCAACAACAGGGTCTCCATAATAGTGCCAGGGGTGGAGCTATCATCTGGTAATCACCGCCCAGGGAGATCAGCTTGCACAGTGGCTCGCAACATCCTTGGAATGTGATTTTTAGCCAACAACCAGATTCTCTTTCAGATTCTCTTCCTTTTGCGGCTTTTCTCTCTCCCTCTCCATAGGACAAGGGAGTCTTTTTCTTCTATTATTAAAGTGGAGTTTTGCCCCCTCCTCCCCGCCACGTTCTCTCTGAAAAATAGACGCAACTAAACAAAGAAAACACCACCCCAAAATGAATGCTAGCTCAAAGCCTGGCTACGGGAAGTGTTCAGAGAAGCATCTGTCATCAAGTGGTTAGAGTAGCAAACAGGCTGAGGTCTTCTAGGTTTTATGCCCAGCTCTGCCACAGTCTTGCGGTATGATCTCTCTCTATGGTTAACAGTCTTATAGGAGTGAGTTTGCAGTCCGTCTTTCTCTGGGTGTTGGAATATGACTCTAGAGTCTCTTCTCTTCCTACCCCCCATATTTTCTCTCTCTCAATTTCTATAAACTATGGGCCTATAAACTAGATCATTGTACCCATTTTGCAGAGAAATAAACTGAGGCATAGAGGAGTTAAGTGATATGTCCCCCAGGATGACAATGTGAGACCATAGCAGAGCTGAGAACCCAGGAATCCTGACTACCAATCCATGCTCTAACTGCTATACTGCACTCCCACACAGGGAGAAACAATGCCTTTTCCCTTAAGTATGGCAAGTGCGACCTAGGGGCTTGAGCACTAGGCTGGTAGGTTGGATACCTGATTCTATTCCCAACTATGCCCCTAACTCACAGTGAGACATGGGGCACCTCACTGCTCTGCACCTCAGTTTCTACATCTGTAAAATGGGGGTGGTCATACTGACTCCCCTTTGTAAAATGCTTGGAGAGCTACAGTGGAGGAGTGCTAGACAAGCGCTAATTATTATTAAAAATATAATCCAATCCTATCTCCTTCACACACCCCAGCAGCAGCTCAGCAACAAGCAGCCCAGCCTTGGTAATAATGCACATCCCAATGGCAGTAGCATGTTTAGCGCTATATAAATCAGGCTCGGCAGTTAGATGAGTTTCGAGAATTATCATGTCTCAAGAGGAATGACCAAGTGCTGACAGCTCACCAAGACTTCCTCTGCACAGATGTTAAGAGGCTTTCCACAAACCCTTCAGCTCCCGCAAGATGGAAAAGTAAGGGATAAAAGAGGTTTTTGAAAACTTTCCTCCTCCATTTTTTCAACTTTCTTTGCTGCTCCGCCTCACCCATCTGCCCCTCTCTCTCTCTCTCTTTTTCATTACAAATTATTTAATTACTGGACTATAGCCCAAAACACGGAAGATTTCACATCTTGTTTGGTCTAATTACATTGGCTGGCCTGACAAAATGGTTTCATCAATGGGATTGCATTGCAGGAGCTCTGGCTAATCAATTCTTTGACACTTAATTAAGAACTCTGCTGGTCTTTGAGGATTCCAGGCGGGGGGCGCAGACAGACAGTGAAATGTCTAGATATAGAAAGTGGCGCCCAGGCTGTTAAAACTCTTGGCACAAATGGACTCCCATTTCCCTCATTGTCCCTGCTCTTCATACAGCTTTAATATTACCTCACGCTCTGTGTATCATCTCTCTCTACCCACTAGCGTCACTTTTTTTTATTAGTTACTTTAATCTCGGCCCTGCCTCCGGTAATGGCTTCAAAAACCCTCTAGGGTCTTAGATCTACTTTCAGACAGATGTTTCCACTGCAGGCCACAATAGACAGGCCTGCAGCCATAACACTTCAAGTTGTGAGTGCATCAGATTTTACAAGCTAATCAGGGCTGGTACTTGGATCGGAAACCTCCAAGGGAAAACTCAGGCCTGCCACAGGAAGTGGTACTGGGACTCAGTTGTGCGTGCTATCCCCTCTGTGTCAGTACTGATCCTAATGCCCAGGGTAGGGCTAAGGACTGGTGTGCTGCGGGGAGCAGGGGACCCTGTAGGCAACTGTCCTCTGTGTATCAGTACTGACCCCAGTACCGCAGCATGGTGCTAGGTAGAGATGCAGGCTTTCAAACGTGTTGTGAAATTGAGGTTTTGCCATTAAAAATCCCATGGCACTTTTTGAAAGAGTTGAGGTGTGAGCCCTAAAAATCACAACTAAATTCCAATATGAATAACTCCCCCTACAGTGTCAACTGGATATGATAGTCTGGGCAGGAAAAGATAATTTAGTGATTAAGGTCCTAGCCCAGGACACTGGATACCGGAATTCAATATCCTGCTCTGAGACCTTGGGCAAGTTATTTAGGGCTAGATTTTTAAAGTGCCTAAAGATGCAGATAGGCAGCTAATGGGATTTTCAAAAGCACCTAGGCATCTAACTCCCATTGGAAACTATGGCAGTTAGTTACATAAGCACTTATCTGCTTCGTTAGGTGCCTAAGTACAATTAAAAATCTGGCCCTTAGCCTCTCTGTGCCTCAGTTCCCCAGCTGTAAAATGGGAATAATGGCGCTTCTCTACAGAGAATCATAGAACCATAGGGTTCGAAGGGACCACAAGGGTCATCTAGGCTGACTCCCTGCCAAGATGCAGGATGTGTTGTGTCTAAACCAACCAAGACAGACGGATATCCAGCCTCCTTTCGAAAACCTCCAGGGAAGGTGCTTCCACAACCTACCTAGGCGTCTGTTCCATTGCCCTACTGTTTTTACAGTTAGGAAGCTTTTCCTGAGATTTAATCTAAATCTGCTATGCTGTGGTTTGAACCCACTGCCTCTTATCCTGCCCTCTGTGGCAAGAGAGAACTTTTCTCCATCTTTTTAATGGCAGCCTTTCAAGTATTTGAAGACCTGCTATCATATCCCCCCTTAATCGCCTCTTTTCCAAACTAAACATGCCCAGTTCCTTCAGCCTTTGTTCATCTGGCTTGCATTCCATCCCTTTGATCATCTTTGTCACTTGCCTCTGGATCCTTTCCAGTTTCTCTACATCCTTTGTATAAATTGGTGACCAAAACTGGACACAGCACTCCAGCTGAGGCCTAACCAACACCAAGTACAGTGGTACTATCACCTCCCATGACTTGCATGCTATGCCTCTGTTAATGCAACCTAAGACTGCATTTGCTTTCTTTGCAACAACATTGCATTGCTGATTCATGTTGAGGTTGTGATCCACCACAACTCCCAGATCTTTCTCAGCAGTGCTGCTGCCAAGCCAGTTATCCCCCATTTTGTATTTGAGCATTTGGTTTTTCTTTCCTAAGTGTAGCACCTTACATTTGCTTTTGTTAAATTTCATTTTGTTGTGTATAGCCTAGTTCTCCAATTTATCAAGATCCCTTTGCATTTTAGCTCTATCCTCCAAAGTGTTTGCAACCACCCCTAGCTTTGTGTCATCTACAGATTTAATCAGTATGCTCTCTATTCTTACATCCAAGTCATTAATAAAGACAGCAAATAATACCAGACCCAGAACAGATCCCTGTGGAACCCCACTTGAGACCTCCTTCCAATCTGACATAATTCCACTGATAGTAACGCTTTGTTTGTGGTTGTTTAACCAATTATGTATCCACTTAATGGTAGTTCTGCTGAGCCCACATATCTCCAGCTTACTTCTCAGCATGTCATGTGGGACTGTGTCAAAAGTCTTGCTAAAGTCCAGGTATATTATGTCCACCATATACCCCCTATCCATCAAACCAATTACCCTGTCAAAGAAGGAAATCAAGCTGGTTTGATATGATTTGTTGTTAGTAAATCAATGCTGGCTGCTAGTTATTACCCCTTCATCCTCCAGGTATTCGCAAATTGAATGTTTTACACATTGCTCTAGTAGCTTCCCAGGTATAGAGGTCAGGCTGACTGGTCTATAGTTCCCCAGCTCCTCCTTTTAAAGGATGGACACTACATTAGCCTTTCTCCAGTCTTCCGGGACCTCTCCTGTCATCCAGCAGTTGCAAATATTATTGCCAGTGGTTCCGAGATTTCTTCAGTTAATTCCTTCAGCACCCTTGGGTGAATAGTATCAGTCTCTTCTGACTTGAATTTGTTCAAATTAGTCAGAAGATCTCTGGTGTGTTCTTTACTTATCCTGATTTGCATCCCTTCCCCTTTATCGTCTATGGTAACTTCTCTAGTCAGCCGGTCACATGTTATATTTTGGGAGAAGACTGAAGCAAAGGAGGCATTGAGCAGCTCTGCCTTCCTATCATCGTTCGTTACCAACACACCTTCTCCATTGAGCAGCAGACCCACACCGTCCTTGATCTTTCTTTTTTGTCTGACATATTTGAAGAACCCCTTCTTGTTGTCTCTAACATTTGTTGCCAGCTGTAACTCATTCTTTGCCTTGGCTTTCCTGATTGTATCCCTACATGCTCACACTAGTCCGATGTGTTCTTCCTTGGTGACATGCCCCTCCTTCCATTTCCTATATGCATCTCTTTTGGTTTTTACATAGCTAAAAAGCTCCTTGTGCAGCCACACTGGCCTCCTGTGGCTCTTCTTATCCTTCCTCTGCATCCGAATAGCTTGATGTTGAGCCTCTAGTATTACATCTTTTAGGAACTGCCATTCCCCTTTCAGCTCCTTTTCTTCCTAATTGATCTTTCCATGGGACCTTGCCTATTATTTCTCTGAGTCAGTTGAAATCCACCTTCCTGAAGTCCAGTGTCCTTGTTTATAGTGTTTCACTTAAGAAATAACACATGACAGACTATGTGGAGGTTGAGATTGGTAATATTGCATGTGCTTTGCCCCCTGCCTTCAGCCTGTGGTGATCATGTGAAATGTGTTACTGAGACTAAAAACTTTTCCCCCCGCTTCAAATGGTAGACTTATTAATGCTGAAATCCTTTTCTAAATATTGCTATGATATACAATTGATGAGATTTAAAAAAAAAAAAGAAATGTTAAGGGGATATAGCTATTTTAAATCATCTTCCATTACCAGCTATGTCACAGGGGTGTTGTGAGGTGCTCAGATACTACAGTAGTGGGGTTGTATAGATAAATAACCTGCCCCACTTCCTGTCCCAGAGCGATGAGTGGTGCTATTTCAGCAATGGGCAAAGTGATGTCTTTAGGCTCTTATTTTGTATAATCAATCACTAGTAAGTCTCTAAAACATTTTGGGATCAATTTAAATGAAAGATTCTTTACAAATGTGTTAAGCAAACACATGGGGATTGCAATCTGTTGCTGTTTAACTGCACAAGAACCTCACTACACTCATGCTGTCATTCAAGTGATCGGATCGCCCCACTGATGCCCACAACTCCTCTAGCGCAACGCCTCCCGTTAGCAATGCCAGATTAAGCAAGGGAGGTAAAAATCATTTTATGATTTTTACTGGCCTTGATAAACTGACAAAACTGGCACCTGTGGAAAAAGCTGTATTCTTCCAGGAGGAAGATTGACTGTGATTTCCTGTCAGTTCCCAACTTTACAATGACAAGTGCCAAGGAGACGGAAGCAGATTGCAGCCTTATGGTCCATGCTCAGAACGGAGCAGTCTACATGGGAAGGGGAGGAGCCTTTGGTATCAAACAGGAAGGCTCAAGGCAAGAGTGGCACAGCAGCACCCCATCAAGCCAGTTCTTTTTAAACTGGTATTAACAGCCTGGGATTTGAGGGTCATGCATCTGCAGTTGGGTTACTTTACCCCAATCTGTTATGGGAATGGCAGTGAGGGGTGGGAGAACCAGGTCAGAGGAAATAAAAACCAACTCAAACACTTACTTAAACTTGAACCACTTTTTTTTTTTTTTTGGAGGATTGAAGAAAAGTTCAAGTTCAGGCCAGGCATTGGAATCAGAAGTGCTGAAATAACAGAAGAAACACTGAACTGAGATATCCCCAGTCTGATCGGGATCACCAAGTCCCTGAGCTCTCATAAGCCTAGTTAAACTGCAGATATGATTCCAAATAGCAGTATAAGGGCAAGGATTATGATTGGACGATGCAAGGTCAATGGTTAATGCAAAGATCACAGCTCACGAAGGACACTCCTGCACAATGCCTGCACATGCACCACTATGGTATTGACTCTGTACAGCATTATGTGATATATTATTAGAAAGATCTACAGCCAGGGCCGGCTCTGGCTTTTTTGCCGCCCCAGGCAAAAAAGCCTCCGGCCGCCCCCCCCCCTGCGGGGGGGGTGGGGGGAGGGCGGCCGGAGCCCCGGGGGGAGGGCGGCGAGCCCCGGCGGGGGCTCCGCTCTCCCCCCGGCTGCCGGGGGGAGGGCGGCCGGAGCCCTGGGAGGAGGGCGGCGAGCCCTGGCGGGGGCTCCGCTCTCCCCCCGGCAGCCGGGGGGAGGGCGACCGGAGCCCTGGGAGGAGGGCGGCGAGCCCCGGCTGGGGCTCCGCTCTCCCCCCGGCGGCCAGAGCGCCGAGGGCAGGGCGGCGAGCCCCGGCCGGGGCTCCGCTCTCCCCCGGCGGCCAGAGCGCAGGGGGCAGGGCGGCGAGAGGGCGGCGAGCCCCGGCGCCGGGGGGGAGGGCGGCCAGAGCGCCGGGGGGAGGGCGGCGAGCCCGGCCGTGGCCCCGCTCTCCCCAGCGGCCAGAGTGCCGCGCCGCCCCCCTCCAGGTGCCGCCCCAAGCACAAGCTTGGTGGGCTGGTGCCTGGAGCCGGCCCTGTCTACAGCCAAATTCTCTGCTGCTGTAGGTTCCCGTGGTTCCATTGACATCAATGGAGCTGCACCATTTTAGACCATCAGAGAGTTTGGTCCATGATAATGAACTTGATACTGTTATGTTTAAAATAAACCAAAAATTAATGGAAAACTCCTTACACTAGCTATTAAAACATGTCTGCTTTGTAATTTGCTGCAGATTGTTACATTTGATAAAACCAGCTGACTGTATGGATCAGCTGACACAGAACAGAATGTAGCAAAGCATATGGAATGGAGTACCTATGAAAAATGGAAATTGGGAATTAATTAGGAATATAATGAAAAAGAGATTGAAAACCAACTTTCACAAAGATCTCTGTATTGGCTCCAGCCCTTCCATGTTGACTGTGTGTTAGCTTGAAAAGGCTCTTTCAGAAAGTTAATATTTTGCTGTAAGAAATGTGCAAATCTTTCCTATTTGTACTAGTATTACTACTATTTTTTTGGTGGTGCTGGGTAAAAAAAAATAGGGAGAAAGGAGTCCATTTGCTTTTTCCCAGAGAATATGATTTCAAATTTCAATTAAAATGAAATGAGCAGCACGATTATCGCTATAGAGCAGGCTCCTGGTAGCAGCAATAGGCCTCTTTCACTGCCATGGCAACCGGCCTTCATTGTCACGGCTACCTTGGTGCTACATGTAATTGTCTATGTGTGAGCTTGACTGATAATACACAATCAATACCCCATAAGCAGCAAACATCATTTTTTTTTCAGTCTGGAAAAAAAAAAAGCGAGAGAGAATAAGGGGCAAGGAAAGAGAGAGAAAGGGACAGGGAGAGAAAGAGAGAGAATATGTGGGAAAGAGGAGGGAGAGAGACTTAACTTTGAAATACCTTTATTTAACAACTAGCTGTGCAATTCCATTCCATTAAACATCCTAAAATGCTTTAATTGGTTGGAAAAATCCCTCCTGTAAATATGAGCAGTTAATCAAACTGCCCCACATACACATTCACTTAGCGCTTTCACAATATCACTGGCATCAACATCAATGCAACAGGTGACCCAAGCCGTTGCTAAAGGATAGCCATAGTCTAACACACACACAATCAACATTGATTCCGGTGACAATGATTGCAAGAAACACCCAGCACCTCCTATGCCTTGCAGACGCTGAATTTTCTTGGCATGATTGTAGAACCACTAGTTAACTTATTCCTGCTCAATTACAAAACAAGCCGAAGAAGAAACAGGCTGGGCTGGGAAACTGGAGTTTACTCTTCAAACGCACACTGAGCTGCAAAAGAACAATCCCCGAAGCATCAAAAGAGCAATCAGGCATTGAATAATCAGGAAAAAGGCTCTACATCAGAATGTGGGGAGGGGAAAGGAAAGACCTGGTTATCTTGTCTTCTCCCTTCCCCTCTCTCCATTCTGCTCTACACCCACCTGTTACGCTGGGTCCTTTCAGATAAACTCCCTGTCTTTACTGCTAGGTTTGTACAGTACCCAACATAATGGGGCACCAACTGGAGCCCTTGGATGTTGGTGTACTATAAACAATAAAGGGAACGAAAGGGGGAAATAGGTGAGAGAAAAAACGTGGAGGAAGATGGAAGGAGAGAGAAACGGAGAGAAGAGGGCAAAGAAGATAGGGAAAGAATTGGAAAGAAAAAGCAGGTTGCTTATTTTTGTATTTGAAGGCCCAAATATGCAGCTACAGTGACTCCGGTGGGAGTTCCCTATATACAGTAACATGGTAGCCAGGCCCGCAGTGTGGGACCAAGGCAGGGGGAATGGTGTTAGAGGACCTCCTTGAGTTGGAACCCCAATGGCTAAAGACCTCCCAAGAGAATAGGAAGAGCAGGGCTGTGTGGCACAAACCATTAGTCTCCAGCAGACAGTTCAGTAAGCAGCCCAGTGCAGTTGTCATATAAAGCTTGATCAATACTCCCACTGTTCAGGCCAGTATGAACTCAGTGTCCTAATGCTGAGGGTGCTTCACCCTCCACGGACAGCACCTTCAAACCTGGGACTGTTCTGAGCAAAGTGAAGCAGGCAGCACTGCTGCTGATACCAGATGAAACAGGTAGGCAGAGAATACAAGTGCAGAAGATGAGTGGATAATGGGAATGCAGCCCTGAATCCCAGGAGAGAAAATAACCCATAAAAATTAGATAAATCACAGGTATAAAAGAAATTTTCAGCTGACTTGGGATGCAAATGTTCACAGAACCACTCAGCTCCATGTCCTACAGTGCTGCACACGCAGAATTATTTCTGCTCTGCCTGTGTATGCATCTCAGCTCTGGAACAGTGTCTTCTCAATGAGGTGCATGTTATTGGAAATGCAGGGTGTGGTACATTGAACTAAAAAATATCAGCTATGCAGTCAGGTGAATAGGGATCATATAACAGATAAGTATAAATTTGTCTCTGGGTCAGTTGAGACAAAGCTCCCATGCTCAGATACGTTCACTTAGACACTAAACAACATACATGCCCAATGCCGACAGTTTCCACTACAGGTATATTGTCAATAAGAATTCTAAATACAAAGCAGTCATCTATTAACATTAAAAACCAGTGCATCCCACAGAGCCCAAAAAGACTCCACAATGGCATCAATATAAGTTGCATTCTCACATGCAGAAAGCCAAAGTTAAGTATGTGAAAGCTCCCTGGAACACCATTAGCTTTTCCTTTAACTGCTGCTCTTGGAGGTGACAATAGTAAGGGAATTGGCACACCTCCTTTATGGAAGGCCATGCCCACTTTCCCTGCAGAAAGCCTGAAATGAGAGCAAGCTCTGCGCACCACAATATGCCCCACCTTCCCCCCGCAATCCTCCAGGATCACATAGTAGCATCTTTCCTGGTGTAACTCACTCTTCAGAGAAGACTTGATGTAACTTGCACCTTTATTTGTCAAATTCTCTCCATGCAATAGATAGGATAATTGAAACCCAGTTGTCTAACATTTATGGTATAAACCTCTGATAACAATGGCTTGATTGACAGCTCCAATTGTGGCATGTAAGCGAAAATTCTTTTTGGATAGAAACGTTTAAACTGTTAATAAGTAAAGGTAGAAACGAAACAACAAAGAACAACCCTGCAACAATTGTAACACCAGGAAACTAACTTCCTCTCAAGGTTTCAGCAAGGTCACGTCTCACGGCACCATTACCTGAAGTGACCATAATGTTCTGTTTTTATCAGGATTGTCCTATTTTTTCATATGATGTCCCTGTGTCTCAAGAACTTCTTTTTGGACACCTTAAATGCTCTAGTTTTTCATTTTCTCAATCAAAACTTTTTTTTATAGATACAACAGATTTGCTCAAGACATATTGCTGTACCCAGGAGAATTTGCTCTATATTTATAAGGAACAAAGAGTCCAGTGGAATGAGTGTTTGGTGTGATGAGCAGTGTCTGGAGTGAAGAGAAAAACTGAATGAGGGCTTATCTACAAGAGCATGTTTCAAAGAGGACTAGGGTTCACATGGATAGTTACAGTGTGGCAGGCTAGTGCCGGGTAGATTAACACCCCAGCTTGCCACTAACTAAATGTTCGTGTAGAAAAACCCTAGGTGCCCATGCTATCAAACTGTTCTTTGGCCCTAAAGCAATGTTAACGACACTTGTGCAGTGTTTCATGATAAATTCACTTGGAACATTAAGGACCTGATTTTGTAACTAGTGCCGTGCCCAGCCCCACTGAAGTTGCTCAGGCTCTATGTGAGTCCAGGGCCATTGCAGGATCAAGGAGTGACTGTAAAATATCCCCTACTCTGAGAAATACGTACACATTACTGTGGAGTCAGAAGCTGGCAGCAGTGGCTATTTTGAATGAGTAGTTCATAACTCTAAAAAAAATTGCCAAAAAATGTCTCATTCTTGCATTTTGAAAATATGGCTACCTTTCTGTGAATCAAAGTGAATGATAGTGGGGATGGTTGAACATAGGTGAAATCAATAATAACCAGAGGTGCTCATGTGCCATGGTGATGGGTGTGATATGAAAACCTAGACAGACAGAAATGATACAATATGAGATGACAGAATCTGAAAGGTTCAGCAGTTCAGATGGAACAATCCAAACAGTTTGTGAATGATCCAAACTCCTTAGGTCCAACACAAGTCACCATCTACGGCTGCTTATCTGATATTCTTGTTTCAACCAGGACAAAGAAAAGCCAGGACAATACAAAGATCAGTCCACAGAACACAAAGGCAGTTCTCTGCCACTAATGTACCCAGCTAGTAACCACAAAGCCCTAATAAATCTCAGCGTGTATTTGAGCACACTAGTAAAGTGCTGCTTCCCTGAAGCGATCTTTCTCTCAGTCCATCACTGCTGGCATGTACAGTGTCCATCTGACAGAGACCCAGAACCAGTGGTCAAATGAGCCTGGTACAAATCACCAATGTGCCCCACCTCCATCATCCTTCCAGTTTATGAGTTCAGTGACTCAGATGCGACGGAAGCAGTGATTTTAAGTCAATGTTACAGCTCAAGCTGCTTGCAGACTGGGCTAACAAGTGGTTGCAGGGGCTGTTTGACTAAATCTGCATGATGTCTTAAAGGAGAGGCTTGCAAAAAAGCAGCCCACACTGATAAATATATACAAGCCTCCGAAGGGTGTTTCAGGGACCCCAAGGAGTGCAATTAGGGGCAAGAAGATAGAACTGAACAAAGGAAAACGTAGGATGAATACGGAGAAGCATTTCTGTTTGATGAGGAGCCTCTCAGACTTCGGAACAGTCTCCTCAATGTGGTGGTAGAAGTTTCATTGCTTTTGTCATTTAAAATTAGACTGGACATATTACTGGTGATTATGACATAAGGAACAATGCTGCACTGTCCTCAGAGGTATGGACTAGATGGCTCAGGTATGTCAGCTAACTTCTAAGATTGTCTCACTTCATCCTGAAGAGCTTTCTAGCCTGTCTATATAAACTTGTTAATCCCAGTGTTCTGGAAAAAATACTAATTGATAGGCAAAAAACTAATTATCTTAAGTTCCCCCCGGCAGCTTCCATTGGAGATAGTATTATAGTATCCTCTCTTAAGTGAAATGTAGTGTTGCACTGGCATGTTCCATTCCAAAGGTGATGGCTAATATACACAGAAGGGGCAGGGGTGGAATGGGAAATGTGATGGCTATTTCAAAGTGCTCAGCAAACTACACGAATATCTATGACAGCAAGTGGAGGAAGATATCACATCCAATCAAAAATCTGCAGGAGCAAGTTTTGGTAGGCAGAAAATAGGCAAGAGCAGGTGCGCCGTACCGGGGCAGATCGGCTTCCCCTCGCGGCAATTTAAAGGGCCTGGGGCTCCCAGCAGCGGCTGGAGCCCCGGGCCCTTTAAATTGCCGCCAGAGCCCTGCTGCCGGAGCCCTGGGGTAGCGGCGGCGAGGCTCTGGCAGTGATTTAAAGGGCCAGGGGCTCCCGGCTGCCGCTACTGCAGCGGAGCCCCGGGCCCTTTAAAGCTCTGCCAGAGGCTGGGGCCCCCTCCAATGGCGATTTAAAGTGCCCGGGGCTCCGCTGCGGTAGCAGCAGCTGAAGCCCCGGGCCCTTTAAATCAGCCCCGGGGCTCCCAGCCACCTCCGCAGCTGGTAGCTCCGGGGGTGATTTAAAGGGCCCGGGGCGCCCAGCTGCTGCTACCATAGCCCCAGGGGATTTAAAGGCCCCGCCTCTTCCGGTAGAGGCCCCGCCCCCTCATAAGGACTCCAGAGTACCAGTAAGTCCTTTAAGTTACTTTCACCACTGGTACTAGACCAGGACTCTAGATTTAACACATCTACCATTGTGAAAAATGACATGAGACCTTTATGGCCACAAGGTTTATGTCTCATCCCACACTTGTGGAGCACTACACTGAGGCATTGGAGTCTGTACGGGCTCAGAGGAAGGAGTGCCATCTACTGAGTCGCCATTACCACCTCTTGTAACAAGCTGGCTTTTTCTTGGAGGTCTGCCATCCAAGTACTGACTCAGGCGCTATGTGAAATCTGACAAGATCACAACACAGGACAGTCTGGCCACAGGTGGTCTAGCAATTTTTCCTTCAGAAGATTCTGCCATCCCTCCTCCCAGGGCATAGTTGTGTCCTGGGAATCTTCCAGACACAAAATCCCACAGGTCACAAACTTGAAAGCCAATGGCAAACAACTCTGGATTTCTCCCCCGACACCTCTTTTTTGTTTTTCTTGAAAACTTGACAATTTAAGATTCTAGTGGTTTGATTTCTTTTCCTTCATAGAAATGCACCCACTCTTAAAAACACACAAGATCACATACTTTTCAAATGCAAATGTTCAAGAGAAACACATAACAGCAGGAGAATTATTCCCCTTTCTCCAATGAAACAATTTGTGTGTACATTACGCTCAAAAGTAATCCCTCAGAAACTGTAGATTAGGGTCTCAGAAAGCGAGACGGAAGAACTAGGATCTGTTAAGGAGATATTATTTCCTGACATTCATTACAATTATTAATTTTAGGGGGTGAGGGAACATTAATATTTGAAAGAACTATCAAAGCCTCTTTAAGTGCAAAGCAAAAATTAATAAATAACTACATTAGTTAAATCCATTCCCACATCTCGAGAGGTTATTTATTTTCTCTGAGGGCTGATAAAAGTTCCCGATGACATGCTTTCTAATTTTAAAATCGCTCTCATTTCACACTTCTGAGAAACCTGATGTCGGGGAGTGAGTGGGCGGGTCTGTTTTAAGTGTGATTCACACATTAGATTCTCTTAGCAGCTCATGCATATTGAGGACTGCTAACCACAGGCTATGTGGGGTTTACTGCAGGTCCAGCAAGGAAAGGGTTGTTGGGAAGAAATTAAATTGTTAAAAAAAGGAATCAAGTTGCTGAACCATCTTTTGGTATGTGCCTCTACGAGGTCCTGTCTACACTAAAAAATCTACCACAATAGGGGACCTGGTTACAACAGCGTCATGCCAAGTATGATTAAAAGCATAGGTCCAACTTGCAGTGTGGCTGGATTTGAACCAGTCTTTAGTGCGATTCAAGACCACACCTACAACATTATTCAAGACCACACCTCAAGCCCAGTTTGGTACCATCTACCCAGTAAGATGGAGCCATACTTTAACTGTGCCTGGGGCTACAGCACTGCAACTGGGTCCCCAGGCAAGATTGATTTTGTGGTGTACATGGGGCCTAACCCTCCTCTCAGTATGTTTCCTGAGATGG
The DNA here is from genome assembly GCF_028017835.1 of Emys orbicularis. Taxonomy (NCBI): domain Eukaryota; kingdom Metazoa; phylum Chordata; order Testudines; family Emydidae; genus Emys; species Emys orbicularis. The sequence continues at coordinate 40,842,945 of NC_088686.1, forward strand.
ACTTATGGGGTGCTAAGAAAACAGTCATCTCCTCTCTATACATTTTCATATACTATATATTCCCACTGTGTGCCTGGGCTGATGGCTATTCCCCTTTCAAACTCCCCATGAGAGAAGAAGAGCTTTTCTTGAGATCTTAGCTACGCCATGGTGATAGGTACTTTAGAAATACCTGAGGAGTCCAGATAGGATAGACACAGCCAGATCCTGATATGAGCTGCACAGGTGTAAATCCAGAGTCAACCCCTTGGATTTATATCAGAATCTGGACCATTTCCCTCTATCATATGCCTGAGGTGGACTACAGCTTTCTCTCTCCTAAGCCAACCAACAAGGGGTTACTGGACAGCAGCATGATGCACTAGGTGCCCTTTATGGGTGCAGAGCTCCCAGCCCAGGGCGCTTGGAACTCAGATCACTGCCCTGGATGGCAGCCAGCGATGGGTGCAAGCTGACTGGTTTTTGTGCCTTCCCCCTCAGCAGGGCTCCTTCTTGGAATGTCAGTCTGTGAGAGGGTGGGGTGGGCACCAGCAGGTGGCAAGCTTGTCTTTTCCTTGTAGAGAAAAGACAAAACTCATTCATTATGTTTATAAGAGGGATTCTTGGTTAAGGTGGCTGGACACAGAGATGTTGGGGTTCTCTCTGGCTCTCCAGGTCCCAGACTGACTAACCCAGCCTGTGATGGAATCTCATCACACAGTCTCCCTTAAATCCTGTTGCAGTCATGGAAGGTTCTGCAGACTGCACTAGCAATGCATGTAACTTGGCTTTCTGAAGTTTCCACGCACAGCTGTGGAGAAGGAAGTGGCAGGCTGGGTGGTGGGGAGGGAATGATGTATGATGCAGACACATGCACACACAACACTGTAATTAAGTGTAATTTCAGAAGCATTTACCTGCATTTCAGTGTCTGACAACTTTTCACTTGCGACTCCTGCAAATGCCTCAGCGTTACACAGACAGATCTTGTTTTTCGTTCTTTGGGATGGGAGGAGTGGAAAAGTGAGTTGCTTGCTGAATTAATTGCTGTCTCTGATCACAGCAACATGAAGAGAAATCCAGGCACTTTAACCCTTGCTTGGAAGGCTGTAAGCAGTTGCACTAGAAAGAACCCTAATTGGGGGAAGGATATCCAATTATGTATGCCTGGCCTCTACATGCAAAGCCTCAGTCTGGGTCTACTGCAGGGGGTCTCTCCTCCTCCCCGCTCAGAATGGATTACCATAGTGCCAGATGCTTGAAAATCTGAGTTTCGCTGTTTGATGGAGTGAGCATGCACAGGTACTGGAACACTGGTTTAATCTGAAGCATCCTGCAGCTATCAAAGGAGGTAGTCTAAATCTCTCCTTTCCTCTCCCCTCCGCCTGGGAGCTGCTGCCTGATTTACTGCTGCTTTGCTTCCATCTAAGGACCCCATCTCTTTTGCGGAAGAGGACTGTTTGCGGGATGGAGCATGAGGCTGAGAGCCAGGAGACCTGAGTTCTTTTCCCAGTTATGGAACTGATTTGCTGTTGGGCAAATTACTTCGTTTCTTTGTGCCAATTATTTCCCCCTCTGTAAAGCAGGGATAATAGTTATCCATATTTGTCAAGATCTAAGGATGAAAAGCACTATCTAAAAGTTAAGTGTTGCTCTGGGGAAATCCAGTGCTAAGGAATTGTTACGAAAACACATTTTAATGGAAACCCATAAAGAGGGCCAAATGCCCTGTGTTCAGCTGCTCTATTCTCTTTTTCTTTTTTGTCAAACTAGCAATGAAGATCCAATTCCTGAACCAAAGTGTCACTTCCCGACACGCCAGGGAATGAGACACATCAGGTTATGACAGCCTGGATGTGATCTTACATGCTATTATAGACTCACAGACTTTAAGGTCAGAATAAATAACAGGAGTACTTGTGGCACCTTAGAGACTAACAAATTTATTAGAGCATAAGCTTTCGTGGGCTACAACCCACTTCTTCGAATGCATCCGAAGAAGTGGGTTGTAGCCCACGAAAGCTTATGCTCTAATAAATTTGTTAGTCTCTAAGGTGCCACAAGTACTCCTGTTATTTTTGCGGATACAGACTAACACGACTGCTACTCTGAAACCTGTCATTATTTAAGGTCAGAAGGGACCAATATGATCGTCTAGTCTGACCTCCTGCACAACGCAGGCCGCAGAATCTCACCCACCCACTCCCGCAACAAACCCCTAACTTATGTCTGAGCCACTGAAGTCCTCAAATAATGGTTTAAAGACTTCAAGGTGCAGAGAATCCTCCAGCAAGTGACCCGTGCCCCACGCTGCAGAGGAAGGCAAAAAAACCCCAAGGCCTCTGCCAATCTGCCCTGGAGGAAAATTCCTTCCCGACCCCAAATATGGCAATCAGCTAAACCCTGAGCATGTGGGCAAGACTCACCAGCGAGACACCCAGGAAAGAATTCTCTGTAGTAACTCAGATCCCAGCCCATCTAACATCCCATCACAGGCCATTGGGCATATTTACAGCTAATAGTCAAAGATCAATTAATTGCCAAAATTAAGTTATCCCATCATACCATCCCCTCCATAAACTTATCAAGCTTAGTCTTGAAGCCAGATATGTCTTTTGCCCCCACTGCTCCCCTTAGAAGGCTGTTCCAGAACTTCACTCCTCTGATGGTTAGAATCCTTCGTCTAATTTCAAGTCTAAACTTCCTGATGGCCAGTTTATATCCATTTGTTCTTGTGTCCACATTGGTACTGATCTTAAATAATTCCTCTCCCTCCCTGGTATTTATCCCTCTGATATATGTATAGAGAGCAATCATATCTCCCCTCAGCCTTCTTTTGGTTAGGCTAAACAAACCGAGCTCTTTGAATCTCCTTTCATAAGACAGGTTTTCCATTCCTCGGATCATCCTAGTAGTCCTTCTCTGTACCTGTTCCAGTTTGAATTCATTCTTCTTAAACATGGGAGACCAGAACTGCACACAGTATTCCAGATGAGGTCTCACCAGTGCCTTGTATAACGGTACTAACACCTCCTTATCTCTACTGGAAATACCTCGCCTAATGCATCCCAAGTCCGCATTAGCTTTTTTCACGGCCATATCACATTGGCGGCTCATAGTCATCCTATGATCAACCAATACTCCGAGGTCCTTCTCCTCCTCTGTTACTTCTAACTGATGAGTCCCCAGTTTATAACAAAAATTCTTGTTATTAATCCCTAAAAGCATGACCTTGCACTTTTCACTATTAAATTTCATCCTATTACTATTACTCCAGTTTACAAGGTCATCCAGATCTTCCTGTATGATATCCCAGTCCTTCTCTGTATTGTCAATACCTCCCAGCTTTGGGTCACTCACAAACTTTATTAGCACACTCCCACTTTTTGTGCCAAGGTCAGTAATAAAAAGATTAAATAAGATTGGTCCCAAAACCAATCCCTGGGGAATTCCACTAGTAACCTCCCTCCAGCCTGACAGTTCACCTTTCAGTATGATCCGTTGTAGTCTCCCCTTTAAAGACTGAGGCAAAGTATTTGTTTATATATTGGGCCATGTCTAGATTATCCTTAACCTCCACTCCATCCTCAGTGTTTAGTGGTCCCACTTCTTTCTTTGTTTTCTTCTTATTTATATGGCTATAGAACCTTTTACTATTGGTTTTAATTCCCTTTGCAAGGTCCAACTCTACATGGCTTTTGGCCTTTCTCACTTTATCCCTACATGTTCGGACCTCAATAAGGTAGCTTTCCTTGCTGATCCCTCCCATCTTCCACTCCTTGTAGGCTTTCTGCTTTTTCTTAATCACCTCTCTGAGATGCTTGCTCATCCAGCTTGGTCTACAACTCCTGCCTATGATTTCCCCCCCCCCCCTTTCTTGGGATGCAGGCTTCTGATAATTTCTGCAACTTTGACTTGAAGTAATTCCAGGCCTCCTCTGCCTTTGGATCCACAAGTTCTTCAGTCCAATCCACTTCCCTAACTAATTTCCTTATTTTTTGAAAGTTAGCCCTTTTGAAATCAAAAACCCTAGTCACAGATTTATTTTTGTTTATCCTTCCATTTAGTTTGTACTGAATTAGCTCATGATCACTTGAACCAAGGTTGTCCCCTACAACTATTTCTTCTATGAGGTCTTCACTACTCACCAAAACCAAATCTAAAATGGCATCTCCTCTTGTTGGTTCACCAACTACTTGGTGAAGGAATCCATCAGCTATCGCATCCAGGAAAATCTGAGCCCTATTATTATTACTAGCACTTGTCCTCCAGTCTATAACTGGAAAGTTAAAGTCTCCCATGATCACACAATTCTCATTAGTATTTACTTCATTAAAAACATTAAAGAGGTCTCTATCCATATCCAAATCAGATCCCGGTGGTCTACAGCACACCCCAAGCACTATCCCAGGTGAGGCTCTAGTAGCTTTCTTCCCCAATGTGATTTTTACCCAGACAGATTCTGTCTTATCCATTCCATCACTTCTTATTTCTTTACAGTATACCTCATCATTGATATACAATGCTACTCTACCACCTTTGCCTTTATTTCTGTCTTTCCTAAACAGCACATACCCTTCAATACCTGTACTCCAGTCATGACTACTATTCCACCATGTTTCTGTTATCCCTATAATATCTGGTTTCACTTCCTGCACCAGTAACTTTAGTTCCTCCATTTTGTTACCTAGCTTCCTTGCATTGGTGTACAAACATCTTAATTTTTGCTGTTTGGCTTCACTCACATTCTTTACCTGATTAGTCACAGACATTCTACCACCAGTATCACCTATTAGACTGGTATCTACACTACCCTTCCTCCTTATGTCCAGTCTCCTATCCACAGCTGTATCCTTTCTTACTTCATTTTCTTCCCTCTCGATGTTAAAATCTGGCGTGGAGATTATCTGGACATGTCCCAACCATCTCCCCCAAATTCCTAGTTTAAAGCTCTCTTAATGCGTGGTGCCAGCCTCCATCCTAGAAGTCTATTTCCCTCCCTACTCAGGTGAAGTCCATCCTGAGAGAACAGTCCTCTATCCATGAATGCCTCCCAGTGGCCATACATCCCCCAAAGCCCTCCTTATAGCACCACTGCCTGAGCCATCTGTATATAACGTGACACAAAGTTTCCCAGCCTCTGTCTGGGATGTGCTGATGTGAACCAAACAGTAAGTCAGCAATTAAAAAAAAGTGGGGGGGAGGGGGCCAGGGGAATTTTTCTTCCCAAACCAGCACGGTAATGTATTTCTCCCCACCCCCATGACACAGAGGCTCTTTGGCAAAGGGTCCCCTGTTCTTTGCAAACAACTCATCTCAGACCTGACACACTCACTACACCAAACATGTCTTACAGAATTATCCATAAAGAGCTCCCTGTAAGGTATCTACAGAAAGCACATAAGTTGTCAAGATTTATAATCATTGCTAGATGTATGTATGGGTAATACTTAAGGAATTATGTGTTTATACTGCAAGTAAGCTTGGAGTAATGCAAGGCTCAGTTGTTTAGCCTTGTGCAATGCTAAGGCACTCCGTGGAAAACCATCAGAGGCAACCACAAACGATTGAAACCACTTCAAGGTAAAAAAGGAACATTACAACAAGAAAGGAGTTCACCCTGTCTAGGAATAAAAACAAAAGACTGTTTCAGTATAACACAGAGGAGACAGGAATCATCTTGAGGAGCAAGATGTACAGTATTTATGAAACATTAGATCCTGTTTTCCATGAAGCCAATCAGCTCTGCAACTAGCTGAACTCTGAGGGAGAAACCTACTTTATTAGCTAGGAAAGGCAACTATTAATGAGTGTAGACCCTAGGTTTGTGTTTTATTATTTTGACTCGTATTGTAACGATGTTTTCACCACTCTCTCTTGTTTCTCGTTAAATCTTTATTCTTTCTTAAATAAACCTACTTGTGTTTGATTCGAAGTGTTCACTAGTGCTGTGTGGTTTACAGGAGCATTGGTTAAGGTAAGGGTAGTAAGAGGAGTACCAGAGGAGACAGGAATCATCTTGAGGAGCAAGATGTACAGTATTTATGAAACATTAGATCCTGTTTCCCATGAAGCCAATCAGCTCTGCAACTAGCTGAACTCTGAGGGAGAAACCTACTTTATTAGCTAGGAAAGGCAACTATTAATGAGTGTAGACCCTAGGTTTGTGTTTTATTATTTTGACTCGTATTGTAACGATGATTTCACCACTCTCTCTTGTTTCTCGTTAAATCTTTATTCTTTCTTAAATAAACCTACTTGTGTTTGATTCGAAGTGTTCACTAGTGCTGTGTGGTTTACAAGAGCATTGGTTAAGGTAAGGGTAGTAAGTGGAGTACAGTGCTCCCCTGGAGGCAGAGAATATGGGATTTTTGTGAGTAACTAATGTCAGGGGCTGGATATCACAGGAGAATGATTTAAGGGGACTTGGGTGCACCTATTGTTAACTTGCACAGCCCAGAGGAGAGTGCTTGAGTGGCTAACATGCTGGTGCTGCTCAGGAGCTGACACCCAGCCAGGCACAGGCAAGACTCCCTCACACTGGAGGCAAGGGGAGTATCAAGGTGACTCACAGTCCTGGGTCCCCAGCGAACTGTCCTTTTGAGGCCGACATTGGTAAATATTTCCAGTACTCATCACAACAAATGACTGAGAGCACAGGGGAGAGCTAGGCATACTGTGCCCAGCTGACATGATTGGTTTCTTCAACCCACTGATGCAACTTCACCCTGACCCACTGCTTCCTGCTATTTCAGCCTTTTGCTTCCACTGAGAAAAGTCAGGAACTGGGCAAAAAACTTCAGAGGAAGCAGGCTGAGACCATCTCAGCTTGATTTCACCTGTGATATAAGTAGGGTTAGATCCAGGTCTCCAGAGGTGAAAGACAATTAACCCACTGCATTCATACTAATGATTATTAATTACTTCCATTTCATTATTCAATTCATTTTATTGCCTGTGTTCACTGCATGAAACCAGTTGTTTTGGGAAGGGCTGGGGTGTGGGAAGGATATGTGAGAATTAGAAGCCCAGGTACCAAAATCACCTTCTCTATTGTAAGGAGAGACGAGTCCTGTTTCATGTCTGAGGTGTTTCTATCCTTAGCATCTCCATGCTTTGCAGTGTCTTTTGGGCCTCTTCCTCCTCCTTTCATTCCTTTTCAGAGTGGCAGGGGGCAGCATATATCTGTGCTAAGCTTCCTGACATTCAGAAAGTGTGAATTGCAACAGTGAAGCAACAGTGTCCTCTGGTGACCAGTCTGCATAAAACTTGGAGGCCAGTCCTGTTACCCCATCCCCATGTTTACAGGTGACAAAATCATTGACAGCAAGGAGCTAACCTCTCATTTGTAGCACAAACTGCTAAAACATCCAAGTGACTCTACTGAACTTAGGAGAAACAGCAAGTAACTCGTGAGTTCCCATGTCTCCAGCCGTGAAAGACAGAGTGACTCTGTCCCATGCTAACATCAACCAGATTGGAAGGTCCCTTGGAATTTAATTGCTGATGTTATTACCCCTGCCTACGTGAGCCCTTCTCCCCTACACTTTGTGACAAATGAACAGCCACAACATGGACACTGCATCCATTCACGCTATGGAAAAGGTGTCCTCAGGGAGAGATGGGATAAAGCACGGTCACCTGAACAGCGCATGGCAGAGGGGAGATAGTCCTCAATGGCAGACATGCAACGCTAAGTATGGAGAGTTAGTCGAAAAGATGACAAGGAAGGGAAGGGGACACAACTCAGGACAGACCAATTGAGAGCTGACCTGATCTTTCACATGCAGCTTGAGCTGAGCTTTTTCCAGAGGGGACGGGAGAAGTACAGGAGGGAGCTGAAATAGCCTGGGCAGTTTTTCCACACATTCATTTTCACTGTTGCAACTGGCTCTGCATTTCGACCTTCCAACTGGGGAACGAAATGGCTGGAGAGAGGCTGTTCTGGCAGCATTCCCCATCCACCCAATAGCAGAAATTACCACAGATCCCCCCAGCCCCGTTTTGCAGAAGGGACTGTATCTTTACACAGAGAGCGGGATCACTTCAGAACTGGGCTCACAGAATGGGATGTATGCAGGGACTATGGGGCAGCTTCTTTAGGGGCATCTGTGATCAGCTGAAAACCCGATCTGAACCAGAATCACCCAATGAAACCCCAGATCTTGGGAGTTTGGACCCACAAAAATCAACCTATTCCCCCCACCCCCCTGCATCCTGTCCTCTAGGCAGGCAAAGCTACTCAGCCAACCCAAAGAGGCCAGTATCAGTCAGTCACATCTCTTTCTCAGGCAAAACTTTCTATGTCAGGCAAAGGCAAACAGTTCTCAAAGCACCGGGAATCTATCAAGGACTGTGACTCCTGCACCTTGGGGTTACTAAGCCAGCCCCAAGTTTAACTCCAAGCCTCCCTCACAGTCTCCTTGGGTGCTTTTATGGATTTCCCTATAGCACCTGTGTCAGCCTGAGGTATTAACCCCTCGTTTCCTGGAAACAGAGCAGTGCATTGGCACCTTGTCATTGCCGCGGTCTCCAAGGGCTTGCCCCTGCTCCACTAGCCCCAGCCCTAAATCTGCATCTTACAAAGAGGTCCTTGTTGAACAGACATCCTCCATAAAACCTAAGACAGGAACGAGCAGGGAGGGCAAAGGCAGCAGCTGCTGATGTGGCTGGGCATCTCTCATTCCACAGCAAGTATCGCGCACTCTCTCTGCTCCCTGTTTGGGACCGAAATGACCGTTTGTAAATGATTTTTAATTGTCACGTTAAAGAGTGCCAGGGCGGCAATCGGACAGCTCATGGCTTTGGAGGCCTGACACAACCATTGGGCCTGGATCAGCAGTCATGATGACTGGAAGAGAAGAGGCGGGATTACATAATCAGGCACAGGCAGACAAGCACTGAGAGGGAAAGGCTGGGGTTAGCACACGTTCCCACCCCTCTCTTGGGGATTGGCTAATGTAACTCATTGGCATTACACACTATTAGCCCATGGATTCATTTGTCCCATTGTGAGCAGTCCCCAAGAGGCTGCTCTTATTTACGCTTCACTACCCATAACCCCACGGAGCTGCGGGGGCAGCCAGAATAGCTGGAGCACAGAGTACTCTGGCTAGATCTCCTTTTCTATGACCACCCTGCACTGGGGAATGGGAAGGAGTGGTGTAGAGCCACCATGCTGGCTCTGAGCCACCTAGAGATTCCCCATAGGAAAGGGGACTTCCCTGCTAGCCGGTTAAGCTGACTACCTGGCTGCATCGCACTATTGGAGCAGAGCAAGGCAGCCAGGTTAACTCCACTAGAATGCTAATACTAGCTGAATTGTGCTCACCTCTTCAGATGGTTTTGCTAAGATTTCTAGACAGGAGAATTGGAACCAGTGCACAGCATTCAAACATACACAGCTGCTTCCCCTATATCCACAGATGGTTCAAGTGGCTAAGGGAAATATTTTCCTCCAAAACTCAGTCAAACCTTCTTGGAGGCTTGTCAACAGTTTGATTTTTTTAGTTTTAGTTTTTAAATTTCTGTGGTTGTCCCTGCACTTTCTGGCTTAAGCAGGAAGCATCAGTAAACAAGAGATGAGACAGTTGATTCGGATGAAATAAGAATTGCCCCTAGCATTTACCCAAACCTTTTTGAGGCTCAAAAGCACTGCGTTTGGGTTTCTCTTCTTTCTATTGCAATTTTGCTGCATGTTCCCTGCCTCCATCCAGGGTCTGGATTGAGCCACTTGATGGCAGATCTCTATGCAAAAAAAAAAAAAAAAAAAAAAAAACCCACCACAGCCCTCCTCCAAAAAAACCCCTTCAAGCTATAGCTGCTAAGAAAACCTATCCCCAAAGCAGTGCTGTTTGACTGAGTTCACAGACAGACAGATGGAAATGATCACTCTAAGAGAAGTGTGAGCTGCCCCCACTCATCTCTGTAGGATGTTAACCCTGAAGTCTACTGGTGACAAATGAAATGTCAGCATTGTGAATTATTTCACTGCTGACCATCTTAGCAGAAACATCTAGCTATTCTGGACTGTAGGCACAGCTTGGGTATAGTGCCACCCACTTTCCTCCCAACTCTGGCCCAACAGTGCTGAGATACCATTCTGGCAGTATTCCTGGCCTAAGCAGGAGTGGGACGACCTGTATATCTGACCAGAGAGAGACTTGTCTCCTGCTGAAATCCCTAGCCCAGTTGTGCAGACCCCAGAGACATGGCTCATTCACAGATGTCCAAACGTTTGGATTCTATTCTATTCATGTTCTTATACCATGCCTATCACCCTGGCAGGTGAGCACCTTCTTAAAGTGCATTAAGCAACATGGTTGGCATTTGTCATGTGTAATTCTTTCTTTCTGAACAGGTTCTCCAAATCTTTCAAAGTAGCAATCCTGCTACAGTTCTCAGAGGCACAGGCTAGTAGTCTACTATTGGCTTCTTCCCATCCACCCAATACCTCCCAGATGGCTGAGAATCACTTCCCTTTTGGTACTATCGTTTTACAAAGGAGCATGTGAGCGGCATTTTGCTGAGCATCCCAGCACTACCACCACAGGAATGGCTTTGATTCCACCATGCTCAGCCTTGTAACTGCCCACTCTGAGACCAAAGTAAATAAATGAAGTAAAAAGGAGGCAAAGGCCCTCCGAAACCAACCTTCCAAATCATGAATTACAAAAGTGTAGGGGAGGGAGGGGGGGAACGACAGGACAAGCAACAGGAAACAAGAGGTACCCGGTGTCAGTGGAGCTCTTGGATTCACATTTAGCTAAACATATTCTGTGGTATTAGATATTGGTATGAGGGCTGGGGTGGGGGATCTATGCTGCAAACATAAAGGGGGGGGGAGTGGCATCCCTCCCATTTGCAGTTTTCCTCAGTTCATTAAATGAAAGAAATTGATTTGGCAAAGCTAATTTTGTAATTCAAAAGCTTATCAGGACTTTCTGTAATGAGCTGAGCAAACAGATAGTAATTCAGTGACAATATTGACATGGTGCACACCAGGGGACGTTTGTTTAGAAAATTAAATAATAAAGGAGAGGAGAGGAGGAACTATTCTGGTTCATATCCCCAATCCTCTGGTGACCAGTGATATAGACTGAGCTCGGTCAGCAGCTAGAGGAAGAAAAGACTTTTGTAGGTGACCTACACCTTGCCCCCATGTAAGGGAGGTGACTTCCATGTGGCTGGGATACACGCTGACTGAATTCATTGTGCTCTCATTTCCCTTTGGGACCATGGCAGAATCCCTGTCCAGGACCCGAGAGAAGAGCTATGTAGACAGACATACAAGACTAGAAATTGCACTTATATATCAGAGGGGTAGCCGTGTTAGTCTGAATCTGTAAAAAGCGACAGAGGGTCCTGTGGCACCTTTAAGACTCCCAATACTTCTGTTAGTCTTAAAGGTGCCAAAGGACCCTCTGTTGCTTTTTGCACTTATATAGCTCATCTTTCATCCTCCAGAATCCCAGAATGCTTCCCAGAGTGTGTGACAGGCCTAGAGAGCGGGGGGAACAGAGAGAAGAGTGGATGCGGATGGGGGAGACGGAGACACATTCCTGCTTGAGGAAGCTTTTCCACATGACCAGAACAACATTCACATCAACCTTCCTCTCCTCCTCCTCAGAAAAACCCAAACCAAACAAAAACCCTATCCCAAGCAGAGCTTACATCCTGAAAAGGGAGACAAGCCAAAAGTGGTCCACTAGGACTTCTCTGCAGTTAATCTATTCTGTGGAAGATGCTCAGATTCTACAGTACAAGCAGTACATGTTAGCAGTACAAGCCATGGGAAAGAGAGAAAGAAGCCTCCCAAGAGGGACATTGAGAGAATAAGGGCAGGAGGAGAAGCAGCTTCCAGAGGTGGAAAGAGGGATGGGGTGGTGGGGGTGATGGTGGGGAATTCAGAGAGGCTAACAGAAGGGAGGGAGAGAGAGATGGAGACCTCAGGGGGCTGAGAGAAAGGGGACTCCAAATCTCACAGGGATATAGTAGCCATGTTCCACCCCAAAAGTTGCTGCATTTCAGTGATTAGCATGTGCATCCAGACACATACCTGTGTGTAATATAGAATGCAACTCCCCTCCCCCCACACACACACCACATATATATTCATGAAAACTTAAGGGTTCACTGCTAAAAGAAAAAAAAAAGACTTTACTTCATACTGTCTCTCTCACACACACACACGATAAAGGGGTGCAAACTACACCCATCTGCACCAAGAGAGGCCCTCTGAGATTCAGCCACATCAGGGGAGGTGGTGTCTGCATCTCTTCCCTCCCCCAGATCTCCTGCCAGAGGATAGCAGCTTTTATTTCTGGCCATAGCTGCAGAGGAGCCACCAGTGGAGGCTGCCTGGAATTGTGATCAAATAGTACAGTGGTTCCCAAACTGGGGTTTGGGAACCCCTGGGGGTTCGCAAAATGTTACAGGGGGTTCTCAGGAAAAAATTCCCTAATGGCGGACTGAGTTGTCTCAGCAGCCCGGAGCCCCTGGACTTCCAAGAGCTAAGCAGATCAAAGCAAGCATATCTATCACACTGAGGAGATTTAAACTTCAAGACTCCTTATAAGAAATGGAAAGGATGGTGGATATTTTTTGCTGGTTTTAAAATTAAATAGGCAGCTAGTATTGTTTTTAAAATTATTATGAAGAACAAGTTTAAGCTTTGTTGTAACGTGCGTTGTTTGCCTGGACTGCTCAAGACCTGAATGCTTGTGTAGGAGGAACTCTTTGAGTTGGCTTCCTAAATACCTTCATGCTGTTTCACATCTGATACTCCTTGATGAAACATAGGAGCCTTGTCTTATAACAGACTTATTCAAAGTGATACAAGCTATGAAAGTGAGATCTTGGAAGAGTGTTGCCATTTTCATAATGTAATAAAAATACTGTAATGATAAATAATAATTAATAATAAAGAGTGTGTAATAAGCATGTCATAAAAACAAATTTTATATTTCCAAGATCACTGCTCTTATAATTTATACTCAGGTAAAGGAGAAAATCCCTGGAAATATTCATTTTTAGGAGGGGGTTCGCGAGACTTCACATTTTAGTGAAAGGGGTTCACAGGCTGTTAAAGTTTGGGAACCACTGAAATAGTACAACTCCAGGGAGACATGGCCACACCCTGACTCACTCACTGACTGAGATACACCTGCCAGTTCTGGCTGAGCAAGTATTGCAGGCATCTTGTGCTGCTGTGATCCCTTCCATGTGCGAGACAGACTATGCAATGTCAGGAACCCAGGTTACCATCAGTGGGAGCTGGAGGACACTCAAGCCCAAGAAATGCACACCTTGCAGTGACTCAGAGAGAGCCAGGAATTGTTCCAGTTTATGATGCCAGTAAGCACCTCTTGGGGTGGGAGGAAAGGTGGATTTGTGGGTTCTCACAATACACCCCCCAAAAGCATAATTATGAACCTAAATATTCAGTTTCTCACAGTCTCAAAAGTTAGTGCTGATCTTGTCCAGTTCAGCTAGTGGCAGGTGATGACATCACAGCCTGAAGTTGCATGAAAAATTGCTCACAACTCCCATGGAAAGTTACCGCTTTGAGCCAAGCTGACATTCCTAACGGGCCTGGAACTCCTCAGCAGAAGTTAAGAGAGTTCCCTGCCTCAGCTACCCTCAGAAGTGACCTCGTTCTGATGTGGGAAGCAAGGACACTGTGAAACAGAGCCAGCTCGAGCTGGGCTCTGCAGCCCCTTTGTAAGCTTGGTCACAGCTGCCCTCATTACATCCGCCACCTGACTGTACAGCAGGCCTACTCCTTTCCCCAGGAACGCGGCCTTGCGAGGAAGCTACAGGGCAGGTTTTGTGCAGCATTTTGAGACAAAAGATCACACAGGACAAAGACAGACAAACTGTGGTGTTCTGGGCAGCTAGAAAAAATTGAGGTGATGTTTCCAACATCTGCTTGCCCTACATGTGAGATTTCAGTCAGTCCTTCTGACCTCACATCTTCCTGGCTGCCCCTGGAAACTTCACAGAGATGGGTATGCGGTAGGGAAAGTCCACTTTAATACTTGGATACAGAGACAGACTCTGTGAAAGTAAGTCCTGAATTGCCTCTGCTTGCCACTGCCCCTTGCTAACTGTCTAGAGCAGTGGTGGGCAACCTGTGGCCCGCAGGCCACACGCGGCCTGTCAGGGTAATCCGCTGGCAGGCCACAAGACAGTTTGTTTACATTGACCGTCCACAGGCACGGCTGCCTGCAGCTCCCAGTGGCCACTTAATGAATGAGACTTAAAATAGAGGGTAGAATCCCTGCAGGTTACACTATAGGGAACAAGCCTACTCTGCCCCGAGGAATGGACTAAATGGAACCTGGCTGGGCTTTTCCATCTAACTTTTATGAACTACTAACTTCAGCAAAATGGCATCTGTTTTTTTGCCATGGTGGTTTTTACTGGTCAGTATATGGTATTGTAATGAATCGACTAATGAGAAACAGAGTGTGTGGTTACATGCAACTGCCCTCTACTGAATGGAATCAGAACTGTTCAAGTGTGTGTCATAGGCCTTATATTGCTTATTCTCCTCTAGCTTAAGTAGTAGGTGTCTGTGCTTTTGGAGCAGGAGGACCAGAGTTTCATCCTCACTCCTACTCTAAAGTTCTGAAGGGCCTTGTACACAGGATAATAACTGTGAATTCCCTACATGACCATAGATTTCTTCTGACACAAAGACAATCATAAACTGGACTCTGCTGCATGGTAGACCCTGCTAAGGAAGCAATGACATTAACACTAGAGGAGTAAAATGAGCTGAGTGAATAGTAGAACTGCTGAAGAGCATCAGACGTCAAAGGGGGATCCACACATCTCCCACTCTAATGTCAAATTAGTAGGGAAAAACGTGTGGGAAGGGAGGCTGTCATGGCAAACGCAGAATGCGGCGTCTGTGAGGTTTTTCCAAGGAGCTCTTACCGTCTTTGAGATGCATCAGCTCCTGCCTGAAACACGTGAAGAACCTGAGTATCAGTTTAGCTCTTACTTCTGAGGTTAAAAGCACTAAATTACAGATGCCCAATTTTCCATTCTCCTTCAGATTCCTGAAAGCCAGGGTAATTTTGTCGTGAGTCACATTAGAAAAAGAACAAATGATGTTACTGCTCCCACTTATCATGCACATATGCAGAGCAGATAGTCTCTCTCATCCCTATCTGCGTCTGCTGGTTCCTGCAGTACTAAACAGTCTAAACATTTGCGCTGTGCTCCTCAACATGGCGTTGGTTTCTTTTTCAAAAAATTCTGCCCCCATGTACAACTCATTAAAGTCAATGGGAGTGGCACATGCACAAATAATAGAAGAATTTAGCTAGAGTGTGGGGAAAAGATGTTGAGTGAGAGAGGTGGAGAGATTGGACTGAATTTATCTTTGGTGTAACACAGGAGACATGTTGATTATAAGCACTCTCCTAAGTTCTAGCCACAAACCACCGTCCCCGCACTGAAGATGCCAATACACCAGGACACTGACAGTAGATTGCACACATCATCAAAAATATCCCTCCTCTTCCTTGCTGCTCTACAGACAGAGACAAGAGCTGGTGACTGTCCCTCTTCTTTCCCAAGTGCTTTGATTAGTAGTGACATGTAAATTATAATAATGAAGCTTCTGAGTTAACACCTCACACTGAGATGAATAGGGCAGTTTTGAACAACATCATTGCATCAGTTTACACCCGATTCACTGTCTGAAGGTTTCCTTCATTGCAAGAAAAGCTATCATCGCTGTTCAGTTATTTATTTATTTTCAACGGATGCTTAGATTCTGGAATACAAAATGGCAGCCTCCCAAACAGTGCAGGCTTGCTGAGCCACCCCAAGTCAGTCCAATTCAACTCCAGTATAAAGTCACTGAAGATAACAGAGCTATTAATTATCATTATTTGTATTATGGCGGTACCCAGAATCCCTGGTTAGAATCAGGGCCCCTTAAGCTAAGTTACATGCAAACACAGAGGTAGACATAGGCTTTGCTCTGAAGACCTTGCAGTTGAAGAGTTATACCAGGTATCGGCAACCTTTGGCACGCAGCCCGCCAGGGTAAGCACCCTGGCGGGCCGGGGCGGTTTGTTTACCTGCCGCGTCCGCAGGTTCAGCCGATCGCGGCTCCCACTGGCCGCGGTTCACCGTCCCAGGCCAATGGGGGCTGCGGGAAGCGGCACGGGCTGAGGGATGTGCTTACCCTGGCGGGCTGCGTGCCAAAGGTTGCCGATCCCTGAGTTATACCATGGATGGATTTGGCCTATTGCATGTAGTGGGGCAGGTGACACATTTGGGATAGAATCAGAACAAACTAATTTTTCGCACTAAAATAGAACAAAGAGTTTTTCAGGTTGGAAGAAAGTTTGGTTCTAATCTTCCCAGGGGTTGTGGTGTCATTTTTGCAGCTGCCTCTGCAATTCCTGCTTCTATTTGCAGGCAGGAGTAACAAAACACCATGGAAAAGGCTGTTCTCGTAATTATAATTCAGGTGAAAACTAGGAAGCCCTGGGAGTCATGCATGACAGCTTTTTCTGGTGCGATGTCCAGATGGCTGTGGTTCAGTTATGGTGAGGATTAGCCTCCAAACTTCTGGATCCACATAGCTGAACTAAGCCTCCAGGGTTTTTTCTGGTATACTCCATGATTAGTTTGTAGCGGGAATCATATGTACTAGCTTGAGGTATCTGTGCACAGTTATGCATTGCAAAGAGATCAGAACCAAATCTCCAGGCTCTAATACCCCCCAGACTTTGCAGGGAGGGACCGGGAGGCGATAGAAAACATGGATCCTAATTTCACAGCTCAGCTCCATCTCTAGCATATACACCTCGGTGCATCCAAACAGGCAATTTCTCACCTGCATGCACACTGACAGATACAAAGGTCCTTTATATATTTGATATATCCCATTGTAGAAATATGTTGCACTGTCCAAGCACACACATTTTGTTGTGATTGATATAGGCTGTAAGGTCTTTTTACTCACTGTGCAAAGCATAAGCACCAATTGTACCATATACTAATGTTAAAAAGATAAATATGATTACATTTTGTCAAACTATTCACTAAGAGTAAAATTTACTGCACATTTGGCCTCCATTCTTGCTCATGAACTGATCCAGACGTCTGAGAATGGATTTGTTATTCAGAAACATCCGCCCCATAGTTCATGTGAACACATTTCCGCCTACAGAATGCTTGCAAACTGCTCACTTCAATTATTCTCTATTCATGGTGTGTGACTGGTTGCATAGAATTGTTTCCACTCCCCAACTGGAGGAATGAAACTTTCTAAATGGGAGAATAATGGGCAACAAATATCACATCACTAACCATGACTTACCTTCTGGGATAGATTTGGGGGGTGATTAATCACAGGTACTACATCTATGAAATGTTCAGGTTTTAGGAACATTTTCACAAATAGCTGGTGGCTGTCCAAACACTTGCGGACAAGGAAAATGTGACCTCACGGATAGCAGTAAACCAAACTCACAGCTTTCATATGAGAAAATATTTGTGAATCACCTTTTGTATTATGGGGTAAGCTCTTGTAAATGGTAAAAGCATGGGGATGAGCCCTGTTGTTACTGCATTGCAAAACATAAGGTCCCTTTCCAACTAGTCATTATCATTGTTACCACCACCTTACCACCATCAGTGACACCCTCTCCACTAACCTCAAGATAATGGTGGAATACTTTCACTACTGGAAGCTCCGCCCCAATGCCTGCAATACAGTGGTAAATAGCCTTTCACCTAAACAATGTAGCTGCCAAGGAACCATTCAATATCACTTCTTGCGGTCAATGGATCCAAAATTAGCCCTATCCAAAGTACTTTGGTATAACCTTAGACAGAAGCTTGATTTGTAATGCTCATTTGGAAAAGATATATGAAAAGGTAAAAGCAAGGACTAACTTCATCCAAAAACTCACAGGCACAACATGGGGTGCTGATGCACACAAAGTTCAAACAGCAATTAGCACTGATATATTCCACCACTGAAAAATGTGCACCAGTCTGGGTGGGCAGCTCACATACCGAATCCCTGGATGTGCAGCTTAATGCCGCAATGAGAATCAAAACTGTAACATTCAAATCAACACCCAATCCATGATTGCCCACTCTGGCACATATACTCCCAACCAAAATTCAGAGAGACACACAAACAGCTCATGAGTACAAACATGGCCAACTTGAATCTACCAATTCATGAAGACCTCAAGTACCTTCCAAAGATGCCTGAAATCTCATAAGCTTTTTTGGTATCAGGCTAAAGCTCTTAAAGTGTCCTCATTCAATCCTGAGGCACATTGGAAAGAATTCTGGGAGAATGCTAATATCCCAAATACACTCCTGATTGCCAACCTGACAAAAGAACTTGCAGGTTTCAACCTACCCCAGAAACAATGGTCCTCTTTGATCCGTTTCAGAAGACTTTTTGGCAGATGATGTGATCTTTTACACCTCTGGAAGATGAGAGACAGTGCACAATGTGACTATGGACACCAGTTGCAAACTGTGGTGTGAATGAGAGCCTGCTTTGATCCTTTGCTGGTGGCATCTCAAACTTACATCAAGTCTCTTACGAAGCTATTCACTGGCTCGGTAATCTGAACTTGGTTATCTGAACATTGCTAACCACCTCTCTAGCTATGCGAAAGGAAGAGGAAGTTATCATTGTCAAAGCTAGGAGAGAATCCAAGCAATTCTTCCATTTTCAGGAAGACTTGATCATTTCCAAGACAGAAAGAGAACCAGCAGCCAAGGTGCTTAACACCATTTTTTCCCCTTTCTATATTGCATCCTGTACACACATCAGAGTTATAATACATCCTGCACACATATAGGAATTGTTAAGGTTTTTTTATGGATAGTTAGAGACTTTGAACTGTGATATTAACAATCTCCCATTCTTTTTCACTCCCTCATGAGGTATACACTGTTAAGGTATCACTGCAAAGTTTCATTTGATTATGGTGTGCAGCATAATGATAACCATGAATTCTGATGGCCACGAATTTGTTAGTGACAACCTAGGTAGCCAAGAGTTTGTTATGTTATTTAAGTGCTAGCAGAAGGCAAGGTGCTGTACTATATAATTTAGTGTCTGGGTGACAGCATTCTACTGACATGGGTGTGTTGCAATGTCAAAATGCTTGCGTGGTGACACTTGAGTGGATGGCAATGACTATGTCAGGGAACAGTGATGCCATGACTTTGTCACAGGGGAATTAATATTAAAGGCCAGGATTGCACAGGAAGCAGTTTAGATGACAGTTAGTGGAACTGAGCTAGATCTAACCAGTGCCACTGTAGCCAGATACAGTAACAGAATCTGTTTTTTCTGGATTCTCGTTTCATCTTTAGCTGGAACTTGAAGTAACAAACCCAGAAAGCCAGTACTGGAGTCAAAATCAGAAGGAATCAAGCAAAATCAAGGCAAAGGAAGCCAAAAATGGCCTAACATTTCCCCACCCTCATCCTCTATCACACAGGCCTCTCTCCCATTTGTCAATGTCACACTTGCCCCCTCCCTGGTCACCAACATTCACTGATGCCTTTTAAAGCAAGGAGCTGACTGTGAGATCCTGGGTTGATGGTGACTTTGATTCAACGCTGGCTTCAGAGAGAAAGTGTGAGGTACTTACACACAAGTGACACACCATCCCTTCTCCTCCTGCTTGCTATGCCCTGATGAATAACCCAGGGAGCTTTTATTGAGATGCAAGGAATGCCGAGAGCAGTTTGTCTCTGAGTCAGATGACATTTTTATTTTATATATAAAGAAAAATGGGGTGGGAGGGACAGACAGATAGAGCAAGGGGAAGAGTTGCAGCTAAGTACCTCTTCAGATCAGATCATGCTCATGTTCCAGAAAAGCTAATCTTTACAGTCCTGAATGGTAATTAAGTGGCACTTGTGTCCTTTGGGTGTCGAGTAAAGGTAGGTCAGCTCAAGTAAGGACCTCAGAAATCTCACAGCCTGATACCCAATTCTGTGATTTAAACCCTTGTCTCTCTGCCTGTAGCTAGGACAAGGAGGGTGAAGGGTTTTCAGTGCTGCTGCCTTCCTGGGGTTACATTTTGGCAGGGTAGAGGGTGCTTTAGTCTAGTGCGCAGTGAAGGTGAGGGACTGATAACACTGGTCAGACCTAGTTATAATGCAAGCAGATGCAAAACAGGCTTCCTCTGCACAGCTCTGCCAATGCAATTTAGTCATGCCCTGCAGCACTCCTTGCTATTCCTGTGCCAGATAGCTTGGCCAAAGCATTTGAAGCCTGACCTGCCGTACCCCCTGTTATTCCAGTCTTGAAAGTCAAGTAACGTAATGCCCATCTCCAGTTCAGCGTTTAACCTGGCCCCCAAATATCCAACAGAAAATAACAGGATGAGACGAATCACATCTGAGGACTCCATGGTGATCAGAAGTTGCAAATTAATAATTTGTTTAATTAGTTCAGTTAACAACTCTGAACCTCTTAACACATCCTTAGCTGCAGCCTAAGGGCACTAGCACATGGTAGGGTTCCCAAGCCATGCCATATTCCAACTCTCATTTCCGACAGACCAAAAAAAAAGCATCCTTGGAAAACAGTTCTTTCCCAAGGATGTTTGGATGTTCCCAAGAGTGCCAGACTTCTAGCTTGTTACCACTGTTCAGGTCTCTTTAAACTTTTGCCAGCTGATAGTTCCAATAGACTCTATAATACTCTATTAGACAGCTTGGCATGCATAATACACTATTAGGCAGGTTGGCAATGGATAAATTAGTGTCAAATGCCAGGCTAAGATTGCAAATCAGGAGCTGGCTGTAAGGATTGGCAGGACTTGAACACAGTCCTGCAGAAGTAGCAGACAACTACCACCCCCACACTGCCACCCCGTGGCAGCAGTGATGTAGCCACTCCCTGAGACCCATAATCCTCAGAGGTTGCACATCACAGGAAGTTCTGCCTCGAATGATCTGACTGATAGTGGCCTTAGTGATCCCTGACTGGTTTCTTGATTCTACATAAGTCCATGGGGAGTCCATGAAGTGTCCAGGGAACAACATGGATCCCTTACTAGGTGCCATGACTATCCTGCTTCTCTGAATTGACCTCAGCTCAGACTTGGATTCTGACCCCCAGAACACCAACACAGACCCTGTTACCTGGTATTGACCCTTCACTTGACTCCTGACTCTGGCCTGACCCTCAGTTTGACTCCTGACTCTGATACCAGCTCTGACCCCTGGCTTCTGTTTGTGGCTCCCAAACTCCTCTTGCTAGTCCTGCCTACCTTCGCCGAGGATCCTGACACCACCAGGAAATGGGTTCATTCCTTTTTTTTTGTTTCTTTATTAGCAGTAAGAAAAATACGGAGATTTTTCTTAAACTTCTGCTGGGAAGAATCAACTCGAGTCGCTTTGAGGAATTGTTAAAGGATTGTGCACCCTTCGCATCTCTCTCTGTGTAACAGCAAAACAAAGTAAACCCGCAGCCTTGTGTCCTTTGATAACTTTATGGAGATCCAATATTAAAAACAGAAAAAAGAAAAAGATAATTTTAGAAAAGCCGATCTGTTTCTTTTAAAAAGAGACAAGTGGGTTGCTAGGCAACAGGTTGAAGGGGAGGTCAGTTTCAAAGATTTCCAGTCTTGCTTGGGAGGTGGAATGTGCAGTGACAGCTACTTTGCATATGAGATACATCAGGCCAGAGTCCCCATCAGAAGGGATTATAGGAGTTTGGGGCCTAGCTGGGATATTTGAGAGATTACTGTGGTAATCAAGACCAATCCCCTTCTCCCATCCAGACCCATATATATCCTGTGTCCCCTTGGAAAGTCTAGTGCCATAGGCATTTGGTGACAGGTCGATTATCTACAAGAAATCACAGCATGGGATGGGGTAGGGAAGAACAGGAAGATAGAAATCTAAGCCTGGCTGAAGTATCTACTTGACTACCTTCTCCCATAAGGTTTACATCCCATTTATACACTCCATCCCTTACGTTTCCTGTGTCTCAGAACAGCTTGGTGGGAAGAGCAGGGCCGGTGCTACCATTAAGGCAAACTAGGCGGTTGCCTAAGGCGCCAAGATTTGCAGGCGCCAAAAAGCGGTGCCCCCAATTTTTTTTTACAGCGTTCCTACGCCCCCTCCCCGAGCACGCGGTCGCCGCTCCGCTTCTCCCGCCTCCCAGGCTTGCAGCGCCAATCAGCTGTTTGGCGCCACAAGCCTGGGAGGGGAGGAGAATTAGAGCAGGGCGGCGTGCTCGGGGAGGAGGTGGAGCAGAGGTGAGCTGGGGTGGGGAGCTGCCGCACGGCTCCCCAGGCCGGGCGGTGGGGAGCTACTGTGGGGGTGCCTCAGGGCGGGGGGGGAGCTGCCGAAGGGCTCCCCACCCCAGCTCACCTCTGCTATGCCCCCTCCCCGAGCACGCCGTCGCTGCTCCACTTCGCCCGCCTCCCAGGCTTGTGGCGCCAATCAGCTGTTTGGCGCCACAAGCCTGGGAGGGGAGGAGAATTAGAGCGGGGCGGCGTGCTTGGGGAGGAGGCAGAGCAGAGGTGAGCTGGGGTGGGGAGCTGCCGCACGGGGGGGGCGCCTCAGGGCGGGGGGGCTGCCGCGGGGGGGGGGGCGCGCCTCAAGGCGGGGGGTGGGGTGGGGAGCTGCCGCAGGGCTGGGGGGGGGGCGCAAGGTGGAAGTTTCGCCTCTTCCCCAGGGCGCGAAAATTCCTTGCATCGGCCCTGGGGAAGAGGCACCTCAAAAGAGTACAAAGTCAAACATGTCTTATGGGAGAAAAAAATTCTTCATCTGAATAATGAACAGGCCAAACCTTAAGAGGTAAAACATGACACCAAAGGATTGTCATTCCCAGTCATTAACAGATCTCCAGGGAAACATGCGTCTGTACATTTTAAGGGAAAGAGACTTCAATGATTTAAATCACACTGAGTTAGCGGGAATTAAAACTACATGTGGGCATGTCAGACTAGCATGTGGACAGGGTTATTGCTGTTTAGTATCTGTGCGCATGAGGCAGCACAGGGACATTAATCATTCTAAGAACTCCGTGACACACTGCCTTTCAAACTGCCAAAGCCCAGATGTACGGGGTAACGTAATGAGCACAGCAGGGCTGTCTATCACTTCAGCTCAGTGGGTTAGCAATTCCTGATCATGCCAGGTCTGAGTTGGATGGAGCATGGGAGTCTAGAATGAGGGACACTTCTGGCACCTCTGACAGAGCCCTGACCAAAGGCTTGCTTGGGAAATTTGTGGAAGAGAAGAGCAATATTCAGGGACCCAGGTCCAGGCAACAGGTGCTATAGAAAGGCAGGGAGACCGCGGAAAGGGGTAATCTATCACAAACTTCCCCCAGGCCTTTATAACAAATGGCACACTTGTCAGGTGAGACCACACAAGCAGCCCCCTAGTGTGTTCAGCAGCAGATTCCAGACAACCCCTCCAAATATCCAAAACCCTTTGTGCCCTTCTCTAGTGCCTCTCATTTGAGGGATTCACACACATTAATATATTAAACCTCAAAAAGCCCCAACCAGGCAAATATCCCTATTTTACAGATGGGGAAATTGAGGCTAAGAGGAAGTAACTTTCCCACAGTGTCAGTATCAGAGTTGGGAACAGAACCTAGGAGTCCCCGCTCTAACCACTAGGAGATGCATCCACTGCAGTGTTATTTGGGATATTTTTCTGAACCCAAATATTACTGATAGAGAAGATATTTGAGTCATTTCTCATCCCCAGTGAAGATACAGCTCACTTTTCTCTCTCCACTTGCAGGACTTACACTGTTGCTATAAGAAACACACTTTCTAGCCAGGTAGAGTGCTGAGTGGGAGGACTGTGGGAACAACTTTGAGTTTCACATTGTTGAAGGAGGCTGTTAGGGAGGGGCAAGTGCCCCCTGGTAAGAAAAGTGTTGTCTTAATAGCCAAAGCCCATGTCAGACACCTTTCACCAACCCAACAGTCCCCAAAGCGAGGTTTGCAGCTTATCACAAGATTACCCCACTGCCAGCTCATCCTCTGCCTCCAGAGCCCGGCAGTCACTACTGGGAGGCGTTAAAAATATGCACTTATCGCAAAGAGAGGAAGAGAGAGCAGTGGAACAGAAAACAAGGACAGGAAAAGAAAGCTAAGTTGAAAAGGAAAGAGGGAAGAAGAGAAAAAGAAAGGGGAAGACAGATATAAAAAGGGGAAGGAGGAAGAGAACAGAAGGAAAGAAAAAAAGGAAAAGAGGAAACAAGAGAGAAGAGAAAGGAGTGGAGAAGTCAGTGGAGACGCAGAATGAGGGCAGATGCACAGGTCACAAGGACAGAACTTTTAAAAAGATGAATGGCAAGAGTCATTTTTAAGAGTAGTTTTCTCATACAATGTGTCTGAAACACAAATCTGATGAAGAGCATTTCCCTTCCCCGCTGCATGAACTGCTGCTGGGGAACAGTATGCAGGTACCAATGTGGGAGAGAAGCATTAAGAGGAAACACCCACTTTCAGAGGCGTAGCGAGCGCCCTCTGTACCCTCCGACCGGAGGGGGCCCCGCAAGGAAGGGGGCCCCTAAAAGTGGCAAAATAAATACCGCATTCCAGTTTCTGCATTGTAAGGGGCCCCGCCCGGACATATGTTCGGAGGGGGCCACCGTTCGGAGGGGGCCACGTTCTTTGTTGCTACAGCCCTGCCCACTTTTCACCTATTTAGGACATATCCTAACCAAACCCCTGTTCCTTCCTCCTCCATGGTGATTGTCTCCTGGCTCTGGCCTCCTTCCCCCAACTCTCTCTTCTTGGTCTGTATTCCTCCCTGCTTTCCCCTTCCCTCCTAGTCCCTCTGTCTTCTTTATTTCCTTCCTCCCATTCTGGACTATAGGCTTGGTCCTGTACCATGGAAGCCAATGGGAGTTTTGTCACTGCCTTCAGTGGGAGTAAGACCAGTCTTACATACATATCTCATGGTGTGGGGATGTTTATCATTTGGACTTCCCATGCCTTCAAACTTGGCATTCCCTGCTCTGCCTGAAATCACAGGACATGCAGACTGGCATTGGAGCGATCAGCTAAACTGCATACGTATAGCAATGGGGACAGAGCCCAGGACCTTCCACTCAGAAATCACAGGTTGAAAGGAAGGTCTCCTTTATCTGTCTCTACTAGGAGATCTGTTCCCTTCCTCAGCCTCTAGTAACCACAGGTCCATGACCCATAGGCACTGACAACAGCATAGTTAAAAAGCACATTGGCAGAGTGGAGAGCAGAGCACTGATCAAAGCAGCGCTCCTGCTGTCACAATAGCTGGGGTACTTTCTCACCTGCCCAGGGTCTGACCAACCACTCTGGCAGAATGAAGCCCAGTTTCTAGTATCCCTTCACCACACTGCAAGACAACTTACCCAGGGCCGGCTCCAGGCACCAGGCAACCAAGCACATGCTTGGGGCGGCACCTGGTAAGGGGCGGCCAATCTTGGGGTGGCGGGGGGGCAGCGCGGCGCAGTGCTCGGCGGGGGGGGGGGCGCTCCGGCAGCGCTCGGTGGGGGGGGGTGGCACTCGGGGGGGGGGGGTTCCGGCGGCGCGGCACTGCGCTTGGCGGGGGGGCGGGTTCCGGCGGCGCAGCGCTCGGCGGGGGGGCGGTGCAGGGCGCGGTGCTCGGGGGGGGGGGGTTCCGGCGGCACGGCGCTCAGCGGGGGGGGCTTGGGCGGCGGCGCTTTTTTTTGCTGCTTGGGGCAGCAAAAAAGTTAGAGCCGGCCCTGAACTTACCCAATTGCTAGAGTGATCTGAGACAGGTGTGAGTCATATCACTAGATGGGCATCACATCTAAGCATTAAATCTGGCTGTCTATCCATCCATACATGGCCTTGTCTACACAGGAAGGTTTTACCAATTAAAGGTATAGATACATAGTGTGACTAGATGTCCTGTTTTTAAAGGGACAGTCCCATATTTAAGCCCTCCTTCAGGTGTCCTGACTTTTTCTTAAAAACGGGCATATTGTCCCGTATTTTCTGTCGCTCCCCCCGCCATGAGTACTGGCAGGTCCTGCTCCTGGCTGGATCCCTGATTGCCAGCCGCTTGTCCACCAGCGGTGAGTGAGCGGGTCCAGTGGCTGACGATGGGGGTGGGTGTGCAAGGCTGGTGGCGGGGTAAAGCTGTAGCGTGCGGGGCCAGATACTCCCCGTGCTGGTCCATCAGCACAGCCCCCGCTGCATGCCAGCTCTCGGCCAGCAGGGCCCCACCCCCCAGTCCTGTTTCCGGCCGGCACTGACTGTGCATTGCGAGCTGCAGTGGCTGGTGAGTGCGGGCAGGCGCCAGGTGGCTGCCGGTTACGTGTCGCCTCTGCTACCTACCCCTCAGTCCTTTATGTGCTCTCCCTCTCCCTGCTTTGCTCCTTTGCCCCTCCCAGCCTGGCTGTTCCTCCAGATCCCCCCCCGGCGTGGCACATCCCACTCCCAGTGCTGTGCAGAGAACCAGCCCCTGATCAGAGCGCTCAGCTCACCAACAGCCTGGCTGGCAGGCTCCCTCCTTCCCCCACTGCCTCTGGCTGGGCTGGCGCCGCCCAGGAAAGCCCAGGACCCTCCGGCCGGGGCACTGGCCAAGAGAAGCTGAGCCCTGCATGTGCTAAAGCCCCGCACAGCGCTGGCACGGGGAAGCCTCTCCGCCCCTCAGCTAAGCTCTGGAGTGGCCGTGTGGGGGAAGCGATTTCCAGCCTGTTCGTGCCCTGACTCTGCAGGCTCCACAGCAGCCCCCTGGGCCGCACCTCCCCCCCACCCACCCCTCGGGCAGAGCGCAGGGCCCCTAGGCACCCTCCCCTGCTGAGCCAACTCTCTGGCTGGGTTTGCTGAAGTCCCTGCAGTCAGGTTCCCTGGGCCCTGGTGCACAATGCATCCTTAGGGCTTAACCCCTTTCTGCCCGTGCTGTAGCCGGGGGACAGGAAGAGGCTGGGTTATGTCAGTGGTCAACAGCAGCCTGGAGGTGTTAGCTGCCTTTCGACACTGTGCGGATAGGAAGGGACAAGCTGCTTCCAGTCACAGGGGAGTGGGGTGTATGGGAGTGAGGTGTGTGTCCACCCCTCCCTGTGTGAATCATAAAGCCTTAAAGATAAGATGGTATATAAAAAGAATCTAACTATGCAGTATTTCTTTTTAACAGGGGCTCAGTCAACTTGATGTTAATTTGAATGTTTGTACTGTATAGTTCTGACTGATTGCCGTTGAACTTGCTTGAATACGAGTATTTTTACCTGGTGTTCCATATTCAGCATAGGGAAATATGGTCACCCTATAGATACAGGTATAACCTAGGATTGCTAGGATGAGCAGGGCAATGGAGAACCAACCTGAGGAAAGAAGACTAAAAGAGCTTGATTTGTTTAGCCTACCAAAAAGAAGGCTGAGATGAGATATGATTGCTCTCTATAAATACATTGGGGGTAAACAGCCGGGCAGGAGAAAAGCTATTTAAGCTAAAGGACAGTGTTGGCACAAGAACACATGGGCATAAACTGGCCATGAAGAATTAGGCTGGAAATTAAAAGAAGAAATGCGGACCTGGAACAGCTTCCCAATAGGACTAGTTGGGCAAGCAACCTAACTGGTTTTAAGCTGAAGCTTGATAAATTCGTGAACTCTAAGGCCTACCAGGGTTGAATTCAGTCCTCTGCCTTTAATCATACAAGGGATGTCAGTTTTGATGTTCGCCCTTAACCACAAACCCACAGCATCCGCTCAATGTCACTGCACCATCATGTCACAAAACAAACTCATTACGAAATAAGATCACAGCCCATTGCAGTCTAAGAACATCACGCAGCATAAACATGAGGTGCCTATCCATGGTGGTTTCTGGGACATTTCACTGGTTCATCTGGAAGCCTCAATTCAACCCTTTAGAATCAGGATGATCCTGTAAAATTCAGGGCATGTGGCAATCCTGCCTTAATGTTCAATATTGATGACTGGCTGGAATTTTCAAAGGGGTTTAGGGGAGATAGGTACACAGCTCCCACTGTATGACTTTTTGCCACCTCCTGCTTCTGGTCACAGTATAACGATTATAAGAAGAGCCTCTCTTTTGGGATTTTGGCACTTCTGCTTCTGATCTCTGAACTGAACTTGGGAGAGTGGCAAGGACATCGAAAATAATGAACAGAAGTTATTCAAGAATGGTCCAAAAATAAACCAAATCCAAACCAAACCTATGTATAGTTCAGTTCTTATATCAGCCCAGCCAGTCTGCCTGTCGTAAGGGAATGTTTGCTTAGTATGCTTCTATGTCTGCACTTTTACAAGTTGTGACATTTATGCTCATGGTTTAAATGTAAGAGTTGAATTGACATAACTGGTAACAGTACATTCATTTTATTAACACACACACCCCCAATTTAATTTATTTTTAGCAATTTTATATATATCTTTGAGTGAATGATTTAACCAGTTAAAGAGTTCTGTCGTCTCGCTGCTTTACAGCCAATCAGAATGGAGTAATTTCATTTATAATTTTTGTTGGTGGTGGTCTAACTGATTTAATGGTGTCCCAGAAGTATGAGGCAATATTAGCATGATTGGCTGCAAAACGGAGGTTGTGGCTGTCTTTTGGCAGCTCATTAGTGGCAATGCTGGGCAGACACACTCTCTGGATCTCTTTCTCTTCTCTTTATCTGCTGATTGGCTGGGGAAAGAGAGACTGGCCAAGTGGGAGAATGTTAAAAGTGTAAAAATTGTGTGTGAACTTGTATTAGAGAAGAAGACAATTTTGTGATAAATTTGATCATTTGCTAAGAAAAAGTTTCTATACCATTATCACCAGTGCTTTGGGGTTTGTTTTAGAGGATGCAGGACAAGATTCACTGGTTCTCAAACTTTTGTACTCGTGACCCCTTTCACACAGCAAGCCTCTGAGTGCGACCCACCTTATAAATTAAAAAAAAACACTTTTTAATATATTTAACACCATTATACATGCTGGAGGCAAAGCGAGGTTTGGGGTGGAGGCTGACAGCTCGTGACCCCCCATGTAATAACCCCATGACCCCGAGGGGTCCCGACCCCCAGTTTGAGAACCCTTGGGTTAGCCTGTAGTATAATTATTTACTTGAAATGACTTGAAACCATCAATTTGTGCACATAGCTACGTTATGTAGTCACACAAATTTATCAGTTTTCCTTACTCCTTCTCCCCTATTATTTGATACAATCTAATTTAAGACAAGATGCCTGAAGTGAGTGTAAGTTCCTAGGGGTATGAATTGTGTTCTCTTACATGTCTGAGATTGTACAGCACCCAGCAGTAAGTGGCCCTGATACCAACTGAGGCATTTGGGAGCTAACAATAAAAATGATAAAACGTAACAGTAGTCTGGATTCAGAGTTCTCCACTTCCTGTCCTAAACTTTTGCATAATGTTTCTGTTCCCCGTTAAATAGAGGGTGCATCCCACCCCAAAAGTAACTGTATGTAAGTGGTGGCTGGTGTGGATCCTCAAGGTACTTTAGGGTCCATCAGGCTGAAAGTCTCGATAAATGAAGGGATAGTGTTTCTCCTCCACTTTTAATCTTAGGTTTTTTTTAAACGGCATTTTCTTGGAATACTGTAGGATCTTCTTATCTGGGCTGATCCCTGCTTATGCACCAGTTGCTTTCCAGATGTGCAGCCAGGCAGTTAGGGAAAAGACATAAGAAGGGAAGAAGCAATTCCAATCGTCTATCCCAAACCCTTTCCCTGACTTGAGATTTGAAACAAATCATTATTTCCGGACCTGACTTGGCCTGACCACCAGGGAGCCATTGCAGAGGATCCCCTACAACTCCAGCTAGAGATCTGTCTGTGACTGTCCCAAAGATTGCCCACTGAAGTCTGACCCAGACAGACAAGGCAAAGCCAGGTCCAAGCTCGCTAGGAACAGGACAACTTCCACAGAAAAAACAGACCCAACTCTTCGTCCCAAAAATCAGGCAAGAGACACAGTTGTGCAGACCCTCACCCAGATGGGCAGCACACCACATGCACCCTCTTATTTCACTCAGAAAGAATGAAAGACGATACTTTTCATCTATGAGTCATAGGCAAATCTGGGACTGAATTTTACGGGTTAGCATTTCCTTTCCCCCACGCCCTTCCTTGATATCAGTTCTACCAGAATCCCCTCACTGATTCATTTTAAAAAGCAAAGCTTAACGTCCCTGGTTCTCTTTCCCTCAAAGCTGGGACTCATCGTTATTCCACATGGACATACACGGCACCTAGGCAGGTTCCCCCAAGCTACTACCTTCCACAAGCTGCATGTCGCAGAAGTCAAAGCAGACAGAGCAGAAACCAGCCAGAGAAGCAGCAGCACCAAGTCAGATGGACGGTTCTGTAAAAAGGGCTCCCCCAGTCACATTACAATGGATGGCGCTTCCTGTGACCTTCAAGATGCCACTTCAGCTCCCTCCAAAGAGACTTAAGTAGCCTCTCTGCTATTAAGCTGTTCCTTCATTTGTCAACAGAAAAGCTGCTAAATTGCTACCCTGAGCAAATTTACATAGAAATTACCAATGATACTCTGTAAACAGCACGGAGAATTACAGCAGAGAACCACCCAGCAATAGCACTCCGGGGTTACACTGCCTTTGGAGCAGAGAAAGTGGGGGACAAAATGATGAACAGGAAAAAGCACTGGGCCGGGGCAGCCGTCAGCCTCTGTGAGCTCCTTCTGGGCTCTTGGTGATCACTTGCTTTAGCCCCTTACCAATCTCCTGGGGGAGGTGTGGAAGGAGGTCTGAGCTATTTTGGGTTTCTATTACAAAGTGTTCTGGAGTTCTCTTTGCACACCATCCCAAGGTTGCCCCATAACCTTTGTGTGCAGCCTGCAGAGGGGGCAGAGGCCCATCCCACCTAACAGAATGGTGTTTGGGTTTTCGATCCACAACTCTCTGCGCCCCCTATAAAGAGTCCATAAGGTCACCTCTTGCCTGCACACCTGCAAGTTAGACGTGAGGGACCTCCCTTGGACCACCTATCTGCTCGGAGTTCTTCCCACACCCAGATCCCTTTCTCCATTCCCTTATTAAGGACCCATTGGGTTACCTGCCTTCTGACACACCTTTGCTGCTCTGCATAGGACTGCTGCCTCAAGCTTTTCATCTTGTGGTCTCTCCCCAGAGCACTTGTGATTATGGGATGGTGTTACTTAATGGGAAAGCCTAATTTGGGTAATTAATTGATCTTTGACTATTAGCAGTAAATATGCCCAATGGCCTGTGATGGGACATTAGATGGGGTGGGATCTGAGTTACTCCAGAGAATCCTTTCCTGGGTGTCTGGCTGGTGAGTCTTGCCCACATGCTCAGGGTTTAGCTGATTGCCATATTTGGGGTCGGGAAGGAATTTTCCTCCAGGGCAGATTGGCAGAGGCCCTGGGGGTTTTTCACCTTCCTCTGCAGCGTGGGGCATGGGTCACTTGCCGGAGGATTCTCTGCATCTTGAAGTCTTTAAACCATGATTTGAGGACTTCAACAGCTCAGACATAGGTTAGGGGTTTATTACAGGAGTGGGTGGGTGACATTCTGTGGCCTGCGTTGTGCAGGAGGTCAGACTAGACGATCATAATGGTCCCTTCTGAACGTAAAGTCTATGACTCTATGTCTAATGCCAAAGTACAATGAAATTCAATCTCTCTGCCTAGCCACTTTATAAAGCACCAGCAACTGTAGTATTATGAGATCCAGATACTCGCCCTGATCGTGGGAGCCCTGGGCGCATGGGACCCCCACAACGAGCAGGTACTGAGAGCGTGCGGAGTCGGTCGACGCCACGCCCAGCTCACGAGAGAGAGCTCATGGTATCCGACACCATCAGGTGGTCCAGAGACATCTACACAGAACACATCATGGGACACCGCCAGTACCAGGTTGAGTAACTGAGAAAACTGACCAGAGAAATAATCCTTCTCTGACGAACTGAGGGACGCACCCCACCCATGTACTTATTCTCTACACCATTACTGACCTGGACTCTTAATACATTCCATGGGTGGCGTACCCGAGCCCACTTATCCACTGACGCTTTAAAAACTCCCACACTCCAATCTGGATCTATGCTGGTTATCTGATATGTATGTACCTCATGAACCTTGTAACTGATGCTTGCAATCCCCCATAACCCCAGATGTACAGTACCTTCCCTTTTAACTTGTGTACATTTGATTTTAAACATTAACTTTAATAAAATTTGTATATCTTGACTAAACTTCTGTGCAAAAGCTCAAGTGATCATTAACACAAGATAAGCCCATCATGACTTTCTGTTATCACAAGGATAGGAATTAATAGGAATGTTTCTTTTACAATGGAAGTGGTGTCCTGGAGCTGTGAGCTGATTTAGCAAGCCCCTGCACAGTAATTGTCAAGGCCAAGGCCTCAGGGCCCAATCTTGTAAATCATTACAGCATTATTCATAAGAGTCAGGGGAACAGCATCAGGCCCTGGCATAATGTAAAAGCACTACCCTTTAGCCAGTTAGGGAATGGGCATTGAAGGACTCTGAAGGGAGGCCAGTCCAGCCTTCCTCAGATAGAAGGGTCGTGGCTGTGATAGCTGGGTCAGGGGGAGTTGGTACATTATAGTGGAGAAGGGAAAAGAGACTCCTCAAAGTCTTTGAAAAATAGATGGAAGCTCCCACTCTGCTTTTGTGCAGGGTGGGAAGAGGGGTGTGTGTATGTGTGTATATGAGAGAGCGAGCATGTGTGAGCAAACACACACATCAGGGCAAAGATTATCTTGTGCTCAGCACACACTCCTGGCATGAAATTGCTGTCCAGAGTAGGGGAAAAAAATCTATTTCAAATAATGATCAAAGCTATCACGCAGGAATGAGTGGCTTCCCATTCTTAAAGCAAACAGCTAGCTAATATTTATTCCACAATATAGACAAAACTTTGCCTTCTGTCAGGGGGAAGAGGATAAATTGTTTTCCCATAATGGTGTTTTCTTTTCAATCAATTTCCCATCAAGCTTGATTTAAGCGGATGCCATATCAGAACCTCAGGCGGGAGGCAGAAATCTAGGACAGTCCCCCAACCAAAGGTGAAAACTGTGCGGCAGGCAAACCTGCAGAGTTCAGTCTAAATGCCAGCACTTCACACGCAGTCATTCGCACACTCCTCTCCTTCCTCCTTTTCAAACAGAAAGCTCTGCAGCAACTGGGCCAGCAATGAAAAGAATGAAACAGGTCAGAGAACAGGGAATACTAGGTAGAGCTGTATCCTGAAGTGCACAAAGCATTCCTTGGGGATAAATATACATTAATACAGTATAGTAGTGATACCATTAAGGCTGAAATTTACGTGTGTGTGTATATATATATATATATATATATATATATATACACACACACACACACACACACACACAGTGTGTGTGGATACATGTATTTCAACCTGTAAAGTACTAAATAAATGCTATTATCTTATTATTAATATGCATACACATTAAACCTAGATTGTATATCTTTGTGCAGATGCAGTCTTTAGTTAGTAATTTCCCCTTTAAGTAACTGCTAGGGAGAGTAATTACACTTAGTAGAACCCATGATTTCTAAGAAAAGGAATATAGGGCGTGTGTGTGAAAACTTATGGTATGTCTACACAGGAATAAAAAAACCTGCAGCTGGCCCAGGTCACCTGACTCGGGCTTGTGGGGTTCAGGCTCTGGAGTTGAAAAATTGCTTGTAGACATTCAGGCTTGAGCTGGAGCCTGAGCTCTGGGACCCTGCAAGGGTGGAGGGTCCCAGAGCTCAGGCTCCAGCCCAAGCCTGAATGTCTATACATCAGTTTTTAGCCCTGCAGCCTGAGCTCCACAAGCCTAAGTCAGCTGACCCAGGCCAGCAGTAGCTGTGCCGCAGGGCCTTTATCCTCATGTAGATATACCCACAGAGGCTGCTCCCAGGGCGTTAAGGGCACTCAGAACCTTCCAGAGTCAGGAATAGCTTTGAATTCAAAAATAATTTTGCCTCATTAAAAGGATCTGTTTCCTGGGGATTCAGGCAGGCAGACGGGCTGGGAATATTACAATGGTTTCTGGGTTCAGTCAGGTTGGAATAGATCCTGTAGAAATGGTGCTATTTTTTTCTTTTATTGTACCAATGTCTGTGGGTGAAAGAGATAAGCTTTCAAGCTACACAGAGCTCTACTTCTACAGAAGTCGGTCCAGTAAAAGATATTCCCTCACACACTTTGTCTCTCCAATATCCTAGGGCCAACATGGCTACAACAACACTGCTTTTAAAAAAAAAAAAAAAAACACTAGCCAAACATTTTTAAGCCTTGAAAAGGTTCTGGCAGATTGGCTAATCTTTAGGATGAAGGCTCAGGGTGGGTCTGAAATTATCTGAATCAGATCATTCAGTCCTAAAATATTAATAAGCTCTTAACTGATGCTGAATGATAGAGAGACAGAGGTATCCCAATTCTTCCCTCCTTATCCTCTCCCCACCGCACAAGTGGCTTCCGTATTAGTAAATAAGAGTTACTCATAACTCATGGGCTCATAATTATGCTCATGATGTTACATTTGAAGGAAGAAAAGGGAATTTAAACAATAAAGACAGTGGTCGTGTCTTGCTGACTGAGGGCTTGCATTCTGATCAGTAGCTGCCACATAGCGCAGTACTTTAAATGTCTGAGCATGATGATTTCCTCACAGCAGTGCAATAAGCCCCAGCAAATGGCTCTGCTATATTCCTAAGGAGGCATCAGACGGACTTCCCAAGCAAGATCCACAGCAATTGAAGCGTTAGTTAAGCAAAGGTTAATGGGCACTTACCACAAAGATGTTCCAGTTTCCTGGCCTTACTTCTCTCATTACTCATCCACAGGCACAACACACAGAGCAACAGCAACAGTGTTATTGACACGGAAAGTGAGAAACAACAAGGGATCCCACACCACCTGATGACTCAGCTCAGTGTCATAGCTACCCACTGGGTGGCTAGGAAGTGAATGGGGAGAGTCAGGCTCCCCTCTCTGCCATACCAAGGACAGCAATGAAAACTTGATGGAGGGCTGCATTTCAGTGGCAGGCGAAGTGATTAATCTGTGTGCAGAACTGCTCCGGAGAGTCGCGATTTCTGAATAAAATTAAGCCTTACCACTCATGATCTCGTGATAGGACTCTCAAATGTCAGAATTTCTTTTCTAGCCCTGGCACAAATGTGTTTCCAGTTAAATAGGAGTTACCCCACCCTAAACAAAGGAATGTAGTTTCTCCACAGGGCAGTTAATTCCAAAGTACTTTGAAAAACAATGATAATTCATTTACATATCAGATAAACAAAGCTATCAAGCTAACAAGTGGGGGCAAGAGACAGCGAGGCTACTCCCCAGCAGGGAAGAGAAATTTCATCTGAGATACTGTATAAAGAGGGGGGGGGGGCGACCCTCAAATAAGCAACTGAATCAACTGAAAAAAAAATCCTGACATTTGAGAGTTTTAAAAGTGAGGCTTAATTTTACTTAGAAATCCTGTCAGCCACCCCAGTGCAGCCAGAGCTCCAGCTGTCAGCCCTGGGCAGCTGCTCTCCTGCCAGCCTGGGAAGTGGGAGAGGGGACCTCACTGCAGCCCCCCCAGGCTCTCCCCCAGGCTAAGGAGCAGGCTGGGAGCTGCAGGGGGCTGAAGTGAGGAGGGTGAGGGCTGATGGGGGGCTGTATTGATAGTGGGTTCTGAGCAGATGGGATGCATGCTGGGAGGGTGAACTAAGGGCAGTGGGGGTTGATGGGGTAGGGGACTGAACAGATGCGGGGGTGATGATGGGCGCTGGGGGGACTGAACTGAGGGGGAACGGGTCAGGAGAGAACTAATCTGGGACTAGAGGACAGGATTAATTGCTGGGCAGGAGATGGGCAGATGTGAGGGTGAGAGCTCATGCAGCAGGGGCCAAAGATCACCTTACCCAGTACATGTGGGAGAGTGGGCAACACTAATTGTTGCATGCACACACCCTGGGGATGGGCAGGGGGAGTTCAAAAATCAAGAGATTGACCTAAAAAACAATATATAATTTTTTTAAGTCATGATTTTGGGGGGTCCAACTCATGATTTTTGTTCCTTTGATGTTGGCAATACTGTGTGTGTGTGTGGGTTAGTTAATTCACACTAAAAGTTTTCTGGGACCACTTTGGGATGAAAGTTCCCATAAAAATGTAGGCCAAGATTTTCAAAAAGAGGTGTCTAAAGTCAGGTGCTCCTATATCCATATTTAGCTGCCTAAATCAGTGACCTGATTTTCAAAATCGTTGAAGTCACTGAGAGCTTTAGGATGCTCACCACTTGAAAATCAGGCCACTTAGGTGCCTAAATATGGATTCAGGAACCTAATGTTAGGTACCCTATATTCTTGGCTGTAGATATTATTACCTCATACAAAGAGCTGCTATTATCCATCATAAATATGTGACATTTCAGAAACTGCATTCTACTAATTGGCCCAGCTCCTCAGACAGAGCTGAGACGTGCACAGCCCAGCTCAGAAGCAGGAACACAAAGGTGGCGTTTGCGCTCATCTGATCTTAGACTACTCCTCTGTTGTAATTACAGCAGCCAGTTACGCTTGGGACTGATCATGGTCCCAAGGGGCCACATAGCAGCTGACAATCAAAGGAGTGCAAGCGCGCCCCAGCTGTACCACCTTTACCTAGCCATAGCCCCCTACACTAGCAGCAGAGAGGGGGTTGTTGGTGTAAGAGCTGGTATGCTGGCTCCAAGCCAATAGAGGATCACACCTCACTGAAGTAATCTCCCATGGTCATTTATGGCAGTCTTACGTCCCCCTAGCAGGGGCAGAAGCAGGGCCACTGAGTTTATCCTAACAAATCCACCCAAGTCTATTAAATATATAATCAGGGTGTATTTGTTTGCCTGTATATTAACAATGCCACATGTAACTGAGGTCACATCTGACCTTATTCTTCACCCTACCAAAATGAACCTTCTAGTGACACACATCAATGTGTTTCAACACTAGCAGCTGAGGAGGACCCACAACTGACCATTGCTGTATTCAGAATTGTGGTTAGATACTAGCCCCATTGACACCCATTGTTATAGCTGCTAGTCAGAGGTATAAACAAAGGGGACGGGTTTTACTTGAAGTCTTTGAACCTACCACACGGACATTTTCCTATTCCTCTACTGTGCTCCCATGGCCAGACAGCAGCCCTGAGTCTCTAAACACTAACCACATTTTACACTTACAGGGTACTGTGAGCAGTGCCGCTCACTGCCATAGCATCCCCTGGCATTGCAGAATGGCGTCGGAGGGGTTTTCGTCTCTAGAACCCTAGGTCGAATACTTTGACCCTGCAATGGCTATCTCTGTATTCATCTTCCATTGTCCAGCCAGGTCACCTTTTAAGTTCAATCCACTTCAGGGGTAACAAAAGTCCAACTAAATGAACAAACAAAACTTCCAAACAGTTCTTCTTCCCCTCTTTGACTATACTGAAGTTCCCTGCCCCGGCCTCTCCTCCCAGGCCCTGTGGAGTTCTTCTGTTCTCATTAAGAAGAGCACTACCTCCCAGGGTTTTTCCCCTGGAGACCTTTCTTCCCAGACAGGTTTCCCCATAGCTTCTCCTTACTGGAGACTCTGGCAGTTTTTACAGTTATTACAGGCCCTATCTCAGGGGCCTAACCTGCTCCCTGTAAGTTCTCTTCAACTTGCCTTCACCAATCCCTTCCCAGAGACATGGAGCGTTCTACTTCCTTTTTCCTAAGCCTTCTTCCCAAATCAGTTCTCTTCTCTTCCTATCTAGTCCTCTCTGACCCTTTCACAGCTGGCATCACAAGTTGTAAGTAAGTCACCAAATCAATATCAGCTGGGGCATAATGGCTATGTCACAGGCAAGGCTGAGCCCAAGGCCAGCCAGCCTATGACAGGCACTATACATCTGAGGATAGCCAATTAATCAATACCACTGTTAGGTAGGTATTAATGGTATTATCAATTTACAGATAGGCACACAGGAGGTGGTTAAGTTACTTACCTCCAATATTTTACCCAGCCAGTCTGTCAGAGCAGGAAACAGAACCCAGGTATCCAGGGGTGAAAGTAACATTCAACACTTACTGGTACAGGGGCTGGCTCTGGCCCCCAGAAGCGGTGGGACCTTGGGCAGAAGGGGCTGGGCTGGGGGTCTGCGTCCCCCAGCCAGCCCAACCGCGCTGCCTGCCCCACGCAGCCTGGGGCACCAGCAGTGATTTAAAGGGCTCGGGGCTCTGACTGCTGCTGCGGAAGTGGCAGCAGTGGCAGGCGCCATGGGCCATTTTAAATCGCTGGCCCTGGGGCAGCTGCTCCTTTTGCCCCCTCCCCCCCCGTCGGCGGCCTATGGGGGGCAAAAGGGGCAACCACGTCAAAGCGCTGCCACTGCAGCTCTTTAAGCAGGGTTCTTAAAGCACTGCCGCGGCAGTGCTTTAACGCTGGCTGAGTACAGGCTGGTACAGGGGGCCACTTTTTACCGGTACACCGTCCTGGCCCATACCGGCTTACTTTCATCCCTTCAGGTATCTCTGCTCTAATTATTAATTTCACTCCCTCCCCTAAAAGCTCAGGTTACTGATACTCTGATTACATTTATTTGCAGCACCTATGAGTCCCATTTGTGGACTAGAACCCCACTGAGCTAGGCATGGTACAAACACAGAACAAAAAGTAAGGAGCACTTGCTGTCTTTAAATGGAGAGAAGATGTTGTGGAAGAGCTGGCCCAGAAAGGAAGAAAAAGAAGTGTAAGAAGGTTGGGAGTTTATTTAATCCCCTCAGCGTGTTGCCTGAGCTCTCAGATTTCCTTCCCTGCATCTTCTGTAAGGAAGGTAAACTGCTTTGCCATTACCTTTCAGCGCCCTCTGAATCCAAAATCACGACGCTATCTTCATGAAATGCATTGCAGAGGAACTCTCAGCATGAGATACTCGCCCTGTGTCTATGGTTTTCAGGATCCTCCTCCTCCCTCCCTCCCCCCTCTCCCCCCACCGCCCCGGCCTTTTGGCAGCACTTTTCAATAATTGCCTCACGCTGTAACTTCAGTGCTTAGGAAGGAGGGGAAGCAGTGTAGGAAGCAGCTTCTGCGTCGTGTATGCATACTTACCATACCTGCACACATTTATACGACACTATACAAGTGCAGGGCACTGTCAGAGGAATGAGTATCTTAGCAATGTTCAAATTATCATGGCATTGAGGTTATTGGTCATATTCAGTACCTCTTTTTTGAAAATCTGATGAAAACAATCACACATGTACATAGATTCTTTCATTCAAATTTGTTTCCAACCACAATGTGTGTGTTTTTAAAAATGTATATTACACACACACATTCTAAGGGCTAGATTTTCAGTGGGTCTATATCAACGTATTTCCACTGAAGTCAATAGAGATATGCCAATTGACAACAGATGAGCTCCTGACCCAAAATCCCTTTGCCTAACACTAAATTGCAGCCATCTCTGGTAAGATATACAGCAGCTGTTTAATGGCACACAGCCATGCTACCCAAAAGGTGTCTAGGACAGGTAATGAAGGAAAAACTTCATCCCAATGAAACAAGGGAAATATAGCAAATCAAAATGTACCCAAACTGGCCAGTCCACCACATTTAATACCAAGTTTTGCAACGCAACAGCAACAAATAGTTATGGGAATTTTAATGGCCATCAGACATGAGGACTTACTTCACTAACTTCTCATCATGAAGATGACACCTCTACCAGAATAGCACCTGCTAGCACCATGACAGACACTGCTTTAGTGCTGATGCGAAGGGAAGAGTGCCATCTACTGAATCATGAACTCCACTTTCTGCAGCATTTGAGTACTGAATCAAGCTAGCCCTGCTTAGCTGGTGTGAGCCATCAAGATCACAGCACAAGGGAGTGTGGTTCAAGTCCTAATGACAAACCCTAGGAAAATTCCCTTTTGTATGGAATATGGCCCAAAGCCTCATAAACTGGGAATTCAAATCCAACTGTTAATGCAATTAGAATTCCCTAGATGTATCATGCAGGCTCTCAAATGAACAATTTCAAAAGATTCCCATCAGATGTCAATGGAGTTAATTGGATTCCCTGCGATACTGTGTATAAATCCCACTGAGGGTTGCCAACTTTCTAATTTCTGAAAACCGGATTCCCCCGCCCCGCCCATCTCGCCTCTTCCCCCCAAGGGCCCACTCTGGCCCCACCTCTTCCCCCAGAGCCTGGTCCCTGCTCTGCCTCTTCGCCCAAGGCCATGGCCCCGCTCGCTTCTCTCTTCCCCTCCCCCATTGCTCGCTGCTCTCCCCCT
This sequence comes from Emys orbicularis, assembly GCF_028017835.1. Taxonomy (NCBI): domain Eukaryota; kingdom Metazoa; phylum Chordata; order Testudines; family Emydidae; genus Emys; species Emys orbicularis. The sequence continues at coordinate 40,883,230 of NC_088686.1, forward strand.
TCCCCGTTACGAAGTCTGCCAAGCCCTCTGCTGCTTTAATGTACATCCCTCCGCACTTGAACTATGACATAAGAGTCACGGAGAAATAAATTCAGGCCTGGTATACAGGGGTGCTGGAACAATTTGTATAGTGGCAGTGCTGATGATGGAAACCATGTATTTGGTGTTTGTTATTACTACGTCAAGCCAGGCGGTGCAGCAGCAACCCTAGTTCCAGCACCACCGCCGGCATAAGCAGGGGTTCCATCCATAGGAGTTAACAGCCTTGGGCCCTCTTCTTATCACAGGTCTGAATTTGGCCTCTTCGCTTTAAGCAGAGGCCTAACAAGCAGATTCCAGTCCCAGTGGCACTTCTCTAAACCCTGGGCAACTCCAGTGTGAGCAGCCCCAAGGGACTTGTAAACCCCTACTCCAGCAGGCCGTCTGGGAGTGAAGGTCAGAAGAGCACTGCGGCTGCACGGACCAGCCAAGAAGCCCCGCTGGCAAGCTAGGACGTGGCCCTCCTGCATGGCAGCTTCCCACCTCCCTCTGCGCTGCCTACCCAGCAGTCCCCTCCCCGCCTGAAAGCGCGGCCGGAGGAAGCAGCTCACATTCCTTCCCTCCCAGGGAACATTCCATGCCCGTTGGGAGCCCTTGCGCGCTTGCCATGGGCCCTCGCACTCTGTCCTCCACCACAGCCCTGCACACCGTGCTCCTCAAAGGGGCTGCCTGAGCTGGTGCATGTGTGTTGCTGCAGGAGCCGCCGCTTCAGGGCTGGGCAACAGGCTGCCACATCGTCCCCACTCCCCACCCACAGTAATTGGATTTTTGGTGTCGATCAGTACATCTGACCGGACACCGCCAGATCCACTTTTTGACCGAACTTTCCGGTTGAAAACCAGACACCTGGCAACCCTAACACCACAGTAGAACTGAAAGGGTTAAGGATCAGTTCTGGGTCCACATGACTCCCTGAGCCTGCAAAGCTTAAAATGGAGGCAGACAACTCAGATAGGAGTAGCCGGGGGAACAGGGCAAAACCTCCCCTGAGGGCTCCTGACCAAACCTGTCATAGACACCTCCGTTGAGAAGGAAGGGACTACCAGCTAAGCCCAGCCAAGCTGAAGGTTCAGTTACCCTTCCCCCACCACCTTGCTATCTTAAGCTGGATTTTGAGACTGTGGAGGGGGATGGATGGTAGGAAGTGGCTGAGGGAGGCAGTCTTGAGGCATGCCCTGGTGCCTGACATTGTTTGCCTCTCCTAGGACCCTGAGTCAGAGCTCAGTGGAGTGGGAGGACCTGGGCTCCCCTACCAACCCCCTTCCCATATAGGAACATAAACCTCACTTCCACCCCTTCCAGGACTAAAGAGAAGATAGAGATGCTGAAAGCCTCGTGGCACGAATGAGCAACTTACAGGAGCCAGGAGACAGACTGAGAGTCCTTCCCTGTTGTAAGGATACAGGGCCCTCTACAGTTTGTTGTACACTGCCATCCTCAAGGGGGGGTTGAGCTAAATTGGTGACTTGGCCAGAGGGCTGAGTTCCCACCCACCAAAAGGCTGTCTGTCCCAATACTGAAGGAGTTGCCGACGGGAGGCCCCAGAGACTAAGAGGGTGAAACTGAGGGACTTCCTAACACACATCCCCCCTTTCCGAACCTTTTATTCACCTATATAAAGCTCTGGAGGGAAATCATGCAGGAAGGACCCTGCTACAATGGAGCTGAATGAAAAGAGGGTGGTATCTTGGCACAAAAGAATGTGAGACTATTCGAAGGGCAAGAGGCAGCACCAAAGAAGGCAAAAAGAAGAAAACGGGAGAAGGATACGAAGGGAGCAATGATGCAAGAGGGAAAGGGAGTTGGACAGGACTTGCAGGATGAGATGGGAGCAGACATGTAAGGAGGAGCAGAGCGTTATGCGCAGCTGTGAGTAAGAGGATTAGAAGTTTGGACTTGATGTGGAAGACAAGTGAAAGTCACTGAAGAAATCTGAATGGAGTAATATGCGCAACAGATTATATTTTCAGCAGCATTTTGAATAAATTGGAGAGAAGCAAGGAGGCCAAAGGGAAGGTGGCTGCAGTAATCAAGGCAAGAGATAACAAAGGCATGGACAAGGCCTTTAGCAGCAGCAACGGACTTTATTTTAAAACTACCACCACAGCTAGCCCTTTTGTTGGCAATCCATCAAACAGTCCAAGGATCAAATAGGCGATAGACACCTAACTCTTCTCTCCTTCCTACAGCTGGTTTTGGGCTGGGGCTAAGGAACATCGGCAGGACAGCACATGGAAGGTGTGCGTTGCTACAGATTGTACTGAACTGTACCTGGTATTTTGTGGGCAGACTGAGGGTTCACTTTCTAAGGCTGTCAGTCTGGGAGGAAAAAGCTGTTCAAGAATTTTGGCAGCTCCTCACTGTGCAAATTCCTATGGAGTTTTTATTTGCACAGCAATATTAGCTCCAGATGTGTTTGTGTCTGAGACAAAGGGCCCGATCCTGCAAACCTTCACTTTGGTGAATAGTCCCAATGAAAGCAATGGGATTATTTGTGTGAGTAAGGCCTACTCACGTGAGTACGAGTTTCAGAATGAGGCAGATGCTTTGGGGAGCACTGACATATGGGGTGTGGCCCCCTAGGAAATTCTCTATCACATATATTACCACCTTTATAGCTTAATGATGAGAGAACAAACACATGACAGATGTTAGTCACATTGCTTAATACATGACTGGAAGGTGCTCAGATACTGTGGCGATGAACATGGTATAAGAACCTATATAGAATAGGCTAGAACTACCTCCTCTGTTCTTACTAAGTGAAGCACTATTTGGTCTCTGGGGGCTACACCATTGACTCTATAGCTTGTGTTTATGAAGCTCATTTTCTCCTTTCATTAGCTCTTATCACTCTCTCTGTACCGCTGCAGATCTCTCTTTCCCTATTGTTAAGGGAGCCAGTCAGTGTGTAGCGGCCTCAATAGTCATAAATTTATGTGTTACTCAAGTGATACTCTTCACCACAACCCTATTATCCTGTCATCCATTCTGCCTTTTTTAATGCACCTTCAAAGTGCTCCCTCCCTGCAAACTGCTACAGTAAAAATAAATTAAATGAATAAAATGAGCTTCATTATTTAGTGATTGTGTTGCTTTAAAAAAATGAGACCTGTGAAAGAAAACAAAGACAGGGTGGGGGGGGGGGGGGCGAAACCACAGCAAGCAGCAATGCCAACAAGCGACAGCACAGACAAGCTGATTGCAGGTCAAAACTAGGGACCACTAAAACCAGCCAATATGAGCATTTGGCCAAAATTTGAACCAGACATCTTGCTCCAATATTTAGTGTACAATTTTGCTCCTATCAATGACCTGCATTTAGCAATCATGGTGAAGAGCAAATGAATGGGAAATGCAAATAAAACAGGACAGACACAATTAGATACTTAGAGTGTAAACTCCTGGGGCACGAACTGTCTTTTTGTTCTGTTTGTACAGCACCTAGCATAATAGGGTCCTGGTCCATGACTGGGACTCCTAGGCACTGTGATAATACAATCATAAATAACTCAGTCATATTAAATAAAACATGCTCTGGATTTCAAAAAAGTGTGGTTTTTTTTCAAATGTAGGAACACTGAGATTATCATACATGTTCAGACCGGTGACCCATCTAATCTGGTTTCCTGTCCCCAACAGTTATCAGTACCAGATGTATCAGTACAAGAAACCCTTTACTGGACAATTATGGAATAAGTGACCTACAAAAGCATTTTTCCCTGACCCAGGCAGTTAGGGTTTGCTTATGTCTGAAGTGTGAGAGTTTATATTCTAGTTGTCCTAGCTTCATAGGGGCTAGAACTAGGGATGCAGGGAGTGCTGCAGCACCCCCTAACTTGAAGTGGTTTCCAATATATACAGGGTTTACAGTTTGGTACAATGGCTCTCAGCACCCCCACTATAAAAATTTTCCAGCACCCTGCCTAGCTTATGTAATTGGGATGTGTTTACTATTCAAAAAAGGATTAGACATTTCTATGAATCTGTTGATCTCCATAGTATCATGTGGCAGTGAGTTCTGCAGGTTGGCTATGCACTGAGTAACACAGTACTTCCTGTTATCAGTTTTAAATCTGTTGCCTTTTATTTCATTGGGAGTCCCTTTGAAATATACCAGAGTGAGTTGTGCTTAGGGCCCTGGGTAGCCTTAATACAATCCCACACTAGACCATATTGCCTTCTTACATTTTTAAATTAGTGAAAACCAAGGCATCCCAAGGAAACGATTTGTAAGAAAATAAATACAGAACTCTCATCTTGCAGAGAAGCCCAGAAGGCAATGTAGAGAGCAACCAGTACTGTGATGTCACTATTCAATTACAGAGAGCTACGTTGGATAATGGAGTTCACACGAGATTAACTTTACTTAGGTTATCATAGGCAAACTGAGCCTATAACTTTATAACAAGTTCTCCCCTTACTTTAATCCCAGTTTGTATGGCTACAGATAAAGCTTGGAGATGGATTTTGGTTGTTGGGTTTTCAGCTCACTAATTAGGTACTACACTCCGTAAAAAATTCACTGCAGTAAAGAATCAGAGGAGCTGGCAGAGTGAAAACGTCTTTAATCCTTCTGACCTTTACCACAAATCTCTCTCCAACAGAAGACACAGCTGACCTTTTCTATCCACTGACAGCACGGCTTATTGTGGGATTCCACTTAACCAGCACCCTCTGGAAATTCACTAAAGCCACTGCTGAGGACCCACCTCTGTTTTACAAGGATGAAATGATACACAACCTGTTTAAGTCTAACCTGATTGTTGTCAGTTGTTCCAGACAAGGCCGGCTCCAGGGTTTTGGCCGCCCCAAGCAGCCAAACAAAAAACAAAACAAAACAAAAAAAGCCGCGATCGCGATCTGCGGTGGCAATTCGGCGGGAGGTCCTTCGTTCCGAGCAGGAGTGAGGGACCATCCGCCGAATTGCCACCGAACAGCTGGACGTGCCGCCCCTCTCCGAAGTGGCCACCCCAAGCACCCTGGAGCCGGCTCTGGTTCCAGACACTCCCACGGATTACAGCTGCAGAGCTGCCAACTTTCCAGATGTGCTCCGGGGAAACATATCTGCACCATTGCCAAATATACCAGATGTGTTCAGGTAGCTCCCAAACTTGTTAGGCAGGATGGTCTAGTGATTAGGGCCCTAGCTGGGCACTTGAGAGACCTGGGTTCAAGTCCCTGCTCTGGCACAGACTGCCTGTGTGACCTTGGGCAAGTCACATAACCCCTCTGTGTCTCAACTCTCCATGCATGAAAGTGGAATGACAACACTTCCTTCTTTCACAGGGACATTGTAAATGCATTAAAGATTGTGAATTGCTTGGTTATTATGATAACTATAAATTGATAGATTTGCAGAATATTCTAGGTGCACCAAAACAGCTTACTATACCACACAATTAGAGGGGAACTACATGGTGTTGTGGGTGTGAGATAAAGGTTTTATCAGCATGAGTTTGGTATGACTATTACTAGTGACTAGTAAAGCCATGAGTGACTTATGCAGGTCATTTCAAATGAGTGCCAGTAAAAGCTTTACACCCAACTGCATCATTATGGCTTCTGTACATACCACACTTTTAATAGAAAAACTAAATGTTTGAGATACTTTTATAATTTATTTTCACATCTTTTTTAATTAGACCTATTTTTGTATCCCTCCAGCTGTATAGCCTGGCTCCCTTAGTAACCATGTATCCAACTATAGAGAACTCAGAGGGAGAGAAAAAAAATACATTAAAACTAAGCCATTTGTTAAAACCCCAAAATAACCTGAACTTGATGTTTTTGGACTGGATACAAGCACCTAAAGTCAAGAGTCCCTTGGAGTACTTTTCTTGTCCCATGTGTGGAGGAGCAGAGAATATGTGGTTTGCCATTTTAGATCCACACAAGCACATGTGATTCCAGGAACAGCAAAGACAAGGGTAGCAAGGTCCGCAATGGTATCAAAAACCACTGGCCATTGGAACAAAGAAATTCCTGGTCTACAAAATAAGGCAGCAGCACTTTCATGGGCAGAGCATGCCACCTGAAACCCTATTCCCTCACAGACACGGCTTTGGACTCAACCCTGTGCAACAGCAACCATTCTAGAATGAAGGCCTGGGAATTCCTTTCTTGCTCTGCTGTATGGCTTTGCATGGCAGTGGCCAAAGAGAGAGAGAGAAATAATATCCCACTAAGAAAAGTGGGGAAAGGGAGTTAAGGATAGCGCCCACTTCTAATGTATCCCCTTCCCCCCTTCCACTGAAGCTGAAGTGAGAGTAAGAGAGAGACAGATCCATTTTCTGGCTCTTACACCATGTATAACCTTGCCACAAGAACAATCCACCCCAAAGTTAAACAGAAACACAAAGAAAGTAATATCTTGAGACACCTTCATGCCTTCCAATAAAACTGTTCCATCAAGGGAAGCTGGTAAGAATGAACCTTTGAGTAGTCACTCAGGGCAGAAACACTATTTTTTGGGGGGAAACCCACTAAATTAAGTGACTATTTAATGAGACCTAGGCTATACCCTGGAGGTGCAGATCTTCTTTTAGGAATGATCGTCACAGACACCTAAAACAGGCATAAACCTAGCATCCAGTAGTGAACATCAACACCACAAAACCCAAGGAAGTCTACTCTATGTTTCATGTAGGGGCACAGTCAGTGCCCTGGCTAAAGACCCATTTGGGTATCTATGTTCCCTTTACCTAAAATTCCTCCTACAATGCCAACTGCAGACAGTATTCTCCTTCACTTCCTGTTGCATTTTGCTACTAACCAGCTGCCATGTTTTGCCCCAGAGGTGACTGCATTTCAGCAGTGAGCAAATGATCTCTGTACAGAATACTGTTCGTAAAAGGGTTCTGGAACCTTTTGGGAAGAAATGCACACACACAAAAAGAGGAAGCTGCTGCAAAATGTGGTCCCAATATTTCAGTCACCCATCCCCACTGCACACATTTCATGATCACCGGGTTTTAGTGTATAATTTTGCTGCTGCTTCCTAATGAAGTGGCTTTGCTTCTGAAAGCAATTTGCAAAATGGATGCTGTTAAAAAGGGATTTCCATGCCACCATTCTCCCACCACCCCTCAAAATGGGCAAAAGACTCAGAGCAGGGACGCGCACTGTGACCTTTGCCCAGAATCCACAGTGAACAATTTTACGAGGTTCAAACTGGTTCCCCCAACTTGTTTTTAAAAATGCACTTTTAATTTTTGCTCCACGTCTGGACATCCAGAAATAGCCATGTCAAAACACCATGAGAAAAGAAAATTGCGTGGGATTTAGGGTCTGACTGGAAGCAGTATGTGCTGGAAATCTCACGGGAAAAGCCTGCTCTCTCTGGAATTCCAGTGCAGGTTTGCAGACACATGATCATTCAGAAAAGCATCGGAAGGGCTGAGTGCTCATCTTCACTGAGCCAGAAGATCACCCTCTCATCTCCCCATATGGATTTGTTTCTCTTCAGTTTTCCCCAGGCTCCCTACTAGAATATCCTCATTTTGAATGGGTGAGAAAATGCCAAGCAGGAATATGGGGATTGTGAAACCTGGGAGCAGCTTGGAGGGTTTGATTTAGGAGGAAACATTAAGAGTTAAATATAAATGGCTTGGACAAATGATGACCAAGGAGGGGAATGATAATAGTCCACAAGTATGTGAGGGGCCTAGGAAGAGGAAGGGGCATAATTAAGAGGAATGGAATGAAATTAAGAAAGGGAAAATTTAGGCTGAATATCAGGAAAAGTTTACAGACAGTGAGAGAGTGGAATGATGTGGAATTATTATTCATTTGTATTTCCATAGTGCCTAGAACCCCTCGTCATACCTCATTATGATAGTGAACAGGGAAAAGGACCAGAGATCCAGCACTTGGGACATTTAAAAACTGGACTGCACAAAAGATTGGAAAATACAATGGGAAACATTGGCCCCAGCAAGGAGGACAGGATGATCTAACACAGATTTTCAGTTTCTAATGTCTGTGATCCCTAGGAAGGCTGAAAGGAAACTGAAGCTCTTGCACATGGGGAAAAGGTTTCTGTGGGAGAGAGGTGAACAACTTGCCTCTCATAAGGAGACATTTATTTTACAGATCTCACTCTCAGGTGATGGAATTTACATCCCAGAGATTAGGATTAACCTTCCAATCACAATGAGCAATGATATGGAGTGATATCACTGAGCAGAAAAGGGTCACAGCTTATTCAGGGTATTTTTCAATCTTTCTCAATCATTTGTGCATGTGGCCAGAATGCAACTGCTTGCCACTGTCTTCAGGGAATCACTTGCTGATGTCCCTTTGCTTGTTCTCCCTCTTCCATCATCTGAGCAAAATGCTTATCCTCAGATTGCTGCTCCCCTTGGGCAATCCCAGGGTGAGTTCTTTCCTCAGTCCCTCTCTTCATGATCCCGTGTCTTATCCTAAAATATCTGACTCTGGATTTCCAGGGCATCCCTTGGGACTGACTGTATCATTCAGAGGGAAGGTCCTTTTCAAGGTCTAACCTTTAGAGGAATTTTCTCCTTCAGTCCATCCATGACTGATATTTTAATAACTCATCACAATGGCACACAATGAAGGTGAAAAGTGTCATCAGGTCGGCCATCCCATCCCTTCCCCTGATCTTCTCACATGTCCCTGATGACCATCTGGGTGATGCAAATATCTGTCTCTCTGGGAAAAGGCTGCACTAAGGACTGGGCAAAGCTGTGTTGTTTTGCTTCCCAATAATTTGTTGTAATATTTTATTCATTTTCAATTGATGTGGGTTTGCAAACACCACCCACCCATAAGAGTTCAGGTTGGATAAAAGCCACAATTTTAAAGTGAAACTTTAGTCTAAACTAGTGAACTTCCCGTGGCTTTTGCATTGAATTTGCATAAAACCATACAAAAGCTACGGCTGCACCTATCTAGAGCCTGGGTTGCACCACCCATCAAACCTAATCTCAATTTAGAGTTTGCAGCAAAACTTAAAATCAGGTGGTTCTACCATAAAATCTAAGGAGGGGGAACATTTTGGATATTTCTAGCTGTGACCAAATCATCACATTATCTCATCCTCCACCGAGAGGCCAGGAATTGTAGCTCTGCAGAAGCAGAATGGCATTGGGAACCGCAGAATCCCACTTTCGTTTCAACCTTTCAAGGTGGTCAAATTTGTGCTTTTTCTTTCCCATTTTTGATGCCACAGTAATTCATCAGGCTCTCAGTGGACTCCATGCACCATTAACAGACAGCAAGCCTGCTCTACTGCAATCCTGCATTGCAATGCTTTGTCTCCCCTTACCTGGCATGCTTTGCATTGGATGGCTGGCAACGTGCATACACATTCATTTTAAGACAAGTAACCTGGCTGTTTCCCACATGTGAAGCTAACTAAAGACTAAACTCCCTATTAATCTCAAGCTTCTCCATCAGGCAACAGATGCTGGCACTGTCAATCTCGCTCATCCATGCGCTGTGACTCCACTCAGCAGAGACAAATGTCCTGAGAAAAAACAGGGGGAACGACTACTTAGAGCAAACTAAACATTCAACCAGAGAGTTTTCTATATTTGTATCAAGGTGTCGCTAGTCTACAGTGGGAATTTCCACACCTGAGAGATGCAGCTATGCCAACCTCACCCCCAGTGTAGACAGTGCTAGGTCTATGGAAGAATACTTCTGCCCACCTAGCTACCACGTCTCAGAGATTACCTATGCTGATGGGAGAACCCTTCCCGTTGGCATAGGTAGCGTCTACACTGAAGCACTTCTGCAGTACTGCAGCTGTGCCACTGTAGAAGTTTAAGTATAGTCTCAGAAACCAACCATTCACCTTGCATTCTGAGCCAGAGCCAAGCTGGGGCTTAATGAGGCTGAGTGTGGGGTCAGTGTGGTGGAACAAATTGGGATGGCCAATTTTGTATCAATCACAGCCTTGAAATGGCAACTACCAAAGGAGATGGCAAGAGCAATGGAGAACTAAAGGCCTGCCTGGATACCTCCTTTATATGAGCTCTCAGCAGCCTTCCTCCTTGGCTTCTCCATCCATTGAGCAGCCATGCTGATGACTCAGTGATGGTGTCCAAGAACTAGCATTACCATGGCTGGCTAGGTAAGCCTGGCTCTGCCATTGACATACCGATAAATGAAGTGGCACATTGGGGCTGCTGGGTTTCTTTTGTGGGACTAAACCCTCTTCCATTCACTGACTCTTTCCCTGACCTTCTCCCTGGATATCACAGAAAATCCGGTGCCAATCCTTTAACCTGGCAGATACTCAGCTATAAAGGTGATGGGTGCCAGTAGAAAACTCTAAAGCAGAGACAGATAGGAGGATGGATTAGTGTCACACACACAGAGTCTTATGCCTTCCAGAGAGGGGGACCTTCAATTATTCCCAGCCTGTTTCAAATCATCCTTTAACACCCCATTCCCCAGTGACAAACAGAGGAATCTGCATGAAATACAAGCAAAGGGTTAAATTCCTCCCTGCGTTCTGCTACAGATGCTTTCCCTAGGAATGTTTAAGCTTAATTGGTTCTGCGTAGGAAGGAAGAAACCGTTGATATTTTAGTTATCTCTATATATTCTAGGGTTGTTATTTTTTTTAATAAAAAATAAAATGCTGTTATTAAATGATTATTCAGAAATGGGATAGTATAGCTATTAAAAATAATACTCAGATAGATCGTAATCAGTTCTGCTGTCTCTCAGCATGTGGGTGGGTTTCAGATGAGCACCAGGGAGGGATTTAGATGTTTTTGGTTTGGGTTTTTTGGTACTAGTGGGGGTGTATATTAAAACTTTCAAAGTTATTTTGATGATTTCATCTCGCATCTGCTTAATTTTCATGAGAGCTGAAATTGTCAGTAAGGGAGTCAGTTGTGGGCTATATGATTTGGACTCCTCCCCTTCCACGAACTTGAACTGAGACCCACCAACTCATTTCACATATCACTGAGCAGGGTGGACATGACTTTCAGGCAGTACTTATCTGAGCAGGATTCAAACTGGTGACTTCACCATAAGAGTCTGCAACCCATCACCTGAGTAGCCCCATCTCCTAAGGTTATTTGCTCGTTAGTTCCATCAGGTGCCTTTAAGTTGTCAGGATTAGGACAGAAAAGCAGAAGAGGTGTCCCCCTTCAGAGCAGATTTGTCCTTTAATACAGATAAGGTGCAGGGAATGTGGAATTTGCGGGGATACAGCTTTTATGTGCAGCCACTGACCCTCCTTTGGCTGAACTTGCTTTCCCTTCATTGTAATACTAATGTTTTTTCACTTTTCTTGTTTTCTGTTTCTCTTCTAATTACCAAAAAAACACCAACCCAATCCCAGAACCCCAACGAGACTCCCCAACTTGTTCTCAGGGTGCAGAAAGCTCAGCTGTCACCAGAAAGGGGGTTGCACATACCACAACAGGAGATTTGTGGATGTACAGAGAAGGTAAATGGGCTGTTACCACTACATTTTCAAAGAGATACACATAGGACAAAGAGAATTTCAGACAGTTTTTATTAAAGTAAATGTGGGTGGAGGGGGGATGGGATGGGTCACTCAGCTAGAAATACAATTTGAAAAGGTGCCTTCTACCTGTCTATGGAGTCAATAAAGCTATTAATACCTTGCCCTTCTGTAGCATCTGCCACAAGGATCCAAAAGCACTTTACAAACACATTTGGTAATTTGGCCTTATAGGCCCTCTGAGAAGACAGTCAGTATCGTTATCCCATTCTACAAATGAGGAAATTGAGATACAGAGCAGTGATATGAGATGCCCAAGCTCACACAGTAAGTCAGTGCATAGCCCGGAATAGAACCCAGAACGCTTGACTCTCAGTCCAGCACTCTGACTTATGTGCACACTTAGGGGGCCCGTATGTCCTGCTTTGGTTGGGACGGTCCATTTTTTAAGCCCTGTCCTGGCCGTCACAACTTTTTTGGCAAAAATGGTCATTTGTCCCATTTGCTGTTACCAACTTGATCAGTTGTCAACAGCAAACGGGACAAATGCCACTTTTGTCAACAACAAAAAAAGTGGGGTGCAGAGGAACATGCGGGTAGTGGGGGGGAGCAGCGATGCCAGGGTTAGCTTCGCAGGGGGAGAGGGGTCTTGGGCTAGCAGCTCAGGCCACTCTCATCTGGGGGGAGAGGGGCCTTGGGCAAGCAGTTCAGGCCAGTCTCACGGAGTGTCCTGTTTTCCCTTTGGGAAAAATGCACGCTCCTTCCACTTGCTTCATAGTATCTATTCATATTTAGATTATATGAATTATTATATCATATGCGATTGATGGGTTTATACAGCAGCTGGGATGTAAGCATAGCTTGGACATGACCTGTGGAAACTCCCCATCTCTGCCACTCTTGATCTACGGCACTCCATGCTGATCCAGATTTGGGATCTCATGCATCCTGTTTCGCCAATGCACCTCTATCCTAACCTGCAGCGCCGCCTGCTGTTCCAGTCCTGGAGCTCTCCTCCCCTGCCAGTTCTGCCAATGCACCTCTATCCTGACCTGCAGCACCACCTGCTACTCTAGTCCTGGAGCTCTCCTCCCCCCCAGTTCTGCCAATTCACCTCTATCCTGACCTGAAACACCTCCAGCTATTTCAGCTCTGGGGCTCTTTCTTGCAGAAAAATCATGCTGAACTATGGCAGTGATTTTATTAAGTGCATGAATGGGGACTAGGCAGAAAGAAACCAGCACACTCATTTTCACTTGTAATGAAGGACTTGACTGAACCTGGCTCTACAGAGGTGAAAGGCTTCTACACACAGAAGTAATCCAACCTAGTGGCTTTTGTAAATTTAATTATTATTGAGTAAGGCAGGTGCTCATAAAGGTCCCCGGTTGACAGCTCTGGAGACTGAGGTCCTGTGTTATCTACAGAACAGGTACAATCCGAGTAGTGGCAGTGCTTTTAGGTCTGGTTTAGTTTAGTTTTGGTCTTAAATGTGTCCTTCCATTTTTAATTAGCTATGGAAATGTCTCATTTTCCCCCTTTATTGCTCTCCAAGAGACAAGGAAAGGTGGTTCTTCAAGCCATATAGACTTTATTCCTAAACCTGATTAGCTTTCCCTAAACACAGGCTGTATCTGCATAAATACAGTGCTTTTATTACTCTGATTGCCAAGACATCTGCAGGTTAATTAATCAGTGATGTAACTTTTAAATAGAGAAACTAATCTGTAGGTACACCTAATACAAACTGCCAGGTAATTATGTTTTAATAGCTTTTGTTATTGGGGTGGGGAAAAGGGGTGTCATTCACCAAATCCAAAACCCAAGAATTTTTGGGGTGGGGGGACCACAAAAGAAAGTAAGAAGAAGGTGGGAAGTACCAGTTTAAAATGTTGGTTTCAATATTATTTTATGTTTTTATATATAACTTTTCAGCTACACAATGAGATGCAACTACCTCTTGGGTGGGAGGGCAACAACTTTATAACAGTGCATAGCAACACTACATAATAGTGGATTGAAGGTAAATTTAGAACAAGAGTATCAGGGCAAATCCCTTAGTCTTATCAAAAGTGTCAATGAATCATAGAATCATAGAACTGGAAGGGACCTTGAGAGGGCATCTAGTCTAGTCCCCTGCACTCGTGGCAGGACTAAGTATTATCTAGACCATTCCTGACAGATGTTTCTCTAACCTGCTCTTAAAAATCTCCAATGTTGGAGACTCCACAATCTCCCTAGGCAATTTATTCCAGTGCTTAACCACCCTGACAGTTAGGAAGTTTTCCTAATGTCCAATCTAAATCTCCCTTACTGCAATTTAAGCCCATTGCTTCTTGTCCTACCCTCAGAGGTTAAGAAAAACAATTTTTCTTCCTCCTCCTTCTAACAACTTTTTACGTACTTGAAAACTGTTATGTCCCCTCTCAATCTTCTCTTTTCCAAACTAAACAAACCCAATTTTTTCAATCTTCCCTCATAGGTCATGTTTTCTAGACCTTTAATCATTTTTGTCGCTCTTCTCTGGACGCTCTCTAATTTATCCACATCCTTCCTGAAATGTGGTGCCCAGAAGTGGACACAATACTCCAGTTGAGGCCTAATCAACGCGGAGTAGAGGAAAAGAATTACTTCTCATGTCTTAGAGTAGCAGCCGTGTTAGTCTGTATCCGCAAAGTCTGTGCCACAAGTACTCCTGTTATTTTTGCGGATACAGACTAACACGGCTGCTACTCTGAAACCTGTATTCTAAGGTGCCACAAGTACTCCTGTTATTCTCATGTCTTGCTTACAACATTCCTGCTAATACATCTCAGAATGATGCTCACTTTTTTTGCAACAGTGTTACACTGTTGACTCATATTTAGCTTGTGGTCACTATGACCCCCCAGATCCCTTTCAACAGTACTCCTTCCTAGGCAGTCATTTCCCATTTTGTATGTATGCAACTGATTGTTCCTTCCTAAATGAGGTACTTTGCATTTGTCCTGATTTAATTTCATCCCATTTACTTCAGTCCATTTCTCCAGTTTGTCCAGATAATTTTGAATTTTAATCCTATCCTCCAAAGCACTTGCAGCCCCTCCCGGCTTGGTATCATCCGCAAATTTATAAGTGTACTCTCTATGCCATAATCTAAATCATTGATGAAGATATTGAACAGAACCAGACCCAGAACTGATCCATGCAGGACCCCACTCGTTATGCCATTCCAGCATGACTGTGAACCACTGATAACTACTCTCTGGGAAAGGTTTTACAACCAGTTTTGCAGCCACCTTATAGTAGCTCCATCTAGGTTGCATTTCCCTAGTTTGTTTATGAGAAGGTCATGCGAAACGTTACTCTCTATGCAAAAATATCTGCAGCTACAGGAGATGGACGAGAGTGAAGATGATCTAGTGGTTTAGGTACTAGCCTGGGAATCAAGACACAGAAACATAGGAATGGGCATATGGGATTGGCATATCTAGTCCAGTATCTTGTCTCCAACAGTAGCCAGCACCAGATGTATTAGAGGAAGGTGTAACAGCCTGAAGTAGATAGATGTGGAGTAATCTGTTCCCCTCATTAGGTCTCATCCTCATTTCTAATTGTGACTTGCTTAAACCCTGAAGCACAAGCTTTAATATCCTTTCCAAAAATGTTGTTAGTATTAGCTACTCTAATTCTGGATATTCTTGTTATCGATACAAATGTCTAATCTCTTTCAGAATCGTGCTAAACTTCCAGCCTCACAATTCCTGTAGCAATGAGTTCCGTACTCTAATTACTCATTGTGAGACCTAGATTCAGTTCTCCGCTCTGCCACAGACCTCATAAGTGACCTCGAACATAAGAACAGCCATACTGGGTCAGACCAAAGGTCCATCAAGCCCAGTATCCTGTCCTCTGACAGTAGTCAATGGCAGGAATGAACAGAAAGGTTATCATCAAGGTTATCATCAAGTGATCCATGCCCTGTCACCCAATCCTAGCTTCTGGCAAACAGAGGGTAAGGACACCATTCCTGCCCATCCTGGCTAATAGCCATTGATGGACCTATCTTCCATGAACCCTGTTATAGTATTGGCCTTCACAACACCCTCTGGCAAGGAGTTCCAGAGGCTGACAGTGCATTGCGTGAAAAAATACTTTCTTGTGTTTGTTTTAAACCTGCTACCTATTAATTTCATTTGGTGGACCCTTGTTCTTGTATTATGAGGAGGAGTAAATAACACTTCCTTATTTACTTTCTCTATACCACTCATGATTTTATAGACCTCTATCATATCCCCCCTTAGTCGCCTCTTTTCCAAGCTGAAAAGTCCCAGTCTTATTAATCTCTCCTCATATGGAAGCTGTTCTATACCCCTAATCATTTTTGTTGCCCTTTTCTGAACCTTTTCCAATTCCAATATATCTTTTTTGAGATGGGGCGACCACATCTGCACGCAGTATTAAGGTGTGGGCGTACCATGGATTTATATGGAGGCAATATGATATTTTCTGTCTTCTTATCTATCCCTTTCTTGATGATTCCCAACATCCTATTCGCTTTTTTGACTGCCGCTCTACATTGAATGGATGTTTTCAGAGAACTATTCACAATGGCTCCAAGATGTCTTTGTTGAGTGGTAACAGCTAATTTAGACCCCATCATTGTATATGTATAGTTAGGATTATGTTTTCCAATGTGTATAACTTTGCATTTATCAACATTAAATTTCATCTGCCATTTTGTTGCCCAGTCACCCAGTTTTGTGAGATCCTTTTGTAGCTCTTCACAGTCTGCCTGAGACTTAACTATCTTGAGTAGTATTTTATCATCTGCAAATTTTGCCACCTCGTATTTACCCCTTTTTCCAGATCGTTTATGAATATGTTAAATAGGACTGGGTCCAGTCCCCTGGGGGACACCACTATTTACCTCTCTCCATTCTGAAAATTGACCATTTATTCCTACCCTTTGTTTCCTATCTTTTAACCAGTTACCGATCCATGAGAGAACCTTCCCTCTTATCCCATGACTGCTTATTTTGCTTAAGAGCCTTTGATGAGGGACCTTGTCAAAGGCTTTCCGAAAATCTAAATACTCTATATCCATTGGATCTCCTTTGTCCGCATGCTTGTTGACCCTCTCAAAGAATTCTAGTAGATTGGTGAGGCATGATTTCCCTTTACAAAAACCATGTTGACTATTTCCCAACAAATTATGTTCATCTATGTGTCTGACAATTTTGTTCTTTACGATAGTTTCAACCAGTTTGCCCGGTACTGAAGTGAGGCTTACTGGCCAGTAGTTGCCAGGGTCACCTCTGGAACCCTTTTTAAAAATTGGCTTCAAATTAGCTATCCTCCAGTCATTTGGTACAGAAGCGGATTTAAATGATAGGTTATAGAGGACAGTTAGTAGTCCTGCAATTTCACATTTGAGTTTCTTCAGAACTCTTGGGTGAATACCATCAGGTCCTGGAGACTTATTACTGTTTAGTTTATCAATTTGTTCCAAAACCTCCTCTAATGACACCTCAATTTGGGACAGTTCCTCACATCTGTCACCCAAAAAGAATGGCTCAGGTTTGGGAATCTCCCTCACATCCTCAACAGTGCAGACTGATGCAAAGAAGAGTGATGCAAGTCACTTAAGATATTGTAAAGATATTAGGCATCTCCACACTTTTACAAATCTGGCCCTTAGTTTCTATGCCTTAGCTCCCCATCCATAAAATGGGAATAATAGCACTTCCCAACTCATAGGGATGTTGTGGGGATAAATGCATTATAGATTATGAGGTGCTCAGTAACTACAAGTAATGGGGACCACACATGTAAAATAGATAGATATGCAGCTCACCTACGAGGGCTGCACTTAGTCCATGCTCATCCAGCTTGAGAGGATTATTCTCTAATGTCTATTCTCCAGAGCTTTGTCCAGTTGAGTTTAAAATAAACCAAGCAATGGGACTAACTCCACCTTCACTGTTAAACGTGTCCTGATATAAAGGGGATTTGTTCCATGGCTCCATTTCTCCTAATTACACCCCTTTGGATCACTGTAAATAATCCTCCCACTCTTTGGCGTTTACAGCCTTCAACCCCCTGAAATTGGTGACAGGTGTCTTCACAGCAGATGGTGATGGGGCAACGTGTTTAACAGATGCTTGACAGTAGGCTTATGATATTACGCCAATTGCTTAGGTGGCTTTAAATCATCCAGCAGAGCTGCACAACCTAGCGGAGGAGCCAGCAGCACTTGAACCCAGGACTGTGCAGGCTGGGAGATGGGTGACCCAGATCAAGGCTGCGTGCTAATATCCAGCTCCTTTCTTTGGCACAGCACTCTGTGATACTTTGTGCACCAGGCGTTTGATCTGAATCCCAATTACATTCCATTTTTCAAAGCTCATAAGAAGTAAATGGGAGAGAGCTGATTTTTGTTTCCCCTTTGGGTGATCACCTCCAACTCCGCTCTACTTGGGTGACATTAACAGATGCACTGTTCTTATCACTTCCTGCCTCACTTGTCATCTGTGACATTAACAGTATCATATGCTGTTGCTCCCTGGGGCACCTTCATTAGGCTGTCACCTATGTTAAAGGTTCTGAGGGCCCAGCTACATAGCCTTAATATGGCCATCTGATCTCTACAGGCAAATAGATTGTACTGAGGAAGTTTGCACAGGAGGTAAGGAGAGGGGACAGTAAAGGGGGACAGAAGGAGGCAGTAAGGGGTATAAAGAGCTCCGCCAGTCCGAAAGGAAGAATGGAAGGGGTGGGGAAAGCCCTTGCTCCCCCCCAAATGGATGAATACTGTACAGGGTAAATTCCCAAAGCTAGAGGGTATCACCAGCCCCAACCACAATGCCAGAGCCAGAAATCTGGAGCAGATCCAGGCAGAGCTAGGAGACCAGTTTCTCTTATCCCTTCCCCTCCACTTTGCATCTGTGGACAATGCTGGTAAAGCTGCCACATCCAGGGAGCCCTGCAATGCTGAGATGATGCTTGCTGCTCAGTGCTGAGTATAAGCTGCATATCTGCCTCCCAGCTTCCTCCTTACTTGAATCAGATGTGCCCATGAGCGACAGACAGAGTTCTAAACACACCCCCAGTGGGGTGTGGATAGTCATTCTCAGTTCAGATAGCAGAATACCACCACCAACCAGTGTAGCCCAATAATATCAGAACTGCTCATGAGGCAGCCCCCAGTTATGGTCTATGGAGCTATGACATTGGGATGCCTTTTCCTTTCTGTGTACTGTGCCTTTTAGGGTATGTCTACACTGCAATGAAAACCTGCAGCAGCGAGTCTCAGAGGCTGGGTCAACTGGGTCATGGGGCTAAAAGTAGTATTGTAGATGTTCAGGCTTGGGCTGGCACCTGGGCTCTCTGACCCTCCCTCTCCAGGTTTCAGTACCTGGGCTCCAGCTCGAGCCTGCACATCTACCCTGCTATTTTTAGCTCTGCAGCCCAAGGCTTGTGAGCCCTGGGCTCTGAGACTTGCTGGCATGGGTCGTTTATTACAGTGTAGAATACCCTTCTTTTCTAAGGGCTCTCCCCATAGAGACCATAGCTATTTTGACCTCAGAGTCCCTGAAGCCTGTTTAAGAGAAGACAGCCGCACACCCTGCGCTCTCAGAGACATAACTTTTGTTATTTCCTACTGTTCTTCCCTCATTCTAAAATAAAAATCATTGTAAGATGTAATGTATGGGCCTGCTTTCTGTGTATGAATAAATAGAATATACGATTGCATCCAAAAAAGAGTGGGGTCCAAGCGCACTCATGGTTCGCCAATGCCTTCCAAGTTCTGGGCTGTCTTGAAGGGCACCACCTCTGAGACACCACCCAATGTTATTTCGTTGCCCAGTCTCTGTTCAGTGTCAAAGTAGCTGGTTTCTTCCCTTGCCATGCCAGTTGGATGAGGGAAGACACTATCAAATACATCAACTCCACTGTGGTACAGTGCCCTTGCTTAGCATTGCCTTAGCCACAAACTGAAGGACTCACCAAGATAGAGGGTACAGGAAAGCCCACTCATATATGTGTGTGTGCGCACACTCCTGCTCCTTTGCCCAATCCCACACTCTGCTTTTCCACACTCCTTGCTAGGCTATAATTGGAAGATTTATTCCCTGCCACGGTTGCTCTGATGCAGACTTTCCCAAAAGCTCTTTAAGCAATTTTAGCACTTCAGAAAACCTGCATTATAAATGTAACAAGAAATACATGAATTTTGTATCAGGTGTCAGCGTGGTACCTATTATTCTAACAGTAACAAGGGCAGCAGAAGCCCTATTTTCTCTCTTCATTCTTGGTCGGGGGAACAAAGGGTGGCTGGCAGGGAAGAGAAGAGCAGATGGGCAAAGGTTGGGAACTCCTTACCATTAGGGTATTATTTGCCTGGTATCTTTCAGCTCTGGTAGCAGAATCACCTTACTTTGTCTAGGCTAGTCTGAGAGGATTAGGATCAAGATCTTTTTGAACTATTCCTTGTTAGGAAAGAGATAAAGAGAGCACCCTCATTCCAGACCCAAATTTAGCTCCCTCCCACATGTAACCCATCTTGTAGCTTATTATGGTAAATTATTTACATGGGAATTGCGAAGTCACCAAGCAGAAGAAAGGGAAATTGTTATTTATGTCAAAGGAATGAAGCCTATCTTTTTTTTTTTTTAAAGCTTTCTCCTGTATGAGTCAGATAACATAAGGTGGGAAGATGGCACTTCAACAGCCAGCAGCACAGCAGGTGGAGTCCAGAGGGACAGGTATATACAGCAGGTGTGTTCTGCCTGGTACATTCAGCGCTACACAAGGTATGTGTTTAGAAGGAAGGTCTTGCAGTTCAAGCACACCCTGGGGATCAGGAGTTCTATTCCTGGCTCCGTCACTGATTTCCTGCCTTAACTCTGTGCCTCAGTTTCATCATCTACAGAATGAGGATGCTACTACTGACTTACTCCATAGCCAGATTGTGAACCTACATGCATGACTATCTGGAAGTTGTTGTGAGATCTGGCTCATATGGAAGACATAGAGAAATGCAAAGTATTTTGATTACTATCAGGACATGCAGTACACATTATATTCAGAAGCACAGTGTGTGTATTCTACCAGATGGGCCAGGTACATTCAAGCAACTATCAACCTGTTTGTCTTTTAATAAATGATATAACAAAATATTCTGTCCCTTTAAGTCTAGAGGGGACCTGAAACCCCCACGCCAAGAATGCTGGAATGAACAAAGGCTCAGGAAATTGCCAAAGCAGGAAAAGAGGAAGCGGTCCTGGGAAATTAGTAGGTGGGGATGGGGACGACCAGACACTGTCCCTTAATCCCTGTAGCGTAGGATGGGGCAGGGCTTCCCCTCTCTTCCGAGCAATCGGGAAGAGCTCTCTGAAGAAGGGCATTATACATGCTGCCTTCTCCCTCAGAACAGGGGAAACACTGACAGAAGGAATCCAGAGCCAAAAGGCTGAGCTCCCACTAGGAAAGACTAGGAATGGTGAAGAGCAGACTAGGATAGATTAAGAGCTCTGTGCATGGCAGAAGACACAGAGCTGAGTATGTGGTGAAGACCCGAAGGACTGTCTTGAACTGTGTCTATTATTTAACCAAACCCATACAGGGGTGGGGTTGGTATCAGCCATGACAGAGACTGTGTGGAGGTCTTAAAGGGCCCTGAAAATGGAAGCCAGAGACAGGCTGTGGTAGAGCCTCTGCTGGCCATGGAGTGGGAGACCAGGAGGTGGCTGTCCTGGTACAAATGGTGATGCTAATAATCATCTCTGCTCTGAATGTAAAGTATTTGTAAAGGAACGAGACATAGAACAGTGGGAACAACAGCCAGACCACTCTCCTTCAGATGATTTAAGAAACATAAATTAAAGAAAAGAGGACTCCATACAAGCTCATGGCTGCTGTGGAAATGTGTTTCTCATGGTAAATCCTCTTCATTGTTATAATATGTTGGAATAATTCCTTTGTGCTCTGGAGCATTAGCCCTCCTTGTTCCGTTCAATAATATAGCATTGCTCTTTTCATTTAGAGTCAAATCTGTCAGCTGTACCTATCACATTTCTCTCCCCATTCTGATGGGGAATGACACATATGATTGCAGAGCCAATTACTCCAACGCAGGCCTTGGCAAATGGGTTCTTCCCCTCCTCCACAAGGTACGTTATTCCTGCTTCTCTTCCTCTGTGCACTATGCCCTCCAGTGCACACACATCCCCAACTGTGTATCTGGGGAGGATCCATCCCACAAAGAGAATAACAGAAAGAGAAACTGACTCTAGAGGGAAATGTTGGGATTACAGCTGGTAAGAACATTGACATTATGATGAAATATGCCGATTCATTAAAGCCAAAACATTTCACTGGCATGGGATGTAGGAGACCCAAATTCAAGTCCCTGCTCTGCACTGAATCAGAGTGATGTGGGATGAAAAACTCTGCTCTGAATCAGGCAGAGCAGGGATTGAAACCTAGGACTCCCAGGTCCCAGATGAGCACCCTAAGAATGGCTATGCTGGGTCAGACCAATGGTTCATCTAGCCCAGTATCCTATCTTCTCTCTGAAGCATCTGACACTGGCCACTGTCGGAATGAACAGAACAGGGCTATTACCCAGTGATCCATCCCCTCTCATCCAATCCCAGCTTCTGGCAGTCAGAGGTTTAGGGATGCCCACAGCATGAGGTTGCATCCCGGACCATCTTGGCTAGTAGACATTGGTGAACCTATTCTCCAGAAACTTATTCTTTTTTGAACCCAGTTATACTTTTGGCCTTCACAACATCCCCTGGCAACAAGTTCCACAGGCTGATTGTGCATTGTGTGAAGTAGTACTTGCGTATGTTTGTTTCAAACCTGCTGCCTATTAATTTCATTGGGTGACCCCCATTTCTTGTGTTATGTGAAGGGGTAAATAACACTTCCCTATTCACTTTCTTCACACCACTCATGATTTTATACACTTCTATCAAATCACCCCCGAGTCATCTCTTTCCTAAGATGAAAAGTCAAGTCTTTTTAATCTCTCCTCATGGAAAGTGTTCCATACCCCTAATCACTTTTGTTGCCCTTCTCTGTACCTTTTCCAATTCTGATAGATCTTTTATGAGATGGGGTGACCAGAACTGCAAACAGCATTCAAGGTGTGGGCATATGATGGATTTATATAATGGCATTAGGATATTTTCTGACTTATTTATCCTTTTTCTAATGGTTCCTAATATTGTCCGCTTTTTTGACTGTTGCTGCACAATGAGCAGATGTTTTCAGAGAACTATCCTCAGTTACTCTAAGATCTCTTTTTTGAATGGAAAAAAACTAATTTAGACACGATCATTGTTTATGTATAGTTGGGATTATTTTTTCCAAAGTGCATTACTTGCATTTATCAACACTGAATTTCATCTGCCATTTTGTCACCCAGTCACCCAGTTTTGTGAGATTCCTTTGTAACTCTTCACAGTCAGCTTTGATCTTAACTATCCTGAGTAATTTTGTATCATCTGCAAATTTTGACACGTCCCTGTTCACCCTCTTTTTCCAGATTGGTTATTAATATGTGGAACAGCACAGGTCCTAATACAAATCCTTAGGGATCCCCACCATCTACTTAAGCACCACAATGGATGCATTCTTGCACACACACACTCCTCTCTTCCTGAATTGAAAAGCTCAGGGTTCAATCCACAAACTGACATTTTGACACAATTCCTTTTTGTGAAAATATTTGAAAGGGCAATATGTAACCAAAAAAAATTTGGAATCTCTAAAGTAGCCATGAAACAGAATTATCAACTTCCAAGTCAGCTCTAGTTGGGACTTTTGCTGACTTTAACAAAGAGTTAATTTTTTAAATCTTACTTATAGAGCTACTAGAATTGGTTTGGATAAAACAAGAGCCAATCTGACTCTTCCCCCAAAGCTCCAAAGGAAGCTTTTCCAAGTTTGGAAATCTTTGGGGAACTTCCCACTCCAAATTATTTGTCACTTCTGCATCTGCCTCTGTGCTTCTAGGTTCCAAGCAGAGGCAGAAGTTCAGAAAATACCACAAAAAAATGTTTCCAAGAGAATGCTGACACAAATGAAAGCAGGAGGTACCAGCAGCTGCATGGGAAAGACTGTCCTTAGGAGATCTCCATGGCAATTTTCTAGTCCCAAGAAGTTCAGAGAAACGGCATCTAAACTTAGGGTGCTTATCTGAACTTTCAAGATTCATTCTCATGGCTTATCATTAAACTCTATATCACTCAGTATCAATCGACCCATTACTGACCTTCATGGCCTCTTTGGTCCCCCACATTCTTCCCCTCACACACCTGCCATATTTCTTCACCCTTTTACTCCTTAAGCCTCAGCCTTCACTATAGGGTTAAGCCTCCTGTTTTCCAAAGGCCAGATATGCTTCCTTTACAGGTAGTCAACCCTGCTCTGCATGCCAACTCAAGAGAGGAATTTGCTCCTTGCCCACCACCTACCCATCGGTGGCACTGTTAACTCTGCAGCACACCTAAGCTTTATGTTTTATTAGTTATGGTATTCTAGGCACTTTATTATCCTTGGCTCTTATCTACTATCTTCAGTATGGCTCTTCTCCTACTTTATTCTAGTTCAGGACAATACACTGATGGTCATAACTGGGTCAAGAAATGTAAACATTGGACAAGCGTGCGGGCAAGGACTCGTATTTGTGTTTTAATGAGTCAGAGACCCTTCAATGGAGCCAAATGACACCATGTTTGATAATCTAAAATGTTCAAAAACCTGCACTGTGAACATCCGGGGCCTATTTGTCCTCTCAATTAAACTGGTGTGAATCAGCAGTAACAGCAATGAAGTCAGTGAAATTACATTGGTGTGAAAGAGGAAAATCAAGTGCACTGTGAGGAGACCAGACTTTGTGTTAACGTGGCCCCATAAATAGCTCAGTGAGTCACTCAACAAACCCAGTGAAAAACAAATTCAAATAAGAACAGTGAGATCTCTGGATGTACTGCTAGTTGGGGCATTATTCAAACAATCAAACAGTAGCTCTGGAAGCGCTCAAATAAGCCCAGCATGCTCCCCAGAGGTAGATCTGTTATCTGACTACTTGCCTGGGTTCGCTGGCTCTGTTACAGTCTCATTGCCACCTCTCACTGAAGAAGCCACTCCTGGGAGCCACAAAACCTGGTAACAAGTTAGTCAGTGGTTATATTCCAGAATGCCTTTGTGTCCACAGTGTGAGGCATGTTTACGGTCACTTGCTTGACATGGCGTACTTTTGACAGCATGTTCCACACCTCCTTTGCAATCCACATTAGGAGCTTTTAGTCCAGGATCCGAGAGCTGACTTCCCTCCCTCTACATGGCAGAGAGACCTCAAAGGGCATGGTATGGAACAGCAGCACCAAGGCATAAGGAACATTCTTAAGGAGAAGGATAGTGATGAAATTGGCACAATCTCTATTAACCTCCTGAGGAGCCACACTCATAATTAGGAGAAACAAGCCCTGTAGTGAGGGCAGGAATGGCAGCAAGCTGATATAATGAGCACAGAGAAAGCTTGGTGCCTGGGAGTCGTGCGCCATTCTGGGCTCTCGCCACACACCACAAAGGTGAGGACCTTGCTGGGTGTAAATGAAAAGAGCCTAATGATTTTACATCCTGCTTCAGTCTCCCAAGCCAATATTATTTTACAAAACAGAAACCACAAGAGACAGAAGCAATGCAGCGAGACTGCGGGCCGGATGCAACACAGCTTTTGCCAGCCTCTCCAGATGTACTTTTATGTGTAATAATAAGTAGGGACTCAAAAGGTTTGGATGCTTCACCCAGACACCTCAGCCTTGAAGCCAGGCAATAAATCTAATGAGAGGGGGATTTCAGTTACCCCTGGGCTTTGGTCAGTTTCTGAAATAATAATACCAACTCACATAGTGCCTTCCATCTGAGGAAGCACTTTCCAGACATTAAACCAGTTCAGTTACATGACACCCCAGGGGATGATTAACCTCATTTTATACATGAGGGGATTGAAGCACAGAGAGATTGGGATTTGCCCAAGATCCCACAGTGGATTAGTAACACAATACAGGATAGAAATTAGGTGTCCTGACTCCCACTGCTGTGCATTAACCAACCGCTCAACCATGCTTCCTCTCCATACATCATCTTTCCTCTGCACCCTCCCATCCTGCTGCCAATGCAGAATTGTTCTCTACTGCACAGTTAGTAGCATTTTGCCAAGTCCAATTTTAAATTTGCCAAGTGATGGACCGTCCAACACTTCCCTCAGGGAAATGATTCCACAGTCCGATACATCTCACTACCAGGAAGTTTTCCAGGACATATGCCTTAATTTTTCCCTCTTCTTTCCTTGTACTCCTCTGAATACTCTGTCTCCTTCCTTGGTATTACAATCCCCTAATACTTGTAGATTTGCATTACCCCCTTCTCTTTCCCAGACACTGCTTAATCAAGCAACACAAAATGAAACCTTCCAACCCGCCTTTTAAAAACAATCCCTCCAGACCCGGACCATTTTTGTTGCTCTTCCTCTGAACTGCCTCTATTTGATCACTAACAGATTAGATCACGGGTGGGCAAACTACGGCTCACAGGCCGTGTCCGGCCCATCAGACGTTTTAATCCGGCCCTCAAGCTCCCGCCGGGGAGTGGGGTTGGGGACTTGCCCCGCTCCGAGCGTGCCATGGCTCCGTGAGGCTCCTGGAAGCAGCAGCATGTCCTCCCTCAAGCTCTTACGTGTGGGGGCAGCCAGGGTGCTCTGCATGCTGCCCCCACCCCAAGTGTCGCCCCCTCAGTTCCCATTGGCAGGGAACCATGGCCAATGGGAGCTGCAGGGGTGGCATCTGCGGACAGAGCAGCACGCAGAGCCGCCTGGCTGGCACCACGCCTCTGCAAAGGAGCCAGAGGGGGGACATGCCACCGCTTTCGGGAGCTGCTTGCGGTAAATGCCCCCTGGATCCTGCCCCCAGACCTCCTCTCCTGCCCCAACCCCTGCCCCAGCCCTGATCCCCCTCCCACTCTCTGAACCTCTCGGTCCCAGCCCGGAGCACCTTCCTGCACCCCAAGCCCCTCATCCCTGCTCCACCCCAGAGCCCGCACCCCCAGTCGGAGCCCTCACCCCTTTGTGCATCCCAACCCCCAATTTCGTGAGCATTCATGGCCCACCATACAATTTCCATACCCTGATGTGGCCCTCAAGCCAAAAAGTTTGCCCACCCCGGATTAGATAGATCAGTTTAATTCTTTCAGGGTCCATTCTTTAATGCTTGGCTTGGGATCCCCTCTTCCTTCTGGGTATTGGCATTTTCCCTTTCTGATTCTTGCTCACTGCTGCGAGCCCCAAGCAGATGGACTGCCAGCAGCGTACAGAATGGAGAGAGAGCAAGGACCAACACCAATCAATGGCATTAGGACTGCAAACGTTTTAGAGAAGTGGAAATAAAGACAGGCACGTGGAGGAATTTATTTATCCACTTGAATTAGGAAGGAGGTAAGAACATAAGAACAGCTGTACTGGGTCAGACCAAAGGTCCATCTAACCCAGTATCCTGTCTACCGACAGTGGCCAATGCCAGGTGCTCCAGAGGGAGTGAACCTAACAGGTAATGATCAAGTGATCTCTCTCCTGCCATCCATCTCTACCCTCTGACAAACAAACAGAGTCTAGGGACACCATTCCTTACCCATCATGGCTAATAGCCATTAATGGACTTAACCTCCATGAATTTATCCAGTTCTCTTTTAAAGGTGCTAGATATTGTCCTGCAAATGCTGAGATTATTCGCTCAGTGGGGAAGGCCAGTATCTGCCACTTCCCTTCTAGGCTCCCTTCCCATTTTAGCCCACAGAACTAGAGAGAACTAGATGATAGATCCCAGCACTAAACAACAACCATAAACCGCATGTTGTTTCATTGCCTGGCTAAATCAGTGAGAGGCAAATGTGAGTATCAGGAGCCCTCAACGTTTCCACTGTGGTCAGGATTAAGCTTCACAAAAGTGGCCATCTCAGCAGAAATATAGAACCGCGGTCTGCCACATTAACATAAAGCACGGCAGCCAGAAATCATTGCTGCCTCTAATCTCCAAACACTCAGGAGCTGAGCTGCATTCAGTGGAATGACCTGTCCACCATGATGCATTAGTGTTTGCTCACACACACATAGACACACACATGCACATCTTCCCTCCCTCTTGAAGTCCAGAGATTTATCCCTCCTGAAATAGAAAGAAGCAATATTTTAACTGCCCTGCCTGCTCCTCTTCCTCTAACCACTCATCAACTCTGATTGTTGTGGGCACTTGGGCTCCTATTCTGGATGAAGGTCAAGAAACACAACTATCCAAAGCCTTATTAACAGGTCACTGTTCCTACTGCTGGAAAGAATTTCCAAAGTCTTTCAGTGCCATGGTGGCTGCTGCACCTTCTCCTGAACATAAAGAGCATGTCACCATCACCCGAGGGCTTTGGTTTTGGAATGTGAGCTCCGGAAAGTGTTTTGTCGAACAGGGTGAAGTAAAAGGAGATTTGTCACCATAAAGGAAACGCAATGGCTGTAAGTGTGTGAAATATGTAACAGTTTATACAATAGGGTTCAAGCTTGTTTGTAAATACATTTAGCCTCACTAAAGGTCATTTTAGAACAATCTTTCAAGTGGTCTGCATGCGTCTCCTTTCCCCAGGTGTGCATGTCCCTCTTTCTGGGCACATCTACGCTGCAGCAGGAAGGGACATTTCCAGCTCCGATAGACACTCTCATGCTAGCTCTGCTTGACTTGCCCGTTAAAAACAGAAGCGTAGTTGTAGCAGTGCAAGTAGCAGGACAGGATAGCCACCCTGAATACACTCTGTGATAAATGAATGGGGGAGGAGGGGGGGAAAAGGGGAGGATAGCTCCCTTTTATGGACACCCAGCCAGCCAGTCAGCTATAAAGTCCCTCTTGGTGGCTGTCAAGGCTGATTCCCCCTCTGGCACTTCGAGTGCAGAAGGTGGTGGCTCGCAAGGATTTTAAAAATTAATACTGGCCTCTCTCTGACCTTGGATGGGTAGATGCTGCCACCACCCAAATGCAAACACCTTGGGACCCAGGAAGGCACACTTGGGAATTCCTTCCTGTAGGGTACCCTCAAGCCCTTTCACCCCCTCTCCGGGGAAGAGCTGAGAAAGAAAACAAAGGACATTAGCTGTTGCCCCCAGCTAATTAAACCTCATATGCACAAACCTCTTAGGACACCAAAAATCCAGTCCTATTCTTAAAAATGGTAAATGTTATTAAAAACAAAAAGAAAGAAAATACATCTGGAACTTAGGCTTTTGCTAGATTTTAAAAGAGCAATTCCAAAAATTAAGCATCCAAAATAGCTTTCTTGGGGGTTCAGCTTAAAGGTTACAAGCAAACAAAAACATCTGGGGTTAGCACAGAGGAGTCCACAAGCCAATAAGAAATAAAAGAAATCAGGGCTTTGGAGCGGAGCCCGGAGCTGGAGCGCGGAGCAGCTCTGGAGCAGTGGAGCTGCAGGTTTTTACCTGGAGCTGGAGCGGAGCTGGAGCACAGCTCCAAAGCCCTGAAAGAAATAACCTAATTGTGTCTTTCTAACTATTCCTAATCTACTTACATGTTTGGGGATTCCAAATAAGTAGTTCTAGGTATGATTTGATGATCTATGATCATACCTGGCTTAAAGTTTCTCATAGCGTAACTGCTCCCTGTTCCCTTCTTTCCTGGAGAACAACAACAGAGAGAAAGGAATTTTTTTCCCCCCATTTAAAAAAGTTTTAGCCTTCCCATTGGCTCTTTTGATCAGGTGCCCACTCCCTTTCCTTTCCCTGGGGCACTTTGCTAACCCTTTACAGGTAAAACCAGCAGAGAACAGCCACCAAGAGGGACTTTATAGCTAATTGGCTGGCTGGGTGTCCATAAAAGGGAGCTCCCCCCCTCTTTCATTTATCACACACTCCCATCCGAGATGGGGTGGCTAGCTTGTCCTGTCACCCACGCCCTAAGCAGCTACACTTCTATTTTTAGCAGGCTACCTTGAACATAGCTAGCACAGATATGTCCACCTGAGCTGGAAATTACACCTCCAGCCTCAGTGTAAACGAACCCTCTGCCTCTCTCCCTCTCCCTCAGCGTCTCGTCACTACACCAAGGCCGTCTACACACAAACTTGTCTACAGCTAAACCAGTGCAAACCACCATGTGGAAACCCTTATTTCAGTTTCAGAGTGTCTTATTTTGATTGAATTTAAATTTGCTCTTAACTGGTTGAAGCTAAAGCGAAGTAAACTTGGATTAAATTGAAATGAGCGCATCAGTTTAACTAAATTGATTTAAAACCACCCTTTAAGTTAAACTGGTGCAACACTGCATGTAGAAAAGCCCTAAAGCAGAATGTTGATCCTTCAGAAAGGCTGACAAAGGCTTGCTTAATTAATAAATAATACTAACAAATATAAGAGGAAAGAAAGCAGTAATAGTAGTAAATAATGCAGCATCTATTATCATGATAAAGACCATGATTGTAGAGCTGGTGGACAGCTATTACTATGGTCCCTGCCATGAAATCTTTCCGCACATTTCCCTGATGCTGGTAGCCTGATTCAGATCCAGCTCTATGTGTGTGGTTGTTGCTTCCATTTTTTTTTTTAATGTAAAATGTTGACCAACAACAGGAACTAAACCCATGAGTCTGTATGCCATATTACCACAGTGCCACTATGTTACCTCCACAGCTTCACTCCTTAGTGGCTGAACAGTGAGCATGCAGAGAATCTGTGCTAGCACTGGGGAGGAATGCGGCTACAAATCTTCCAAAGGACTTAGCAGAATTAGTACTAGCGACTAATAATCACACTTAGGGCTTTTTATTCAGCACTTGACTCTAGCAAAGTGCTGCACAAACAAACAGAATTGTTAATCAAAGAATCATAGGACTGGAAGGGACCTCGAGTGGTCATCTAGTCCAGTCCCCTGCACTCATGGTAGGACTAAGTATTATCTAGACCATCCTTGACAGGTGTTTGACCATCCTGCTCTTAAAAATCCTCAATTATGGAGATTCCACAACCTCCCTAGGCAATTTATTCCAGTGCTTAACCACCCTGACAGTTATGAAGTTTTTCCTAATGTCCAACCTAAACCGCCCTTGCTGCAATTTAATAATAATTTGACCTGGGCCACATTAAGTAGCAGGGTCAGTAAAAGGAGAAGCCCCAAAAGTTTGGTTCAGAAAGACATCTCTCCCTATTAAGAGCATCCCAACAGCCCCTGTTAGAGCCCCACCAACACTAAAGGGTTAAATTCGAAAAGGAAATTGATTATACTCAACTCTAGCTCAACCTACAGTTCCACACTCGATCCACCATCTCAAAGTAGTTAGATGCTCCTGCTAAAGTGATCAGCAGTGAAATAGCTAACTATGTTGATGTCTAAAAAGTTGTCATTAGGCTCTGGAGTTAACACTAATTCAAATGAATGGGAGTAGTTCACATCTCTCAGAACTATTGCTTCAGGCTCTTGGTGTCTTCATCCATCTGGCTTGGCAAAAAATTAATTGACAGGGCCAACTGGGAAGTGCAGTAAGACATGCCAGCAAATACCTCTCAAACCCCATCCCTACCCTCACACACATACACAGTTCTCTTCCTCCCACCAGACTACATGACAAGCTCTACCTACACCAGCAACACATCTACTGCGAGGTGTGATAGCCTGAAGTCATACCTGCTGAAGTTTACGAAGTCCCTTGTATTCCAGGTGAGAGATCTCCCCTTTCCATTTCACTTTTAAGCCAATCAAGTACAACATCACCTGGATAGGAAGTCCATCCAGAAGGGCTACATGCTTCCTATCACTTCCTAATAGCAAGACATCAAGACAGCCCTAGGTCATTTTGTTCCAGATAACATTTTCATTTAGGGCTTGTTTACCTAGGGAAATTTACTGGAATAGTTATACCAGCATATAGAGGAGGGGGAGTGGCAGTCTATGTCAAAAATGGCATTACCTGTTTTTGAGTCACTGATAACTTGGAAGAAAATAATCTTGAATGCTTATGGATCAATGTCCTAAGAGATAACGCACAAGACGGGGTACTAGTTAGTGTCTGCTAAAGACTACCAAATCACACGAGGGAACAGGATAACTGCTTCCTTACACACAAATCTACAATGCGTAGGGGAAAAAGCTGCAAGATCATAGAGGACTTCAATTTGAGTGACATATGATGGAGGGCTCATGCTGCCAGTAATAAAACATCCTTGTAATTTCTAAACATAAAAGATGAAAATGTACTAACCTAAAAAGTGTTGCAGCCAACATGGAGGAAATCTATATTAGACCTTGTCCTAACAGATAGAGGAACTGATCACAGAACTAAAAATTAATGGTAGCTTAGGTGTAAGTGATCATGACCTGATAACATTTATAATGTACAAGCAAAATAGAGTCCAGACCAGTGATATATATCCTTGGTGCTTTAATAGGGCCAACTTTATAAAGCTGAAAACAGTTATGAGCCAAATCAGCAGGGAGGAAGAATTTAATCAGAAAAACGTGAATGATAATTGGTAATCATTTAAGAACATCTTACTAGATGCCCAAAAAGTCACAATCCCACAATTCAGGAAAAACTGTGTAGTTGTTGTTTTAACCAGCACAGCAACAACAACAACAAACTATCTGGTTTAAAGGGGAAGTGAAGGCAGCTGTAAAGTATAAACTAAAATAAAATGTAACAAATGGAAGAAATGGAAAGTTGATAGTAATGAATATAAATCAGAAGTTAGAAATTGTAGAAAATTGATAAGGGAAGCCAAGGAACACAAGGGGAATTATGGCCAGCAGAGTTAAGGACAATAAGAAGGATATTTGAATGAATCCTGACAACGATAGTGGTACATTAGTCCACATGGAATTGGTAGAATTATCAATAAAAGGCAGAAAAGGCAGAATTGTTCAATCCTATTTCTATTTTGTATTTGGGGAAAAAACAGACGACATAGTCTCATGGTATGGTGATAATACTCTTTCCATTCATCTAGTACCGCTGAAGGATATTAAACAGAAGCTACTAAAATTAGACATTTTTAAATTAGCAGGTCCAGATAATTTGCATCCAAAAGTTTTAAAAGAGCTGGCTGAGGA
The DNA here is from genome assembly GCF_028017835.1 of Emys orbicularis. NCBI lineage: Eukaryota > Metazoa > Chordata > Testudines > Emydidae > Emys > Emys orbicularis. Next base: position 40,915,870 of record NC_088686.1, read on the forward strand.
ACTCACTGGACCATTAATATTGATTTTCAATAAGTCTTGGAGCACCGGGGAAGTTCCAGAAAACTGAAAGAAAGCTAATGTGCCAATTTTTAAAAAGCGTAAATGGGATGACCCAGGTAATTATAGACCTATTTATCCTGACATTGATCCCAGGCAAAATAATGGAGCAACTGATACAGGACTTGATTAAAAAAGAACTAAAGGGTAATGTAATTAATGTAAATCAACATGAGTGTACAGAAAACAGATAATTTCAAACTAACTTGATATTTTTATGAGGTTACAATTTGTTTGATAAAGGTAACAGTGTTAATGTAATGTACTTAGGCTCCTCTAAGGTGTCTGACTAGGTACTACATGATATTTTTATTAAAAAACTAGAAAGATATAAAATTAACAAGGCACACATTAAATGGATTAAAAACTGGCTAACTGATAGATCTCAAAATGTAACTGTAAATGGGGATTCATCAATGAGCAGGTGTGTTTCCAGGGGTCCCACAGGGATGGGTTCTTGGCCCCATGCTATTTAATATTTTTATCAGTGACTTGGAAGTAAACTTAAAGTCATCACTGATAAAGTTAGCAATGTCACAAAAATGTGGTGAGTGGTAAATAATGAAGAGGATAAGTCACTGATTCAGAGCTATCTGGATCACTTGGTAAAACTGGGTGCAAGCAAACAATAATACACCTAAAGGTCAATGTACATATCTATGAACAAAGAACGTAGGCCATACTTACAGGATGGAGAACTCTACCCTGGGAAGCAGTGACTTTGAAAAAGATTTGGGGGTCATGGTGGATAATCAGCTGAACACAAGTTCCCAATATGACACTGTGGCCAAGATCCTGTGATGCATAAACAGGGGAATCTCGAGTAGGAGTACAGAGGTTATTTTACCCACAGGCGCCGCTTCCAATTTCCCCCCGGGGGTGCTTAACCCCCTCACAGCCCCAGGCCTTGCCCCCACTCCACCCCTTCCCCCAAGCCCTCACCCGCCCCACCTCTTCCCGCCCCCTCCCCTGAGTGCACCCTGTCCCCGCTCCTCTCCCTCCCTCCCAGGGCCTCCTGCATGCCATGGAACAGCTGATCTGCAGCGGGCAGGAGGTGCTGGAAGGGAGGGGGAGGAGTTGATTAGGACTGCTCCCTACTGGGGGTAGGGAGGAGCTTGGCTGCCGGTGAGTGCTAAGCACCAGCCAATTATGATTTTGCCTCAGTATTTGACACTGGTGTAACCGCTGCTAGAATACTGTGTCCAGTTCTGGGGCCCACAATTTAAGAAGGATGTTGATAAATTGGAGAGGGTTCAGAGAAGAGCCACAAGAATAATTAAAAACATGCCTGATAGTGATTGACTGAAAGAGCTCAATCTATTAAGCTTAACAAAGAGACGGTTAAGTGGTGACTTGATTACAGTCTATAAGTACCTACACTGGGAGAACATATTTGATAACGGGCTCCTTAATGCAGCAGAGAAAGATATAACATGATCCAATCGCTGGAAGTTGAAGCTAGACAAATTCAAACTGGAAATAAGATGTACGTTTTTAACAGTCAGAGTAATTAACCATTGGAACAATTTACCAAGGGTCACGCTGGATTCTCCATCACTGGCAGTTTTAAATCAAGATTGGATGTTTTTCTAAAAGATTTGCTCTAGGAATTATTTTGTGAAAGTTCTATGGCACACACTAGACAGGAGATCAGACTAGATGATCAGAGTGGTTCTGTCTGGTCTCAGAATCTATGAATAATTATACTGCTGAAGTTGTACCAGTATAACTCACCATGCGAGCACTCTTAAGGACACTTTACATGGAGAAACTGACCAGCGTAGCTACAGTGAAATAATTATTATAACTAGGCTGGCCAATTTTCCCATGTAGACAATCCTTTATACTGGAATAAAGGTGCCTTTTTCCAATTTAGCTTATGTCATTTTGGAAGCAGTATCAGCCAAACTGGAACAAGACACTCTTATTCCAGAGTAAAAGTGTCCACATGGAGAGTTATACCAATATAACTATAGCCCCATAATTACACTGGTAAATTCCCCCTTGTAGAAAATGTATTAGTCATTGTAGTTACTTTTGTCCCCTCTTTAAATGAATGCAATGCTGGTGTTAGGTGCCAGATTGAAGTCCCAGTATAGAATAGGTACACCATGAGAACAAGCTTCTCCAAAAGTGCCCCACCTTGTCCTTCACCTGGACAGCCCCCACCTCGGCTGAGACAGGACTTCAGTGAAATTCAGGGTGCTCCGCACCTCACACAGGATCAGACCCTAAGTTTTCAGCTGAGCTACTGGGTAGCTATAAATACTTTCAGATACTACTTCCCAGGGCCACTCTTGAATTAGAATCATAGAGCGGAAAGTCTCCATAGTGTGTGTGTGTGTGTGTGTGTGTGTGTGTGTGTGTGTGTGTGTGTGTGTGTGTGTGTGTGTGTGTGTGTGTGTGTGTGTGTGTGTGTGTGTGTGTGTGTGTGTGTTTGTTTGTTTGTTTTAAGCTACTGCTTTCTCTTTTTCATTTCCCTCCATGTAAAAAAAAACAAAACCAAAGAAAAACCAAACAAACAGAGATCAGACAAATTCATCACAACAAGGAATAGTTTTGGCCCCACACAAGATGCCTGAGCTTTCAAGCAACCCGGCTGTGCCAAATGCCGGCAGCCTGTGCTGCCCAAGGAGCCCCCCGTTCCTGGTAATTATGTATTTGGGCCGCAATGCCATAACACTGGCTTAGGGCAATCTCTTCTCTTAAGAAAGAAAAGAAAAATCAATCAGAGAGAGCCCTGGCTCGACAGGTCTGCAGTAAAGCCCAGCCATGTAGAAAATAGAGCAGCAGCCGCACTACAGGATCGAAAAGACAGGGTTAGCAAACTCCATCATCGGACACAATTATCTCTGTGGGGAAAAAACCCCCAAACATCACAGATACATAACAAAAAACTAGATTCAGCTTTGGGATGCTGGGAAGCATCATTCTATGGGCCATGCACTGCTCCTGGGGCATCTGCTACCTTCCTGACAGGCCTGCTAATCCCTCTCCTCCAACAGACTCACTATAGACTATGCCATGCCTCAGGTTTGCAGAAGAGAAAAGGGGAAACATTGGGGGAAAGAATCAAGCTTGGGAGACTCCCTTTCCTCATCATTCCTCCCTGTCCTTTGGGAGGAGTCATATTGCCAAAACCCAGGATAGGGTCTCTGTTTTTCTCAGTTTATTCCGCAAGGCATAGCAATTCCATCACAGGTCCAGGTGGGGAAAGTTTGTCATGGCATCAATATGCAGCATCCTAATTGTCAGAAGGAGATGGACCCAAATTTTAAGAAACAGGGGTGTTAAAATCTGATCTGGATCTGAATTTAGCATCTTACCCCTCTCCTTATGATCACACACACACACACACACACACACACACAATACAGACCCGGATTTAAGTTTTGCATCTTTGATGCCTCTCTAATCACAACACAACACCCTTCTCCTCCCAGCAAAGTTACTCCTGGAGAAAATCTGCACCTCTGCGGCGCAGCAGAAAAATGCCCCCCTCCCACAGATTCCCTTTGCTTCCTTGCAGAAAATGGTTTCTGTGGGAAAGCAAAGAGAAGCTGCACCAGTGCTCACTGCCCCCTCCTGGCAGCTCAGACACTTTGTTCGGGCAGCAGGGGAGAGGTAAATCCCTCGGGGGAGGGGGATCTGGGGATGCCCCAGGGCACCCAGGGATGTTAGTCCCAGCTGGGTGGGGAGGAGGAGGAGAACGGAGATGGAGTTCCCCCTCCCCCTTTCCTGCACAGAGCGGCCAGGGCTGGGTAAGATCAACCCCCAGAAACTTCCCCTGGCTGCAGGAAGCTCTGCACTACAGTGGGTGTGGGTGGGGGGGGGGGGCGGGGAGGTTTGGTAGGAGCGGGTCTGGGTGCAAGGGGGTGTGAGGTTCGGTGGGGTGGGGGATCCAGGTGCGTGTGTGAGGCTCAGTGGGGGGGTCAGGTGCAGAGGGGTCTGGGTTGGGCGGACAGGGGAAGCAGCTCCCCATACAGTGACCCCTCCCCCCACCCAAGCACCCAGAACCCCCCCACCAAGCCGCCCCACATCAGGAGCACCCCGCACCCAGAGCCACTTCACTGAGCCTCCCCGCTGAGCCTCACCCCCTGCATCAGGAGCCCCTCACACCCAATCCCCACCCCACTGAGCCCCAACCAGCTGCACCGTGACACCCCACCCAGCCCCACTCCTCCAGCCTCCTCTTCCCACTGAGCCCTAACCACCTTCACCTGGACTCCCCTGCAGGGTCCCATTCCCCCTGCACCTAGAACCCCTCGCCGAGCCCCTGTGCATTCAGATTCCCCCCCAGGCCTCCTACCGAGCTGCCCGCACCCAGACTGTGCCACACTGAACCCTAGTACGCTTGAGGGAATTCTTTGCCAAAAAAATAAAAATTTTAAAATTCTGTAAAGTATCATGTTACTTTGACAAATCAAATATGCAGAATTTTAAAATATTGTGCACAGAATTTTTAATATTTTGGTGCAAAATTTTTAATTTTTTGGCACAGAATTCCCTCAGGAGTACAAAGTGAATTCAGATCCACCCTATGTTCCACAAAGCGCTTCTTGCAGAACACAGGGCAGGACCCAAAGGAAACAAGCAGGCTAGTGTACTTCCAGAGTAGGACCTACATCTGGACTGGAAAGAACCTTCCTGTACCTCACCCTTATTCTAAACTGAATCACCACCTTTCCCTGCTTATTCATTCCTTTGGAAAAGTGAGAAAACCTTTGTGATGCTTGTATACTTTTGCCTGGCGCCATGAGTCCATTAATTGCTATGGTACCTCTCCTGCTGCAGGCAGGTATTACCTTCCACCAAGTGTCCCCTACACGCACAACCATTCAGTACATCCACCCAGTCACTTCTCTGCAAAGCTGCCTGTTCACCTCTTCTGTCTCCTTCAGCACTGGGAATACTTGGCTGCATAACCACAGTCATGAGGTTGTGGACAGCTCCTAGTGCTGTCAAACCTGGTGTTAATGGGATGCAGGCATCACTGTGCCTCAGAACTTTTATGGCTGTGATGAACACTGGGTAGCACTGAAGTATCTGCGTTTATTTCTATTTGTATTTATCGCTTTCAAGTGCTTCCTTAGTGCCTTAGAGAACCATTTACAGGACTGAAATTACACAAAATCATGTCTTCGCAAGATATTTCAGTTCCTGAATAGTGGAAATACAAAGACCTCACATCTCACAACTGGCCAGGAGGCACAGACCATGCAAAACAAACACAAATACAGAGACAGCTGAATGTATCTGGGCTCCTCCACAGCCCTGCTGCCCATTTCTACCCATGCCTGTTTTTTTGAGCACTTTCTAGCAGGTGCACAGTTCGTCATTTGTCACGATGCATATCTTTTTGCCTATTTGTGCAGAGAGGGTGAGACAGAGACGGGAACTGCAACAAAGACAACCTATAAAGAATAGAGAACAATGGATAATCCTAAAGGATGGGGGATCTGTTTGACAGATAGGCAAAGAGACTGTCTGGCTAGTTTTCATGACCCCAGCAAAGGACCCACGACACTGCAAAGGAGTTCAAACTAGCTTCAGCAGCAGTGATGGGTGAAGTGCAGTCTAGCCTCTACTGGATCAGCTTTGGAACTGGGAACGGATCGAGAAATGAGGGTTCCATTCTGTTTACTAAACACATTAAAGAGATCAATAGTAGCATTTTGTTCAGTTGAGCACCACCATCATTAACATAGGAGTGTTCCTTGCAGAGTATCCCATCTAAATACTGATACAGCCTGACCCTGCTTAGCTTATAAGTCACAGTGCAAAACTATAGCTACATGTCTTCCCAGGAAACAAAGGTGAATGTCAAAATCAACTGAAACTGTTGGAGGTGTTTAAAGAGGTGCAATGCCTCTACCTCTTGCAAAGATCAGATCTGTCCTGCCCCAGGTCAGTCAGTAGGTTTGCCAGCTTTACACTCACCTGAAGCAATACTACTTTGATGCATTGCAATTGCAATACGATGAATTGGATCACTTTCCAGAGAAATGTGCCCACATTGTGTTATGAGATGATCATGTTTCACTGGGCCCAAAAGATACTGTAGACCTCATGAGTATCTTCAGAGCAGTGGAATTATGCTGACAAAGTCAGCACAAAGTCAGGAAGATCACAGGTATACTGAGGCAGGTAGCAACCATAGGTGGGTACGAAGATGGGCTGTTGTGGTGACAGCAAGAAAACAGGAAAGGAGACAGAACCTTTCTACATTGTGCAACTTCCCTCTTCATAGGTCCCCACAAAAGGAACTAGTATAGGCAGCTCTATGGAAGCTGCTGCGCCTGCCTCTCTCTCTCTCTCTCTCTCTCACACACACACACACACACACACACACAAACATACACCACAAGTCCTTTGGAAGTGCTGACAGTCAGTCTTTGTGTGGCCTGCAGGATGCCAGAATTACCCTCCTGTGGCCTTTCCCTTTTACACTCCAATGCACTGCAACTGAAGCAAAAGCCCCCATTAGCTGCAGATCGGCAGGCTGCGGATTCACCAGCGCAACAGGTAGAGGAATAAATAATGGAAGGCAACATGTGTCTGAGAGAAACTGGGGAGAGAAAACGGCTTCGCACAAGGCAAAGGAAAATGGCAACATGGTAAATAAGACCGCTGAGATGAATACAAGTGTCACCTGTCCATGCACAAATCACTGACAGCTGGGACACAGTGACATGTTACGATACACTCCCAGGGATGTATTTTTCTATAATCCACACTAAATACTGTGATGCTTCCAGGAATACCCACAGTTGCGAGGCACCTCGCTACCACCTGCTCTTAGTGTGAGCAAGCCTTGTCTATGCCTGCCTAGGGACAGCTCCCCAACTCCATCAGCCAGAGGCAACACAAGTACTCTCCTCTCAGCCCATGCAGGCGCCGCTGTCCCTCTGCAGATAAACAATGGGCACACTGCAAACCCAACCTTCCCACTCCCACGCTCCCAATGTCTCCCTGCAGTGTCCAACCCCTGTTCCAATGGGCTCTCACAGAATTCGCAGCTCTGTGACTCCCAAAGGAACAGTACACCCCAGTTTACCAGTTCCACCTCTCCACTCAAATCCACTTAGATTTGTATAGAGTGATGTTGAGATGAGTTCCTGTCTGCATCCTGTAAAACTTGCCCATACCGGTATTGCCCTGGCCTCTTCTTTTGTCATTCAGTGTTGCACGCATTCTAAAGCGATATGCATTTCCTCACCTTTTGGGGGCGAAGCCAGACTTTGAGGCACCTGCTCCCCTACTTGGTGTAAACTTTGCTTGTGCCAATCAGAAACGAACACAAACAGGTTTTGGGCCCCGTCCCCTATGACACTTCTATGATGTCATAGTTGGTACTTTATGGGCTGCCTGCCATGTGCAGGCAGGGAAAGGAGAAAGAAAAACGAATCCTGTGTATCCTGTGTACACCCGTAACTGAGCCTGATCACCTCGAAGCCTCTCTCTCAGCTCACGTGTTTCAAACAGAGTTTCTACGTTTGCCGGTCGTTATGCGTTGGCTTGTATTTGTAAGTATCAGTTATTACTAATTGCTGCATCTTTGTTTATAAATATTGTTAGTAGATATTTTAGTCATTGTGTATTTTAAGTTTCATTAACTCTATTAGCTAATGAAACTCTGCTCCCTTACCCCTTGTAATTATCCCCAATAAAACTTTAAATTGATTAATTTTAGTTGTGTGTGTGTGTGTGTCTGCAGTTTGCATCGTGACCCATACTCTCCTTGCATCCCTTACCAATATAGTCTATTGCCACGTGCAGCCTGGTAAATAACAGGCCTGCATTTTCTTTCGCCCCTGCGTGCCCGTGGCAATCCACATGGCGTCACGAACAGGATGCAAGGGAGTTGGGCCATGCCCGTGGCACACTGCAGACCGCGCAGATGATGAAACTGAACAGTTCCAACATTTGCAGTTTCACCTTTTTACTAGCCAAAATTCGACTGATCCAAAAATAGAATGGATCTGTTCCCTTGGCTCGGGTAAAACTCTAAAAGGCTATACTGTACCATTAACCCTGGCAGATATGGGATGCCTCCTCCTTTGGGCTGACACCCAAGCTTTAGGTGTCAGCCAGCCGATTGTTCCCTACAGCCTCAGTGCACGGAGGCTGTGGAGAACCTCGGTGCTGCAGATCCCTCTCAGCTTTGGAGAGAGTGTAGCCGCATTGTTAGAAAATCCGGAGGTACCGTTTCCAAATTGATTCCCCCACCTCGGGTAATACCTGCTGATCCGGCACACAAATTATTGTGCCAGATGATAAAATAATTAAATTTAATTAAGAAAACCAAAAAATTGCGACCCGATGAATATAAATCTGAGGATGTTTCCACCGTCCTGTTTAGCATGATATGTAAGGCCCTCGATCTGTGCTCTGTCCTCCACGGGGGCACAATGTTTGCAGCTAAACAGGCAGCCCCAGGCTCTCCTAAAGATGATAATGAGGAGAAGACAGAAAAGGTAGAGCCCATCACTACCTCCCCCTCCCCAAGTCCCTCTCAGAAAATTTTGCCACCCCCATATGAAGCTCCTAAAACTCCTCTGTGTCCAGCTCTGCCAACAGCCCCAGAATTTACTGAATCTGAAACTGTAGCAGAAGCTTTGCCTATTGCGATAACTAGAACTAAAACAGATGCACAAACAGGCAACACCACGCAGGTTACTGAACTGCGAACACGTACTAAGGCCGAACTTAAAGAGTTTTTAAAGGAAACGCAACGAAAAGCCGATGAGGAACCAATGGTTTGGGTCGGGCGGCTAGCCTTAGAACACGGAGCAGAATGGGTGGACCGTGAGGAGGCTGGCATCTTAGCCAAAACGGCCAATTGGGCACGAGGCTTCCCGGGTCATGCTTTATTAAATAATCGCATTTGGCCACTTACCACCCCGGCAGCTGCCATTTTAGCAATGCAAGGCAGTTTTAAAGGATTGTATATCCCCCCGGGAGCCTTAGTTACTCCACATGATTTAATATGGGCAATCGCAGGAGCTTCCATAGCCCTGTGGGATCCACTACAAAACCCACTTAATTTAACTGTTCAACAGCAATTGGTGGCCACACCCTTTATACATGTTACTGATCCCACCCAAATTCCTGTCTCAGCAGAGGCAGTTGATTTAGCATTAGAAGCTGCCCCTGGAGCTGACACCGGTGCCATGCTGCACTTGCATGCGGCTGTTCGCAGATCCATCTTAACATTATTTGAAGTAGTTAGTAAAATTAAGTTGTCACTGCCGCACCCGCCTGTTGTCCTCCCAGTTGATTCGCCACCAAAAGACCATCCAAAGAGTCAGTTTAATCCCCAAAAATATCCTGAGCGAACTAAAGCTGAACGGGCACGATTTGGCTTCCTTCTTAACAAAGGAATCCCCAAAGAAGCCCTGCGTAAAATGTCAGACCAAGAGCAGCAAAATATAGCTGAACAGCTAGGCTGGAAAAATTGGGAGGACTATGTTAGGTCAAAAAACGAATAGGCGCCGGATGCTGCCCGGCCCAAATTAAAGTTCCCAATGATGAACGCCCATACGCCACCCTGTTAGTTAACGGTGACACCCCCACCTCCTTTTTATTAGACACTGGAGCTCAAGTTAGCATTATTGAGCCCAACGTTCCCCACTGTCCTACTGGCTCCTTTATGTTTGTTCAAGGCCTCAATGCAGTACAAGAAAAACCCGTGGTTTGGGTTAAAATTGCCCATGAAAAATACGTAAGAAAAATTAAAGCCTTGTTAGGATCAAAAAATCTGCTAGGTGTCTCAGATATTAAAAAATTTAAACTGCATAATCAAATTCTGCAAGCCCTCCCTATAACCGTAGGCGATCATTCCCCCTATACCCCCTCAAATCCACTTAGATTTGTATAGAGTGAAAACAAGTAAAAGTTTATTTAACGAAGAACAGAGGTTTGAGGAGCAAGTAGACTTAATGGAAACAAAAAGTTACATATAAAATAAAATCATAACCCACTTTCTAGAGCCTAAACTTAACACACAGGACATTCTCCTGTCTTATAAAGGTTGGCTCACCTGAAGTTTTTCTCCCAGCATTAAACAGTCAGACCAGCTGTGATCCTCCATTCATAAGACAAGCCAGCTGGTAGTTTATGCCCTAGCTATAGGATACCTGGGTGTACCTCTGCACTCCCAGATGTAGTTCCAATGATCCATCATCTTCACTTGTAAACAGGGTACATCCTGTTGCTTGTTTTTCCCTGTAGAGAATCTCCTCTGGAGACTTTGCAATCTCTTGATTAGCATTTTGTTCAGACGTAAATTGTGAAGTATACAATACTCAATTTACATACAGCCAGACAGGTAAGCATCTCCAAACTGAAAGAAACTTGTTTATCACCTTCTGGTGACCAGCCCCAACTCTCATACTATAAGAGCATAATTTTCAGTATATTTACTTAACTCCTTACATATTATCTGTACATACATGATGATGATCAGTGTGACACAAGCTTTTAGTACAGACCTTATATGACACTCTTTGACGAACTGTTAAATAGAGACCAGACCCAGGGGATCCTTGAAACCCTTATGTACCCCGTGCCCTATGCCAGTTGGCACCAAGAAGTATCTGGGTCAGAAATACCATGCAGTGGGAATAGGGGAGATGCTCAGGGGAGCTCTTACGGATGTTCATCCATGACCATTGCTGATTAATGCCTAGAACTTTTTGAATTTAGACTGACAACTGCAGGAGGTAGCTAAGGGTGTACAGTGCTGCATTATCAATACACGGTGCAGTCAGTCCCTAAAAAATTACATATGTGAGACCTGCAAAAAAGGATTCCCAATGAGGTGAGCACTGCATGCTCATAGACTCATAGACTTTAAGGTCAGAAGGGACCAATATGGTCATCTAGTCTGTAGCATGCTGCTACTGGCTCTGCTGCACAGGGAAGGGAGCTGCGCCAGATTGAAGGACAAGCACTACAGTTCCATTCCTAGGACCCCAGCTCCTGGAATTACTCAATGATGTCAGAATCTTAAGTTTTCATTTTAAAAACCTGTTTCTTGTGGATGCAAATAAAAGCTTGAAACTCTGACTCAAATGTAAGCGAAGCCTGCCTGACTCTGAAGAGAGCCTGAAATAATAGTTCCAAGAAGTGTGACCTGCCCCATTGATCTTAACTCTGAAACTTGCTGCCACCTTAAGAAGAGAAGGGGTCATGGCATGGGGATGAGGCTGCTCTGGATTGCCTTAAATCACATCTGGAGGAGACAAGGCCAATTGGCTGAGCTGGCAGAACTGCTGCTTTCAGAGCACAAGAGTCCTGGTTTGCGTCTCAGCCAGTTAATGAGTGGGAAATCTACAAGCCCTGCCACAGAGTCAATTTGTTTAAAAATCTGAACAAACGTTCACTGAAAAGATGTTGCTGCACTCGTCCAACTCTGAAACCGGAAACACACATGACTAATGCTAATTACTAATGCAAGATGGGAAATGCTGGTGGACAAAGGACACCTGTACCTTTAAATGTAAATATTTGAGGTTGTTTGGTTAATGTACCCTGTTGTAGCTATGTTCCTCAAGATGGTTGTTATGTGTACTGTAGGAAGAGCCTCAGACTTCATCCACATTGTAGCACAAACTGAATTAAGGAGCCACATTAAAATTTGGTCCTGCTAAATTGATTTCTAACTTGGTTTGGTCAGTTGGTGAGGACAAAGTGTTGGGCCTTGTCTGCACTCGACTTGATGGGGAAATCTTCCACTAATGTGCTACTATGAGTCAGCTGCATGGCGGACAGGTGCACTATTGTAGACACGTCACCAGCTTGTATCAGCATTGTATCTATCATCTAGACTTGCTCTGACAGGGATGAAATAAACCTGGTGCTTATCTATACTAGCACTCTTGCTATTGTTGGCAGTGGAGCTATACTGGTGCCAATGTAATGGTAAGAGATTTCCCAGAAAAGTCTAATGTAGACACAGCCAAAGGGTGCAGAATCATGTTAAAAACAGTATCTAGACACAGATTTTAAACATGATTCAGCCCCATCTACAACAGAGTTTGTCTATATTAAAACACTTCAAAGTCATAATTCACTACCAATGCAACTGTGGAGATTGTAGACAAGATCATCCGGAAGCTGGTGAAGAAGTGGCTGTTCCTTCCCCAGAGAGCCAGCAACGAGCTGGTCTACATCGCCCACAGGCGCGGCGGCGCCAACATCCCCCGCATGGGTGATCTATGCGACGTCGCGGTGATCACCCACGCCTTCCGCCTGCTGACATGTCCCGACGCCACGGTGAGGAACATTGCGGCGAACGCCCTGCGTGATGCGACAGAGAAGCGGATCGGCAGAGCCCCCTCGAACCAAGACATCGCCACCTTCCTGAGCGGCTCCCTGGATGGGGAATTCGGACGGGACGGGCGCGACATCGCTTCACTGTGGTCCCGCACTCGCAATGCCACGCGTCGCCTAGGGAAGCGCATCGGCTGCCGCTGGGAGTGGTGCGAGGAGCGCCAGAAGCTGGGAGTCCGGGTGCCGCAGACCAGGTCCGACGACAACACCATCGTCACCCCGACGGCCAGGGGCTTGCTGGAGAGGACTCTGAAGGCCGCCATCCACTCGCTGTACGTGGAAACCCTGAAGCGTAAACCGGACCAGGGTAAAGCCTTTGAGTTGACCTGCAAGTGGGACGCCAGCAACCACTTCCTCGCTGGGGGCGGCTTCACCCATTTTGCCGACTGGCGGTTCATCCACCGTGCACGGCTCAACTGCGTCCCGCTCAACGGAGCCGTCCGCCACGGGAACCGAGACAAGCGTTGCAGGAAGTGCGGCTACCCCAACGAGACCCTGCCCCACGTCCTGTGCAGCTGCAAACCCCACTCCAGAGCCTGGCAACTGCGCCACAACGCCATCCAGAACCACCTGGTGAAAGCCATCGCGCCACGCCTGGGGGAGATCTCCGTGAACTGCACCATCGCCGGTACCAACAGCCAGCTACGACCTGATGTGGTCGTCACCGACGAGGCCCAGAAAAAGATCATCCTCATCGACGTCACGGTCTCCTTTGAGAACAGGACCCCGGCATTTTGCGAAGCCCGAGCTCGTAAGCTGGAAAAGTATGCCCCCCTAGCTGACACCCTGAGAGCGAAGGGCTATGAGGTGCAGATGGACGCCCTGATTGTCGGAGCCCTGGGCACCTGGGACCCCTGCAACAAGCGTGTGCTGCGGACCTGCGGGATTGGTCTCATGCGGCGCCTCATGGTCTCAGACGCCATCCGATGGTCCAGGGACATCTACATCGAGCACATCACCGGCCACCGACAGTACCAGGAGGCGTGAGCCAGAGTGACATTGTTCTCCCACTACGAGAAAGGGACCAAGTGACCTCCTCCGTTGGATCATATGAACTGGAACCATAAACTCCCTAAACATTAAACCTCACCAAATGAGGGTCAATCCATCCTCATCATCATATCCACTCATTATACTCCACACCCGAACACAACCACTCTATGAACTTCATACCCTCATATCTCAATGTCTGTACTTTGATCCATCAACCTTTTACCCCCAATCGGGGATATTGCAGATTATGTATTCCTCATGCCACCTGATCTTAAACCAAACTTTGCACCCTCGATAATCTGTATGTTATTCCCTGATAACCAGAAACTTCTATGTCCAAACTCTGTTCACTATTTTTTTTTTAACAACATCTTAATAAAATTTGTAAATGGTGGGAGCTGTAGACAGGGCTCGTGCATTTTTACTAGCATGTCATCTAACCTCATATGATTTGTAACCACCACATGTGATTGGACTGTGTTTGCAGCCCTTTCGTATTTGTTTTCTGCAAATGTTCCAGTTAACAAGGTTTTCTAGTAGAACGTTTGACTATTCCCCAGAAGCACATTTTAAATGGCACACTAACCAAGACAATACAAATCTGGATATTCACAGTAAAGACTACAGGGGAATAATCCACTAAGAAATATTTGCTGCAGAAATTCCCAAAGAATTTGGAATAATTAGTGGATTCAAGAATTTCACAATCTGTGAGAGGACAGACAAAGAAGTGAATTTAGGTGAATACATTGTTCATTACGAATTATCCTTGCAGCTCTAGGTAAAGATGAAATCCCTGGTGTCTGTCTCAACTGTTATTGTGTATAAAATCATTGGGTCTGTTTACACTACAGCCACCATCATTTCCTTGAATCTGCTTACAAATTGTTTGTCCCTGAAGGTGGTTCCAAATGGTAGTCTAGACTGGACCTTAGCCATGCTTCATGAACAAGCTGTCTTTGTCTCACCAAGCTTTTAAAAGGAGTGGCTATAGATTTTCTCAGGAGTAAATGAAATCTAAACAGCCCATTGAGTAATGATCAAGCCTTTTTTTTTGTCTCATCCAAAAAAAGATGGCACCTCCTACAGCAAGATTTAACACTCTCGTACTCAGATGGAAGAGTAACACCAACTGAGTCAAGCACTTTCTGTAGTATCTGGGTTCCCATTCAGATACTAACTAAGCAAAACCCCATTCTGACTGACGTGAGGAGATGATACGTTGACTCAAGGAATCCTTCAGAGCTCAGTGTTAGCAGGAGGGAATCTCTCATCTCTGTGTATCAGTCAAGCATATGGAAGGGGAATATGAAAGGATTACCTGTACACAAGACCAAGAGGGCTTTCCAAAGAGCTGCAACTATTCTGGCTTCCCAACTCACAGCCTTTGGTACTAAATTATAATACGTACATGGTACTTTTCATCCAAAGATCTCAAAACACTTAAATAACACTAAGTAGGCATCACAGGTATTACCATTTTCAGGATTGTAAACTGATGAACCAGGATGATTTCCCCAACAGCACACAGCGATTCAAGAGCAGCACCAGGAACACAGTCCAGGAATCCTGACTCCCAAGTCCCTGCTCTAACCACTAGACCACACTCCATCCCATAGTTCAGCACAGAACCCCAAACCCACATCTTCCAGGTTCCTCTTCTAATCATAAGGCAGCACAGAAAAAGTCAGTCTAATACCCTGAGAAATATAAACAAAATCATCAACAATGGTGGTAGCCACCGGCAATTTCCAATTATTCCCAGGTAGCTCAGCCTCTTTCTTCTAACGTCATTTAACATTATGAGATAACAGTAAGTGATTATTCAGACAACCAGCTAGAGTCTAATCCTGGTCTCCTACCTGAGTCTGCAAGAATCTCATCTGAAGAATCATCTTTTGAGATTTCCTTGACCAAAGGAACTGGCTATGAAAGAGCAGATAAGCCCAGAGGGCACCCAGGAAATTCACTTGACATTTTCCCTATGTAATTTTCTTGTGTGGGATAAAAAAGTAGTATGCAAAATAAATACATATGCTGTGAATGTCAGCTGGAGTGGGACAAAGGTCCTCTGAGTAGGAAGCCCATTTCTGTCTTTATCTAGCTGGAAACAGGGTAAAGTTCAGCAACTAATGGAAGCTATTCTAATTCTATTTCCGCAAGAAATAAAACAAACATGATAATCAGGACTAATTCATCATCACTGAAAATTATGGATGGGACAAAGGGGAATGAATGACTCAGGGGACCTATACTGGAGCCTTTCACTCTTACATCACCAGTTCCAATCCAGCCCAGGTTAGTAATGACCAAATGTCCGTAAGCTGTTCAGTGACACAGGTGAAATGAGTTGGTAGGTGTAACTCCAGCTCTTGGAGGGGCAGGTGCCCACATCTCTCTCTCTCCACACTGCAAGTGATCCCACTTCTGGAAATTTTAGCAGATGGGCCACATCTGAAAAAGACTACATGGAATAGCCTCCACTCCAAGGCTAGAGGTGATCCCAACATCTCACTGTTAAGGCATTAAAATTAAGGAGGCAAGATTGCATTTCCACTGGCCCATGCTTTGCCTGTTCTGTAGAGGATTAGAGGATTCCAGTCGCTAGGACTGTCAATCCACCAACTTCACCAATACTAATTTTTCAAGAAAAAATGGGACAAATCAGAGAGGTACAGAGAGGGACTGATCACATTCGGGTAGGTACTTTGTTTGTTTGGAGCATGGTACTTTACATTAAGCTTCTTTCCCTCAATCTGGTGTATGCTGTTTTTGTGGTTTTCCACAGACCTAACACTCTAACATCACAGGGGAAAAAAAATACCCAAACCAGAATCACTTAAGTTGTGAGGAAATATATAGCTAAAACGCAGGAACATTATTCTCAAGCTCACTTAATTTCAGAAGCAACAAGGACAGTAACTTAGGGCTGACTGACATGAAATTACTCATGCAGACAGATCTTGGTATGAACTAAGGTACATACTTGGTTTGAGCTCTATATCCCTTGAATTTGCATTTTTGAATGGAAATTTCCCCTTGTAACTCTCAATACGTTTGTGTTACCTTCAGGGAACAATAAGGGAGCCCTCCTGTGGCTAATGTATCACTTGTAAATTCCCATGACAGGCAAGGAGAGACTGTGTAACCTAAGGGATAAAACGTCTCCATTTTAGCGCAAAGGGAGTGAGGCCATATCCACTCCAGGATGTGGTTTAATTTAAATGTCTATTTACTTGGTTCCATTGGTGCTGTTATAATTAAATTCATGCCATTTTTCTGAAGTAAAAGAAGTTGTATCTAATCCAACAAACCCAAGCTACAGAGAGTATCTGAACCATACAAAAGTGGGATAGCCATAAAAACAACACTGCTGGAAAAAGAGTTAATTAGTTAGGCCCCACTTCAGGTACTTAAGCATGTGTCTATCTTTAACCATGTGATCAATTCATTTGAAGACCTGTGACTACTTGCATAATCAGGACTCTAATACTCCCTAATACCTAAGCTAATCAAGACACACTAAGAGCTAAATTGCTCTCTTCTTCCTGCCCAATGCTCACAAAGCCTCAATGGGGAGATCAGAACTGAAAAAGGGCAAGACCACACTAGCCCTAATGTTGTCTTGCTTCACTCAAATCTGCTCTCCTGAACTCAGAGTTGTTCCAACGTGATTGGGCCTTTACACAACAAACCCCTTTTGAAGGTGCTTTGCTTAATGCAGGGCCAGATTCTGCCACCCTCATTCACATTGAGTAGTCCCTCACTCTGCCAGCTGTCCCACTGGCTTCAGTGGAACTACTTGTGGAGTAAGGTACTATTCAATAGGAGTAAGGATATCAGAGTTGATCCACAGACAGCACAGAATAAAGGGCTCTTTTTCCTGACTTGGCTTTTGTTACACGTGAGCCCTTAGGGTCCAGTATATTATAGGGGTGGGCACCCCGGCAGGCAAATGTGAGGTGTTTGGCCATTGATGAGCTTTACAATTCACCATTCACCAGCTCACACATTCACAGCAATGTATGTAATTGCTTTAAAAATGCAGTGTCCTAACACACCCTGTGCTGTGAGCCAGACTCTGTAGGATGCTGGCCACTCTCCACTCCCACTGCAGTCCATAAGAATTGAGGGTGCTCAGCACATTGCGAGACTGAGCCGTTGGGAGTCATATCATCTTGACCGTCCTGATTTTTCACGGTCAAGATGATATTTTTTTTGTCTGGTCACCCTATTATGTCTCTCCAAAGAAATGGGTGATGGTAACGACCACAGACCAGATGAGCTAATCCATATATTCAAAGGCTCTTGTAAATAGCAGCCAGACACATCTCAAAGGTACTCAAATATTTAGCCATTTACATTCCTGGGGGATGCTCTGCATACCAGTTACATCCAGCAGTGTGACCCCAATATGGCTGCATGGACACATGATGTCTGACCTCACATCCTACTGATACTTCTTGTGGCATCAAACCCATGCAGCTTGCAAGCACATGCCAGCTATGGCACCTGAGGGGTGAAATCACTTGCAATGCAAGGTGGGTCTTACAGAACCTTGCAGCACTGAAGTAGATTAAAGAGTCTGATAACAGAGTCATTTATGACCAGCAATGTATAACTATTGCTAATGCAACCCATCTGGATGGTCACCACCACCTGGGATTATCAAGGGTAGCACATGTGACACCCTGATTTCCACTAGCACTCTGCTTCTCTTTGCTGCTGCTGCTTAGGGGAGGCAGTAACATAAGGAAAACGTGTGCATGTTGGGATTGTGCATGTTAGGACCTTGTGTTATCGTTGGTAGGCACCAGCTAATCGTGCTCCCTTCAGCCCAAGCAGCCAAAGTCCTGCTCAATTACCACCCGCAAGGAGTACAGGCTGCTAAATTAATCCCAGAGGTGATTTTTGGGCTGGAGAGAAGGAGACAGGCAAAGGGCTCATCTGTGCCCTTCTGCTCCTCAAACTTCCTTGACCTCTCTCACTCACTTTTTTGACCCTTTTTTTTTATTTAGCTTCTGAAATGGTTGCATGCAAAATGCACTGAATAAATCATCTTACACATACAGCACCTTTCATTGCAGAGGATCCCAAAGCACTTGGTATACAGTTCACCCACCACTGAAATGCAACCAACTCTAGGGCAGAATTTAACAGCACACAGCAACGCTACACAGCTGTTTGGGATGGGAAGTGAAGAACAACTGAAACTGCAAGGAGAACTCAATAACTACCAATAGAGGGACTTGGCCAGGACACCGAAGCTAACACTTTGACACTTGCCCAAAGTGCCATGCAGTCATTCATGAGCACAGGTGGTAAGGGCCTAGATTTGTGCCTCCTCTAGGGGAATCTGTCCTCAGAGAGTTTTATAAAAGCTGGAGCTGAATGGTGAATTACTTGCTACTCTGAGGCTCCTTTACCAAAGGGGAACAGGCAACCTAATGACTTCTTGATTCTGGGTCTAGTCTCAGAAGAGACCTTGTCAGGGGTGGAGAGTTTCTGTCCCTCAGAAAACAAGTGGACACAAAACTCCAAGGACTTCTGGTGTCTTTCCTGGTACTGCCCATCTGGGTTTCTGTATGGAGTTATTCTACAGTCATCTAGGGCCTGATCCAAAACCCAGTGAATTCAATGAAAAAAAACTCCCATTGATTTTAATGAGATTAGGATCAAACCTATAATACATGACAGCTCAAAATAGTTACTATCTCAATGCACCGGCAGAGGTCTTAGAAAATTACAGGTACAATACACAGGAAACAAAGGCATCACAGTTTCAGTAGCTACATACATCACATTTTCACTTGGAATCATTCTAAACTCAATTTTTCCATCTCAGGGTATAAAATAATCTCCTTCTGGGGGGGGGCAGGAGATAATTGTTTCTTCCTATATACATCACAGCACCATAAGCCAGGTGCATTATGAGGGGATAGGGCTTACTCTCAAGCATCAGGAATTAGTCACTGTATAGGTTAGGATGCTAAGCCGCATGGACCACTGGTCTGATCCTGTACAACAGAAGGAGAGAGATATGGGAATACCAATGGCCTGCTATGGTATGGCAGGAAATAGGATAAAAGTTCCAATGTTTTGAACCAGTATGGCAATTCTTATGTATGGATAAACATGATTCCTAGCAGAAGATTTTTTGGCCCTAATGGCATAGCGACCGCCTCTTGTGGAGGTGGATTTATGATGCTGACGGGAGAGTTCTCTCCCATCGGCATAGAGTGTCTTCAGCAGACATGCTGCATCGGTGCAGCTGCGTCGCTGTAGCGCTTCTAGTGTAGACTAGCCCTAAGTAGAACAATGTTTTAACTTGTAGATGAAGAGCCTATGATAAAGAAACATTTTACATCCCTGAACCAGGGGAAAGGAGAGGAAGGGTAATTCTCTTGTGGTATGTGGAAAGCAGACCTGTGAGTAAGCAAACTAATAGTGTGCAGTTCAGATGAGTACCCACATGTTAACTGATCCAATTTCCTTGATCTGCAAAATGTGTCACCCAAAAACAAGCCCTCTCCAGAGATCTTCTAGTGATTCCTGCTTCTTCTGGTGAGGCGGGAGATGCCGTAAGAAGCATCTTTGTTATGAGTTTTCTGGGAATTCCACTTTTGGAAGGCACTGGAAAATACAGAAGCTGCCATGAAATATTCATTCAACCCACAAACAAAGTTCTGTTGGAGTTTTAGGGCAAAAGTTTGCGTCAGGTCCTATCTCACCCAAAGTGGCTCATCCAACCCTACCGTAACCTTGAGTCAGAAAGAAGGGAAGACAGAGGTGGAAAATGTACAGTCCGACAGCCAATTCTGCAGAGTATGGAGGTTGGAGGCTGATTTGGAGGAGTAGCCAGCATTACACCTCCTGCTCCTGCCTTCTCAATGCAGCACAAACCAGGGTCATCGAGATCCCACAGAGGAGGAGATAGTAGCAGAAGAAAATGAGATGGAAAGAAAAAAACTTCATGGCTGAATCTGGAATCTTTGGAGGGCTAAATACATCTCCTTAGCGAACTTAATTACACATCAATCTTCCCCAGCTGGAGGAATTGATGAGAAACGGTGGTTCTCTGGCTGACCTCAGAGGACAAACTGGAGGCAAGAGGGAAAGGAGGAGAAGGGTTTGCTCAGTCCAAAAACAAAAGTAGCTGTTTCTTAGTCCAAAGTTTTTGATTAACCTTTCCTTCACTACCAGTGCCAACCTTGTTATTTACAGGGACTGAAGCTGCCAGAAAGAGAATGCAGGGTGGGGGATTAGATTACGAGTGTTCTTTCTTTCCACCCTGCTGCCAGAAGGGGGCTTCCGTAGACTTTGATTTCCCTCCCATTCCAGTACCACTGACAGCCCCTGAATTGCAAGTCTCTGGGGGATCCCAAGCAGTGGTTAAGGTACAGCCTACCATGTTTAGAAGGGAGCAGCTCCTATTATTCTTGCTGGGAACTCTTAGGGAGCAGCAGACATCCTGACTTCCTCTGTGATTTGCAAGATATATGGGCCTCAGATACTGCGTTTATGCTATGTGGCTATATGGACATCTCCTGTGCCTATGATATGTGGCTATAATGATGACTACTGGCAAAGGAAATTCAAGGTAAGTCTTGTCAAATCTAGGCTGGAGGCCTGTTATCAGAGAATCATAGGACTGGAAGGGACCTCGAGAGGTCATCTAGTCCAGTCCCCTGCACTCATGGCAGGATTAAGTATTATCTAGATCATTCCTGACAGGAGTTTCTCTAACCAGCTCTTAAAAATCTCCAATGATGGAGATTCCACAACTTCCCTTGGCAATTTATTCCAGTGCTTACCCAGCCTGACAGTTAGGAAGTTTTTCCTAATGTCCAACCTAAACCCCCCTTGCTGCAATTTAAGCCCATTGCTTCTTGTCCTATCCTCAGAGATTAAGAAGAATGATTTTTCTCCCTCCTCCTTGTAACAACCTTTTATGTACTTGAAAACTGTTATCATGTCCAGAGTGACCTAGGGTCCAGAGTGACTAGACAAATTGGAGGATTGGGCCAAAAGAAATCTGATGAGGTTCAACAAGGACAAGTACAGAGTCCTACACTTAGGAAGGAAGAATCCCATGCACCGCTACAGGCTGGGGACCGACTGGCTAACAGCAGTTCTACAGAAAAGGACCCGGGGATTACAGTGGACGAGAAGCTGGATATGAGTCAGCAGTGTGCCCTCGTTGCCAAGAAGGCCAACGGCATATTAGGCTGTATTAGTAGGAGCATTGCCAGCAGATCGAGGAAAGTGATTATTCTCCTCTATTTGACACTGGTGAGGCCACACCTGGAGTATTGTGTCCAGTTTTGGTCCCCCTACTACAGAAGGGATGTGAACAAATTGGAGAGAGTCCAGAGGAGGGCAACAAAAATGATTAGGGGGCTGGGGCACATGACTTACAAAGGAGAGGCTGAGGGAACTGGGGTTATTTAGTCTGCAGAAGAGAAGAGTGAGGGGGGATTTGATAGCAGCCTTCAACTACCTGAATGGGGGTTCCAAAGAGGATAGAGCTAGGCTGTTCTCAGTGGTGGCAGATGACAGAACAAGAAACAATGGTCTCAAGTTGCAGTGGGGGAGGTCTAGGTTGGATATTAGGAAACACTATTTCATTAGGAGGGTGGTGAAGTACTGGAATGAGTTACCTAGGGAGGTGGTGGAATCTCCATCCTTAGAGGTTTTTAAGGCCCGGCTTGACAAAGTCTTGGTTGGGATGATTTAGTTGGTGTTAGTCCTGCTTTGAGCAAGGGATTGGACTAGATGACCTCCAGAGGTCTCTTCCAACCCTAATATTCTATGATTCTATGTCCCCTCTCAATCTTCTCTTTTCCAGACGAAACAAACCCATTTTTTTCAATCTTCCCTCATAGGTCATGTTTTCTAGACCTTTAATCATTTTTGTTCCTCTTCTCTGGACTTTCTCCAATTTCTCCCAATCTTTCCTGAAATGTGGCGCCCAGAATTGGACACAGTTCTCCAGTTGAGGCCTAATTAGCGCGGAGCACAGCACAAGAATTACTTCTCATGTTTTACTTAGAACACTCCTGCTAATACATCCCAGAATGATGTTTGCTTTTTTTGCAATAGTGTTACACTGTTGACTCACTGTGACTCCCAGATCCCTTTCCGCCGTACTCCTTCCTAGGCAGTCATTTATCATTTTGTATGTGTGCAAATGATTGTTCCTTCTAAATGGAGTACTTTGCATTTGTCCTTATTGAATTTCATCCTATTTACTTCAGACCATTTCTCCAGTTTGTTCAGATCATTTTGAATTTTAATCCTATCCTCCAAAGCACTTGCAACCCCTCCCAGCTTGATATCATCCACACACTTTATAAATGTACTCTCTATGCCATTATCTAAATCACTAATGAAGATATTGAACAGAACCAGACCCAGAACTGATCCCTGCAGGATCCCACTCGTTATGCCCTTCCAGCATGACTGTGCACCACTGATAACCGTTATCTCTGGGAATGGTTTTCCAACCAGTTTTGCACCCACTTGATAGTAACTCCATCTAGGTTGCATTTCTCTAAGTTTGTTTATGAGAAGGTCATATGAGAGAGTATCAAAAGCTTTACTAAAGTCAAGGTATACCACGTCTACTGCTTCCCCCCTATTCACAAGGCTTGTTACCCTGTCAAAGAAAGCAATCAGGTTGGTTTGACATGATTTGTTCTTGACAAATCCATGCTGACTGTTATATAACCAGTAGTCAATCTACTATTAAAGTATGCATTTCCCATTACTTTATCTCATACTCCCAGACTATTAAAGTTACTTGCATTGAGGAAACCATCTCACACCCATATCATCAACTCTGTGTGGCGCTGAGATCCAGGTTTCCACAGAAACACGATGTGTCAGCATTTTCCCATTAGGCCTGTTAATTTGGGGAATTCTTTTTCAGAGTGACAGATCCCAGAGAGAACTTTAGATAGTGTTAACCCCACCAGTACCAATTGCTCAGCCTAAAGGTGGCCAGCCCAGGTTATAATCAAATGTGGAAGAGGTTCTCTAAGAACTGGAGATGGGCACTGCAGGTTTGGAATGCAGTACTCTCAGAGTTTTGGCTGGATGGCTTTTGGCAGTATCCCCCCCCCCCCCCCCCCCCGAGAGGTAACGGCATTTAAAGCTTCTTCACAGATTTAGAAGGGACCTTGTCAGGACTCAAATCATGGGCCGCTTCTTGGCATAGCTCCATGCCCCTTTTAAACAACCCTTTCCTGAGTTACTAACCACAGATTATCAAACCATTGAACACAGTTTAACAATCTGTTTTTGCTTTTCCTGCTGATGCTGTTGGTTTGCTCAATGCATTTTCTTCATTTTGAGCAATAAAACTAGATCAGTCAGTTTCACTTTCTCCTTAGTAACTGCATTTTCTTGCTCAGTAGCCCAGTGCTCTGCTTTTTGGGTTTCAAGCACTGATGGGGGCCATTCAATCACCTCCAAATACAGCTGCATTTAAATCCTCTCTCAAGAAATCATGACAATATAATTCATTTATTCTTCGGTGGGAGAGGTGTTGCATTTTAAATCCAAACCTCCATTTTGAGTCTAACTAAGTTGCACGTATCAAGTTTCAGGGTCTAGTGTCTGAGCACTAATGCACAAGCGGCAACAGCAGAAAGCTAAAAGAGTAAATGCAAACTTGTCTGCCCTGGAATTTTGCTGCCCTTAGGCATGAGCCAGAAATAATCCCAGAGGCAGGATGCAAATAAAATGTCTCCTCAGCTCTCAGGTTTTAATGCATTTTACCTTAAACATTTACATTAACAGATGGGCCCCTGCAGTCCTATAAAGTCGCTTCTGAGTTCATTTCCATGTCACTCTCGGTCCCATTTATCACCGTCCGGGCAACAGAGAATGTCACTGGGAGGTTGAACCAGGAAGGGGACAAACTGTTTGAAGCAATTGACCTTACTTTAAAAAAGATTATTAAAAAAAAGATTATTAAAAAAAAAAGACAAAGGTGACAGGAAAAGGAAAGAAGGTGAAGCACTGGTCAGATGACCCAGTGTGGCAAATTATAGAGCACTCTTTGCAGTCAACCAGTCGCATTGCTCCTCCGGCTGAACATTCCGATACCACTTCTCTACATTGCGATGTGCTCAGATGTGGAACAGGCATGGACTGGCTCATACTCACTTGAGGGAGAGAGACTGATAATTCCCTTTGATTCAGGAAAGGGGAGGATACAGCCACAGACTGCTCCACTCACTCTAGTAGGAGGGGGAACAGCCTCAGGCCTGCCCTTATCTGTCTAACTTCTGGCTTTTGTGGGATTCTTCAAGACAGCCTTCAAAATCTCATCACTTCCAGTGCAGCAGCTGTGAAAATGATATTGGATAGACTAGAGGAGGATAGACAGTTCTTGAGCTTTTGAAACCAACATGTGGCTGGAGTCCCTTACAGCTGGGGAGTATATCATCATATTATTTGTGTCATTTTTATTTTGTCAAATGGCAAAGAGAAACTGTAGGGACAGGACGGTCTGCAGAGATGAAAATCTCAAATGGAGGAGAAAGAGCCAAGTTTGGTTCAGCTGTATTCAGTGGAGGCTAGGGACAGGAACTGATGGAAATAGGCACAACATGGTGCAGTTTCATTTAGGGGTTGCAGGGGAGACATAGCAGTGGACTAGTTCCACTCAAGTCACTGGGATTTATATCTATCTTAGGTGCTTATAGCCCCCATCACTGTAGTATCAGAGCCCCTCACAATACCCCTGTGAGGTAAGGAAGTGCTATTATCCTTGTTATACAGTGGGAACTGAGGCACAGGGAGACTAAGTGACTTGCTCAGTGTCACACAGGAAGCCTGTGGAGGAGCAGGGACCTGAACCTAAGCCCCAGGCTAGTGCCCTAAGCACTAGACCTTCCTCTGGATCACTCAACCAGAAGTGCTGGAACTAGGAGTGCTGGGGTGCTGCAGCACCCCGTAGCTTCAAGTGGTTTCTATCATATACAGGATTTACAGTTTGATTTAATGGCTCTCAGCACCCAATTGTTCCAGCGCCCCTGCACTCAACCATCTTTACTGTCTATGGGAGCCAGACTTAGGCATGGGGTGAAACTAATACTGATCTGTTTTCCTTCTGAGTGACAGGGAAGGGAGGAAAAGAGCCACACACCATTCCATTCTCACTCTGGGAGAGCAGGCTTTCACTTATTAAACAGTAGTATATTTTACAACTCTATGGGCTTATCTACACAAACACAGTCTGTGAAAAGCTACAGTGCGCTTTGGAACAGAGGAGATTAAAGCGCACTTAGCAGCATCCACACGGACACTTCCTGCACGGCAGGCTAGTGCACTTTAGATTTACATTCCAGTTTGCCATGAACGTGTCTTATAGTCAAGCCCCCAATCACTTCACGGAACAGGATACAGTGCATCTATATTGTCTGTCTGGAGAGGCTACATTCCAAATTTGCACATGAGACTATCATAAAAAAATACACTACAGTTTTCTGCAGTAAAGATCCAGCTTACAATAGCGAGCGCACACTGTTTTGGAATATTACTAAACAATACCGCTCTATTTAAAAAAGGGGAGATCTGCCTATTCCCACATCCTTTAATCTTGAGGCCTTTCTGTTTTGTCCAAAGTGTTTAGGCAACAGTGAAAATGACAATTCCACACCATGGGTTCCTTGGTGGCAATACAAGGAGTGGATAACTCCACTAAAGTAACTGGAGTTACACCAAGGATGAATTTAGACCAGGATGCCTTTGGAAAAATAGTTGAGGCTGCCAAATTCATTTCATATGTGATTTATGCCTACCACCTCAGAAGAGGGTGAAGGCATATGTACTAGGTTGCAATGCTCTCTGGATCTCAGGGCCAGTTAGCAGAAAATCAAGCTTCAGAAAACACTCAGACACAGAGGAAAGTACCCTGAGTTGTTGCTAAATTCTTCTCTGAGGGCATGATGCTTGTTGATTTATGATAATCTCATATGTCTTCCCTTCCCCACAGTTGAGCAGTGTGTGCCTTGGGAAAATCTCTGATCCTAACATGAGTCAGTAGTTCTCATGTAAGCCATAATTTCTATTTATTTCACTGGGTTCTTTGTTGAAAACATTGTTGGGTACCTAGCAATCAAAGCTAGCCACATTATGACAATGGAAACGGCCTGAGAGCTGCTGGACATTACATGGAATCATTGCTCTTCCTCCTTGTAAACGTATGCCGGTTTAGATTTAAATGATGGAGGGAGTAGAGAGAGGAAGGAGAGACCAGTACAGGTTTGCGAGATGCTCGGATTGCACAGTGACAGTTACATTATTTAGATATTAATAATGGCAGTATTGCTAGCTGGTATGGGGATGGTACGAATTAGTTCAGACAAAACAACAACTGACTAAGACCTTTGTCACAAACTCTTTGAGATTCAAATAATTAGGTGGGTTTCATTGACTGTTTTTCTTTGTTGTTTGTTCCTTTTCTCACAGGTCTCTAATTCTGGGCTGCGGCCGGGTCTTGAAATGGAAGTACCTCAGGAGAAGAAGTTCTCTCAGTATTTCCAGTGGAGCCAAAATTGAGAAGCACTGGGAATTTGGCAATGATACACTATTTCCAGCCCAATCTGACAACCAAAGAGTTTGGATTGTAAAGACGAGCAGCTGCCATTTGGGGGCTTCTGGAAACCAAGCTTCCAACTCTGCCATGGTTCACCTGTGCAGACTGATAATGCAATCCTGGGTGTTCATGCATTCCCGATGCAGTATCACAGCAGACTCAGTGGGTTGGCAATGGGATGGGATTCACGAATTTTGCCATTACTGTTCCCCTTGTTCCGCCATCGTGAGCCCTTTGGTCATCAGAGCTGGTGAAATTTTTCAGCCAAAACTTTTTTCTCCAAAAAAAATGCAGATTCGGGTCAACAAATATTTCACAAATGTGTGTCACTTTCAGCTAATGCATAGATTCCAAGGCCGGAAGAGACAATTGTGATAATAAATAAATAAATAAATAAATAAATAAAAATCAGAAATGTGGAAACAGTTTGTTTTGACATTATTGAAATGAACAGTTTCATTTTTTCCGGCTAGATTCACAAGGGGATTTAGGTGCCACCCACAAAATTGGTGGTGCTGGTGCCACTGCCATCTCCTTTCTACCCAATCGCCCAGTGAATCTGAATAGTTCTGCAGAGAAGCTGCCTCCCAGGGCAGCTGTCTCTTGCAAGCAGGGTTTTGTGGCAACTATCGGGAAAGCAAGTCTGACTGTACCTCCATGACCCTCACCTAGACCTTTTCATTAATCACGTTCCTTTTCTGGGGCTGCCACAGTCACCACTGGGCAGACAGATATGTGGGTGTATACATTTCTGTGTGCTACTGAAATTTGAATAATAAATAGTACAGACTTGTGCCCATTTCCCCAGACACGACTACATGCAGCAGTATATTAAGTGCTGATGATCATGCTGTTCTCAGAGTCAGTCCCTACAATCAGAGGAAACCAACAGGTAAACAATAGATCAGAGTGAAAGAACAGTACATCTACTGCTGCCTCTTCACTTGGTATATACTGCTTGCCATGGAGCACTCAAGAAGTCACTGACTAATGAACTGGTTTTCTGTGTATTTGTGCACCACGGCCTCCTACTGAATGGAATACATATTACAACTTCTCAGTGGGTCATACTATTGACTAAAGTAGTGGATCTGCTTTTTTAGCTCACTGGGTAGAAGCCTGTGTTTTGGGACTCAAAGGCTATACAATTCTACACCTCAAGGCCATGAGCAGGATAGCTATGCTGTGTAGCAGTGGTGCAGCCACATTACTGAAATAGCAGGGGAGCAGGAATGAAAATACATTAGCCCTACAGCCTCTTTGAGAGAAACAAACAAGACAGGAAAAAATGGGAGTAGTACATGTCCCCTTCAACATGGCTGCAACTATATACAGACACATGCAATGTTACAGCATTTCTGTCTTCTGCCTATGAAAACAAAAGTGCATCCTCGCTCCAGGTTTTACACACCTGGATTTCAAAATAGATATGCTGGTCATTTTCACACAGCAGCATTTGCCAGAAGCAAACATGCAGTGGCATCTGGTAGGGGAGAGCTCTCCGGTTAGTACTTGTTGATGCTGGGGATTTGCCTCTAACAGACACGGTTGTGGTTGCATTGATGCAAACTCCAAGCACAGGGGCTTAGGATGGTTTACCCTATTTGCTACAGAGTAGCTTACCGCCGCTAGAAAAAGGGGGAAGGTGTGCCAGTGCATA
The DNA here is from genome assembly GCF_028017835.1 of Emys orbicularis. NCBI lineage: Eukaryota > Metazoa > Chordata > Testudines > Emydidae > Emys > Emys orbicularis. Next base: position 40,944,525 of record NC_088686.1, read on the forward strand.
CTGCGGCTTATAGCAGCTTTATATGTGTACGTTGGGGGTTTCCATCGTAGTTCTATCAGTGACTGTAGGTGGGGCAAATCCCTAGTGAGGAAATGTCTCAGAACAGGAAACAACTGTGTGGTTGGTACCTGTTGGCCAATGTTGACTGACTTTTTAGTGTTGACTGACCAGAGTGTGGGTGTGTCTCTTGACCCCTCCCTCCCTCAGTCTGCACGTGAGTACACACACACACTAACTCTATGGAAGCAATACCTGGAACAAAACCAAGCTGCTTCTCATTTTAGAAATTGATGACCCAACAACTGCTAGAGGAGAGAAATCCACCCAGTCAATGGATCGGATTGTGGTGGTGAGTCTTTCTTATGAACCTTTTTTGCTTATAAACCTTCTCCTCTTCTTCTTTCAGCGAGTGTTGATTTGAGCAAGTCACATTTACAGCACTAATTCTGCAGAGAAAGGGAGGGAGGGAGCGAGTGCGCACTGCGCAGCAAACTATGACTGCAAGTGATGGGTCCCAGGGGAACTGGCAACACAGATGTCATAAAAAACCATTTCAAAAATTGTATACAAAGACACAGCTGTGTGCTCGGAAGAAAAACAGGTGGCACTGGAATCAAGGGCTGATGAAATGTGGAAATAAACTGTCATGGGAACCCTTAAAGGAGCAGGCCTGGCTTTCTCCACCCCCTCTCCAGAAAATACTAAGGTTAAATAGTCCTCCTGAAACTAAGTGACCAAGCTTTCCTCAAGCTCAGAATCTCTCTCCAATCACGATAAATTATTACAAACTACATAATACATCTGAAGTCAGCTGGCATCACAGGCCCCCAGCCACTCACAGGATCAATCCCTTCTTACCATTGGAGAGTTCCGTTCAGGAGCAGCTGTTTTTCAGTGCCTTTTTCTCCAGTTTTAGCCTTACGTTAAGGGGGTCGAGGGGACTCCTATCTTCTCCTCTCAAGGTCAGTGAGCCAAGGTCAAGAGACAGTCAGGGGCTGAGGCAGTGGGGGACCCAGGAGGCTGCTGGCTGCCATTTTCTGTTTCTTCTCCTCACTAGAGCAAGTTGTTTCCTTAACCCTAATCTGTTATTTTGTAGACAAATCCTCTGTGTGTGACAGATTTTGAAGAGCCTTGCAGCTCTCCCTCAGAAGTTAGGCCAGATTTAAGGGCAACGTGATCCTATTAGAACGTGAGGCCATGTAATTTACCGCAGCAAATAAAAATTCTAGTTTAAGAGGTCAGTTGGTCTCCGTTTCTGGCCCTGGGGAGCTCAGTGCTTTGGTGACCTTTCACACGCTGGAAAACTTTTAACGTACACTGTGAAAAGTGATCTGATAGAAATGACAGTGTGGGGCTCCCTATTTAGCCTCTCTGCGATTCTAGATTAAACTGATCAGCCAGAAACTCAACCAAACATCTAGGAAATCCAGCTGGGCTCCTCTTTCTGTCTCACCACCCATAATAGAGAGTCCATATTTGGAATGTAGTTGACAATGCCGTTGTGCTGATGATGAACAAGGCAGAAGAGTCCAGCTCCAGCTCCCATAACTTTGTTGGCTCTGCAAATGCTAAATTTATCTGTGTGAGTGGAGTATGTAGAGATCACAGTAAAGACAAATGGCGAACGGCTCCGTGGTATAAGGAGGTGCCATTTTATAACCACGCTTTAAAGGTATTATTTATTTATAGAATGCCACTCTTGCATTATAGGGCCAGATGCTGATACCCTTACACTGAATAGCATTTTCCTCCACGCATGTTCCCACAGACTTCAGTGGCATCACTCATGGTGTAAGGTGCTACACAATGTGAATAGAGGTATCAGAATCTGCCCTATAGCATTTTAGTTACAGAGAAAGAGATGCTTCTGCTGCTCCCAAAAGCTTAGAATCGAAAGAAAACAGACATGGGATAATTATTTGGTGTGGGGATGGGTGAAGCTGGTGCCTTCCTAACCTGCTCTAATACTAAGGGCTTGTCTACACTTACAGCGCTGCAGCATCACAGATGCACCAGTGTAGTCGTGTCACTGTAGCGCTTAGTGAAGACACTACCTAAGCTGACGAGAGACCCTCTCCCATCAGCATAGGTACTCCACCTTCCCGAGAGGCGGTAGCTACAGCGACAGGAGAAGCCCTGCTGTTGACATAGTGCTGTGCCCTATCAGGGGTTAGGTTGGTATGACGATGTCACTCAGGGGTGTGGATTTTCCACACTCTTGAGCGACATAGTAATACCAACCTAAGTTTGTAGTGTAGACTAGGGCTAAGTCTGTAGATCAGAAGTTCACCTCATTCCAGGGGTTTAACTTTATTAACAATGATAAAGTTCAGGTCAAGCTTGGCTGTTCTTAGGCTATGTCTACACTGGCACTTTCGTCTCTAAAACTTTTGTCGCTCAGGGGTGTGAAAAAACCCCCCCCGAATGACAAAACTTTTAGCGACGAAAAGCGTCGGTGTGGACAGCGCTTCGTGACTCCTGTCTATGAAGCTACTGCCCCTTGTTGCGGGTGTGTGACGGGTTGGATCACAGAAACCCTCTTGGGGCTGCCAACTGATGTGCCAAGACTACTTCTGCCCCTGCTTTCCATGCTTACCCATCTTGGGACTTCAGTGCCCTGCCCCTGGTCTGAGCCAGACCCGGTAGCCTGCAAACCCAGACCCAGGTCAGAACCACGTCCCCTAACAGCTGTAGGCTTAAACTGAAAGCAGCTTAAGAAATGTTCCTGTCTTTAACATTCAGATGCCCAACTCCCAGTGAGGTCCAAACCCCAAATAAATCCGTTTTACACTGTATAAAGCTTATACAGGGTAAACTCATACATTGTTTGCCCTCTATAACAGCGATAGAGAGATAAGCACAGATGTTTGCCCCCCCCCCCCCAAGTATTAATATATACTCTGGGTCAATTAATAAGTAAAAAGTGATTTAATTAAATACAGAAAGTAGGATTTAAGTGGTTCCAAGTAATAGCAGACAGAACAAAGTGAATTACCAAGCAAAATAAAATAAAACATGCAAGTCTAAGCCTAGTACAGTAATAAAACTGAATACAGATAAAATCTCACCCTCAGAGATGTTTCAATACGTTTCTTTCACAGACTGGACGCCTTCCTAGTGTGGGCACAATCCTTTCCCCTGGTACAGCCCTTGTTCCAGCTCAGGTGATAGCAAGGGGATTTCTCATGATTTCCGCCCCCTTTGTTCTGTTCCACCCACTTATATATCTTTTGCATAAGGCAGGAATCCTTTGTCCCTCTGGGTTCCCACCCCTTCTTCTCAATGGAAAAAAAACAGGTTAAAGATGGATTCCAGTTCAGGTGACATGATCACATATCACTGTAAGACTTCATTACCCACTTGCCAGCACACACGTATACAGGAAGACTTACAAGTAAAACAGAGCCATCTACAGTCAATTGTCCTGGTTAATGGGAGCCATGAAGATTCCAAATCACCATTAATGACCCACACTTCGCATAACTACAATAGGACCAAAGAGTTATATTTCATATTTCTAGTTTCAGATACAAGAGTGATACATTTATACAAATAGGATGACCACACTCAGTAGATTATAAGCTTTGTAATGATACTTTACAAGAGACCTTTTGCATGAAGCATATTCCAGTTACATTATATTTACACTCATTAGCATATTTCCATGAAATCATATAGACTGCAATGTCACAGGGTGGTTTTATTTTGTTGCCGGGAGAGCTCTCTCCTGGTGATAAAGAGCGGCCACACAGCGCAGCTCACAATGGCACAGCCGCACCGTTATAAGCTGCGCTGTGTAGACATAGCTGTACTGTTCCTACTTCAGGGCTGCTCAGCCCACACCCTAGAGATCCTCTGTCTAGAGAGCCACTCCCGTTCCTCTCTTAAATCTGGGGGTAGGGGTGAGATAATGGGCCACTTACAGCAGAGTCAGCGGAATTCATTTAACACTTTCTGGTAGACTCGATACTTCCTACCAGTCTAAAGAGGAAAAAGAGCAAGGTGGAAATGTTCTGGCAAACACCGCCAGCCTGCTACAAGGAGATTAGTGAGGCAAAAAGGGGAGGGATTGCTTGAAGAGATGATTGTTAATGATTTGAACGAGGAGGGAGAGAGCACTTGGAGCACGAAGTAAGCAACAATGTCGTAGGCACAGGAGATGCGATGAAACTGTGAAGCTGGGAGTGTGAGAAGACGAAAGCAAGTGCAAGAGGAGACGATTGAGATGTGGAATATAGGGAAATAAGAACGGAGACCTGTGTGAGGGCACGATTATGCCAGTTGATATAAATGAGATTGAAGAGCCTGAATTTGATATGGGAGGAGACAAGAAGCTGAGGGAGGGAATGAAAAAGAGAAGAGTGATGTGCTCAGAGTAATGGGAGAGGAAGACGAGATTCAGATAAACGAGAGAGACAGTGAGACCAGACAGGAAGAAATTACAGTGAACAAGGTGAGCAGTGACATGGGTGTGCACAAGAGACTCAGCTGTGGGGTCAGGGAGCACAGGGCAGATTGCAGAGATAAGAGGACACAACAGGACTTAGCAGGAGGGGAAAGGAGAGCAAGAAAAAACCCAGGTTACAGGTTTGGGAGACAGGAAGTGAAGGTACAAAATAAATCCTTTAATGGGAGATATAAAGGGTCACTGTCCTCACCCCACCCCCAGCATTGCTGAAATCAGGTCCATCTACCCTGGTGTCCTGTCTCTGACTAGGGTGACCAGACAGCAAATGTGAAAAATCGGGACGGAGGTGGGGGGTAATAGGAGCCTATATAAGAAAAAGACCCAAAAATCGAGACTGTCCCTATGAAATCGGGACATCTGGTCACCCTATCTCTGACAGAGGCCAGGACCACATGCTTCAGAGGGAGTTACAAGAATCTCCACAATGAGCAAATATGCACTCAAATGCCCCTGTGTTGGGAAGAGCGGAGAGGCTTTAGCCTCCAGCTATTGGTGGCCTACCTTGATTACTGTAACTTTCTTGTCGGATACCACTATCTCTAATCTCTATCCCCATCACGTCGGTCCATAATGTTGCCACTACTACAGTTTGTAAAGTGGATGCTGATCCACAGATGGCAGGTACTGGAAGAGGGCAAAGGATTATTAATAAGCAATGACAACCAACCATTAATAATTGCCTCTACTTGCATGTTCCTTCATAGATCAAACAGAAACAGCCTGTGGCTTGAATTTAGGAATAATAAACCCCCCTGTCATTGACCAGGCCTTTAGTTAAGAGGTAGGGCCTGGATGACAAGGATAGCCTTGTGGTAAAAGCCAGAATCTAGGAGTCAGAAAACCTGAGTTCTATACCTGGCCCTGTTAGGGGAAGTCACTCAAACTCTCTAGGCCAAATTCATCCCTAACACTACTCTGTTGTCCTGTCTGTCTTGCAAAGAGCCTTGCACCCTATAGTCCTGTAGAATATCACAAATAAAGGGTGGCCACAGGTTGCATTTGATCATATTTTGGACAACACGACACGAGCTTCTAAAGGGCAACATTTTCCCACCAGGATAAGGAAATACTCAGCACTTCCAATAACCAGGCCTAGGAGCCCACTGAAGTCAGTGGGAGCCAGGGATGCTGCTAATGACAGAGGGTGAATCAGTCTTCTTACACGGGGGCCTAAATTGAGGCCTCCAAATTTGGCCTTCAAGTTTTACAGGAATGAGCAGATAAATAATAAAGTGGTGGCTTAGGCCAGTTCTCCCCCAACCCAGTCTGGCCATGGCTGTGGCTCAGGCCCCTTACAAGCACTTCCCATTCATTCAGCCAACTGGGGCCATGATCCCAGCTGCACTGGAAGATAACTGGCTCTAATGATTTTCTCAAATCTAAGTGATGCAGCTCAGATTGCCCAGCAGACTCGACCCTGGCTACTGATTACTCCTCAGCTGAAACCGCTACAGCCCTGCTTGGCAAGAGGCCAGAGGTATCAGATATGTTTTTACTGTTTTCTGTCATAAATTACTGAAGTCCCTGGCAGGGCCTTGGACCTCCCCCTCCCCACAATCTCCCCTTTGACTTACGTGCCAGAGCACCATAAAGGCTCTTTGTAAATCTAATTGAAACAAATGCTATTGACCTAGACACATTTGCAAGTAAATCTGGTTGGACCTCAATCAGAGAGCATGTGTTTGACACCAAATTATGCTTAAGTGCTGCAGGAAGAAAAATGGGAACGCATGCTCTGGCAGACAGCGAAACAAAGGGAGGACTTAATTAAAGGGCTGAAACATACGCCACTGCGACCAGTAAATGAGCCTCAGAGTGGGGAACAGGAAGTGCAGGGCTGCCTCTTTTTATGGGAAGGGCAGTGTCGAGAATGGAGTTTGTTAGTGTAAATTCACTTCTCCCCACCCCCAGAAGCACTTGGGCAGAGATGAGGACCACCTGCCCACTCAAAATCACCCCAGTCTGCACTCTAGCAACACTCAGCAAGCTAAGTAGTATCAGGCTTCCCCAGGGAAAATCCAGTGTGTGACTGAAGACAGCCTTGATGACCCAAGAGAGTGCTCTTCCCTCCGAGTCCAGTGCCCCAGCGTGGTAGAGAGCGCAGGTGTGGGAGTAACTGTAGTGTCACATCCAAACTTCTAGCTACCTTTTACTGATCATCTGTGTAGACTGGTGCCAGACTCCAACCCCCCGAACCTCTTTTGCCGCAGGATAACCCTCACCACACTCAGCCCTTTTCTTCCAACAGGCCCTGAATGCTCTGCTAGTAATTCAGCCCCCAGAAGAGGGAGAAGGCTCTCAAAGTGGCAACAGCAGTGCCAATGGTCCTCTGCAAGTGTTCTATGAATAGAGGATGGGGCGCACACTCACCTCACTGGCCCCCAAGATCAAAGAGATAGTAAGAAGGAAGAAGGGTGTCTGCAGCATTTGCCCCAAATCTATCCCAAATTTAGCACTAATTAAGGTAGGCACTCTAGGTTCACTTGGGATTTTGAGGTACGGCGTGCCGCCCTCTTCCCCCCCCCCCCCCCCCGGGTATGAACACTGCAAATCAAATCCACTGGATATGTGTCCTCATTTCAAGACCCCTTGTGGACAGTCTCTATAGATAGGTGCAGGACTGAATGGGCCAAGAAAACTTGACTACTCTCACCCCCAGGAGGAGGTCCCTGCAGGTTAGGGGTGAGGCATGTCAGTGGGCATAAGAAGAGCTCGCTCTGCTGACCATGTTGTAGGTAGACAGAGGACTGTAGTCACCAGGGATGTTAATTCTGCACCTTTCACCAGCATGAAGTTCACTATTTATGTAAATAAATTAAAAGTGAACTGAATTTTATATGAGGAGAAAATAGGTTTGCAGTATCTATCTACAGGCAGAGCAGAGCACACCTAACACTAGCTAGGCTCCCTGCTCCTCCTCAAGAGTCATATATGCGTGAGTAACACACAGGCAAGTAAGTGTCAGGGCCTGTAGCGCCCCTGTGAACTTCCAACCCTAAACCATCAGTCCTGGCCCTAGCAGAAATCAATGCAGCATCTGCTGCTGTCGGTTGGGTTTCCACTGAAGCAAAGCAAGTGGTCTTATCTCCCTCACAGATCAGCGGGTGAGTTGTGCCTGCGATGTCTTTGACTGTCAGATTCATAAACACAGCAAGCCATGACAGCAGCTATGGCGGGGGAGAGGCCAGGGTGTGCGATACAGTTCACAGATTACAACATGCAACATCCATCATTGGAAACAGACACAAACCACAATCCTCCAACTCCAAGCCTGGCTTTAGCAGCGGGGAGTGGGCTGTTGCTCAGGCTGCCCCAAGTGATGCCTCTGCTGTTTTCTCAGGTCCCAAAGGTGTGGACTAGTCTCCTCAGAGTGGCTTTCTGTAGGCAGAAAAGAGCCCATATCAACCTGCGACTGACTGGAAGGGAGGGCTCCAGTCTTCTTTTATTCTTCCTTCCTGAACATCCCCATCGTACCCTGCTTCAGGCCTGGAAATGCAGCATAGCTATGGTCCCAGTGGAATGCACAGCAGCACAGGCACTTCCGGAAGCTGTTAAGAGAGGCACTGCTGTTCCTTCAGAAAACTGGTTTCAGAGTAGCAGCCGTGTTATTCTGTATCCGCAAAAATAACAGGAGTACTTGTGGCACCTTAGAGACTAACAAATTATTATGCTCTAATAAATTTGTTAGTCTCTAAGGTGCCACAAGTACTCCTGTTATTTCTTCAGAAAACTGTCTCCCCAGTGTTTCTCTGAACAGCAGCTAAGGCGACTGGACTGGAGGGTGCTAGACACGCATTCACCAAACCCAGTTGGGCTCTGCAACTGAGCTGCCTGACTCCAATCTAATACAGGATCATGGTGCACCCCAGGTAAGAGCTTATCCCACTCACACTGGGGTGTCAGAAGTGGCATCTCTTTGGGCCATATCACAAACTCCTCCCTCCCAACGGTAAGGCCAACAGACATAAATGGACTACTTGTGTGAGTAGGTGCTCACCAGTGTGAGTAAAGAGTTCATAGTCCAACCCTTGATCTGCCGCTGCGGTCTGTCGTCTCCATGTAAAATCATTTGCTGCACATTCAAGGAGAAGCTTTGAAACGAGCAGCAATTGCTTTCATTTATAGCAGCCCTTTCATCCTAAAGAACTTCACAAATGACACATGCTGGCATCACACGCACTACTGAAATGCAGCTAACTCTGGGGTGGGATAGGGCTGCTGTTTAACAGCGCACAGCAATGGCACCAAACAATTTAAAGCAAGAAGAGAAGAAACCTGTATCCAACTGAAACTACATTTCTCCTGAACTCCTCTTGTAATTACTCAGTCTGAAATCTGGCAGGACAAGAAGGTTAACACCTTGACTCCTAGAAAGAATCTATGGGGGTCTTTAACAACCACAAGCGACCAGGACCTTGGCTATATGCTCAGTCAAAAAATTGGCACCTGTAGCCCTCAGGCCCATGCTGTGTCTTTGCTTCAGTCCTGACTCAGAGGAAGAGTGCCACCTACTGAATCACTAGCACCACTTCTTGAAGCAGCTGGTTGTCACTTAGAGTGCTTGCATCCATATAATTACCCTGCTCCAGCCCTGCATTGCTTATGAGAACAGAGAAGATCACAGCCTGACGTAGCAAGACTCAGTTTTTTTGAGTCTCCAAAAAAGGAAGCTAAGCTTGATACCGTGACAGAGACTGACAAGAACATGAAATTAAAAAAAACAAAAACAAAAAAAACCAACTCGTCAAATAGGGGCCAACACACACCATGCAGACCTCATGCAGTGTCCCCGCTCAGAGATGTCACAGCCCTCATTGGTTTTGCTGCTGTAATATTCCTCCAGGAAAGGAAGGCTTAGCAGACACCATGCCAGTCAATCTGACGACTGCTGACAGCACCAAGAAGCGTATGAATGGGATACTGATGCCCAGACTCAATGGGTGCTGACAAATCCAGATAATAAAATTGCTGCAAGGGGGAAGAACTGCCTAAGTGCATGTAAATTCCTAAAGGATCCATACATGCATACACAAATATACATCCCCTATGCTGTAGGAGGAGAGGAGAGGAGAGAGAGACAGCATCGAGGTTGGATGACTAGCATGCCTGGAGTAGTGGCGTAAGGCACAAAATGAGCTTAACCACCCGACAGTTGCATAATCTCTTTAATATGTGTCACTGCTATATTATATAACACAATTAAAAATTATACACAGTAAAATAGTAGTGTAGCATGGAATACAGTCAGACCTTGTCTGCATGTTCACTGGGCAATAAAACCACCTAGGAATGGCATGACACCAAGAGAGAAGAAAGAGGGTCCTGAGGTTTAGCCATGGAACTGGGAGGAGGACTGCTGAGTCCTGTCCCTGGTTCTGTCTCAGATTTTGTGTGTCTTGCTCACGGAGCCCCCACAACTCACACCTGACTTCAATTGAAGCTGCCGGGACTCAACAGCTCTCAGGATGTCACACAAAGAATCACACATTCAGCATCAGCCTCCCAACTGGGCATACACAAAAAGAGATTCAGGACCTCCCAGTTGTGTGAACCTAACACATGAGGGCAGGGTCAAAGACTTGTCCCTTTGCTTCTAATGGTCCTGTTTACATGCCAGTTTTGCCAGTAATAATAACAATTTCAAAAACCCATGGAAGGAGAAATGCAGATAAGTATGACATTTAGGCAGAAATATCTTTAAATAGATTGTTTTTCAAAGTTTTCCAAGAGGCTTCAGTGCCTCTTTTAATTACTCAACAATATCAGGATTACTGAAGACACTTTTCACACACCAGTGGGGAAGATGGGAGCGGCGGAAATGAAGAACTGCTATTTTTCATCGCACTACTGAAAGTACTACTAAATTTTTAATTTTGTTCAATCTTGCTGTTACTGGTGGAAAAGCAAAGGGGAAGGGGGAGGGGAAGGGAATCCTTTAAAATACAATCCAAAGATTCATGTTTCATAAAGGAATCCAGTCGTGTAAACTCACGTTTTTGTTACTGTCAAGAACATTATGGAAGCTGACAGCCAAATTACCAATTAATGGGCTTCCCATTGTTAGCCCAGCTAAACAGCAGTGTTCCTTGTATGATACAGTGGCTAATTAAAGGCTCATCACTTGGGCCATAATCTGGGGTGACAATGGTTTTCCAAAGGTAAAATCAGACCCAAACATAAGAATACTGGACTTCAAAGAAGTAAAGGAAGAAAGGGAGAAGGGTGAAAGATGGATGCCATCTGGTTTTGTCTTTGCTTCTTTGTAAGATAAATCATAGTATTCTAACAAATGCATGGTCATCTACAACTTCATGACCGTCACACTGCCATTTCTTGGGGCCACCCAGAACTTCACTGAGAGCGGGGACAGAACTCAAATCCTCCTGCTGCAAAAGTGAACTATGAGTGAATCTCCATCAGCTGTTAGTAGTAGAGGGGCCTAGAATACTCAGATAAGTGGTTCTGATTCCATCAAGTAGCAACGGTGACATCCTAGCCAAATCATTGTGAGATATCTTACCTGGCCATAGCAATTGTTATTCTGAAGAATCCAAAAGTGCTTTACAGCACAATATGTAGAGTGATCACCTCATTCAACACTGAAATGCAGCTATTTTCTATTATTACAATGGGGCTCAAAATGTGCTTACCACTTTCCAAACAGAAGGAGACAGTCCCTGCTATCAGCTACCTAGGAATCCTCTACTTCATTAGGAGTTTCAAATTCAAAGTTAACACCATAGACTGCAGCAAGACTTACCACATACAGTGTAAGAGGAAACTGCTACAGCCTTTGGCATTTAATATTGGGATACAAAAATAGGCCAATACACAAAGTTACACACAAATATCAATGACTTTTAGAGGAGCAGAACAAATTCAGAAATTCCAACCAAAGTTTCAGATAACAGTAGCAATCTCTGCTATGCAAGGTCAATCCAAGGACATTTCTCTTAGGGCAGGTATGACAAAGGGAATTTAGTACCCTAAGTACTGTGGCCATAAATGGAGTAGCCCAACAGTGGTCCATGCTGGATGTCTCATGGGTATTGTGTTAAACTCCCCATGATGCACCAACAAGCTTTCTACAATGAAGCTTGCAGAAGGAAAAGATACATGCAGGCTTGGCTGCTAAGTGGTTTTCTGGCCATTTGCTTTGTTTTTAAAAGTTGTTTTCTCCAGAGGGCATCTCTGGATGGAAAAGCAGTTCCTGAATAGAGCTGGAGGGACAGAAGCTGCAGATTCCAGGGACACCTGGGTACTCAATTCAGAAGCCACATCTGCCACATTAAGAGGCTGATTATAAACAATTGACTTCCCTAGGGACTAAGGAGACATTGCACTTCTTAATAACAACTGCATCTTACATTTCAAGAGTGCCTCAACAAGGATCAGTTAGCTTGAATGACTGTAGTTACGAAAATTTATAAATAAGAGAAAATCCACCCCTTTACCCACCACTGAAATGCATCTGCCTCTGCAGCGGAATGTGGTTCAACAGTATATGCCAATACTGTGAAATGAACCACGACCTCATACATACAGACACCACAGTCATCAGTACCACTTGAATCAGGCACCTTCAACTAAAAGCACAATCCCCTGCCAATTGTGTTAAAGCTGTTTCTCAGCTATTAGTAAGTAGCAATCTCTCTTCACTGGGGCCAGTTACTAGAAAGTGAGATGGTGACACAGACTTGGGCCTTGTCTACATTACACAGTTCTGTCGACAACATAGTAATGGTGGACACACTGCAATTCTCCTTCTGAAGATAAACTCTCCTGCCTTGCCAACAAAATAAAACCACCTCGACGAGAGGCGTAGAGCTTTTTGTGGCAAAGTTATATCGACAAAATGTCAGTGTAGACATTGTGCTTGGTTATGTCACTGTAAATGGCCTCCAGGAGGTATCCCACAATGCCCATCCTGACCACTCTGGTCAGCAGTTCAAACTCCGCTGCCCTGCATCCAGGTACACAGACATCCACCCCTCCCCCTTTAAAGGCCTGGGAATTTTTGAAAATCCACTTCCTGTTTGTGTAACCCACACACCTCCTCGGTGTGGTGTTCTGTTCCATCTAGTGGCGACGAGAGAGAGATATTAATGAGTTTGCTCTACAGCCTTAGCTAAGAGCCATATGGCTTTTAGCTCATGCAGTAGAGGCTCATGCATTTAGCTCCAGAAGTCCCAGGTTCAATCCTTCCCACCAGCGACCAGGGTCTGTTGGTGTTACATTTGCTTGGCATAGACAGCTCACATCGCATATTCCCAGCTGACCATGGCGGCTCCACGCAGCAAACTCTCTCTGGCTTGGAGCACACCTGAGTTGTTGCATCTGCTGGCACTGTGGGGAGAGGAGGCTGTGCCATCCCAGCTCCATTCTAGCCATAGGAACTTCAATACCTATGGTCACATTTCTCATGGCATGCTGGATAAGGGCTATGAACGGGACACACAGAATCACAGAGACCTCTGGAGGTCATCTAGTCCAACCCCCTGCTCAAAGCAGGACCAATACCAACTAAATCATCCCAACCGGGGCTTTGTAAAGCCAGGCCTTAAAACCTCTAAGGATGACCCATTCCAGTGCTTCACCACCCTCCTAGTGAAATAGTGTTTCCTAATATCCAACCTAGACCTCCCCCACTGCAACTTGAGACCATTGCTCCTTGTTCTGTCACCTACCACCACTGAGAACAGCCGAGCTCCATCCTCTTTGGAACCCCCCTTCAGGTAGTTGAAGGCTGCTATCAAATCCCCCCTCACTCTTCTCTTCTGCAGACTAAACAAGCTCAGTGTCATCCGTGAACCTGCTGAGGGTGCAATCTATCCCATCGTCCAGATCATTAATAAAGATGTTGAACAAAACCGGCCCCAGGACCGACCCCTGGAGCACTCCGCTTGATACTGGCTGCCAAATAGACATATCAGTGCTGTGCAAAGATAAAGGAGCTGAGGCAGGCGTACCAGACGGCAAGGGTGTCAAGCCATCATTCTGGTGCTGTGCCAAAGACCTGACACTTCTATAAAGAGCTGGACGCCACCCTCGGCGGCGACCCCTCCACTGCCAAGAGCCCTGTGGATACTTTAGCGGGACTGGAGATAGCAGACAGCGGACTCAACCCCGAGGATGAAGTCATGGATGAGGATGTCGAGTTGGAGGATGACATGGAGCACACAGCAGGGTTGTCCGGTGGCATGGCAAGTCAGGACCTCTTTTCCACTCAAGAGGGGTCTAGCCAGTCCCAGAAGTCCATCTCTGGTGTACATGATGCAGAGAGGAGAGCTCTGGTAAGTGATCTTTTTGAATGGATGCTGCTTGGTTATATGAGGTAGAGCTGTCCCTTGCATTGTATATTCTTGAAGAGGGTGAAGGGATAGAAATGTACAAGACTAGCTGTGTTGGCATGTGCTTCACATTCCCCTGTGCAGCTATGGTGTGTGGCAGAACAGTGTGCTAATGCACACCAAGATTTCATGGGAATCCTCCAGAGAGATCTCTAGGAAACTTTCCTGGAGGTACTCGCCAATCCTCTGCCGAAGATTCCTTGGCAGAGCTGCTTTGTTCCTTCCCCCATTGTAGGAAACTTTCCTGCACCAATCAGCTATCACTTGTGCAGAGAATGAAGCAGCACACAGGTGAGCAGCATAGGGACACAATCTGAAGCTGCGTGCATGCACCCTTCCAACCTTGCTTACCCTCAGGAGTGAGATACCAGCTTCAATGACCCATGCCTGTGGAAAATGGTGGCAGAATTTACAATATTGTCCCTAGTCGACTGCAGTGATCCCCTTAATAAAACACCTAGACCCTTTCCCCCATCTTGAACACCGCCCCCGGAGCCAAATTCACCATGTTTAGCGTGTTCGCCGAGCTGTGTGCTTGCCAAGGGATAGCGAGAAACTGATTCGTATTTAAAATGAGGTGTATTTTACTATAATGACTCAATGCTGTGCGTGAACGAACAATCATGCTTTTGTTTATTGTTTCTTGTGCTTCTGCAGATGTGGCCTTCAGTGGAACCCCCTACATACTAGCAGAGCGCCTCCGCCAGATAAGGAAGCGACCAAGGCGGGCATGTTCCGAAAGGTGCGCCAATCCTCAGAGGCCAAAAAACAAGAACACAGGGAGTGGAGAGAGAGCCTGAAGGAAAACATTAAAATAGACAGGCAGGACAGAAAGGAGAGCCAGGAGTGAATTGTAATGGGCCAGAAATGGATGCTAAAAGTGATGGAGGAGCAAACAGAGATGTTGAAGTCCCTAATCATGCTGCAAGCAGAATACATGCATGCTCACCCCCACTCCCCGCAGCTAATACAAAACAGCTTTCCATGCCATCCTCAGATTCCTCCCACACATTCCTTGCAACTTCCCGGCATGTCTTGGTACCCCGTTCACTCCACCTCTTCGGACATCTTCCAAAATGATAACTGGACTTATACACATCTATGAGAGCCTACACTGCCCTTCACTGTTATCTCCCTTCCCACTAAGCCTTGAGTGTGTGTTGTTAATTGGTATTTAATAAAAACAAACTCTCTGAAAGATAACCAATCTTTATTTTTCTACAAAACACGACAGTTGCTTCTGGATTTAACACACAGTGGCAATTTCATCATTTGCTGACTACAAATCCCAGTCAGTCTGAAGCCCAGGGAATGATGGGAGGGAAAAAACTGCATCATGGGATGTTGAGCCCACACCCATGATGCACTGCGATCCACTCCACCTTCCCACAACTCCTACCTGCAGAAGGTAGCGAGTAGCACAGTGGGATAGTTACCCACAGTGCACTGCTCTCACTGTCGATGCTAGAGTACCAACTGTGGACGCGCTCCGCAGACAGAAGAAGCGTTGTATGAACATGTACATGTGAAGTAATTATACCAAGTTTTGATTGTCAGCATAACTTGCATCAACAAAACTGTGTATTGTATACAAAGCCTCTGCCGTTATATTACAAGAACACAATGCTTTAGGAAAGGAAGTGAAAAACAATCTGTGAAAAAGCTATAGAAGGAATAAAGAGAGGGGAATTTAAGACGACGACGTAAATACCCATTCTGAAATTTAGCCGGGATAATACAGCTAACACTCTTACCCCTAATGATCCTCAAAGAACAGTGACAAGTGAAATGGGACTTTTAATGAGCACAAGCAGTTTTACATCTCATTTGAAAGATCCCACCTCCCAAAGCACAGTGTGCCACAAAGAACATGGGCTCAACACGGGCCCTTGGAGAAAGCAGGCACCATTCTTGTTGACTTCAATCGGAAACAAGCTTGCTATATTGCAAGGCTTTATTTAACATCCTAGGAAGAGCACCCCGGAGTGAGTAGCCAGAATCACTTCCAGCAGTATGCTTAGTCGTCTTTGGACCTCTCTCATCCAAGAACTGACCCAGCCCAATCCTGCTCAGTGGGAGATCTGACTGAATCGCATCACAAGGGGGCCTTGCTGTATCGCTAGAGAGGTGGGATTGTCATTTCCACTTCCTTCTGCCTGGCCACTGGTAGCAGGGGCGGCTCCAGGCACCAGCGCAGCAAGCGCGTGCCTGGGGGTGGCAAGCCGCGGGGGGCGGCCTGCCGGTCGCTGTGAGGGCGGCAGGCAGGCGGCTTTCGGCAGCGTGCCTGCGGAGGTCCACTGGTCCCGCAGCTTCGGCGGCAATTCAGCGGCGGGGACGCCGATGGTGCGGCACTGGCGGACCTCCCGCAGGCATGCTGCCGAATCCGCTTGACCAGCGGACTGCCCACAGGCACGCCGCCGAAAGCTGCCTGCTTGCCGTGCTTGGGGCAGCAAAAAACATAGAGCCGCCCCTGACTAGTAGTCTCCGGGGGCTGTCAGGAGCGCTGATCTAATATTCTCCTGTTTATCAGCACCCCCCTTGCCTGATACAGTTTTCTGGATGTGACATGTCCTGTCATTTTTCATATGGGAAAAAAATGAAAGAGCAATCAGCCCCCAAAGATGATATAATGGGATCTTCAAAGAGGGGAGGAAACAGCAGCAGCACTTTCTGATTCTCAGTGTGGTGGAGAGGGCAAAGGGGAATTGACCAGAGGAGACTCAGAGACCTAGATCTTTAAGGGCCACATCTGAAGAACAGGCTCTGCAGATAGAAACTGGCCCATTCTGTTACCAAGGTAGATTGCCTGAGGCGGATCCCACCATGCTGGTGGCTCTTCTTACTAACTATGCCCATACAAATGAAAACAAAAAGCCTAGGTGACTCCTTTGGCTCTGATGATTTTAAATATGGCACACACACCTGGTGCCCACATCCTCCTCAGCCCTCCCTGCAGTTCATTGCCTGGGGTAAAACAGTCATCATTTCCCTGACTCAGGATTTCACAGGCTGCAGCCCAAAACGCAGAGGGTACTGCTGTTCCAGCTCAGGGACAATTTTAGGCTGGTTTCTTAGTCTGGGGGCCACAATGAAGAGGTTACCACTGTAGCCCTGGCATCACCATGCTCATTCATCAACAGCCCAACCCTGAACTTCTTTTCTCTGCCTCTGGAGTTTCTACCTCTCAGGCCCCTGCACTCCAAAACATTTGAGACCTCATTGTGAGCAATCTCTCCCATGCTGCCCTTTACACCTAGAATGAGTCTTTTAGCAAGGCCGCTGCCTTTGTTTCTTCAGATTCCCCTCCGCCCCACCATCCAACAGAGACCTACATCTGCCCAGACATCGACAAAGAATAAGCCAATGGCCCAGTAGAGGGCAAGCTAGGGATACTTCTACAAACAGAACAAAGTAACAAGCCACGTGGCTGCCGTCCCCCTGATCCTCATTTTCCCTTTCCCCTCCTTCAGATATCCATGGTTTTTCACAGTTATAAACTCTTTGAGCACAGATAGTGTCATCAGCACCAGTCACATTGCTGGCACTACTGTAATACAGATAACAGTAGTGAAGCCTTAAAGGAGCCCCTGTCAGACCTGAACTTGCAGAAATATATGGAAGTGATTTTGGTTACCACAAATCTTGCTCCTGGAGGCCTCACATGACGTCACCCTCCAGTGTGAGGGGCATCATAAGAAGCCACCAGAGAAGCTATTGTGATGTTACAAACACATTGGGCAGAATCACTGAATGGCTCGGGCAGCAATAGGAACCCAATTATATAAGAGAAATCTTTGATTTAGTCACAAATACTTATGTGTGTGCATGCGCACATGCACTTATATGCCTGTCTATCTTTATCATTGAAGGGTAAGTTCAATTTAGGGCTATATATAAAGATGACCCACTGGGTTTGACTGTAATAAAATCAGAAGGTGGATGGGGGTGGGAGATGAACTGGGAATTTAATTCTCTCTTGATCCATACAATGAAAACAAAACCCTAGCACAGATTCAATGGCTGGCTGAGCACACTTGCAATTTTCCTCCCCATTTATCACAAAATATAAAGATAAACCACATTAAAAATTCACCTGCATTGTCACCTCTCCCCCTGTCATCAATCTTTTCAAATACACAGTATACAAATTACTGCCCTTAAGGGTGCAATTTCATTTTGTTCGCCTCAGAATTATCACTGTCGATAGCTATTATGGTAAGGCCAATTTTCCCCGCAAGGATTCAGAAAACCTGCAGTTTAGAAGTTTGTTTTGGTTTGGATTCTTAATTTTGCCACTGCGCAAAAAATATAAATAAAGAGAATGAATGTAGAAAAAAGGAAGACCGAAAGACAGGCAGGCAGACAGACACAGGCAGACAGGACAGAAAAAGGAAGAGACGCAGAAGAGAGACACAGAGGAGAGGGAAAGAGAATAGACTCACATTTGTATTACACTATTACAAACCCTCTGATTGCTCTAATTACACCTAAAGGAAAACAAAACCCCTCTGCTGGTACCAAGCACATGAATAATTAACTGGAAAGGAAGGAAGGCAGGAAAGCTACAAACAACCCAAACAATCTTGAATTGCAGACAGGTTTCTGAGGAACCAGGAGAGCATAGAATCATAGGACTGGAAGAAACCTCAAGCGGTCATCTAGACCAGTTCCCTGTACTCATGGCAGGACTAAGTATTATCTAGACCAGCAGTGGGCAATCTGCAGCCCGCGGGCAGCACATGGCCCATCAGGGTAATCCACTGGCAGGCCGTGAGACAGTTCGTTTACATTGACTGTCCGCAGGCACGGCTGCCGGCAGCTCCCAGTGGCCACAGTTCACCGTTCCCGG
The DNA here is from genome assembly GCF_028017835.1 of Emys orbicularis. Classification (NCBI taxonomy): domain Eukaryota; kingdom Metazoa; phylum Chordata; order Testudines; family Emydidae; genus Emys; species Emys orbicularis. Next base: position 40,963,192 of record NC_088686.1, read on the forward strand.
CCAATGGGAGCTGCGGGAAGGAGCTGGGGAGGAAAATTGCTGGCCACCACTTCCTGCAGCTGGTCGCCACTTCCCTCCTCCTTGTAACAACCTTTTATGTACTTGAAAACGGTTATGTCCCCTCTCAGTCTTCTCTTCTCCAGACTAAACAAACCCATTTTTTTTCAATCTTTCCTTATAGGTCATGTTTTCTAGACCTTTGATCGTTGTTGTTACTCTTCTCTGGACTTTCTCCAATTTGTCCACATCTTTCCTGAAATGTGGATCCCAGAACTGGACACAATATTCCAGTTGAGGCTTAATCATCTTGAATTGCAGGCAGGTTCTTGAGGAACCAGAAAAGCATATCATTGCTGAGGTTCCCCCCCGCCCTTTTCCTTGTTGTGTTTCAAGTCAGCTGAAGAGCTGATATTGAGCATCTTGTCTCTCCTCAGCCCCTTCCCGCCCCACACACACATTATTCTTGACCTGCAGTCAGCCCACCTCAGGCTATGATTTTGTCGGCTCCTCAGTTTAAGCTGCATTAGGCCTGCAGTGTATTTGGATGGAAGTTCCTCCTATGAAAATCCAAGATGATGCATGCAGAAAGGGATGTTGGAGAGTTAGTAGGTGGTACTCTACTTTCTGAGTTAGGACATAAATAATGCCCCAACAGGGTGCTAGATGGAGCTGTCTTTCAGACTGGTTGTAGAAACTATGATCCTGTGTAGCCATTAAAGATGCTGTGGTACTTTTCACATGAGAAAAAGTGTTAGCGCCAACATCCTGGCCTAATTCTAACCTTAGGGATTCTTTGGAATGAAAGGCACCAGGCATTAAAGCTAGAGGATAGTATTTTTCTGTCTAAATTTGGATTTGGCCTCAAATGACTTCCCTAATTGGAACAGAAAATCTGCCTAAGGGAGGGCTTTGGGACTTATTCAACATACTAGCCAATGCTGAAGGAAAGATTACCAAATGTTGACCGAATGGTGTGATCCAGTACAGCAGGACACATGATACTAGATTGGATACAGCCATTGGGCCAGCTCTGATATGACAGAAGGTGTGTTACCAAACTTGACGGACCAATGACCTGATATTGTCTGAAGAAACTCCTTGCATCCTTATACTGGGGCGCTAAAATTCCTGGAAATACAATCCCCATGTCACACAAAAAGTGGAGCAAAAAATAAATAAGCATTGAGTTAATAACTATTACAAGGAGAGCCACAGCTTGTGACGTATTCATTATAATTTCATCCATTTTATTGAACCATCAGAGAAAAAAGGAAAAATAAATGTTCACAAAAAAGGTACAAATGGAAGCTGGCAATGGATTTGTTCTTCTCCTCTGAAGTGTGTGTGTGTGTGGGGGGGGGGGGGGGGCGGCTCCTTGCCACTCACTGGAATGAAAACCCTAACTTGTAATTAATTGAGTGATCAAAAGGAAGACTGGATTTTTATTTTGATTTTTTTTTACTGGTATGTCAGAGCAACACTGCCATGAGCCCCTCGCACACATCAGCTAAGTAAAGCAATTTTCAAATTATGAATGTTTAGCGAAGTAAATGAGTGTGTTCAATAAGGTGGCAGGCAAAAAAAAAAAAAATTCCTACGTCTACTTATTTATTTATTTTACCTCTGGAAATAAAAGCCATTTAGAGTGCAGAACTGCATTTGCTCCATGCTCCATGATGGATTAGCTCTGGTACACTGAAATAAACAGCCATTCGTCTTACTGCCCATGTTGGCTCTGGGTGTACTGCACAGAGCAATAAGATGAAAACCCACAGCCTGTAACCTGGGGCCGTGCACTGGAAACGTCTGCAAAAAGGTGTGGGCACAAGAGAGAACCCTGAATGGCTTTTGGAGCAGCAAAGTTCTCCCATTTGTATCCTCCCTCTATCTCAGTTAGCCCTAATACCCTCCCTGCTGATAACCACAAGGGAAAGGTCAGTAACAATTGCCCTTAATCAGCTGTCCTGGAAAGATCACGATCAGTGGACAGATAATCTCTTGCCTCTCGTCACAATAAATTCCAAAGCACTTCACAGGTTGTGCACACAGAAATACCGAAGACTGAAATGCAGCCACCTCTGGGGTGAGAAGACTGACATGCAGTGGCAGCATACAATTTTGTTCAAGGACACCGAGTCAGGCTACTCCTGTTACGAAAAGTGTCCTAGAGTCTTCAGTGTCGGCACAGAGCAGACAGAGCCAGTGATTTAAAGTCTCTTCTAACAGACCTACAACACAGTAACATGTGTATGGAAAGCAAGTTACAGCAGCTAAGTCTCCTCTGTATACACTGGCTTTACACTGCTCTACCTCCACTGGCAGAGGTTATACTGCTGATTTACACCTATGTAAGCAAGAGGAGGATCAGGCCTCCGATATAGATATAGATATATGACAGGAGGATAAAGAGTAGAGCTTAGCCCTGATGGAATCTGAACTGGTTCCAGGGATTCTTTCCAGTTCGATGCTGAGCTATCCCTTCCAGGGCATCATTTTCATCTCGAATTTAAAAGGACTCAGAAGAAACTGCATCTCCTGCAGCCCATTCCAGTGCCCCATTCACCCCTGAACCACAAGAGAGATATCTCCAGTGCTTCTCCTGTCCTACACCCCCTTCTTTCTGCTCCAGCTGCCATTCTTAACATCTGGAACAAGGAAAGGGCAGGGTAGAGAGGATCGGGTATTACTGAGAAATTCTGAAACAAAGCGGATAACAACACAGCTATATACAGATGTGACTCTCCTTATATCATGACAAATCTGTACCTGCTACATCCAGGCATCACAGGTGCCAGCTGGATTACACACAAGGCACCGGGGGATAAATGAACCCCACATAGGCCTGTACCAAAGATAAATGAAAATCTCCATTAGCTGTAGCAGTAGAATGGTTTATAGTCTCTGTGGGACGGCCAGCCACTACAGGGAGACAATCACAAACACTTGATTAGACCAGATTCTGTCTAACACACACACATACCAACTAGTACATTACAGTGAGGTCTGCTACTGCCACAAGGTATCCATTCTACACTGAACACGTTGGAAGCAGAAGTCTCTCTTTCCTGCGTGGAGACCACTAATCAACGATTTCACTTTCCATGATGCAGCACCCACTGCTAAACTATTAGCTACACTATTGAAGTGCCAGGGGGAGTGTGCCCATTGCCACTTGCCTTCTGGGATGGAGCTGGCAGGAAGTGAGAGGCAGTTATCAGGGGCTGTGAAAAATGTACGGGGACTTTCAAGTCAAAAAGGGAGAGAGAGAAATCCTTCCTTCCACCGTCTGGAAGTGCTATGCAGGGTCATGGTCAGCGTAGAAGGAGGGAGGACCCAGCCTGAGATTCAGAGTGATGACAGACAGGAGAGAACTGTGCCAGAGAGGAGGGTTCCTTGATGCTGGATGTGAAGGGAAATAAGGAGATTCCACAGACCCTCCCTGCTCCAAAACAGGAAGATTGTGTTTCCATTGTCTCTCCGCTCCAGAGTTGCCTAAGGTAGTGGTTCTCAACCGTACGTGTTGAGAACGGTACGTGTACCCCTGGGGGTAGCAGAGGTCTTCTAGGGGGTACATCAACTCATCTAGATATTTGCCTAGTTTTACAACAGGCTACAGAAAAAGCACTAGCGAAGTCAGTACAAACTAAAATTTCATACAGACAATGACTTATTTATATTGCTCTATATACTACATAGTGAAATGTAAGTGCAATATTTATATTCCAGCTGATTTATTTTATAATTATATGGTAAAAATGAGAAAGCAATTTTTCATTAATAGCGTGCTTTTATATTTTTATGTCTGATTTTGTAAGCCAGTAGTGTTTAAGTGAGGTGAAACTTGGGGGTACGGAAGACAACTCATACTCCTGAAAGGGGTACAGTAGTCTGGAAAGGTTGAGAGCCACAGGCCTAACACACTGGAAGAGGTGAATGGACTCCAGAAACATACACCTTACTACACTTAAAACTGCCTTCACCAAACAAGGACACTCATCCAGAGAAGTAGATCACATCATGGAATGGGCCCCCCAAATAACCCGAGAGAACCTGCTTCAATACAGAAAAAAAAACCCTTCTGACACACCCCTAGTTGTTCCCACCCACCCCACACTGGAACCCATATGGGGTATCATTAAACAATTAAAAAACATACTTAATAGAAACCCCATCTGAAAAAAGTCTTTCCCAAACCCCCTCTTCTGGCCTTCAAACAACCCCCCAACTTCGCCAAGCTCATCATCAGGTGCAAGCTCTCCACAGACCAGGACCCATCAACTCAAAGCACCACCAGACCCTGCCAGAACAACAGATGCAAAAGCTGCAGACACTGCCACAATGGTCAATACTCCCCCTCAACACATCTTTCAAGACCCATGGGTCTTACACATGGCTATCATAACATGGACTGTACCTCCTCCAGTGCACTAAATGCCCAGTAATAACCAGGGATGTGAAACCAGACAATCATTACACTCCCAAATGAACTCTCTCCGAAAAATGATAAAAGACAAAAATATCATATCACCCCTGGGCAAACATTTTTCACAAAGTGATCACTATGTATCTGACCTCTCAGTCCTCCCCCTCAAAAGAAACCAGCACAACCCCTTCAACAGACATAAGAATGGCCATATTGGGTCAGGCCAATGGTCCATCTAACCCAGTAGCCTGTCTTCCCACAATGGCCAATGCCAGGTGATTAGAGAGAATGAACAGAGCAGGTAATCAACAAGTGACCCATCCCCCGTCACCTATTCCCAGCTTCTGGCAAACAGAAGGTAGGGATACTGCAGAGCAGGGTCGGGCAAACTTTTTGGCCTGAGGGCCGCATCGGGTTTCAGAAATTGTATGGAGGGCCAGTTAGGGGAGGGGGTCATGACCCGCCTCCCCCCCTCCTATTTGCCCCCCCCCAGGACTCCTGCCCCATCCAACCCCCCAACTGTTCCCTGTCGACCCCCCGCCCCCGCGGGACCCCTGCCCTATCCACACACACCCACTCCCCGTCCCCTGACCACCCCTGGACTCCTGCCCCTGACTGCCCCCCACTGCCCCATCCAACCCCTCCTCTCATTCCTGATGGCCCCCCCCGGGACCCCTGCCCCATCCAACCACCCCTTCTCCCTGTCCCCTGACTGCCCCCGGAACCCTTGCCCCTGACTGCCCCCCGCCGGCCCATCCAACCCCCCCTCTCATTCCTGACTGGCCCCCCCCGGGACCCCTGCCCCATCCAACCATCCCTTCTTCCTAGCCCCTGACTACCCCCTGCCACCCCATCCAACCCCCCCTCCTTCCTGACTGCCCCCCTGGAACCCCTGCCCCCCTTCAGCCCCCTGTGTCATCCCCCCAACCCCTATCCACACCCCCGGCCCCTGACCACCATCCCGAACTGCCCTCTATCCAACTCCTCCTGCTCCCTGCCCCCTTACCGCGCTGCCTGGAGCACCGGTGGCTGGCGGTGCTACAGCCGTGCTGCCCAGCTGGAGCCGGCCCACGCCGCTGCCACCGCACAGCTCAGAGCACCGGGTCAGGCCCGGCTCTGCAGCTGCACTGCCCCAGGAGTTCACAGACCCGCTGCACAGAGCATTGCGCCGGCGGCGGAGTGAACGAGCGAGCGAGCTGAGGATGCAGGGGAGGGGGAAAAGCAAGGGATGGGCCGGGGGTGAGCCTCCCGGGCCAGGAGCTCAGGGGCCGGGCAGGACAATCCCGCGGGCCCGATGTGGCCCACGGGCTGTAGTTTGCCCATCTCTGCTTCAGAGCATGGCTTTGCATCTCTGCCCATCCTGGCTAATAGCCATTGATGGACCTATCCTACATGAATTTATCTAGATCTTTTTTGAACCCTGTTATAGTCTTGGCCTTCACAACATCCTCTGGCAAAGAGTTCCACAGGTTGACTGTGCACTGTGTGAAGAAATACTTCCTTTTGTTTGTTTTAAACCTGCTGCCTATTAATTTCATTTGGTGACCCCTAGTTGTTACGTTATGAGAAGGAGTAAATAGAGTTCCTTATTTACTTTCTCTACACCAATCATGATTTTATAGACCTCTATCATATCTCCCCTTAGTCGTCTCTTTTCCAAGCAGAAAAGTCCCAGTCTTATTAATCTCTCCTCATACAGAAGCCGTTCCATACCGCTAATCATTTTTGTTGCCCGTTTCTGTCCCTTTTCCAATTTCAGTACATCTTTTTTGAGATGGAGCGACCACATCTGCACACAGTATTCAAGATCTGGGAGTACTATGGATTTATATACAGGCAATATGATATTTTCTGTCTTATTATCTATCCCTTTCCTAATGATTCCCAACATTCTGTTAACTTTTTTAACTACTGCTGCACATTGAGTGGACGTTTTCAGAGAACTACCCACAATAACTTCAAGATCGCTTTCTTGAGTGGTAACAGCTAATTTAGACCCCGTTATTTTATATATAATTGGGATTATGTTTTCCAATGTGCATTACTTTGCATTTATCAACATTGAATTTCATCTGCCATTTTGTTGCTCAGTCACCCAGTTTTGTGAGATCTCTTTGTTACTCTTCGCAATCTGCTTTGGACTTAACTATCTTGAGTAGTTTGGTATCATCTGTAAGCTTTGCCACCTCACTGTTTACCCCCTTTTCCACATAATTTATGAATATTTTGAACAGTACTGGTCCCAGTACAGACCTCTGTGGGACACCACTAATTTACCTCTCTCCTTTCTGAGAACTGACCATTTATTCCTACCTTTTGTTTCCTATATTTTAACCAGTTACTGATCCACGAGAGGACCTTCCCTCTTATCCCATAACAGCTAAGTACACCATATCCACTGGATCACCCTTGTCCATATGCTTGTTGACTCCCCTCAAAGAATTCTAGTAGATTGGTGAGGCATGATTACAAAAACCATTTTGACTTTTCCCCAACAAATCATGTTCATCTGTGTGTTTGATAATTCTGTTCTTTACTGTACTTTCAATCAGTTTGCCTGGCACGGAAGTTAGGCCTACCAGCATGGTAATTGCCGGAATCACCTCTGGAGCCTTTTTTAAAGCCTGGGAGCTTAAATTCATAACTTTGCTAGACACTAAAAATCATGGTTTTAATAAAGACGCTGGATTTACAATAATCTGTAATTCACTAACCCACCTTTTTTGTTCTATGACTACAGAGTATTAATGGGCCACTTCATCTTGAATGGTCTTTTAGAATACCTGTTAACTACTTATGCTAAACAATCTGATCTACTCTGTATTTAGCTGTGACACTCTGAGTACCTTTCCCTGATGTGCAGAAGAGCTCTGCATAACTCAAAAGTTTGTCTCTTTCACCAACAGCAGTTGGTCCAATAAAAGATATCAGCTCACCTACACTGTCCCCCAGAAACACAGACACCTCTGCAGCTCCAAACCGGAGCGAGACAGCCCAGCTCACACCGAACTGTTCCCTTACCAATCAGAATCCAAAACAGGCCACCAATCACATGTGTATCAAATTAAAAAAATTATTAAGATGATGTTTTTAAAAAGTGAACTGTACAGAGTTTAAGCAGATAAGTTTTGGGCTATCAGGGAATAACGTACAGATTATCAAGGGGTGCAAAGTTTGGTTTAAGATCCGGTGTCGCAAGGAATACATAATCTGCAATATCCCCGACTGGGGGTAAAAGGTTGACGGGACAAAGTACAGACATTGAGATATGAGGGTATGTTGATCATATAATGGCTAAGTTCAGGTGTGGAGCATAATGAGTGGATACGATGACGAGGGTGGATTGACCCTCATTTGGTGAGATTTAACGTTCAGTGAGTTTATGGTTCCAATTCATATGGTCCAACGGACAAAGTCTCTCGGTCCCTTTCTCTTAGTCGAAGCACGATGTTGCTCCAGCTCACACCTCCTGGTACTGTCAGTGGCCAGTGACGTGTTACTACACACACTCCTACCACACACCTCCCCAGTATCCTCCTGTGACGTTGTGCATTCTATATGGTTTTATAAAAACATGATAATAAGTGAATATAATGTAACTGGGATAGTTTTAGAAAAAATATGGTAATAAGTGAATATAACGTAACTGGGATATGCTTCATGCAAAAGGTCTCTTGTAAGGTATCATTACAAAGCTCAAAATCTACTGAGTGTGATCATCCTATTTGTAGAAATGTACCACTCTTGTATCTAAAACTAGAAATATAAAACATAACTCTGAGGGCCTATTGTAATTATGTAAAGTGTGGGCCATTAATGATGGTTTGGAATCTTGATGACTCCCATTAACAAGGACCATTGTCGGCAGATGGCTGTGTTTACCTGTTAGTTTTCCTGTATATGTGTGTGCTGGCAAGTGGGCAATGAAGTCTTGCAGTGACATGTGATCATGTCACCTGAACTGGAATCCATCTTTAACCTGGTGCTTTTCCAGTGAGGGGGGGGTGGAAACCCAGAGGGACAAAGGGTTCCCGCCTTATGCAAAAGATATATAAAGGGGTGGAACAGAACAAAGGAGGGAGAGGAGCCATCATGAAGAATCCCCTAGCTATCACCTGAGCTGCAACAAGAGCTGTACCAGGGGAAAGAATTGTGCCCAGGCCTGGAAGGTGTCCAGTCTGAGAAAAAGCTTACTGAAGCATCTCTGAGGGTGAGATTATCTGTATTCAGTTTGATTAGACATAGATTTGCGCATTTTATTTCATTTTGCTTGTGACTTACTTTGTTCTGTCTGTTACTACTTGGAACCACTTAAATCCTACTGTCTGTATTTAATAAAATCACTTTTTGTTTAGTAATCTACTCAGAGTATGTATTAATACCTGGGGGAGCAAACAACTGTGCATATCTCTCTATCAGTGTTATAGAGGGCGAACAATTTATGAGTTTACTCTGCATAAGCTTTATGCAGGGTAAAACGGATGTATCTGGGTTTAGACCCCATTGGGAGTTGGGCATCTGAGTGCTGAAGACAAGCACACTTCTGTGAGCTGTTTTCAGGTAAACTTGCAGCTTTGGGACAAGTGATTCAGACCCTGGGTCTGTGTTGCAGCAGACGGGAGTGTCTGGCTCAGCAAGACAGGGTGCTGGAGTCCTGAGCTGGCAGGGAAAACAGGAGCAGAGGTAGTCTTTTGCACATCAGGTGGCAGCTCCCAAGGGGGTTTCTGTGATCCAACCCGTCACACCTCCCTCTACCCCTCAGGCTCTTGGAAGATCATCCTGCTGTCTGGGTGGTGAGGGAAGAAATGTAGGAGTTAGTTGATGGGTACAGAGTACTGGAGAGGAACCATAACAGGGAGGCTACTCAGGGTTGATCATTCCTACCATGGTTGGAGTCTGATGCAGTATTATATTAACCTGCCACAGTAAATCCAGGTGGCACTGGCACTGCTATCTATCAGTTCCACCCACATGTATACACCTGCCACTAGTCCCCACCAAGGGGCTTAATGTGCATAAACAGTCAAAAAATCATCTCCAATTAAATTCTATTTGGGCGAGTCAATGTTAACAAACAGCTACCACCCTGCACACACCCCTCGATGCCCATCCCATAGCCCCACAGTGTGTCAGAGAGACTAGGGTTACCATCCGTCCGTATTTCCCTGGACATGTCCGGCTTTTGCGTCTTTAAATAGCCGTCCGGGAGGAATTGGTAACAAGGTTAAAAGGTCTGGGATTTTTCCTCCTCCCCTCCCTCCCTCCTGTCCATGCAGAGTGCGGCCTCGCTGATTGGGCGGCTGGGCCTGATTGAGCCGCTCCCATTGGCCTCCAGCAGCCAGAGCCCCTCCCCTGCCCCCCCCCCCCGCTGCCTGCAGCCCGGAGTAACAACAAAAACCGTCCCCCCGGCAGCGTGTTTTGCCTACACGTGGAGCCAGCAGGCATGGGCATGGTAAGGGGAGTCCCGGGGCGCAGTCAGGGAGCAGGGGGAGGGTTGTGGGTCGGGAGTTCTGGGGGGGGGTGCTGTCAGGGGGCAGGGAGTGGTTGGATGGGGCGTGGGAGTCCCGGGGGCCTGTCTGGGGGTGGGGGTGTGAATATGGGGTGGGGGGGCAGCGCGTTATATTCTTTTGTGGTGCCCGAGCTCCAGCAATATCCAGGGCCAGGGGCCCTGCTCCAGTAGGGTTACCATACGTCCGGATTTTCCCGGACATGTCCGGCTTTTTGGTCCTCAAATCCCCGTCTGGGAGGAATTTCCAAAAAGCCGGACATGTCCGGGAAAATAGGGAGGCATGGTAAGAGGACCGCCCCCTCCCCGGGCTCCAACTTTCCGGGACCAGGCGGCGGCTGTTCGTTCTCCCCATCTGGGCAGCCGGATTCGGGAGCAGCCGCTGATGCAGCTCCCACTGCCGCGGGGGGAAGCGCCAAGCATGTGGCGCTCTGCGGCTGTGGCTCTGGCGCCCGGGGCGTGAACCCCCTGAGCCCGGGCCTGCTGCGGGGACCCAGCTGGTGCAATCCTGCGGGCGGCCCCGGAATGGGGGCAGCAGGCCGCAGCCCCCCCGTCCCGCTCGGGTCCCGCAGGGGAACAAACAGGGCTGGGCTGCCGATGCGGGATTGCACCAACTGGGCAGCCAGCCCAGACGCAACTGGTCATGGTCAGGTCGCAGCGTGCGCGCTGCTGGGTCCCCGCAACAGGCCCGGGCTCGGGGGGGTTCGGGCCCGGGCGCCAGAGCCACAGCCGCCAAGCGCCATGTCCGATTCCTCCCCCAGCAGCAGTGGGAGCTGCAGCAGTGGCTGCTCCCGAGTCCCGCTGCCCAGGTGGGGAGAACGAACAGCCGCCGCCTGGCCCCGCGGGCCGCCCCCCCTACTCTCCCTCCAGGTACCTCCCTAGTCCTGCCTGCTCGGGGCCAGGCCGGACTCACACTCACCCCGGCTCCGCGCTCCCCCTGCGTCTCCCGGGCCTCCCTCCAGCGCTTGCGGAGGGAGGAGGAATGGTGGGGGGGGGGTTGGCTTTTTGTTTTGTTTTTTTTTGCTCTGCCGCCGTTTTTTTCCCCCCACCCCCCTCTGGTCACCCTGGGGGCGGAGTTGGGGCAGGGAAGGGGCGGAGTTGGGGCAGGGCCGGGGGCGGGGAAGGGGCGGAGTTGAGGCGGGGCCGGGGCCCCGTGGAGTGTCCTCTTTTCGCAGGATTGAAATATGGTAACCCTAAGAAAGACCCTTCACACAACAAAGGAAACAGACACACACATGCCCCCCCACCCCCAATCAAAAAGCCCTATAAGCTAAAGGATCCCAGCAACTACACTGTTAAAAGCCACCAGCCTCCATCTCAGGTATATGGCTGGCTGCTATATCTCTGCTAATGCTGTGGCTACCTGAACTTTGTCCTGGCTCCTCCCAGTAAAGCCCTCAGAAAGGAAATCACCTAAAATACAGAGCAGTAATAAGACCTTTCCCTTTTCTCAGTTCTGTTTTTGGATTTGCTCTTTGATGCTGGCTCCAGGCCCGGCTCCAGGGTTTTGGCCGCCCCAAGCAGCCAAAAAAAAAAAAAAAAAAGCCGCGATCGTGATCTGCGGCGGCAATTCGGCGGGAGGTCCTTCGCTCCGAGGCGGAGTGAGGGACCGTCCGCCGAATACCTGGATGTGCTGCCCCTCTCCGGAGCGGCTGCCCCAAGCACCTGCTTGACAAGCTGGTGCCTGGAGCCGGCCTTGGCTGGCTTCCATTGCAAAAGGAGGCCACCCCATGGATGAACAATTAGCACTGGTTTTGTGCTACTGAGAACAGCCTGGAGGTCCTGATTTTGGCTCTGGAGGAAGCGCCCAGTGAAAAGTGCAAGACTCTCTTCTCTGATGAACTCCCTTTTCAAGGGAATGAGGTAAAACTGCCCGGAGGTTTGGAAGGGAGAAGTTAATTCTGTCTCAGATGTGAGAGCCCACAGCTAGCTGGCTCCGCACAAACCTTCGGGCCTGGGATTCACCCACCACCACACACCACTCTCTATCTAGACCTCTCAGCCTCCTCTCCTGCAACCCCTCCCTCTCTGTCTGGGAATTCCTATTTTACAAGGCTTGGCTGTAACAGAGACCTCAGGCGTGATTCAGATCTCACTCCTGATAAGCTCCAGTGTGAGGGAGTGGAGAATCAGGTCCCACTTCTCACAGCCATTCAGGGGCTCCACGCTCATGTGCTGGCTGATGTCTAATCCAGCCTTTGCTGCAAGGGCAGATAGCCCCTTCTCCATGCAGGGGGTTTGCCTGAAGTCATTTGAACCCACCAGCCTCTTAGTGGGACTGTCCGACAGTCCCCCTCTTCTCACAGATTTTACACTGTGTGTTTGACCCTGGTTTAGTTAGTTTACTTTGGACTTGCAGCTGTTCTCCCCCCCTTTTTAACCAGCTGAGAAATAACTTTCTTATAGCTCTCCCCCGACCCAATCATACCACCGCATCCCTTAAAATAAATCTATCAGCACTAACTACCCCAGCTTTGTGTTTCCCACCTTTGCCTCTGTTCCCATAAACCCAGGGTACACATCGCTGCCCATACGTATCTGGAGTTTGGAGAGTAGGGTAAGTGTCAACAGTCAGTACGGATTTTCAAGGGCTGTCTCGCCACCTGGCTTCATATCTGAACACCGGCTCTGGCTAGTGCCTTCGGTGAGGACTAATTCTTCAGACACAGGCCCTCTGCCCTGCGTTCTTCCCGAGTAGGGTGACCAGATGTCCTGATTTTATAGGGACAGTCCCAATTTTTGGATCTTTTTCTTATATAGGCTCCTATTACCTCCCACCCCCATCCCGATTTTTCACACTTGCTGTCTGGTCACCCTATTCCCGAGCTGAGCTTTAAAGCACCCTAATGGTCCTCTCATGCCCAGGCTTCGGAGCTGCAACTTCGCATGGGAAGGCACCAGACTGACAAGTTAAATGAAAAACAAAACAAACAAAAAAACAATCAGCAAAGTTTCAGCTACACACCCCGTCTGTCTCTCTCTAGCCAGATCTGGAAGGATTATCATCAGATGGTGCTGAGAGAGCACAGGGCAGGAGCTTCTGTAAGCTACATCTACAGTGCAGAGCATACATGCACACTCTTCACGTTGCTAACACAACATGATAGAGACCAGACTGCTCCCATATGGGCTCAAGAGGATTCCACTGTCAGTGGGGTCAGCTCCTGTGCATAACGAGACTCATTCCCTCTGCAGTTTCAGATAGTTATGATTCTTCTTCACTGTCCCCAAAGGCATAAGGTGTTGTTGCTGTGTGCTATTAAACAACTGCCAGGTTCCAACCCAGAGGCGGCTGCATTTTCTGTGCACAGCTGGTAAACTGCTTTAGAATAAATAAATAAATAAATAAATAAATAAAAATTAAAATAAATAAATAAAGAATCTTTCACAATAAAGGTGCTAGAACAAGGCGAGAGATTAACATGAGCATTGCCAACATCGAGCAATTAGTGCCATCTTTGTCAATCAGGATAAACTCCAGCGACACATCATTGTGCCACTGCATCGGTCTGACACAACACAGCACATCAAAACGTCACCCTGCAAGGCAAAACTTCAATGCGACGAACATTCAAAGGACCCACAAGTTACTCCGGGAATGATGAAAGTCTCACAGGCCGTGCTAGAGAGTCACAGGACTGCCCCACTAAAAGGAGGATGCTCCCAGAAATATCAGAGCATCTGACAGCTTTTAGCAGGTCACAACAGCTGCTGGGCAGTGCAGGCTCTGCCAGCTGGCTGCTTAGGGTAGAACTCAGCTTTCAGATGACAGCACTGGGGAACAGCTCATTTGCTCTGCAGCCCTGGAGAATGGAGCTGACAGGGGAAGTGCTTCTGGGTGCAATTCAATCTACTAAACCAACATGCAAACAGCATCCCTAGGGAGAAAGAGGGGCTGGTCTCCAAAGTCAAGCGACACGGAGAAATGCCAGAGTCCTGAGACTGAGGTACGTTCTTGCTCTTCACTGCAGCACTCTGCTAGCAGCTCTATGAAAGAGCCTGTAAAGCAAAGTGTATTCAGATGTCCAGGTGGTGACCAGACTTTAAAGGTTTGGAGGTTTCATTTTAGTACCTTGTGAACCTCTTTGTTGTTTAACCTATTATGGATTATTTTAATTCTTTTACCCTGCAAACCAGTTCACAAAGAAGGGCTTACAACAGGGGTTCTCTAACTGGGGGTTGGGACCCCTCAGGGGGTCGCGAGGTTATTACATGGGGGGTCGCACGCTGTCAGCCTCCACCCTAAACCCCACTTTGCCTCCAGCATTTATAATGGTGTTCAATATATAAAAAAGTGTTTTTAATTTATAAGGGGGGTTGCACTCAGAGGCTTGCTATGTGAAAGGGGTCACCAGTACAAAAGTTTGAGAACCACTGGCTTACAGTATCATCTTCCCCATTTTACAGCTACGCACACTAAGGAACAGAGATCACTGGATCAATTTTCAGAGGAGCTGAACACATAACTCCCAAGTGAACTTGACAATACAGTGACGAATTTAATGTAGGGAGAAACAATCCTTACTAAACACTTAGGACTTATATAGGACTTTTCATCAACAGATCTCCAAGGGCACAACAAAGCAAGGTAAATGGCATTATCCTAATATCACATAAGGGGAAACTGAGGCACCAAGTGGAAGTGAATTCCCCAAGGACACAAGTAACTGGTAGTGCTGGGAATAGAATACAGGTCTATTGATCCCCAGTCCAGGATACACACTGGACCGACTGTGCTGCCTCAGGTATATATAGCAGTGTTTTATGGACTTGGACACAACTGGGAGGTTGATACATTCTATCACAGAAGTGGCTCCATTCCAGGGATGCTGTTTGTACATATTTTGCAAAGGACTTAGGGATCCCTTGCAATGGAAGCTGCTACAAAAATATCAAATACAAAAACACAAATACAAAAAATTATTTTAATTTACAGCAGTCCCTGAAAGATTTAATTTATCCCCAAGGGAAGGTGCAAGTGTTAGAGAAAACCCTAATTAAGGAAGGCCATTTCACTCATTACTGTTACTGTACTTTCCTCTCCTGCACTGTTGCTCAGCTTCACAGCAGAGAAGTGAAGACAATATAAGATAAAGGGGGAGGCTAAGATAGGACACAACGAGCACCTTACCGTTTCAAAAGAAGCAATTACTCCCTGAAGAATACACATCAGAAATGGAGATCAGCAAATTTCTGGCAGCCTCCTGCATGCAGGAGCTTGTGTCGCCAGTGCTGGAATGCGTGAGGGGACTCCCCGCACTGCTGTCTCAAAACACACACCCCCCCCCCCCCACACACACACACACCCATATCAAAGACTGTTCAGCTGCTGACCTACACTGGACATTCCAGTCTGTGTACGCCACAATGTGGTGATCCATAGCTAAGCAGAACACAGAGGAGCAAAGCCCGCCCTCTGCCTATGTTCATGTACATAGAAAAGGAGCCTTTTTGTTAAGGGGTCACCTCTATGTTAAGGAGAATGTGGTGTAAAATGCTCTGAAACAGATGTTTTCATTTTCTGTCTACTGCACCTTTAAATGGCTAAGAAGCTTGCCTGAGTGCAGAGCCAGCAGCCAGTTTGCGCTGAGTTGTTTTAACCTGTTACAGAGGACACGGGAGTACTCTCCCCTGGAGATTTCACTTTTGTTCTTCTTGCTGTCCTTTCCCTTAATCTTCATTGTAGGCTGCAAGTACGCGGCTGCCCTTTACTGCATGAGAAACAGAAGCAAAACATTCTACAAAAACTACCCAGCAATCACGCACTGGCTCTTCCCTATACTCTTTCTCCCTTTGCAATGAAAAATGTGATTCATTGGGATGGGTTAATTGGACTCCTATTCCTTTCAGCTCCATAAAGCTGTCTGTGCAGAAGCAAAGAGGAAGGTCCAGGGCCTTGAATTTGGGTTAGCCTGCTCTGTTTATGGGCTGCTTTGATTGGTTATGGGCTTGGTGCTGGGTGTAGAACAGAAGAGAGAGGAAGAACCAACAGAAAGCAAAGCCATACTGGTGTTGCCTCAAGGTCACTCTGGCTTTGCAGTGAACACAATGTATTTTCTAGCCTCTCTATTATTTCTGTACCATTAGGGATCTCTCGATGGAATCCTGCCACCAAACAAGCATCTATGGACATCACAGCTGGAAGGGGAAGAATTGCTCAGAGTTGTGACTCCTAACAAAGAGGAGCATAAAATCAAGAAGCTGATATGCAAGTGAAACCCACACACCTCCTGGGTGTGGTGTTCTGTCCCATCTAATGGCACCGAGACCACTTAGAGAGAGAGAGATAAAATGAGTCTGCTCTACAGCCTTAGCTAACAGGCAGTTGGTTTTTAGCTCATGTGGTAGAGACTCATGCACTGAGCTCCAGAGGCCCCAGGTTCAATCCCGGCCACCGCCAACTGGGTCTGTTGGCGTTACATAAGCACTGACTTTCAGCACACAGGTTGCAAGTCACTGAAGTAGGCAGCATGGTCCCACCAGGTGCCCCCTGTGTGTTCAGGGGAGTTCAAGGGAGAGGGCTTGAGAATGGTAAGAGATGAGTGAGTATGGCCGCAATTGAATGTCTCATGCATTTATCAGCAGGTCAGCTCCTTCCTACCTCAGCTCATTGCATAAGTGGTCTGGGGAGAGGGGGTCCCAGATGGAGAGGATGGGGTCTAGAACTAAAAAAATCTCAGAAGCTGATTTACTAAAATGGTGATCACAACAGCAGGAGGAAGACGGGCGCAGGTCAATTCTGCTTGGTAAGTTTATTGGCTACCTAGCATGGTGTCTCAGCCATCACCCAAAGGTAACCTACCAATCAGCATGTGTTTTTTCAAGGTTGTCGGATCCAGTGAACCTTTCAGTGTCACCTCAGCCATCCCAGCAAGAGCTCAGGCTGGGCAATTCCTGTTTCACAGCACAAATGAGAAAAGGCATTCAAAGGCAAACAGGGATAGGAACAGACACATTCATCATACCTAACACAGTGGAGTGGGGTGACAGGCAGAGTAGGGCACCTGCCATTGCATGTAAAATCCCGAGAAAATCATAAGCCACTTGGTAATGGCTAGCAACTTATTCATGTAACAACTTCTGTGTTAGGTGATTAATTATAGATATTGGAGAGGGGAAAGCCCTGTTGGACCCTATCTAGAAAACACCTCTAGCCAGCTCAGGAAGGGTCCTTCCAGCACATGCACCAGGCCTTGTCATGATTCAAGCCATGAGGCAGATGGTAAGCAGGTTAGTGGATTATGAATAGTACAGGGCAAGGTGAAAGACAAAGGCAGAATAAATATCAAGAGCTCTATTAGAAATGTACTTAACCAATATGAACCTTACATCTTCCACTGAACCAAATGTTTTTTTTATGACAACTCTGATGGGTTTATTTTCTTTAACTCTCATTTCATTTTCTCCCAGACTCTTCATTTAACACAGCACTATTCTTAATATGAATCCCTAATTAGCTTCACTTTATTTTAAGATAAATGGCATTTATTTTCAGCTATCATTTCTGCAGCCTTAATGAAGCCTTTGCCAATGGAATGATGCAGGATTTTGGACTGTGACAGGACTTTGACTGAAGTCATTAAACCAAGAAGTTTTTTTTTTTTTAAAACAGCATCCTAAATTATTTATCCCCAAGTCAGCACTGGGTTGCTCAATGCTTAGCTGACTTGGACCGACTTCTCCTTAGATGGAGGATTTGCAGTAATTAAATACTACATATTTATTTATAATAATACTTTGCACTTTATAACAACATCTTTCATCACAGAATCTCAAAGTGTATTACAAAACATTCATTAGCTGTCAAACATCCTTGTCAGACCAGTGAAATATATTAGTTGATTTTTCACCCACTGCTGAAATGCAGCCACTTCTGTGGTGGAGCATGACACCTGCTTAGTACCAGTATTAGTATCAGAAACTTGATTCTAAAAGTTACTCTTCATCCAATCAGGGAACTGTCACACAGTATTGTGTCCAATCAAAACCGTTCATAGACAAAAGCTGAATGCTTGAACAAGCTATAAACCAAGAACCAATCACAGAATGAATCAGCAGAATGATTGTGTCAGAATGATTGTGTCATTTACTGCCCTGTCTGTGGGCACTTTGCAGAGGGAAAGAGAAGGGAAATGCATTAAATGATACCTTGCCAAATACAGTCCTGGAGCTTGCAGGAAGCAGGCAGTGTTTTTATAGGAACCCAGTGTATTCCACTGCAATATATCCTGTGAGCAGGTGGGACTGTATTCACCCAAGTCCGGCTGTAGCTCTGGGGCTTATCTTAGTATTGAATTTGAATGCTGAATATTATCTATGGTGTGTCAACCCAACATTTGCTATGCCAGCAATTTTGGCTGTGTGATGTATTTCTTATATTGTCATTTTATTGTGCATGTGTAGCGGGTACTGTGTTTTTATGTGCCTGCTCTAAGGAAAGTTGAAGCAATAAAAACGTGATTGATTGACATTGTGTCTCCATACCATGACATTGAACCAAGGAGTCATGCCACCGAGTACTACTGCCAGCCAAGGGAGATTTTCTGTGCTGAGATCCTGAGCCCCTCTCCAGTGATTCACCCTAAACGCCCACAGCTCGCTGGCCAGAGTCCTCTGCATTCTCAGTTCCCCCAGCAGAATCCCCTGCCCAATCACACTAATGAGGAAGGAGATATTAATGGGTTTTTCTTAGGTGTCTTTATCTGCCAGGGGGAACAGAGCAATTTCCCCAAGTCAGGAGCCTTGCAGCAAGACAGACAAGGGGCTGGAAAGTGATTTCATTTCTTGGCTAATTTCTCCCCGCAAGGATGCTCTTAGACAATTCAGAGCTCCTCTTGCCCCTTCTATCTCCTCTCCCAGTGACGAGTGATCTGGGAGTTTCTGTTCAGTGAGGATTAAGAACTTGAGAAAGGCTCAGCTTGGATGTGACCTAAAAGCCTGGCTGCCCATCCCCAGTTGGACAGCTCGCCTATCTCCTTTCCTCTCTCCCTTCTCCATGCCCCATCTTATGCTCTCTTTCCTTCCCACCTACCCCATTCCTTTGGCTCCATTCTTCCCTTCCTGTGACCCACCAAGCTCTTTCTCTCTGGCCACAATTCTCCTCTCCTCAAAGCCCTAGTTGCCCCCAAATCTCTTCTCCCTGCCCTCTAAAAGGCACCTTCCTCTGAAACCACCAATGGGCGACTGAACTAGGGGAATAATCCCCCTCTTCCTGAACCCCCACCACCAAACTGCCTCTTCTTGACTCCCTCCCCCTCCCCCTCGCTCCTTAGCTCACATCCTTCCAGGCCTCTGGGAGAGAAGAACTCACTTCTCTCACTCACTCTCCGCTGGGTTGTTCAAGGCTCACTCTCTAGTCTGCTGAGTGACCTTGGGCAAGTCACTTCCCTCTCTGTGTCTCAGTTTCCCTAGTTGTAAACTGATACTGACCACCTTTGTAAAGCCCTGATCTAAAGATGAAAGATGTTACATATTATTATGCCTGGCTCAGAAAAGCCCCACCCACCTGAAGGAATACCCGCCCCCCCCCCCCCCCCCCACACACACCCCTCACAGAAAAGCCCTGGAACTTGTGAGATGTGAAAAGACTGCCTGCCCAGCAGAGAGCACTGGGCTCCTCATCTCCCATCTCCCTGCACACACTTGGAGATGGAATTAGGTGGGAGGGCTGTGCAGGGGCGGCTCTATGTATTTTGCTGCCCCAAGCACGGCAGTCAGGAAGCTTTCGGCGGCGCACCTGCGGGAGGTCCGCTGCTAACGCAGATTCGGCAGCATGCCTGCGGGTGGTTCACCGGTCCCGTGCCTTCGGCGTACCCGCTGCCGAATTGCCGCCGAATCCGCAGGACCGGTGGACCCCCACAGGCACGCCGCCAAAGACTCCCTGACTGCCGCCCTCACAGCAACCGGCAGGCTGCCCCCCGCGGCTTGCCGCCCCAGGCACGCGCTTGGTGCGCTGGTGCCTGGAGCCGCCCCTGGGGCTGAGAGAAGTGAAAGGCTGGTGAAAAAAAGGGAGATTATGCCGAACTTTCTCCATGCCAACAGAGAAAGGTAGGTTCAACCTGGGGGGGGGGGGGAGAGATGTTCCCTCCTGCCAAACCAGTTCATCTGTCCCTATCCCCAGTGCTTCCCAAAGCCATCACAGCCAGACCTTCCTCAGCGCTGCCCCCTGGACACAAAGCTGAAGAGTTATGACAAGCAAAAGCAGATGCTCTATGTGTTCTAGTGTAAAGAGAAGGGGACTACGACCCGGGACTCCTGGGTTCTAGTCATGGCTCTGCCACTGATTTGCTGAGAGCCGTCGGGCAAGTGTCACTTTCCCTCTGTGCCTGAGTTTCCCCAGATGTAACATGGGATAATAATGTGCAACTACTTCCCAGGGTGTGGTGCAGCTTATTTAATTAGGGCGGGATTGTGATTGGCTCTGTCCAGGTGCACAAAGGGAGGGGGAGGGCACACAGAGTTTCCCCCACCTTGTGTTCCCTACTGAGGAACCAGCCCCAATGGCAGTCCCTGTCCTCTACTCAGTGCAGAGACTTCCCCCCCAGGACCCTCCCCCGAGGAGTGCTAGCCACCTCCAAAGGGAGAAGGGAAGGGATGGAGTGCAAGTGGGTGCATGGTGGCAGAGCAAGCTGGATGCGTTGGGGAGAGCATGCTGCACCCTCGCTTAAGGGACAGAGCAGCACATAAAACTCTAGGAAGCACGGTGCCATTTAGGATTGTGGGGCTCCACAGAATATGCAGTGAGGTCAATGCCTCAAAGGCCCACTTGGGCCCATAATGTTTGAAAGGTGCTGTCAAGGTACAAAACAGGGGAAACACTTTAGAGCTGAACCTAGTGGAATCTGGGCCATCTTTAAGAGTGAGATCAGAAAGGAAAACCTTCTTTTTGATTCTGCCCCATAACTACACCACCACAATTACCTGGACACAAGGTATTTTTGCTTAAAGAAAGGTAAACAAACATTTTTCATTTCCTCCACAATTTCTTAAGTTGTGTGTCCACAATCAGATCTGTTGTTCATAGGAAAAAAATGGAATTCCACTCAATGCTATATTAAATTTTATGCCCATTAAACTTTACCAGCAGAGAATAAGCAGTTTGTCTGTTTTCCATCTTTTCATTATACATTTTTATGCCCCTATGTCTTTGCCTGTTAGACTCCAAGGACTGGAAAACATATTCTGAACAGTTTTACCTGGATAAACACCATATAAAATACAGATATTTATTGGCCTCACACAAATTTTACTACATTAGCAATAACAGGAGACCACATTTAGATAAATAGATAGGAGCGCTAGTAATCAATATCTATACCTGACTGTTACACACACACACACACACACACACACACACACGACTTTAATTAACTTGTCCAGCACTTGGGATTCCATGGGGATACAAAGTCGGCAGGATCATTAAACCCAATCAT
This sequence comes from Emys orbicularis, assembly GCF_028017835.1. Classification (NCBI taxonomy): domain Eukaryota; kingdom Metazoa; phylum Chordata; order Testudines; family Emydidae; genus Emys; species Emys orbicularis. The sequence goes on from NC_088686.1 coordinate 40,984,553, forward strand.
ATTTTCAGCCTAGCTGATATTTCACTAGAGCCATTCAAATCAATTTACCCAACAGAGACATTTGTCCCTGGCCTGTCACCATGGCCCGTACTGAACGTCCTGCACTTCTTTATCTTTTGGCAGGGCCATCATAAGCGAGTGACACAGAGGGTGATGTATGGGAACTTGAATAAGTTATAAATCCTCCATCCCTTCATCAGCTGTCATCTGGAGTGAATTTACTCCGGCCGGCCTTGCCAACAGCTCCCTAGCTGTGCTCAGAGAAAGTCAGCTTTAAGATGACACATTCTTTGAGGTGAAGATCTCCTATGCATTTGGGAACAAGTGGGCCGCAGGATGGGAAGAAGCTAACCTTAGCTGCTTCCTGTGGGTAGTTGTGTGATACCCACACAGGTGGAGGAATAGTAGCAAATCCAAACATGACCACACCACTGTCATTTGTTGAACTGTACTGTTAGGAGCTGGGTGAAACCTTGTTATGGGTTGGGTTAAAGCCCTGTTGAGGTTGATGGGTGTGAACTCATCCTTCAAATAACAAACTAAACATAAGCCCCAACTAAAAGGTGTGTGTGTGTGTGAACCTGCCCAGGAGCTTTTGGATGAATATTGTTTTGGGTAGGTGTGTGTGGGAGTAAGACAGACCACACAGGATATGCCCAGCCTTGACATTGTGGCTCATGCACTGAAGAAACTCAAAGCACTGTCTACAGTTATTTTTTAGGGTATGTCTACACTGCCCATGTTATAGCGCGGCCGTGGCAGCGCTGTGACGTGGGCAGTGTAGTCACGCTTTATCTCCGGGGGAGAGCTCGCCCGGCGAAAAAAAATAATCACCCCGAACGGGCGGTGGTAGCTTTATCGTCGGGAGCCAAGCACTGTCTACAGTGGCGCTTTTCAGCACTAACACTTTTGTCACTCAGGGGTGTGTTTTTTCACACCCCCGAATGACTAAAGTTTTAGCGCTGAAAGTGGCAGTGTAGCCACAGCCTTAGAGTGCTGGCACAAGCCCCACTATCCCAAGTCTGTTGACCCAGACTGGGAGGCTTGCTACTGCAGGCTGTAGAGTAAACAGATACTAAGGTCACAGACAAGAAAAAAGACAAGAAAAGCCAAGCAGGAGTCTGTAAGCACAGGGTGACCCAGGCAAAAGCTAGAGAGAGTGCTTTTGGGTCTGGTGGTGCCTAAGGAGGCATGGGGACTGTAAGCTAAGAATCTGCTTCTTTTTGTTCTTGGTTCCGTCTGCATTCAGACACACAGGACTTTGCATGTTCCTTGTGAGTCAACAAGACTGCACCAAAGAAATACTTATCAGCAATTTCTACTCCCAACTGGAACTATAATTTCTACTCTCAGGGTACCCAACTTTGCTTATCCACTCAGGTCAAAAGGGGCAACAGTATACAGAGAGCAGCAGAGAAACTCAGAGCCACCTGCTCCAATATCACAAGCCCCTACATACTTCCACTAGTGGAAAATCTCTGTTAACAGTTGATAGCATTAAGTGTTCACTCTCCCTCTGGGCCTTCAACCACTGGAGGGTGATATCACCCACACAGACCTACAGGTCAGTTTACATTCCCTAGAGGGCAGTGATGTGCACATACCCCAGTAAGTCTATCCCAGTAAGCAGATCCCAGTAAGCAGGCATTTCCCCAACTTTAAAAACCAGGACGGAACTGCTGTTTAACCACAAGTTGAATCAAACCCATCCCAGTTACTTACCCTGACCTACTCCTGTTTTATAAGGTAATAGTCACTCCACAGGCCCTGTGGAATCGCCTCTGCCCATGGGGGAGCATGGACGAGACCAGTTACACCTGTAGTCAGCTCTGACAACAGCACAAAACCAGTAAGGGAAATGCTTGCCTGTTGTAAGAGAAGAGGTCACTTGGAGCTCTATATAAGGAGATTGAAACCAAAGGGATGCTGGGGGTTTCTTTACAGACACGGTGGAGCAGGGGAAAGATCCTCAGAATATCTGCCAGCTTTCTTTGCAAATGCCCAGTTGTGGGCTGTGCTAGGCCCAGCTGAATTGTCGATGAGTCTGACACAGCTCTGCAATCCCCTCCCTCATTGCAGAAATGGATAGTAGTCAGAAAAGAGCTGGATGGGTGCTTCAGATAAAGCACTGATTATACAGCAGGAAACCTTGGATGACAAGGTTTATGGGGGAGGAGAGAGAGACTTGGCCAGTCCAGGCTACTTCTTTGCATAAAGCACTCAGCCATGACACAGTCCTACATTTCATATCCTCACTAATGATATTCCTTCCTCCTCATTTACTGCGATCAGCATAGGACATGTCTGCTGCAGGCAGTTACAGCAGGGGGCAACTGCTGCTTGTCTCTGTTGTATTTGACTGACAAATACAACTAGTAACCTCCATGTGCCTTAGCAGACTCTGTCCTTGCCCTCGATTAACAGGTGGTTGCCAGAGCCATGATCCACAAGTGCCTCTGTCCTTCAGAGTCGGATATAAACACTAATGAAAGGGACTCTTCACCACTACACCAGAAGACATGGGTACCATTTGTGGAGCATCCGCTACTACTGCCAGCTCTGGGATCTCCCCTCTAGCTGATGAGCACTGTGCCTGTTATTGGATGTATTCTGTTTTCCAGGGCTTGACCTTTATTTACATTCAGACACACCAAAAAGCTTCTTGACAAACATGTTTTTAATAATAATAAATAATAATAATACAGCATGTTCAAATGTCCTCCCACAAAAACCAAACAAAGCCAGCTTTTCAAGACTCAATTACCAAAAAACGCCACTATGTCACAATTAGCTGCAATAGTGTGGAATGAAGAGCACAGTTAGGTCATAGGGCACAATAGGTGCAATGTCTCTGAAGCACTGGTCTGTGTCAGTCTAAACAGGCCATTGGAATGATCTGGAGCCAAAGATACTTGACTAGATGAGCCATTGATTTTTCTGTCTGCTAAAGGTATAGAATGATACATCTTCATGTAATAAGCAGAGCAAAGAAACCAGCACTACCCATATGTCAAAATCCCTTTTGCTTTAGCAGTTATAGCACCGAGAGTCTCTAGTGAGGGGAGACCTTCTCACTGTTCAATTCACAGGCCCATCCCAACCGGCTCAGGTCTGCAAATCTAGGCTGTAAACCTCACTGCAATTGACTCTCATGGAGGATTTCACTGTTTCAGCTAGCTCTGGAACACTGCAAGAATAGCTTTTCATATATTGTTTTCCACACTCAATTCTGGCCCAAACCATAAAATACCAATGCAGCATGAGACCTGGCCCTTTCCCCTCAGAAAAAAAATAACCCAGATCTTTGCAAATCACAAAATGTTTAAAGTTTTGTAAGGGCTTTGAAGGAAAGCTTGGATCCGTTTTTATGTGAATGGTGTCCCGCGTCCCTAACAGCATCAGTGTTAGGCCTGGTCTACACTAGGAATTTATATCGGTATTAAAAAAAAATGTACACCCCTGAGAGACAGCTAGACTGACCTAACCCCAGTGCAGACAAGAATTCTTCCACTGATCTAGCTACTGCCTCTTGGGTAGGTGGATTACTTCTGGTGACAGGAGAAGTCCTACCTACGCCAACGGGAGTATCTACACTGAAACGCAAGAGCAGTGCGGCTGCAGCAGTGCTGCTGTCGTGTTTTAAGTGTAGACATACCCTTAGAATGCCTTGAGTTAAAATCACCCCCCCACACACATTGCTCTTTCCCCCCCATTCACACAGTCATCTTGATAGTTCAGTCTCATCATAAAAGCAGCAATCTCTCCTTCGCCATACACACATCTCATTATCCATCCTTAGTATACGGCTTGAGTAATGCAATTTACTTCAATGTCACCAAGAGAGACATCCTCCTCTGGGACTGTCATTACCATAAACCACAATCTGTTGCCAATTTGTTTTTAAAAAAGGGGGTGGATAAGGCCATATAAACTTCTTTATAAACAAAGACAAAGCGCTTTGTGGCCCCATCTCACTTTATTCTGGTTTTAGCAGTCCCCCTGCTACCGCTCTTTCCCCCTCACTGTGCTCCGCTTTGCATTTTGCCTCCCTCCATGTTTGTCTTTCAATGCGCCCACCATTGCAAAGTGTTGCCACTGCCCATCTGTTCCTGGGTTTGTGGGAGCTGTGCACAGCCATTTCCCCAGCATGTTTCAGCTAAGCAGCCCTTTTCGATGGGTATGGGCATGTCTGTGCCAAGTCCAGCCAGACCTCCCCAGAGAGCTCTCAGAGCTAGCAGATGATGGATGTGACAGTAAAACAAGGCACCAATGTGCATGTGTTTGTCTTGCCTGAATGGACTACCTCAGGCTGTGATCTAATAATAGCGCAGCAGCTTAGCAGAGTTAAGCCAGACAGTAGATTGTAAGGTCTATGGGGCAGGGACTGTCTTTGTTATTTGTCTGTTAAGCGACTAGCACAATGAGGCCTTGATCCTTGACTGGGGTTCCTTGGCACTACTGTACAATAAATAATATGTGGGTGAGAAAGGTCAAGGGAAAACTCAAGGTGCTACAAGAAGTGGCGAGGGGGACAAGTAGGAGGATGTGATGGAGGGTCTGGGAACCTGTCTGTAATTCATATTATTTCACAAGGGAAAAGCTGCTTGGAGCAGAAATAGATAAAAACGAAAGTTTTAAACCACAGGCCAGAAGAAGTGGGGACCTGAGCTGACGGAAGACTATCTGGAATGCAGCCTGGGAGTTTGATCTTTCAAATGCTGAAGTATGCTATTAATCATCGTTATGGGTCTTTGGGCTTGTCTGCCCTTACAGCGCTGCAGCTGCGGCGCTTAGTGAAGATGCTACCTATGCCAATGGGAGACCTTCTACTGTCAGTAGGTACTCCACCTCCCCGAGAGGCAGTAGCTATGGCCATGGGAGACGCCCTCCCATCGACACAGGGCTGTCTACATGGGGGGCGGGGGGGGGAAGGAAGAGGTTGGTATAACTATGTCACTCAGGGGTGTGGATTTTCCTGAGCAACGTAGTTAGGATGGTGTAAGTTTGTAGTGTAGACCAGAGGTTCTCAACTGGGAGTACACGGCTCCCTGGGGGGCCGTGAGTCCTTTCAGGGGGGCCGAGGGGCCCCACGGCTGAAACCCAGTGCCGAAGCCGTGAGCGGCATGGGGCTGAAGCCAACTCCACCCCCAAAGCCAGGAGTGATGCAGGGCTGAAGGCCCCTCCCCTGAAGCCGGTAGCGGCACGGGGCTAAAGGTGGTGCTTCCCCCCCCCCCCCCCCCCGAAGCCGGAAGCGGCGCGGGGCTGAAGGCAGCGCTCCCTCCCTGAAGCCAGGAGCGGCGCGGGGCTGATGCCGGTGTAGCAGAGCAGTTTTTGCCACAACCCTGGCACCCCCACCAGCTCTCCGAAGCTGGAAGCAGCGCGGGGCTGAAGCCAGGAGCCCCAGCGCCCCCCCACCCCAATGAAGCTGGGAGCCACACTGTGAGCCCCCCCCCGCCCATACACAGCCCCTAGCTACCGCCTGCCTGTACCCTGAGCTACTTCTCTGCCTGCACACATCCCCTAGCTACCCCCTCCCTGCACCCTAAGCTGTTTTCAAACTTTTTGAACTGAGTCTCCACTTTGAGTTATATTTTTTGGTTGCGTTCCCCCACAGCCCAGACAGGCTGGGTGGCCTCCTGAGTGAGTCAGGGGGTGAAGGTGGCATTCCCTCTCTGGACCCCACTGTGCAGAGCTGGCTCGAGCCCCACTGGTCCTTCCCCCCAAAATAGAAGTAAAACTATGCCTATGCCCAAGGGTCCCCACCCCTGGCCTGGAGCCCTGAGTTCCCCCACCCCCACCGCTGGGCCCTGGAATTTTTATAGCATGTTGAGGGGGGCCTCAGCAAGAAAAAGGTTGTGAACCCCTGGGGCAGACCAAGGCTGTGTATCCTCAAAAGGCCATCTCCAATGCAGTGGGCATCCACATTTGTGTGTGTGTTTAGGTGACTGGAGAAGACCGATTTGGAAAGTGAGGCTAAACGGCCCTGGCCCAAGAGAGGCATTTCTGGATGCAAGCTGACCCAGATGGAAGGGCTTGATAGGAGATTTCAAGACACACAAAGGGGGTTAGTATCTAGTCAGGAAGTGATGCTGACAGGCTGATCCCAGGGGTCAGAGAGGAGATTGCTTTCAAGGGTATTTAAGCTATTCCCTTTTTTCCCCTCTATGACTAAACAGAACATGCCTTATCTCATTTGGTTTATGAGACGTGTAAATCTGGAGATGTTAAACAAATGATTTCTTTTGTTTTAATTCTACATTGTCTCGGTTTTTAATCAATCTTGTTTTTATTAAGATTGTCTGGGTAATTACAGCAGTCGTCATCATGGATCAGAGAACCCGGTGACCTCTAAGAAGAGGTGTTGAAGGGTAGAGAGTTTCTGGAACACACAACCTATCTCTCTCTCTCCCCCCACCTCCCGCACTGGTGTCTGTTTCCAGTGAATTGCATTGCAGTCAGGGTGCAGTGGATGAACACAAGAGAAAGACCAATGCACCAAGCAGGAGATGAGGGTTGGTAGTAGTGCTAATCAGACTGAACAATGACCCAGCCTGGGGCTGGGGAGGTGGCACTGTGCCATTGGAAGCACTGGTCTTCCGGTGGAGGCAAAAGAGGATTATGCCATACGATTATTGTGGCTTTATAATGTTTGTATACATTTTATCATGAATTATTTACAGCACTCCTTGTGCGTGGGAGGGCTTCTAAAATGTACAATTACCAATAAAATTCTGTGATTGTTAGAGAGATCCAAAAGGCACTTCTGACATGAGAAAAAGTGCTGTATCCAAATTCGGGGGAGGGTTACATTTTGCTTCCCTAAATTCCACCTGCAGTTTCAAGAGGGTCTGGGATTCTCCTTCATTTCTTCCCTTAAATTGTTGGGTAGCTTTGTTATACAGCTGCTGTATTCCACCCCACTGGTGGGGAAAATGATCCTTGTGTCTATATAGCCCATAAAGATATAGGCCATAAAGCACTTTGCAATGAAAGGTGCTATAGACACCCATGATTATCAAAGCGTGATCACACACCACAGAAAGCCACGTGGAGCCTCTTTCTCTGTTGCCTTGCATCTGTGTAGTCATTCCCCGGCTGCGTAGCATGGGTGTAAAACACATCTGCTCTTATTTGGTAGTGTTTGAAAGTCCACTTCAGGCAGATATAAATGACTATGTAAGGTCCACGGCAAGGAAGAATCAGGGGCCTTTGTGTTTATAAGAAAATCCCACCCTTTGGCTATGCAAGGAGATTTGGGAATCTCTCTTAAGGGCAGAAAACTGCAGAACAACTAGAAACAGACATTGCCCAGCACTGCGCTTCTCATTCTAACTCCTGTCAGGGCATGACACTGTTGTTGACTACCAGCTCGTCTTCGTACAGGAAGCCCCAAAGCATCATATGGCTTTTTACATCAAGAAAAAAAAATCACATTCCAACCCTCTCAAAAAGAACTAAATGATACTAAAGAGCTTGTTAAAGGGAAACAGCCAGCACTAAAATTATATTTTAAGTCATTTCCTACAGCACTGATACCAACATAAGGGTATTTAAAAATTAATCAGCTAAAAATCTAATTGACTTTTCCTCACTGATGATGTTTGTTTGAGCTTTGCATTTCACTCCACAGGGGCAGCAAAACTGGACTGATCAGTTTCAATTCCTGGAACTCATGGGCCAAGTCTAGGATGGAGAAAACTATTCAGTTAACTCAGGGGTTCTCAAACTGGGGGTCGGGACCCCTCAGGGGGTTGCGAGGTTATTAAATGGGGAGTTGTGAGCTGTCAGCCTCCATCCCAAACGCTGCTTTGCCTCCAGCATTAATAATGGTGTTAAATACGTAAAAAAAAGTGTTTTTAATTGATAAGGAGGGGTCACACTCAGAGGCTTGCTATGTTAAAGGGGTCATCAGTACAAAAGTTTGAGAAACACTGAGGCTACGTCTTCACTACGGGGGTGTGTGTCGATTTAAGATATGCAAATTCAGCTACGTGAATAGCGTAGCTGAATTCGACGTATCCAAGCCGACTTACCCCGCTGTGAGAACGGCGGCAAATCGACCTCCGCGGCTCCCCCGTCGACAGCGCTTACTCCTACCTGCGCTGGTGGAGTACAAGCATCGATTCGGGGATTGATTGTCACGTCCCGACGAGACGCGATAATTCGATCCCGGAGAGATCGATTTCTACCGTCCGATTCAGGCAGGTAGTGAAGACGTAGCCTGAGTTAACTTATGTCTCAGAACTGTAGTTAAAAGGGAACTCTGTAAATGAGGTGTGAAGTACATTAAAGTTAGCTGCTTTTTGGGTTTCCAACAGTACTAGGGAAAGGTTTATATACTTAAAAAACCTGATTAATTCACTTTTCTTTTCTTATGAGGCTTTGTTCTCTCTTCCCCTCCCCTCTATATTTCATTTATACATACACATATGTATATACACTAAGTGGTGTGTGTGGGTGCGTGTATCTACACCCACCCACCCACCCAACCACACAGAGCAAGGGATGTAAACTCAATCGATAGGGCCCCCATTTTAAAGATGCCAGATCCACATGCAAGGCTCTGCAAGTGGCTCATATTATTCAAAATTCATACATACAAAATAATAGTTTTTTTTCTTCCTTGTAGTTGTCGGGGTGGGACACTACTCCTTACAGTCCTGGATCCTTAAAATCTACCTACAATGCAGGATCAAGGCTGTCTTTTTTTCCAGGGTCACAGTGTTCAATAGAATTCCCCCTGCAGGGCAGTTTCTAAGCACTCCAAGAACTGTATAGTTGGCACCTGATGGTAGCTCCATTTTGGTAGACTAGGGAGGGAAGACAAGGGGATCAAGCAACACTCCGTTCATTCAGTCACCCTCTACAAAATCCCCCTCAGATTTCTTGAACCTCTTAAAAATGCACCAGTGTGGGACCCCGTGAATCATGCAAGCTCATACCATGTGCTGATTCTCCTCATCTCTCATTCCCCAAACTGTAGTCATTTATACTGCAGTAAACAGTACATTAGCTACCAGACAGCTCCTAATCTGTCATCCTTTTTGTTAGGATCCACTCTATCTACTCAACAGATGAGGCTCCTTGAAGAGACTTCCCCTTTTCTAATGAAGTGGCAGACGAGTAACATGGCTCACTGTCTGCGCTCTGAAGTCAGGCCAGGACCAAAATAAGGTTACAGCATCTAACCTCCTGGGTCAGCACCCCCCAGCCCTGAACAAACGTTCTCAGCAGCACAGGTGGACTGACAGCCCTCTCTCCATAGAGCAGGTATGACCAGGGCAGTGGCAGGGCAAGCTTCCCCAACACCCTCCCCATCCCTCACTGGGCTCCCTTGCAGGGTCAGAGAGGAGCTTAGTCTCCAATGCCCAGTCAATCCTCACTTTCTGCTGAGCTTGCCAACACAAAGGGGACAAACAGGGCCACTGGAATTGGGGATCTGTGCATGTGAGAGTGCACTACAGACAGCGCTTGCCTGCGAATCAGACTGAGACCCTGATTAATTGCATACAGGCTACTAAGCACTATTTAGTCATTGACTACAATCAATTACATTCATTCTGACCTGTGAAAGACTCCATAGCCTTTCACCGACAATGCAATACCCTGGCCTGTTCTCCCGGTGTGTGTTGTTTTAAAGATGCACTGTTGCCTCTGAATTGCAACAGGTATATGGAATAACTTACTGCTGGGGGAGTCTCAGACTACGTCATTCAGTGACAGGGACAGAGCCCATATTTCCACAGGAGAATTCTAGTTGAATTGCTCAGTTATCCATCTCAGGTTCTTGCATGGCCCCTGTAATGAGGTATATTGGCCCTCTAAGAGTAGAGAGGGCCAAAAAACACCGTTCCAGGAAGCTGATGCTAAAAAAGGCCCGGGAAATGGCCTGGTAGTGGGATGAGAGGAAGTGGTCCAGGGGAGTTGTTAGTTGGACGGGGAGAAAAACCCAGGGCCCTGTCCCAGAGCCTGGGATCAGGAGCTCTGTAGTGTAATGCAGGGCTCCCCTCTCTTCCAGGCAGAGGGAAGGTGCTCTCTGGAGTAGGGCAGTATACAGACAGCCTTCTCCCTCAGAACACGGGAGACACTGGTAGGAGAAGGAAGCGAGAGCCAGAATGCTGAGCTCCACAAAGAAATGGCTATGAGTGGCAAACCTGTGAGGAACAGAGGCTGGCAGAAGAGCTCCATGTGGGTGGCAGAAGAACCAGAGATGTGTGCAAACTCTGGGGCTGTAGTGCAATGCATTTGACATTAAGGTTTATGTGGAACTGTTTGCAGTCATTAAGTGGAAGGTGTTACTTTTTAGTCATCAGGGAGACTGTGTAGAACTCATAATGGGATCCTGAAGAGGAAGCACAGAGGGAGGGTGCTCAGTAAGTGGCAGCCCCATCGCTGTATTATCTGCACACCTTGGGATCTTTAATGTATTTATCCTCACAATACCCCAATGACACAGGGAAGTGCTATTATCTTCATTTTACAGGTGAGGACCGGAGGCACAGACCGACTAAGGCTGTGTCTACACTATGGACCTTACAGCAGCACAGCTGTACTACTGCAGCTGCACCGCTGCAAGGTCTCCCATGTAGCCGCTCTACGCCAGCAGGAAAGTGCTCTCCCACCTGTATAATTAAACCAGCCCAATGAGTGGTATTAGCTATGTCGGCGGTACAGTGTCTCCTGCCGACATTGCGCTGTCCACACTAGCACTTTTGTTAGTGAAACTTTTGTTGGTCGGGGGTGTTTTTTCAAACCTCGACCAACAAGAGTGCTAATGTAGACAAAACCTAAGTGACTTATCTACAGTGGAGCAGGGAATTGAACCCAGGTCTCCTAAGCCCTAAGTTAGTGCCCTAACCACTGGACCATCCCCCTTCTCTCCAGCCAACAGCTAGTGGCATTTGTCTCTCTGACTCCCTTCTTTAGAGAAACAAAAACTTTTTTTTAACTCGGAAGAATAATACATTAAGACAAAAACTCTTTCAGGTCGTTGTGCCAAGTGACTGTGAGGTCTGGATGAAGCCCTGCAGTAAACCTGAGAAAAACACTCCTCCCCCCCCCCACTAGTTTCAGAGGAGACTGAAAAAATGTGAATGCTCTTGGTGAATAAAACTGTCATACTTTGTCCTTCTACAGTGTCCTTGAGCCAAGGGTCCTCAAGCCTTATGAACATTCATTAATTTAGCCTCAGCTCCCCATTTTTCAGATTAGGAAATTGAGGCCGCCAGAATTCTTCATGCCCTCATCACCTCTCCGCTGGACTACAGCAATGTGATATACCCAGCTGTGAAACCTTCAGTATTTAGGAAATGTCAGCTACTAATAAAAGCTGCAATATATCTCCTTAGCAACGCAGGCTACCATGAGCACATAAAACCTGTCCTCCACTCTCTACACTGACTTCTTAGAGAATTTTGAATCATGTTCAAGGTCTCAGTCCTTATCTTCAAACTGCTCCATGGCCTGGGCCAAGGATACCTAAAAAACCCCAAAAGTTTAAAGCTCTGGGACGAAGACCGTGGTCGATAACTTCACTTCTCTGGCACAATGGGACCCTCAGCAGTAAGAGTAAAGCTTGTCTGCGGGAAACAGAATCTCTTCCAGGGATGCTCTGAGACTGGGGAATGAACTCTCCCAGGAGCTAATGACTATCGCAAGCCTCGCCTCTCTCCACTCTATGTGCAAGGTGCATTTCTTTGACCCTGCCTTCTGTAATATAAACACATAGCAATAGATATATTTAATTAACCAACAAAAAAACAACCACCCCAAAACTCACCACCCAACAAGACACCGCACTCCACGTGCTTCTCCCTCTGGGGAGAGCATGAAACAACAAACAACATGTGACAGATGCGTTGTCATGTTGCTTAATGCACTGCTAGAAGGTGCTCAGATACTACATCGATCAGCACGGTATCAAAACCTATATAGACTAGACTGGTAAATGTATCAGGAAAATTTGTGGCAGAGTCAGGAATAAAAGCTAAAATCTCCCAACTCCAGTTCTATGCCTGAATCTCGAGAGCAATCTTTCTCCGTAGCAGCAGTAAGCTCCAAAATGTCATGACTGACATTTCCAAGGGATAGCAAGTGCCAAGGCATGTTGAACTTCACCCTAAGTCCATAGATGGTGCTGACAATGTATCAAAAGTGTAGCTGAGAAAATTTCTGAGACCTTCCTCCATGAACAACTGCATGGAGAGGAGCTTTGATTGGGCTCCACTGAAAGGTGAAGGATGACAGCTCCTGACAGAGGGACCTTAGGAGCAGCCAAACCTGGGAAGAAGGGTTCAGCTGAATTGCTGTTTCATTATTGTTAAAGCCAAAACGCAGGAAGCAGATGAGCATGGACTATATAGCGCGTGGACTTTGTTGTGTCAGAGCAGTTGGGAAAGACACCTGCTCACACTTAGACCATATGGTCTCCTCATTTTCCTACTTAGCGTCCGTATATAAAGCAGGGAGAGTGCCCGTGATGAGCAGCTAAGCATGGATGCTAGGATAAGGATGTCATGGCACATCTGAGCTGCATCAGCTAAAATCCAGTGCAGTCAGGCCACAAGGAGAGCAGCTGCAGGCCCACAAGGGTTTGCAAAACTGTGACCTTCCCAACATGCAGATCCACCTGGAATTTGAGAACAGAAAGAAAGCAGACAGTTTCCATGCAGGCTGAGAAGTGCAACAGAACCACATAGTTGGCCCTATCTATTTTTAATATTCCTATACAGGGCTTTGCTATCCTTTAGACCTTGCCATTGGGGCATACATTCCAAGCAACTTCACATCAATATCAACCCTGAAAGGTATTTTGGGACCGTCTAAAATGTCCTGCAACTGGAAATGGGATTGTCCCATGAAGAGCAGGATGGACCTAAAGAAACCTCAGGCAGGCCCCTTCTACGCCACTGCATAATGCCCAGTCTGGATGCTTAAGGATGTTTTGAGAGCAGAGTCTGAGGGCAAAGGGTAGTGGGAAACAGTCCAAGACCTTCAACAGATTATCACAGAGATACTGCACCAACTCTACACTAGGCACTGTGTCAACTTTTCGGGGCAAGGGCTTTGTTTTTTTAGTGTCTGCAATCTCCCCCATTCATAGTAAATTCCTTGGTATTACCCTAGGGAAAAGGTCTAAGTGTCTCACAGTCTCCCACCCCACCAGCTGCTCTTCCAGCCACCAGGCAGAGCTACCAATCCAAGCCACCAATCTGCTCCAAAACCAATAATACTTAGTGCTCCTTTCATCTGCAAAGGAACTTCAGGCACTTTAAGAACATTAAGCCTCATAAATTATTGACCTGGTGAGGTAGTGTGGTCCAGCAGATTTAGTTCATAGCTAGGAGACAGGAGCTCTTGCGTTCCAGTCCCAGCTCTGCCACCGACTCCCTGTGTATATCAATCCCTGAGCAGTGGCGTCATCCCTCATGCTTCAGTTTCCCCAGCTGTACTGTGACATTGACCTGCCTCCTGGAGAGTGAGAGAGTTTTCGTGTCTGCACAGTGCTTCAAAAATATAACACAACTGTGCATACGGACTAAGCATGCTTTATCTAGATTTGTAAAAATATAAACTGAGCGCCTACGCAGAAGCGCTAGGAACCCTTGATGTTAGTTAAAAATATATTCTAGCTGCAGCAATTTAAGGTTCCCCTCCACAAATTCCCCCCCCCAAAATCTCCACCTTTACAGTTAGTTTAAATTAGGTAGGCATTCAGACCACCCATTCTTCAGAGACACTGGCCAAATGACCTATTCTACCAGAGGTGAGGGAGGGACAGAGCCAGGAACAGAACCCTGGCTTCCAGCCCCCTGCTCTCACCACAAAGCTTCAGTCTACAAATCAGCACTTTATTTTCAGCCTTTTGGACAAAGAATATCTTTGCTTCTGTAAAACCTCTGAATTAGCTCCCCTTAGCTCTCATCTGCTTGGTGCTAACTGAGTCAAGTCTGGCTGTTAGGTTCAGCTCCTGTCAGCCACTCAGCACCTAAATCCTCCCAAAAACAAAACAAAACTCCCAAACCCCACCCAACCCTTCTTTAAAAAAAAAAAAAAAAAGACTTCTGGTTCTACCTCATCCCCTGCCACTCCATTTGGTCTGCCTCCCAGAACTCCCCATCAAACATCCTGCCTGTGCCATTCCACACGTTCAGAAACCCTCTCCAATTTCCGGGCTTGGTCAACATGCTCTCCTTGGGGACGCACATCCATGTCGTAGATGAGTTCTCCAAACCAAGCCCTCTAGAGAACCAAACCTCCCGCTTGCCCTCCAGAAGATGCTTGGGCCAGAGGCTCATTGCCAAGGCTTCTCCCATCACATATTATGGTCTGGCTGAAATCTCATCAGGAAAAAAATCCTCCAAAGATTTCATGAACATGAATCTGGTGACATTAGAGAGGCTCTTCCTGGGCTGAGACTAGCAAGGAGATCCAAACTACCACCCTAATACTTAAGGACCCTGACAGAGGCTTCCCTCCAGCAAACCAGGGATCTAGATAAGGGAATATGAAATCTGATCCACTTGCAAGGAGCTGCACTGGCCTGATGTGGGCCCAGGTGAGAAAGTTTTCCCTTTCAGGACAGAATCCTCTCTGTTCCTTTAGAATGCCTCCAGCAAACCAAAAGACATCATGAATGATTCAAAGGGACAGGCATCTTCCCACTGGGTGAGTGTGGCGAGCCTCCCAGAAGAGTCCCCAGCCCTGGACAATGTCCCTACAGCAGTGTATGGAGAGATCATACCCAACAGCTAATGCACAATCCACTTCCCCAGATGACAGCGCAGACCCAGCTCACCATTAGTTGAAGCGTCTAGCAGTGGGATGTATCTAACTGCACGCCTGATTGAATGCCTCCTCCCACCGTTCTTGGGCAATGGGGATTTTTTTTTAATGCCCTTAATGCAGTTGACACTTGTTCAAAAGGCCCTTCTCCTCCTCACTCCTGTATTATAAATGACCAATTACCTAATCTGAGGTAATGCAGGCTCTGGTCAGGGCTAATGAAGACGCGGTAGGCGAGATCCTGTTCGCAGCTCACAGTCCCATTAGGGAAGATTAATCACCTTTTAACTCACATTTCTGCATCTTGGCTCCAAGCGGTGAGAAGGCAGAGAGGGAAGCATCTATCACATTAACCAAACATCACAGCAAATGCTCTCCAGCTGATTGGCCTCAGGGCATTCCGCCCCCAACAGGAGCAGGAGGGACCCAAAGGGACGAGCAGCAGTGGCACTCCAAGGAAGCTCATGGGGTGGGAGATCGTTGCTAGGGGCCCATGGTGGAGAACTTCCCTCCAGCTAGATCCCAGACATGCACCTACAAGAAGATCATGCTGCATCTGCCTGAAGAGGAGGTGTAAAGGTGGTTAAGAGTAATGTTAGATCACTAGCAGTCACCTCACTAAACTACAGGTGTCATCTATTCAATGTAGGATGCTTGACAGGTTGAAGGGAAGTGTAGGTGAGCAGAAACAATCTGCCTAGGACATAGTAAAAGCCTAACCATTTGGTGCTACCCAGTAGGTTATGATGCCTTCAGAGATTGTCCTGGGCAGCCAAGTATTGTAATCTAAGCTATGCATTTGGAGACTATTCACTACCATAGCGTCTGAGCACCTGACAACCCTCTCTCCTCACCTAAACCAGAACAGCCCCCAGTACCATCAAGCCAGAGGTTCTGTCACTGTGACACAAAGTCCTAACACTGATCCTGGCTACCCCTGGTCTGATATTGCTCTCATGGAATGAACTCCTGGGAGTGTCACTCTGTACCTCATTCACTTCCCAGAGAAGAATACATATCTTACATGACTGGGGAGAAAGTTGGGGACTGACAGCCCTGGAAGATTTGAGTTCTGATTGACTGCAGCCTAATGCCAGATAATTACTGCAGCAGTGGAAAGGAGGGAAAGAGAATCCACATCCTATAACTGCCTTCAGCACCAGAAGGGATAGGCCTATTAAAGAAAGAGTAGCTGTATAGCGCAAACTCTTCTGATGGGCTTCTGTTGGTTGAGTTTTCTGAGTGTTGTCTCTTTCAGTGCTGTTGCCAATGTATTTTAAACCCACCAGATGGTGGCAGTGCCAGTCCCCCATTAAGAGAAGCCCCCAATCCCTTGTCCACATCAGCTTTGACAGAGGAGGACTCTCCCTTTACACATCCACGTGGCCTCCTCACACACCCACTCACCAAGCTGATTTTTCTGAGTGATAGAATCATAGGACTGGAAGGGACCTTGAGAGGTCATCTACTCCAGTCCCCTGCACCCATGGCAGGACCCAGTATTATCTTAGTCTTCACAGCTTTTGAGATCCTTCAGCATCCTTGGCTAGCCGGCAATGAGTTTCCAGCTCCTGCTTTAACATCTTCTCGTGACAGTTCTACCAGTTCAAAACATGGGAATGTAGAAGCCAAAATAATGCAGGGAATATTAACCCTGCCTCCCACCCCCAATTTGGTACCATCGGTACCTGCCACCCCCAGAGATGTCCATGATCAGAGAGGAGAAGCCAGTGCACCTCAACTGAGCCTTTGGACAGAGTGATGGAAAGAATGAGAAAGCTAATGAGGCAATTGCATTAGACTATGAGAAGTCCCCCATGGCTCCCCATCACTCCCACCCAGGGCAGAGCAGGATCCCTGCTCAGGAAATGTTCCCACGCATCTGCTCAGCACGTTTATGGGAAAGGTCTGAGGGTATTTCATGCAGATGAAAGGCGCTGTGTTGTCCTCTATTGATGTAGAGAAGAGAGACAATGAAAAATGCTGAATCAGTGTGCCTCAGCTCCGACCTGGATATCAGTCCATTAGAAGTGGGTGAGTAATTCATAACAAAATTCATTCAACAGATAATTCCTTTTGGGACTGGCTGGGAGGCAGCCTAGTGGCACTGGACTGGGACTCTGGTTCTATTCCAGCTCTGCCACAGACCGACTGGTGATCATGAACAAGTCCCTTCCCCTCTCAGTGCCTGTTTCCCTATCTGTAAAATGGGGATAATAATATTGACTTCCTTTGTAGAGTGTGTTGATATCGAAGGATGAAAAGAACGATATAAAAGTTCGGTATTATTACTATTCTTTGGCCTGTGAACAGAGCACAGTATGCACAGATGTAGTCATTAGTGGCAGTTATTCACACATTTATTCAAGGAATAATTCTTGCGCCACAGCAGATCACAGTGAATATTCAGAGTTTGCACTGTGCTAGTTACTAGCATGATTTCTGTTCCCTAGGCTGGAGGACCTTCCAGCTGGTAGCACAAATGGACACTGCTACAGTCAGACTTACAATGTGAAATGTGTGTTCAGTGAACATTCAAGCTTGACATTTGCTTTTTGAGAGGATTAGCCCTAGTAAAGCTCAAGCACTCAAGTATGTGGGAAGCAAACTCCAAAGAATCAGGAATATGCTTGGATCAAAACTGGCTTTGAACCAATATAGGTGAGCACATTTTTTCCATCATTCATTTGGCGCTGTGTGCTTACAAGACACACAGACTCCATGGTGCTCTCAGCCTTTGGCCTCTCTGCTCTGATATCATAGAATCATAGAATATCAGGGTTGGAACAGACCTCAGGAGATCATCTAGTCCAACCCCCTTAGATATCGTGAATCCCAATTAGAGCCAAACACAGGATTTGTTTTGATGGAGAAACCTGTCCCCAGTAATTGGCTTGAAACTTTTCCCCAGCCCCCCAAGCACATTCCCCACAGAAGCTACCTATTAGCCATCAGCTGGTCACAATGGTTAGCTATTGGCCTGGGCCAGATCTGAAGCAGCGGATGGCTCCATTGCTAATTCCCTGAGCCATCCGTGTCCTTTCATCACTTCAGTGCAGTTTTAAACAGAAGCTCTCCTTGACAAAGCAGACTCATTGCCTGCTGCACTTGGCAGCTCTTACGATTGAAAAGACGTAGCATGGCGCCAGCAGCAAGTGCCAGAGGGGACTCAGAGCTCTGTTAAAACAAACAAACTAAGCAAAAACTACAAACAAGTGAGCGAGCAAGGCGCCAGGGAAACTTTGCTCAGTGTGTAATAGTTTAAAGACTCAGTCCCTGGAGAATTCAATTCCTTCTGCTCTGATGTGCCCTCCCGCTGTTTAACTGTGAGTTGTGTCGGCTCACAGCTGCTGCTCTCGGCAGGCCCTGGGCTGCCATCAGACAGAGGCACATCTAGAAGATGAGAGGCCTTTCCCCCGCCACTTGAAATGGCAGCCCCTGAGTCCGGGTGGCAGAGCAGTGGATGGAGAAAGTACTGGCCTAATGCAGATTTCCTAACAGAATGAGCCAGGGCAAAAGCCAGACCCAGCTGCAGCTGCCGGTCAGTCAGATGAGATGTCCCCAGGCTGATGTTTACGCTGAGTGCAGAATGCAGAAGAGTTTACTGGGTCGGGTGCCATGTGGATCCGAACCAGAGCACCAGATCCAAAACCCCCTTAAACTTGGGGGGGAAGTTTTCACCCAGATCCTGGCCCTCATCTCAAGGCTTGGATCCTGCTCCAAGAGATGGATCAGAACTGGAATGCCATAGCCAAAACCTGCTCAAACTCTCGGGGCGCATCCTGATCTAGTTGTGCATTCTGTGACTCAGCCCAATCTCTACATGATAATCATTAGATATTTCAGTACAATATCAAGCAGAGGTTAATGTGCTAAGAACCACACCCTTTGGGGCGCTAAAGAATGTCCCTGCATAATCAGGAAACACTCTCAAGTTGTTATCTAAATATCCACAGATACTAAATTCCAAAACACTAAGCCTTAATTTACAGCTGTTGTACTAAAATAGGCATAAGACATCCATGTGCAAGGTGCTCTGGGACATACTGATAAACCCCACAACAATGCCACTCAGCCCTGGTTTAGCACTAGCACATCGCGGCACTGCCAAGTTCACACTTCAGCAGAGGTGTGGGATCGACGGAGAAATCACCAGGGGAACAGCCTCCGAATGAAGGAAAAACACCTGCCCGAGCAGATTGAAGGGTCTTTTAAAACAGAGCTGTTGGTTTTAAGCCTTAGTTCTGGGGTAGGGAGTGAGGGTCAGGAAGAGATTTGTGTTCTCATTAGGTAATTAGCGGTGACTTCAAAAGCTTGCTAGAGGCTCTGAGATGGAAAACTCCTCTTGCCCTAGAGAAGATGCATTACACAGCATTTACCGTGGTTATTTACAGCACAGTCCATCGGATTAATGGCTGCCTGGTAGAAAACTGTAGATTCAGGAGGTCAGGTCCAAATGAGCCCTGAGCTAAGTGAATAACCTTTGCAACAATGATGGAAACTGTCGTTATTTAAAGAAATGCCATCGAGTTTGTTTAAGGCCCGAAGTTTCAGGTGCATGGAATGTGAAGGTTGAAGAAAACCTGACAGGACAATGACTTCACTTGCTCTGCAACAACTCCTCCTCTCTCCTGAGTGCTGCAAACCCAAATCTTACAGCATCATGCTACAGTGCAAGAACCAGAAAGCCAAACCATAAACAGGAAGTGAAAACAGCAAATCCAGTTTCACTGTCCAAACTGAGCAAAGTGCAGACAAAAAACAAACCACATCAGCAGTGAGAAGGAAATCAGGAGTCTTATCCCAAGAGGTGCTGAGATCTGCTGCTATTGACTTTGCTGGGCATTGTGGGTGCTCCACCACCTGCCAGGACCAGGCTCTAAAGAGTTTAAAAACAAAACAAAACACTCTTTTCAACCCCCACTTATGCAGGTAAGGATTTGTGGGTTTTTCCCCATTATGGGGCCCCTGGAGGGTGGAAGGGAAGACAAGTAAGATAGCAGATTGGTGGCAGCAGAAAGATAGGAGAGCAGAAGGACAAGCACTTTGGAAATGCTGAGAACAGGGGCAGTAGAAGAGGTGGAGAAAAATTATTCACTACCGAAGCATCAGGAAATGAGAGGTAGCTTTGTGATGATACCAAGTGTGTGTGTAGTATAGCGGAAACAGCTACAGCTATCACAGGGATGTTATCTCGGGGGATTGGAAACGGGATCTGGTCTTTCACCTCTAAATGACTGGCTTGAATCCAGCCACAAGGCTCTTCTGTGAAATGAGTTGGTGCTATCCATCCAGTTCCTAGAAAACAGGTGGCCAGGCCACTAAAAACCACCCTCCACAGAGACACTCATTGGTTCTGTTATCAACCATCTCAGTGACAAGGTCAAGTATTGAATGGACCATAGACAATCAATTCTCTTTTACCCATGGAAGTTGTCCCTCTCTGTGAGGGTGACACACAATGGTAGCAGCCCAAGTGGAAATTCCAGTAGACTACATTTTATCTCTGTGTTGGCTTCTAAGGATCAATCTCTGTTTATTTCTACTGGAAAGTCAGTAGCTGCAGGAGACCAGTGTTTCTCTCTTCCAAAACCTAGTTGCAAGCTGGATCCAGTTGAAAACTGTTTAACAGGAATTTCCCAGGGAAGTGGCTGTGTGTTGGGGAAACTCAGAACTGCCACTGATTGTGCTTTACCTGCTCTGTGGTTGGAGGATTTCGTCCCTATGGCTGCACCTTCGTCACCACTAAAATTCTTTGGGAAAAGAAAAAAAAAGTCAATTTGTGTGACTAGACAGACCCCCACAACACAAGAGGTGCCTGCACTGTTCTGCTTTTCTGTTTAATAGAGCATTTCCCAAAATGTAACATCTCAGAGAAGCCTTCTGTGGGTTTCCTAAGCCCTCATAAGTGATGGCAAAGCCACAGAGTTGGCTAGGCAAGGAAGGAAAATGGAAACTGCCGAGGGCTGTACACTGCCTGAGGTGATTTCGGAAAACCTCTTTGTGGGATTAATTTGGAGAGGAGAAAAAGGCAGCCGGAGAGAAATAGATTCTAACTTCATTTCAGTCTGCTCCTTTCAACTATTCACCAAGGACCTGGGAAGTCAAACGATGCACTGTGGACAACCTGCAGGACCACAGCACCATCTAGTGGGAGTGAGGAGACCAAGCACTTCAGCACTTGAGACACCTGCTGCTTGGCTTTTCAGCAGCCCCCTCTTCTAACAAATCTCTGTTGAATTTGTGCTTTATTAAAAATAATGTTCATTGCAGATCTATAAAGAACGAATGAACAAACAACTCCCTATTTTTATCTCCCAAACTCATCACTGTTAACATAAACACTGGGGGCCTCTACATAAATAGAGACGCGTGGGCAGAGAACCATCTGCAATGAATGTTACTTGCCATCAGTCCTATTGTAGCTGTGAGCACCCTCTTGTTGCAGGCCTTAACCTACTGTAGTTATGATGAGCACTATCACCAGGCCTCAAAAGCATAACCCTGTCAAACTTTGAGCAGTCCTCCAAATTGAATCAGCCCCGGGGATTTTCATCTTCCTCATCCAAAAAGAAAAAGGGCCCTTTCGAGTTAGAAGGGAGAGCTGGAGAGAAACCCCAGAGGTACATTGTCGCCCTCCACAGTATTGGCTATCAGCACTACAGGTGTCCCTGGATGAAGTGTTACTGAGTGGCAGATATTGCCTGGTTCACTCCCTCCCCCTCAAACTACCTGGACAGAAATGTGAACTTCCTGCCACTAGCAGAGGTAGTTTTGAATGACTAGCTTGGTGTTCTCTCAGGCACTGGTCTTTGGGTTGAAATTTACCCCACTGTAGGAGGTGCGATGCACCAGGTAAAACTCCTGCTAAGGGCTTAAGCATAGGCCCTTGTGCTGGTGTAGGGTGACCAGACAGCAAATGTGGAAAATGGGGACAGGAGGTGGGGGGTAATAGGAGCCTATATAAGAAAAAGACCCCAAAATCAGGACTGCCCCTATAAAATCAGGACATCTGGTCACCCTATGCTGGTGTTATACATGGAAAAGAATTTGGCCCTTTCTGCTGCATCCCAAACACTCTGTAAGAGTCCAACAAACTTTCTCTACCCACAGAAAGGTTCAACAGCCATCTAAGTTCTGGCATGAAGATCTGAGATAGCTTTTATTTCAGCCTGAGCCCCAGAAATTGGCTTCAAGGCTAGGGCCTCAACATGTTCCTTGGTGCTATGTCCATTCTACTTTAAACGAACTGAGCAATGGGTCTTCCAAAGCACTTCCCTGCAGAGGCTACTTCAGAGCCTGGTGGATGCCCCTGTTAGGGCATTTCCTCAGATACATCTGAACTTCCTTGCACTTTATAAGAGTTTATATGAGAGGCATTTCTAATGAGCAGGCACAGGGCCATCCTTAGGATTTATGGGGCGTTATGCAGTATTATTAAACTGGTGCCCGCGGACCCCCAGAAGAACCCCCCCCCCATTGCTGACACACACTGAGCTTCGTACGCAGCAGACACTGTGGCAGCCTGGGCTCGCAGCCTGGTAGGGGAGAGGGGAAGCAGGAAAGGATACCGAGCCGCCCGGCCCACCTCACAGCAGCAGAGAATCACAGCTCCTCGCAGAGACCCCTGTACCCTCTACCTCATGCAGAATGAGCCGCACCGGCGCATTCGGCTCTGTGAATACGGCCCCTGCCTAAGGGGACTGCAGGACGCGCTTGGTGTGTGGGAGCTGACCTGCTCTTACCTGCTGTCCCGGTGGTGCCCCAAAGTTTTGGGTGCCCTACGCAGCCGCGTATGCTGCGTATGCCTAAGGACGGCCCTGAGCAGGCATGAGCTGAACGACACAAACCTTCAACCTCACACACCACCACATTATGCTGGTCTGAATGTACTGGTGCAGGTTTTGATGTTGACAGCACACAGAGTGAACCTACTCTTGCAAAGGGCAGGAGAAAAGAGAGAGAGATACTGCTGATTTGCATACATTATATGTAACTCACTATCCCCAGTACAAACTCCTACCATGAGCTGGGGCTAACCAATGGGAAGCATGGGGAGATCTGCCTCACGTCACCTCTCATTGTGAAGGCCCTTGTAACCCCACAGAATGTGAAGTATTGTTAGGGAATACACCAAGCAACAGACTATCTAGCTGTGGGATGGAGTGTGTTGAATACACAGCAAAGTAGTTTGTATTTGAAAAACAGAAGTGCTCTTTAAGCATACAGTACTATTATTAGCATTAGCCTTCATGCATTGACTAGGTGTTTGTGTAGATTTTCTGGACTGAAAAATTACAGGATTGGAAATATAACTCACAACAACAGTGCGTGGTCCTTATCCCTCATCCACCATGAAATAGCTGGACTGCCTACAGAGGTTTATGGAGCTGACACTGCCTGTCAAACACTAGCTCTCAGAACTTTAGCTCAAAAGCAGTGTAAATTCATGGCTTTAGATTCAGAGGTCCTGGGTTCAATCCCCAGATAACCCACCAGAGCATCGTTACCAAAACCAAGCAGAGAAAATAATCTGTTGATTTCAGCATGGGAGCACTCAAGGCTCCATTGAGCACTCTCCCTGGTTTAGATTCCTAAACTCACTCCTGAACCACAAATACTCATCAGGGCTGACAATCTGCATTCCTAGGTGGAAGAAATCTGACTATTGAAGCCTCAGATATTTAAAAAAACAAAACAAAAGCACAGTGATAGATCCCTCTGCAGCATTGAGTGGTCTTCCCCTCCCCTGTGGGAAAATCAGTGGCAGATGAACTATTAAAAGACACAGATGCTTCTTCGGGACCTACAAACTGCATGACTGATGGCCTGTGATATCTGCCATCCATCTTCATCATTTGCCTGAGATCAGCAGGGCAGAGATGTAGCAGGCAGAAGGTCATTTACTCCAATTTGGGGGTGGGGGGGAAGCTATGACAGATAGTTATGGGAAGCCAGCAAACTTGACACCAGCTTTGCAGTGGCCAAGCTATGCAATTAAGGTTCAAAGCAGAGGCAGGAGAAGAGGAGGAGAACTCTGACCATGTTTCTTTTAAGACGACAGGCCAGACAGTGTTTCTTTAACAGAAAGAAACAGTTTGTGTTTGGCAGGTGTATTATTAACACTCGAGTCAAATAAAGTTATTCTAGTTCTGGGGTTTGGCTACAAGACCTAGGAGAGCTCCTCAACTAAACCAAATCAGCAATTATTCCCATGATGGAAACGGTTGTTGCTAAGAAGGCCCGGTACAAACTCACCCTCACTTAGTTACCCTTTGCTCTCTCATGGAAGGAGCTATTCACTGCCTCAGGTCTCAGTTTTGCACCCCCGAAGCTCCAATACTGGAGTGCGCCTAATCCCATATAGTTATGGGACAGCACTGCAGGTACACACTTGTCAAAGTACTACATACGTCTTGTGACCTGCAATGTTATGCAGCTCATCTTAATGCAGAGCATTAGAGGGTCTCACAAGGATTCAGACCTAAAAGCTGACAGGTGATCTGTAATGAACCTATGGCTCAGTAAGGTACAGGGTCGGCTCCTTCACATACCCACGAACAAAGCTGCGTTTCTATTAACAGTTCTCTGCTGCAGACAGCTATTGTCACTCATTTCATTATTTCATTCTTGCCTTATTGCTGATGAGCTGAAAGGACAAAGAAGAGATCTCTCTCTTCAGTGTTTGGTCCATGAGGGAAGTTCTCCGTGCTGTAGAGAATCTTTACATGGGTTACTGGAAGTCCCACTCTCCAGTCCCAATTTTTCTCAAGGCACAGCTTCTCTAAGCAGTGAAACACCTCCAGACAATCAAATCCATCCAAAAGCCCTCCCCCCCACCACAGCCCACTTCACAGGTACCCACACAGCCAACCTCAATCTGCCCCTTGGGGATCATTAGTATGATAACTGTAATTAAGATTGTGTGTCTAATCCCCAGTGTTCCACAGCTGAGCCTATTATACCAGCTCCTGGGTAACAAGCCTGTAATGTTACAGATATGTCTCCATGTACAGCTAAGCTCCACTGGAGATCAATAGGCAGCCATCTTCCAATGACAGGCAATAATTAGCGCATTAGGCAGCTTGGATAATGAACAAGAATCTCCTCCAGGACCTTTCATTTCCCTCTGCCTTAGGTTTTTCCTGTCAAGAACTTTCATCATAAAAAAGGGGAGAAAAACACAGACTGGATCTCTCTCTCTCTCTCTTACACAGACCTGGACTTACTTATGGGCTCAAGATCTATCCCAAAAAGGACAAAATTCTAGCACAGACTGTCTGTGCATGCTGGCATTCTTATGGCTTCTGGGCACAATGTTGGACCCTGCAAATACTTCATGGTATAGATTGTCCAAATTAGGACTGTGATTTTAAAAGCGATCTTTAGTCTAGTGTACAGACACTTCACTTCCTAAAAATCTGATAAAAGTCTCAATCAGATTCAGGGAGATTTTCATCTCAGTGATTCTGGTATAAATCCCAAGTAACTCTACAGAAATCAGTGGCATTACTCTGTGTTTATACTGGTGCAATTATGAACAGAATCTGGCCCATAAAAGCTAGAGATGGAACAGACCTATTTAGATCCACATCTATCCATCCCCACTGTTAGGAGTGTTAGTGATGATAATGTAGTATTCAGGCCTGTATATTTGCCTGAGAGAGAATTTTGGGTCTTGTTTGCCCATTTGACTTTTGATATTTTTATATTCTTACTAACATGTGTGAACAAAGAACAAAGACACTGTGTGTTACATCTGCCCACAAGCAGATGGGGTGATAAGAGATAGAGCTAAAGTGTTGCTGGGTAGAGTGGGAGTTTAATATACGAGCGCACATTTGAAGGACAGTTCTGCCTCAACTTTTCTCCCGAGATAAGGTCAAGCAACCAGTCGGGAGGGGCAAGGAGGAGGGAGAGAAGGTATAAGAAACACTAAAAGCCAAAGAAATGTCTAGCCCTGACTGAAACACAACCTCACTCCTTACCCCTCCCATGGGATACAAAAGAGGTGGTACTGAAGCCCCCAGACCCAGGAACCTCCAAAACAGAACATCACCATAAATTGTAAGGGATGGGACCAAGGGCTGTGCACTACAGGTATAATTATGCCTGCTAAGGAAAGGGAAACTGGGACAGTGAGAAAAAAGGCTCTACAGGCATGTAGAGCTATGGACGTGCTTGCCTGATTAACCCCAATAAACACTGCATTGACTGCACTTCGGACTTTTGGTCTTCTGCTTTCTGTCTGCGTGACAAGAACCAGGGGAAGGGTGAAGGGAAAGCCTTTAACACCCACCTGCTAGTTCAGGGTTGCTCTTTACAGGCTATTTTCCAGTCTTGTTCAGCTGCTGGAGTAAGAGCAGGATGCAGATGATTAACTTTGCGTATCTTTCCATCACCTCCCCCTCTCCAAAGTCCAGATTGTTCAGTTCCACTCCATGTGATGTCCCAGCATGCTTTATACTGGTGGCATCATAGCTAACAGAAAACCTGCTAAAGCGTTGAGCCAAACAATTTTAGGTTGGCATCTACACAAAGTGACTTCCAAAGGATTCAACTCAGCACAGCGTAACTTAAGAGAACGGTCTGGTCTTTACCTAAGGGTCCATCAACATCCATTTGCCCTAAATTTCCAAGATTACCACCACACCAGTCTATTGAGAAGAGATTCAGATAAAGGCTCTCAGAGAGGAGGATGTTGGTGAGTGTGGAGAATATTATGGTGTTTCCCTCGAGTTTTAAACCTGCTATTGCTGATTCTGTATCCCAGAACCAGTAAGCTGGACAAACGCAAGTCATTAAAAGGCAAAAAAGCAGGTGGGTTTAAAGTCTAAAGTAAATCCATTGAAAGCTCCTTTTAAACTTTCATATATCGAAGGCTGTAAAGGCCTTCAGTATTGTATTGTATTCTACAGCTAATGGAGTTTCTGTTTGCAGATCACCTTCAATAGATGTGGGCAGTTTGGGGGGCACAGCACACCAATTTTGTGGCAACATCAACTTGTGGGAATGCCTGGTCATAGCAGCACCTCTCAGAACACATAGATAGGCCACCAGTGAAATCTACCATCTCTGAGTCCAGCCTTTACGCTTCATAGTGGGGATGAAACGTCTATGATCAAACTATCCACAATGAAAGCCACAAGATGTCGACAATGACCCGCAGAAAATGTCACATGGCAAAATAGTGCCTATGACGGGTGCCAAGCTATGGAGAGGCTTGTCAAGACTGGTTTATAAGAGTGGCATACACACAGAACAAAGTCAGGAAGAGAGAAAAGTAACTTCTAGTGCATCTTGTTCAAAGGTTGCTACTGAAGCTGCTGTTACTGCCACCTGTATAAACCCTCTTCCTTTCCATCCCATCAAACTCTGTGGCATCACTGGACCATAGCTTATGTGGTGACAGCAGCCAGGTGTGCACAGATACCAGTGACTGATTGCAGCTCTTCTATCAAACGCTCCCTGTGCCAAGCTGCTGATGCAGTAGTAATTAGATTACCCACTCGAGTGCTAAAGAGCTAGCTGCATTTGGGGGAGCAGGAAAGAGTAAGTTTGCCAGGCTCTCTGTTGGAAAGAAGGAAATGGTTTTCAGTCTGAGCACCTGAGGGAGAAGTGCAAAGGTGCGGGAGAGAACATTCCAGGGACAGCTGCCCCCAAACTCCCTCCTTAACACAAATCTCACCCAAAACATTTAGGTCCAAATTCACCACAGTGTTAACATGGCTAACCCTCAGGGATGACTCCAGATGGGTGCATGGTAAGTACGCCAACTGGACTCGCTTTCAAACAAGCTCTTGACCTGCATCCCAGAGAGACACTTTACAGGTGCGATTTCAGGGTGAACTTGCTCTCCTGCTTACCGAAAGGCAACAAAACCTTCTTAACCACTTGAGTGCTGGAACAAATACACGTTATTTATGATATAGCAGAGAGGCGAACGGAGCTTTACAAAGCATGAAAGGCAGATACCTGTCCTGAAGATAGTACAGTTCCAGACACAACACAGCAAGTGATGGCAAACAGTTAAACGAGGGAGGAAGAACAAAGGTCATGACCAGTAATGATCATGTGATTTATATTGCATGCTGAGTACACAGCCACATTTATATCTTCTTCCGCCTGCCTCTTCTTATTTTGGAAAGATGAGGTCAGTAAGGCACAGGGGCAGAGAACAGTATCAGAAGGCCAATTGACAGCAAAGAGGAATTGGAAGGAGGAGAGTGAGGATGCTTGATTGACTGGATCAGGCAGGCAGTTCTGGTTATAGCAGGTGACGTAAAAAGGCACTGAGGAGAGAGGGGATGAAAGAGATGAAGGAAGGAGCAAGGTGAGAGGAGTGGAGGAGAGGGGAGGATGCCTGCTCTGCTCTAATAAGGCCTGATTCATGTGAGTTGAATCAGAGGTGGCTTTTGCTTCATGTAGGGTGGACTTCGCTACAGGGTATTATCTGCACGCTGGGGCGGGGATGGGGGAGAGGGTGTTTTTTTTTATTTAAACAGCTAATCAGTTTAGCCATACACGACTAATGAAGCACGTGCAGATTTATTTCCGACATACCAGCAGCCTCTCAGTGCATACTGCTCTCAGTATCAATAAGTAATAAGCTGGCCACATTACAGATGAATGGGTGATAATTAAACATGGGCAACAAAAGGGCTTCTGCAAAAAAATCAAGGTGAACCAATGGAGATGAAGTTACAACGAGGTTACGAAGCCTGGTCACCAGGTAATTGGCCCACTGGCAACAACAATCACTGAGAAGGGGGGAAAGTGCTCACCTCTGAGTCACAGCTATTTTTTGTGGTCGGATTAAAACCTATGGCTGCTCAGTGGCATAGATGAAATGAGCTTGGAGGGAAAAGGATCTTAGTCCCGTTCTCTGAGGCAGGTGAGCACTTCATAAAAAGCCCTCATCATTACTGCTTTAACTGTCCTCCTTGCTGGGAGTCTCAGCAGAGAATCCAGGGACTGAATGTCACATGGAGGCTAAATCTCCATTTCATTACTGAAGGTCAGGGTTGTACCACATTCTTTAGGCGGGATGAGTCAAGTTTGTCCTGTCACTGCTCATTGTCCACCTACTCTACAGGCCTTCGGACTCTGGAGTTGTCAATCTAGCACCTATCAACAGTGCTAAATTCACTCAATGTAAAA
Organism: Emys orbicularis; assembly: GCF_028017835.1. Lineage (NCBI taxonomy): Eukaryota > Metazoa > Chordata > Testudines > Emydidae > Emys > Emys orbicularis. The sequence continues at coordinate 41,013,497 of NC_088686.1, forward strand.
AACGCAAAGTGCAGAGGAAGATGGCAGGGCCACAATGTTCACAGATGGCCTGTTCCTACTTCCCTGTTATTAGGCCCATCACATTCTGACCTTTATTCAAAAGTTTTGTTCTGAGATTTATTCAGAAACTGCTAATTTTGGCGCTGACATTTTTAACTGAGCTGAAGGACAAGAGAGCTCCACTAACATGAACCAGCCCCCCGTCAAATACAGAGCTGGAGTTCAGGAGGGCTTGATCATGACAAAGCCATTACTATATGAATGAGTCACATGCATGGAGGAAGTAACCCTGCCTCCCTCTCTCCTCTCCCCCACCCCACACACACTAATGGGATTCACCAGATCAAAGAAGCAGTGCATGGGTTATAAATCACATGGAAAGGGTCCTTTGATGAAAAATGCTGCCAGTTACTGTGAAATGAACAACAGTCCCATATTACCACTTCCCCAGGCAACAGAACGAGCACGTCTCACCTACTAGCACCAATGTTCGAGTAAGAAGATCGCTCTGTTTGTAGCAATGCACACTTTGGAAGTGTGAGAGAAGATATACAAAGGATGGGCAAACATGGACTGCTTCTTTTTCCTGCAGACTGAATGGAAAACTTGTTTTAACAGCTTGGATCAATATTACAACCTATAATTTTAAAAATAAATAAATAAAACTAGAAATCTGCTCGATAGCCAGCAGACAGACTTAACAACGACTCCACCAGACAGCTGTTTGGAAAGGTGCTTTACACTCTCCTGTTTGCTCTAGCCACGCCGCTAGCTATCGATCTGTTACAGACAATGAGCCTCTATTAATACACACCTGAATCAGCCTGGTGACTCCTCCTGAAAACATTTGCCATCTACATGAGACACAGAGTAACTAGCAGCTCTCTGTGAGATGTAGTTTCATCCCGCCCCGCTGCATTCCCTTTAGCTGGATCTGTGAAGCCTAGCTTTATATGACTTCACTATAGAGGACGATCTGATGGTCTGACTACAGGGATATGGGGCACATTATAGTTCCATGACCAAGATTACAGACAACAATTTTTGCAGATGGTACGTCTCAAGTTACTGGGAGCCTGGAATGAATACCTTAAAGGTCCAGTGTTAAAGTAAAGACCTAGGCTATGTCTACACTATAAACTTACGCTGGCATAACTTATTCAGGGGTGTGAATAAACCACTCCCTAGCGACATAAATTGCACCAACCTAAGCACTGGTGTGGACAGCACGGTCGATGGAAGAGCTTCTCCTGCGGACATAGCTACTGCCTCTGGTGGAGGTAGTTTTGTTCTGCCAACAGGAGAGCTCTCCCCTGTCACCACAGAGCGTTGTATGTTTAGACAAGTCCTTTGTGTCTTTACTGAACAAATCTAGCTAGGCTGGGAGGCTCCATAGATCTGACTTATTCGATTGCACTGACATTGTGTCCTAATTTGGAAATTCAGTACCTTAGCAGCACACGAAAAAGTCTTGCATTTGGATGCTCAATGTGACAGGTAGGCATGTCAATGCCTGATTAATATCCATAAGTGCCAAGTGTAGCATCCTAATGCTGGATTCCTCCACCTTATCAAGCTGCCCACATTTGAAAGTTGGGTTGCAGGTCAAAAAGACTGGACCAATTGACCAGAATTGCTCCATCATTAACGAGTAGCAGTCCCAGGTGGGAGCAGAATTGAACCCAAATTTCCAGAACTTTAGACATTTCTTTGACTCTCCCACACACTCTCACTGTTTGCAGTTTTAGTACAGATCAGTATCCAAGGCAGAAACCAGGAAACCAGTAGCACTAGATCATGACTGATTACACATTTTTACAGCCCATATTCTAAAATTATTCATTGTTTTCTAACCAGCTTGTACACTATACAATGTATCTTTTTTTTTTTCCATTTACATCCAAACTGGGAAGTGCAATAGCAGCAGAGAGTCCATTCCAGAAAGGTACAGAAAGTCCTAGTTGTGGGATTGAATTAGACTAATTGCTCCAAGTGAGGATTACTATGTCACCAAGCCTTCTTGAGCACCGGTCAACACAGAAGACTCCTTCAGTCTGCAAGGTTTATGCTAGCAAGTTACAATTCACACCTACTGGTTACTGGGGACTAGATAAAGCAGCTATTGAGAGATTCATTTAAATGGACTAGCTGTGCCATTTATCCATCCCACAGTATTACTGAAATGTGCTGCACTGAATCTATCCCAGTGCAGTCATCCCAACGAGTACATGTGTGCTATTTATCGAAATGGAATGAGAAAGCAGTTAATCTGGGCCAAATTTTGCTTTCATATACAGTGGCATAAATCTGTAGTAACTCCACTGATTAGTCTTCAACATAAAATGGGTACTGCAGCCATGCACTTACACCAGTGCAAGAGTAGAAATTGACCCTAATGTATTTATTTGATGACCATCTACCAAAATAACAGAGACAGACTGTTTAAAAAAACTTCTTGAGCCAGCAGTTTCTAACACATTCCTAAATGGCAACTAAGGCTACAGCTTGTGTAGAGGAAGGTTTCAGAGTGGGCTATTTTCTCCTGCCAGCCACCCCACTAAATCCAATTCACATGACACATAATTCACTCTCATAATACGATACTAGCACTTCTGTTTGAATCAGACAAGGTGTAATAAGAAACATGTTGAACAGACATGGAAGAAGAGCCAACTGCAGCAACCCTTGCTTTGTAGCAGAAGTGAGGTGACCAGTGACAGGAAAAGGCATCTCAAGCCTCAATGCTTGGCAGAGATTTTTAACACAACAAGATGGCACACGTACCTTGTGCAGATCCCAGCTGGACTCTTGCTGCCTTGGAGCAGTCAGTGTGACTTACCTTCCCAGCTCTTTTTCAGACAAACATCCTCCCGCGAGCATTTCCGATTCACTGGCAAGGGCACATACAAGCACCCGCTGGCATTTGGAAGCTGGTCACCGCATCTGAGTCACCATCACTCAGATCAAACTACTCTCTGACTGCCCTGCATGGCTTTCCAGCTGCCAGCTTCAAAGTGGCAAGGCATGCCCAATTACAGACTCAGGAACCTGGCTTGTTGACACTTCAGAGCCTGCCTGAATTCATTAGCAACAGTGTAACAAGGGCACGGCAACACTCTGGAGCCCGGAAGCCCATTAGGAACAAGGAAGAACACAATGTCAATAATCCCTTTAGAGCTCTCCAAGGCACTCACTTAAATGCTGCTTAATAGATTCCAACCTAGGGTTTCCTCTACGCTACTAGCCTTATAACATGATTTGCTTAGCAAGCTGAAACTGAACGACAGAGCAGTGCTCAGAAGTGGGGGACTAGCGACCAGATGTGACAAACAGGGAGCTACACTGGTCATTTTATGAAAGAGTGGAAGAGAACTACGGGGAGAGAGGTCAGCATGGCAAGGAGATAGTGATGGTGTCTGCTATGCAGCCCGAGAGCAGAGCTTACCTGCCCATTGGCCCAGACAATGCTGTGAATCTCTTTTCAAACAGAACACTGGTAGACACCCTGGGCCAAAATGTGCTCTCATTGATTTGTGGAAGGCCAAGCTTCACAGCCCATGAGAGGAATGGGAATGTGGGGGGGTACTTTTGAGGATCCCCTCTTTGGGGAGAATTTCAGTCCCAGAGGTTTGGTCGGACAGTTCCAGTGGGCAAGGGTAGAAATGTTACTAGTACCTGGTGTTACTAGTACCTAGTACTTAATCAGCCAGACCTTTGAAACTCTAATAAAAACATATTGTAAATGTTGTTATTTAAATCATCATGATTCAGTACTGGTCCAAAGTTCTCGAGCGCACAATGCTGTACTAGCTGCAGTATTCACTCAAAATGAATGAGCACTACAGTAAATACAGCACAATACTGTACGTATTGTAGTACTGGCCCACAATGCCGTACTTACTCCTGTGTTCTGGACCACTGCAGTAACACACTGTATTTCATAAAATAAAGGAAATTGGACGTGATGGTCCTGAACCCAGCTGCTTCCTTTAGATGTCAGCAAAGGCTGTTGAAGGAGGGGAAATTATCTACACACAGTTCACAATTTTTTCAACTTCATTATTAATCAGAGGCCTTAGGGCAGATCTGATGAGGGGAGAACACTCAATGTCTTGGAGCTCAACATTTGGAGGAATACAATTACATTGCTCTTCCACATTTAATCTCCCATCCCAATTTTAACCAAAGCACTTCAGTAATCGGAGCCCAGATCTCCATATTTACAGAAAGCCAGCACTTCAAGAATCCTTGTTATTCTCAGAGTGGAGTGATGTTCAGCGGTTTCATCTGGGGACGACGACTTTATCATAGGGATTCAGATGAAAACAAACCCAAAACAAGACTCTGACCACAAAACTATATGAACCAAAACGTGCCAAGTTTTGTACAAGTCTAATTATTACCCAGCATGTGTAATTAAGCCTGGTTTCTGTAAACCCAGACATTCAGTGGTCATTGTCATTAGATCCCTTTGTAAAAATGAACACAGGAAGTGCACATTCAGCAAGGATTACATTAAAACTAGATCAAAGACAAAATAGTCTACTGGATATTGCTTCAAGGAATCTGGCCTTTTAAGTTGCTTTCTATGAAGCAGATGATTTGGCTTTGCTATTGGGAAAGCTGTGTTCTGGAAGTACCCACCCTAATTGTTTTCTATGCCCCCGCAACACACACCTCCCAACTAAGTCCCAGACAGGAAAAGCTGGCACTCACGGTCATTGCACTGGCTCCCAGAGTATGAAGTCATGGAACAGTCGCAGGTAAAACCTTCCCATTGTTGATTACAGATGCCCTGATTTGCACAGGAATCTTCTTGGCAGGTGGTGCTCGGTCCTGGAAATGGGACAAGAAGGAAAGCGTGAGACAAAGCCAGGAGGAATGGTTAATTGGTAGCTCTGCTTCATTATCCTCATCATGCAGTAGAGAAAAAAGTAACCCAAACACTTTTTCCATTCTTGGACATGCAACAGAAATTCAGGGTAAACAGAACACACAGAGAACTGCACGCTCAGCAACAAACAGCAACCGGTGACACACCGCAGAAAGGAGTAGTGAACAACAACACATTCCCTCTTACGCAGGCTCAGTGGAAATGCTTAGTCTGGCTAGTGTTCAGCCAATGAGGCGGAGAGCCATCATGTTTATCCTGGTCTTTTCTCTATCTGACTCATTGGCAGTGACACTTCATTTGAAGCAAGGGTAGCCCATTGGGCAGGTTGGTCTGAAGGCTGCCCTTCCTCTTTGTTACAAAGATGCAAGCTTTAAGGAGCACTAGGCCAGCAGCCAATGCTTCAGCTTGGTCCAAGCGACCTGGCCATTTAGATCAAGATGAAACTTTGCAACCTGGAACCTGCACTCTCACCAGGCTGCTCCTTTGTATTAAAGGTGAGAGTTACTGCACTCTGTCCCATTTTACATAGGGCCATCAGGGCACCTGCCATTAAGACCTTCACATGGGCAGAAAATGGGCAACTCTGGTTGAATGGTTTAACTCTTCAGTATGAAGAGTTTTCAGCTCTCCCTTTTGGACTGCATTTGCCAACCAAACATGCTTTCATTGCTGGGCTGTTCTGGGGGATAGTCTAATATTGAAATCCTGCTCAGAGATACTCTGCTAGTTTGACACATATAAGGTCAGCAAAGAATGGTTACCAGGTAAAAGGAGCTCAGCTCTTACTGGTCTAACCTCCTTCCCCACTCCCCCAAAATGGAAAAATGTGACCCCAGTGATTTGCCCTATGCCACACCCCAAATGAGTGGCCTAGGCAGGAATAGAACTTTGGAACCCTGAGTCTCAGTCCCTGCTCTAACCACAAGATCGTGCTCCCTAGCATGAAAATAGAATGGATCAATTTGACTTTGAGTGATCTCTGAATCTCTGGGCTTTACGTGCTTGCCTCCCACCCCAGGAATCCCTCTCTCTCAGCCTCTCCTAATCACTTCACATCTCAGCTGTCACAGGCAGAGGGATCGTGTCTTGCTTCTTTTACAGCAGCTGTGCCCTCCCTGAATGGACTGGGTTCACTGGGCAAATTTAAAAGTCAAGCTTTCTGACTGAGTGCCTGGGACAAACCTGAGGCCTTTCTGGCTGCCCCTCTAGCAGGCGTCCCACTTTAGACTTGCCTGTTGGTGAAGTGCCAGCAGCTGCCTACTGTTCTGACAGAGCAATGTGAACAGCAGCAGGTCGGGAGTATAACTGGCTATTAGTGCAGCAGAAAAACGTTGAGCTTTTGTCACAATCCAAACTGCTCTGCAAAAAAGCCTCAGGAAAATATAAAGGCAGTTCGGTTGCGAACATCTACGTGTCTGACAAAGTGCCCAAGTGAATTCAGCTATGGAATGGGGGTAACAACAACAGGGAAATGGGGCACGCCAGGTTTGGAAGAAAGGGGTTTCTCTTTCTCTCTCACATGTAGCTAGGGGTGTGTGTGTGTGTGTGTGTTTACCTACACCTGCATAAATCCTGATGCATGCAAATGGAGTTCTTCCAGATTTTCAGCAATGTAGACGGAGAACAAAATTTGACCATGTATATGTGTGTGAGTGTTGAGAGAGAGAGCGAGAGAGAGAGCGCGTGTGCGAACGAGACACACACACACACACACAAACACAAACTCCATTTATATAGATACACAGAGAGACACGTAAGTGGGCTGCATGGGAGATCTGATGCCCACTTCAGACTTACCCTGACCCACACAGAGGAGGGGAGGTTAGTTTTACCCTGACCCACACAGAGGAGGGGAGGTTAGTTTTACTCTCACCCACACAGAGGTTAGTTTAACAACCTGAAATAGATCCTCGACTGTCATTTTTGCCTAAGATTTTCTGAGTAAGCAGAGGAAGAGGAGAAGGGGTGGGGCGTCAAAGGGAGCTACCTTTCCTCTGTACTGCAGGACACTGAAAAGCACCCTCACACACACACCCCCCTAGCCTAACCCCAAACCCTGTCGTCTGTGAAATATTGGTGCTCTTGGAGCAATTTACAGACAAGTTAAGAAATCCTGTTAATATTCCCACAACACCAACAATGCACCCACCTAGTGCAGCTTTACCTAGCAGCTAATTATTTCTAATTAGCCTTTGTCATTTTTCTCTCCACTTTCCATACTGTCCTAAGAAACTTTACTTTATTTCAGGTAAATGGATTTGGCAGCAGAGATCATTCAGTGGGCACCACCTCTGTTGGGATGCTTCAGAGAGGAGGGACCAGAATGATCCCTAGGAAGAGGCCGCGTCAGAAGTATCAGTAATGATTTGGGAATCTGAGCCACGCCCTGCCTGGTACCAAAAGAGGCTGTCACTAGTCAGTGGGGGCACAGGGAGTGCTGAAGGACATAGTAACAAGGTCTCCTAACAGCATTTTACAGGGAACAACCATGACATGGGTGTTATGTAATGCAGATGGAGCCTTAAAAGTAGTGAGGAAAAAATAAAATAGCCCAATGACGATAGTCTGAGGAGGAATCTTAAAATCCTCATGATACTTCACAGAAAAAGCTTGAAAATCTGCTGGATTTAGCATCATTTGTGATGGCACAGCACAGATCTGGGGTATTATACCTTGCCTCACTCCTTAGTACTATGGGACATTTACGTGGTAACAAAATCCTTTATTCTGAGAGTTCATTTGCTCCTGCTACTTACAGTCCTTGCCTGGTATCATAATCCTCTGTTTGTGACATCAGAACTTCGTCAAGAGCAACTAACAGGGTAGTCAGAGGGGATTAGTACTAGGAAGGAAAGCAACAGGAGCACATGAGGGATTATAAACCCCCAAATCCTGTTTTCATGCACTCACCCTTCAGTGATAATGAGGATAGGTGGCAGAGATACAGAATTTATGTATACAGAGCAGCAGAACTAGTTCTAAACAACATGTTGCCAAAGATCTCCACATGGTGTCAGAAGCTCCATTTTTAATGCAATTTCACTGGAGATATTTACAATATCTAATAAGTACAGTTAAAATAAAGCTTTAGATCTAGTCTAGAAGCCCTACAAATAATTGCATCTCAGTTGTAGAGAGAGACAAGGACCAACTTCTGATGGTGAGAGAGACAAGCTTTCGCATACAGAGCTCTTCTTCAGGTCTGGGAAGGGAACTCCCAGATTCACACAGAAATGCAAGGTGGACCCAATTGTTTAGCATAAGTAGATAACACATATTGTAAGGGACCATTCAAGGTAGAGTGGCCCGTTACCACCTCTGCAGTCATAGCACAAAAAGAGGGAGCTAGTGGGTTACAGATTGTTGTAATAAGCCATGAATGCAGTGTCTCTATTCAGTCCATGACTTTTAGTGTCTACCAGAGTAATGAATTTAAGCTCTCAGGTTTGTCTTTTGAAAGTGTTGTGCAAGTTTTCTTTGATAATGAGGTCAGATAGGTCAGATAAGAAGTGATTATTCTGTGAAAAGTGTTCACTGAAAGGTGATAGGGTGTTTTTGATCATTTTCCTGCATGAGTTCATTCAAGAGCATAGCGATTGTCTGGTTTCACCCACATAATTGTTATTGGGGCATTTAGTGCACTGGATGAGGTACACTACATGTTGTGAGAGGCATATGTAGGATCCATGGATCTTGAAAGGTGGGTTGTGGGGGGGTGTTGATTATTGTAGCAATAAAGATATGTCTGCAGGTTTTGCATCTGTTGTTCTGCAAGGGTCTACTATTGCTTTGAGTTGCTGTGTCCTGATCTGCAGGGAGCTTGCTTCTGATGATAAGCTTGGAGAGGCTGGGGGGTTGTTTGAAGGCCAAATGTGGGGGTTCTGGAAAGATTTTTTAAAGGATTGGATCTCCATCAAGTGTGGGTTGTAACTGTTTGATGATACTCTGTATGGGTTCCAGCGTGGGGTGGTAGGTGACAGCTAAGGGTGTGAGGTCAGAGGCGGTTTTATTTCTCTACTGAAGCAGGTTCTCTCCATGTATTGGGAAGCATGATGCAATCTACTTCTCTGGTGTAGCATCCTTGTTTGGTGAAGGTGGTTTTAAGCGTGTTAAGGTGTATATCCTGGAGTTTCTCCTCAGAGCATATTCTGGGGTATCTGAATGCCTGATTGTAGAGAACAGATTTCTTGATGTGTTTGGGGTGGTTACTGGATCTATGAAGGTAGGTGAGGTGATCTGTGGGTTTCTTGCACTTGGTTGTCTATAGGGTTCCATTGCTGAAGGGGATTGTAGTGTCCAGGGAGCTGATGCTAGAGTGGGAGTGTTCCAGAAAGAGTTGAATGGAGGTGTACTGGTGGTGGTTGAAGTTGTGGTGGAAACACACACTGGATTTAGGGCTTATTACAACACTCTGTAACCCACTAACTCCCTCTTTTTAGCCTATGATTGCAGAGGTGTTAACAGGACACTCTACTTTGCATGGTCCCTTACAACATGAGCGATCTACTTATTCTAAACAATCTGTTCCACTTTGCATTTCTGTGCGATTGTGGGAGTTCCTTTCCCCAGACCCGAAGACGAGCTCTGTGCGGCTTGAAAGCTTGTCTCTCTCACCAGCAGTGGTTGGTCCAATAAAAGATATTGCCTCACTACATCTCTCACGTGTATGAAAGTTTGTACATTCTAATTGCTAAGGTGTGTGTTTGCTCTTATTTTTTCTCTGAGTTTACATACACCTTGACTATCTTTGCCACCTCTCTCTTGGGAGTATTTACACTGATATTTTAGCCTGGATTCTCTGGCCTTCTGAGCCCACTTAGCACTGTGTAAGAGATGCAAAGTGAACTTAAAATAGTCAGAGATGGACTATGGAGAATTTCTCCTGAATAGGGAAAACTGTCCAAACAGCAGAAATGTGAAAGATTCAGCATGTCCTATTCCAGTTACTCCCTGCCCTGGGCATGGTCTAAGAAGACAGAGGGGCATGCTGGGGATGTGGCATGGCAGAGCAGAGCGCTGCTACAGTGGATCCTCTTCTGGGGTAAGGTCCATGAAGAGTCCCTCAACTGCTCTCTTGCAGCTCTAATTTACTAAGTGGCTCAGGCTCAGGGAGCTGCAACTGGCTCCCTGACAGTCCTCCCTTCTCACAGTTGAGAATCCAGACTTTTATTTCTCATCAGGGCTATTTGGGCAGATGTACGTTTTTTGTTGTCATCTTTTTTCCACCCTGTTATAATAGGAGAGAGTCACACTCCAGTTGTACAAGCCCAGCACTCCGGGCCAAATTCCGACTTGAGTAACGGCTTTCTGCCTCCTTACATGTCTTCTGAAATTTCAATGATTTTTCCCCACCCCCCACCCCAATCTAAAGTGTCTGCTGGTGTTTCTGTGCACTGTTAAACCTACCATGTTCCATCCCAGAGTAGGTGCATTTCACTAGCAAGTGAAGCAATTCCTGCTGTGTCATTTCACTTTGGCATGAAAGATGTTTATTATTCTAATAAGTCACCTAAGGAATTCAGTTTCTTTAAATGACGGTTGCAGAATCATAAACCTCTTTGTGCTTTGGTCATACCTGGCACTGACAGTGAAGCTATACAAACTACTCCTGATCCTGCATGTCACATCTCCCTTCACATATTGAAAATCCAGGCACGTCAATGTAGGTGTGCTATTTTTGACTATATTGTTTCCTTTGTATTGATGGGGTAAAACACAATCTGGATGCCAAGAAGACTTACGGGGATGGCCATTTTCACCCACTTCTCCAAATGCACTGATATTCAGATCTTGTTCCCTTGAACCTTCAAAGGATTGGGAAGGGATGGGGAAGTTACTCATGCAAGAAGCACCCCCTGACTTTGATGGGTGCTTCATGGCAAAGAAAAAACCTGTAACTGGACTGGAAGCTAGTGCCATGAGGAGCTAAATTTAACAGCCTCCACCTCCCAGCTCTTATTAAAGAAAGATACTGATACTAACCTTTTCCATAACTGTTGTGCAACACATCTCGAAAACAGGTCCACTCCATTTCAGGTGCACGCGTGCCCAGTGCACTGTTGTCAGAGCCTGTTCCCTCAGAGGTACCCATCGGGGTGGTGCATGCATCCTCTGCAGCCCTATGCTACTGCATAGTGGTATAAAAGGCGGAGAAACCCCTGACCCCCCTTCAGTTCCTTCTTACCAGAGACACATTGATATCGAGGGGAAGGATAGTGGGTTGTCGAATGGACATCTCAAAGTACAAACAGTTACAGAACAGGCTGGTAATCATTTCCTCTTCTTCAAGTGATTGCACACACCCATTCCACTTCAGGTGACTCAAAAGCAGTTCCATCTGGGGGTGGGATCAGAATCTACTTGAATAAGGACTGGAGAACCACACATCTGAATCTGGCCTCATCTCTAGATTGCTGAGAGATAGCATACTGTGAGGCAAAGGTATGCACTGCAGATCACTTTACAAACGTGTAGGACAAGCACTTCAGCTAGGGAGGCTGCAGAAGCTGCATGTGATCTCGTTGAATGTGCTAGTACTCTGCTGGATGGAACTACATTGGCCAAGTCACAACACAAGCATATACAGGAGGATATCCAAGATGAGATCCTTTGAGAAGAGAGATATCCAAGATGAGATCCTTGGGGAGACCTTTCATCCTGTCTGCAACTAGCACAAACAATTGTGAGAACCATCTAAACTGGATGAGCCTATCCAAGTAGAGTGAGAATGCTCTCCTGACATCCACAGTGGAGAGTGTCTCCTCATCTTTAGAAGTATGAGGCTTCAGGAGGAAAGAATGTAGGTATATTGCCTGAGTGATATGAAAGGGAGAAACCACCTTTGTAAGAAACTCTGGATATGGATGCAGATAAACCTTGTCTTTGTAGAAGACCACGTATGGAGGAGCAGACATTAAAACATGCAATTCACCTACTCACCTGGCAATGGTGATTGCTACCAAAAAGGCTTCCTTCAGAGACAGTTGTAACAAAGAACAGGTAGCTAGAGATTCAAAGGAAGGACCAATTAGTTTTGACAACACCAAGTTCAAGTCCAAAGGGGAAACAGGATCCTCTATCTGGGGGTACAACTTTTCAAGACCCTTCATAAACCTTATTGACACAATGTTGGAAAAAACAGAACTATTATCAACTTTGAGTGTGGAAAGCCAAAATAGTTGCTAGATGAATCTTGACTGAACTAGTGGCCAGACCTTGTTGTTTTAAGAAAAAGAGATAGTCCAGAGTAGTGTAGTGATGTAGTGGAGACTGGACCAGAGAGAAACCCTCTTTTGCTGGGACCAGATGGAGAATCTCTTCCAGTTAGCCAGGTAATTATTCCTAGTGGATGGTTTTCTACTATTTAAATAGTACACCTGAAACTCCCTTTGAACAAACCTCTTCCTGGGAGGTTAGACATGGAGCATCAGGAGGGCCTGAAGATTGGGGTGGAGGAGGTGATCATGATCCTGAGAGATCTGGTGGGAAAGTCAGTGGAGCTTTGACCTAGAGGGACAACAGAGTTGATGCATGACCTGAGCATAGTCCTAGCTGATTTTCAACAATACTCTTGGTATGAGTGGGACTGAAGGAAACTAGTACAGGAGCATGTTTGTCCAGAGCAACAGGAAAGCATCCTTGAGGGACCCCAGGCTGTGATCTTGTTGAGAACAAAACCAGTGACACTTCCTGATGAACTTCATTGCAAAGAGGCCTACAGGGGAGTCCCCCAGGAAAATTGACTTGGCAAATGGAGAGACCACTTGTGACTGGTAAATAATCTGCTGGCCTGCCAGATTGCTCTTCACACCCATAAGGTGAGAAGCTTTAGGACTGACTGAACTGGCAATGCACAAGTCCCACAGTCTGATTGCCTCTTGGCACAGCAGCGTAGACTGGGCCCTTGCTTGCCTGTTCACATAGAATACAGCTGTTGTATTGTCACTAAATATACGCGGGCTTCCTCCTTTGATATGGGGAAAGAAGGCTTGACAATGGCCCTCAGTTTTCTGGCATTTATATGCAGAGTTAAATCCTGAGTAGACCACAAAGCTTGTGTCTGCAGGGAACCCAGATGATCCCCCCAACCTAGGGTAGGAGCCTCTAACTTGGGTTAAAGCTGGTTGAGGAGGAGCAAACGGCACCGCTGACACACACATTTGAATGGTTTGTCCACCAGTCTAGAGAGGCCAGGATTTGAGTGGGCACTTGCACCATGTCTAGAGGGTGATGAATGGGCGAGTAAACTGAAGCCACCCATCCCAGCAGTCTCCTGAGATGGAATCTGACATGCTGGATTACATGAGGGCATATGCCCCAGAAACCTGAGGCAATTTCACAATGTTATGGTAGGATGAGCCTTCAGGCCTAAAAACAATGGCCAGCATCATCTGGAATCTTAACTGGAGGGGAAGGCCTGGGCTTCCGTAGAGTCCAAGACAGCTCCAATGAACTCTATTTTTTGTACTAGAGACAGGACTGACTTCTCTGCACTGATGAGCAAGCCCAGGATGTCAAAGGTGAATTGGATGACAGTCACGGTGAACAGCCCGAGTCTTGGATCAGCCTCTCACAAACCAGTTGTTTGAATAGGGAAACACTTGAATTCCTGATTTTCTGAGGAACGCTGCCACCACTGCCATACACTCTGTGAACACATGTGGGGCTGTGGACAGGCCAAATGGTAGGACTGCAAATTGGTAGTGGCATTGATTGACCACAAACATTAGGAATTTTCTGTGGCTCTGTTTTATTGCCACATGGAAATATGCTACTTTTAAATAGAGGGCAGCATACCAGTCACCAGGATCCAGGGAGGAGATAATGGAAGCCAGCATGACCATGCAAAACTTTATTTTTTTCAGATGTTCGTTGTTGAGCTGTCACAGGTCCAGTATGCGTCTGAGGCCTCCTTTTGCTTTTGGGATCAGGAATTAGTGGAAATAAAACGGCTTCCCTTTGAGTAAGTGCAGAACCTCCTCTATAGCTCCCAACTGGAGGAGAGACTGCAGCTCCCAAAGGAGAATTTCCTTGTCAGAGTAGTCCCTGAAAAGGTATAAGGAGGGGGGTTGGGAAGCAGGGATAGAAATGAACTGGCGAGTCTGTGGTGATTAGAGAGCAAGCACTTAAGTAGTGGGATAGCCCAAGTTTTCTAGCATCCTTCAATTTTGAGGTAGATTCTCGTTGCCTCTGGTGCTCTCTCTCATTGGTGGCTGAGACCACCAGCGATCCCAGAAGAGGCTGGGTGTAGAGGTGCTCGAGCCCTTGAGAGGGTACATAATATTTGTGATCTGCTCACTTCGATGCGGGGGGAAAAGGAAGACGAGGTCTGCCACAGAACTTTGGTGGGCTCCAGGATAGCTTCATTAATCGGAAGCGCCACTTGAGAAGGTCCTACAGTGGCTAAAATGTTAACCAGGCTGTAGGATGACTCATGAACTTCTTCCACCTGGATATCGAAGGACCTTTTTAAAAGGTCCTGATAAGCCCTATAATCATCAGGTGGGAGTGAGGAACCCTCTGAAACCGCTGCCTTGTCAGTGGATGAAGACGATGAAGCTAAAGTTGACTGAGATGGAGACTCCTCTGGCCCATCCAAGGGGAGATTCACCTGAGCGACATCCTCCTGCTCAGTAACGAGCCCCGTACAGGACATCATCTGCTGGTGTACTTGGCAGGATGGTTTTTCAGGCCTACTTCATGCAGCAGAGGGGTGGGTGTGGACAGGACCTGGATTTAGACTGGCATTCCCAAGGGTTGTTCCAGAACAGCCACTAACAAGGCCTGGGGAGCCAAAATTACATGGCTAGAGGTTGGCCAGGATGGTCCCTGCTGGGTAAGCCCTCGGAGAGGAACAGCAAGGCAGGTGACATGGCTGCGAGATGTATGAACCAACCTCCAAGTCCTAAGATGAATCAGCTTCTTCTGACCAATGGGTGGGCTGATCCTGTCAGTGCCAGTGATCGGTGTCTGGAGCTCGGAGACAACAGTACCAGCAACTCATCGCTGACTTCCCTCTCGATGACACCATACGAGGAACTCAGATTGCTGTATTGTAGTGGCTGGCAGAGTTTGACCTATGGTCATCAGTATCGGGTGAGAGGACTCCTATACCACCGTGACACCAGTACCGAGAGGCTCAACAAGTCCCTTGCTGCAGCTTAAGCCTCCAGAGTTGACAGGACTGGGATAGCCTCTGGCTGGTGGGGTTGATGGAGACTGCACCGATGATGAGCTAGATGGTGCCTACACTGGCGCCGTAGTCGACAGTCCCTTTTGAGCAGATGACTGCTTTGCGGAGTGCCTCGGCTTTGAATGCCCTCTTTCGTTGTCCATGTGCCTGCCAGGCTTCACTGACCTCAGAGGCCAATTTGCAATGTTTCTTCCTCAGCACTAGGGAAGGCAACTGGTGCTGGCATTCAGCCAACATAGGCAGCACGCTGATCACTGAAGCTGAAGCGCTTGGCAGCTGCTGTGAGCGGGAAGGCTCTGATGGTGAGCACAGAGCTGCCTCCATCAGGAGCAATTTAAGACTGGCTGCCTTGTCTTAAAGTCCCTGCAAATCTGATACTGATCCCTGATGTACGACTCCCTGAGACACTTCAGGCAACTGGAGAGGGGGTCACTCACTGACATTGGTTTCTTGCAGGAGTGGCAGGGCTTGAATCCCAGTGACTAAGGCATGCACCAGTAACAGTACCCAGAACAGGAACCACAGCATCAAGAAAAAACCACTTGAAAGAACACTTATCACTAACACACCATCAACTACTAAGCTAGTACAAATGAGTACGAACTCTATACAAATAGAAGGAAAAAATGTGCAATGGCAAGATAGGATGCTCCAACCACAGTCATGGCCAGTAAGAAGGAACTGAGAAGGTTCGGGGGTGGCTCCGCCCTTCATACCAGAATAGGGCAGCAGAGGGGTACCACTCTGATGCGTACCACTGAGGGGAAAAAGTCTGACAGTGCACCGGGCGCACATGCACCTGAAGTGGAATGGACATGTGCAATCACTCGAACAAGAACTATGTAATAAGATCATCTTCTTACTCATCAATCAGCAAATCTGTCCCCGCTTCATTTTGCATCTTATTTTACTAACAAAGGCCTATGTTTTGGACTCTGTTTAGAGCATGCAGGGCCAATACCATGCTGGGAGAGCCAGCAAGGCTGGATTCTACCTCAGGCATCAGCTACATTAGGCCGTTTAATTCCAAACCAAGGCTCACTACTACTGGGGATTAAGGAGGAGGCTGAAAGAACCGAGCTTAGTTTTCGAATCATATGTGAACTTAGAAAAAAAATCTTTTTGATGTATAAATTAAGCAAATTTGGGGCTTGATTGTCCACCACCTCATATTGCGTCACTCCTGTGCAAAGTGGGTGTAAAACACTTTCAGATAACAACGGTGGCATTTTATACCCATTTTGCACAATTGTAAACAATTACACAAGGCCGACATAATCGGGTCCTGTGCCTGGAATCACATGCAGCATAAATTGGGAATCCCACACAGTTACGTTAGCCGAGCAGGCTGAAACCAAACCTCAAAAACAGAGCCAGATTTTCAAAAAAGTGCTCAGTACCCACAACCGGCAGAGGATTTTTGTAAAGAGTTCAGATTCCACTTGAACACCTAACTAAAGAGCCAGGTTTTCAGAAGTGCTCAGCGCCCAGCAGCTCCTGTTCTCAAGGACTCAATCACCAGCATGCTGAGCAAACCTAGCCATGTATTTAGGTGCCTTAATGGGAGCTGAGCTCTCTAAACACCTGACCCCCATTGTGGGTGCTGAGTCTTGCAGAAAATCCTGTTCTCTGCATGTGCTTGGCTGTGGAATTTAAAGGAGCAGGAGGAGCTAAGCTGAATACCCCCATTAACACAAGTCACCCAAAGAATACACATTCCACTCATAGTGACAAGAGAGGATTAGCAGCAATGCTGCCCCATGGAGAATGCCTTTATACCCACTTTATAGGTTTTATGCACAGATCCTAACACATACAGCCCCGCTCCTCCTGCTCTGAGCATCCCGAGAAGCTTTTGAGGAGATCACGCCCTGGGTGAGTGGGAACAGAAATGGCTGCACAACAAAAACTGAACTGCATAAAAGGGAATATGTCAGATGGCGGGATGTTGGAAGTGAACCACATTAATCAAACACAGAAATTCAGAGCAAAATAAGGAGGGGGAGGAAGAGAAAAGACTGAAAGTGCTGAGTGTGAACAACAAAAGCATAGTTAACTGGCTTCCTTCCACCCCACCCCACCCCAAATCAAAGCAGCCCAGAAACAGTGCCAGCAGATCTCATGACATTTTAGTGTTCATGAGTGTTCTGAGGTATCCAAACTCATAGAGCAAAGGTTGGTTTCCTGAAACTGAAAAACACCATCATGCAGACGAGACACCGTTTCCTGCTAAGCTTCAGCATGCCCAGTGTTCTGTATCTGAAAGGCAAATATCCCTATGGCGGGGGATCACAAGGGAAGGTTTAAAGCCTCTCACTAATCCTGGGCCCAATATGGAGTGAGTCTTCATCACTGCTCAGAGCCCTTTAACTCCTGGACATCGAGGGTCACCCTCTGCATAATCTGATGCACTTTGGGATCTCTTCTGCCACAGAAATATGCTCAGAGCTCCCATCTGCCTCGACAGCAGTCACCCACCCACCTGGACAGGTGAATGGAACCTGTAGCCTGTACAGGCACAAGGAGCTATTGGCAGAATAACTAGAGGGCGACAGAGACTGAGGACTGAGAAGCCACAAGGTATCTGATGTGGGAACGTCAGCAGGAGCTTGCAAACCTCCCAGCCCTCCCTGCTGCATTTCAGTGGAGGCCACAGAGCAGCTTTGCTCCGAAGCTACCTACACTTCCATGTATTCCCAAGGTCCCACTCTGCTCCACACATTTCCACGTCTCCCCTTTCCTTTTCCACTTTTCATGCAAACACACTTCGGAAATCAGCCGCACAGAGTGCTGAAGGCTGGGGGTGGCATCTGACACCCTCTAATCTCAACCTCTAAGAGACCAAGCACTCCAACTGTACAAAATGCCTGGTCAACCCCCAACTGGGGAGTGGAAGCCAAAGACCCCAACTAATCTTGTCTCTATCTAGGATGGTGTGAAAGGTGCTTTCTGTTCCTCTTCCCTCCACCCCACAATCAAAACCTGGGTTAAGTTAGCAGTCAAGGCATAGTTTTTTTGAAGTGATTGAACTGCTACAGATTGTGGCTTCAGGATTCCCACTACAGAGCTTTGATGTACACCTCTACCCCGATATAACGCGACCCGATAGAACACGAATTCGGATATAACGTGGTAAAGCAGCATTCGGGGGGGCGGGGCTCCGCACGCCGGTGGATCAAAGCAAGTTCGATATAACGCGGTTTCACCTATAATGCGGTAAGATTTTTTGGCTCCCGAGGACAGCGTTATATTGGGGTAGAGGTGTACATTCTCCATGGTTTCCTTTTAATTTTGAGACCCCTTCTCTTCTCTCAGTGAGACAGGGGATCCTGTGCATTCCTTTAGGGGTCTTCCACTTTTTCCTATCCTTTACACATTCATTTATTGATGTACCATGATACAGTTACTTTGGCTCTTGCAAAAGGGAATTTGACAGCACTCCCTACTTCAGAGCCTAGCACTGTTACACCCTCACTGACCTGAGAAGTCCCTGTTACTCCCTGCTGCCACTTGTGGGGCTAATGTCTTCCCTTTTCCAGCAGTTTCAGATTTGCCAGGGAGCTGAAGATCATAACTAGGGCCCTACCAAATTAATTCACGGTCCATTTTGGTCAATTTCATGGTCATGGGATTTTAAATATAATAAATTTCATTATTTCAGCTGTTTAAATCTGAAATTTTATGGTGTTGTAATTGTAGGGATCTTGACCCAGAAAGGAGTTGGGGGGGGGGAGGGGAAGTGTCACAAGGTTGTTGTAGGGGGGTTGCACTACTGCTACCCTTACTTCTGGGCTGCTGCTGGCAGCAGGGCTGTCTTCAGAGCTGGGCAGCCGGAGAGCGGCGGCTGCTGGCCTGGATCCCAGCTCTGAAGGCTGCCAGCAGCAGCACAGAAGTAAGGGTGGCATAGTATGGTATTGCCACGGTTACTTCTGTGCTGCTGCTGGTGAGGTGCTGCCTTCAGATCTGGGCGCCTGGCCAACAGCCATTCTCCGGCCGTCCAGCTCTGAAGGCAGCATAGAAGGGTGGCAATACTGCAACCCCCCTCAAATAACCTCATGACCCCCCACAGCCCGCATTTAGGTCAGGACCCCCAGTTTGAGAAATGCTGGTCTCCCCCATGAAATCTGTATGTATATGGTAAAAGCACACAAAAGACCAGATTCCATGGTACATGACATGTTTTTCATGGCTATGAATTTGGTAGGGCCCTAATCATAACTAAAAGCTTGCATGAGCAAAGAAAAATCTGTCTTTTTCCACCACGCTCTTAACAGCTCTCAAAAGCTCAATGCACTCAGGAAGTCTTGCCTTAGTTCAGTATTCTCCAATACAATCACCTCTGTAAGTATTGCAAGAATTTTGAACCCTTTGTGACTTCTAGTACAACAGTCATTCAAGACAAGGAACTCTCAGCACAGGAGAACAGCTCTGGTCACAGTGGGATCAAAAGTGCTGCTATAGTTTAATAACCAGGATTTTCTCTTCTGCCATGGGGAAGCAGAGAGAGAGAGAGTGAGTGTGTGTGTGTGTGCGCGCGTGCACCTTCAACCACTCCCTCTCTTCCAGTTCCTTATAAGCATCCTTAAAAGATCATCCTTGCTCATACTTGTTATCTTCCAACCCATCGCCTGTTATCCCTTCACCTCTGAGCTCTTTGAATGAGCGACAAATACAGCCAAATGTCTCTTTTTGAACTACTTCCTGGATCCCCTTCAAACCTGGTTTCCTCCCTCCCCACCCCACTGACATCATTCTCAACAAATCACTCTAATGACCTTCTTTGGGCCAATTCTTGGTACCCCAACTCATCTCTAACCTCCTTTATCATTCTGTAGCTTTCAACACCATTGATTGCTCTCTCCTACTTAATAAACAGTAAGTAATAATATCAGATGTCAATGAGAGTTTCATGCATGGATAAACAGTAGGAAATGGTCCTAAATACTTTATGATACTTATTGATGAACCATCCAATTCAAGGTTTCTAATAATCAAGTAAAAATGAACAGACTTGACCTGAGATCCATGAGTACTAATTGCTGCCAATATTTGCATGTTTGTAAAGTGCTATATAGCACTAAGTGATTTTAATTGTTGCTAATAGAGAGTTTTGTAAATTGAAAGTCAAAAGACTTTTTTCCAAACCAGTTAAAATTAGAAATGTCTCTCTCTCGCTCTCTGTTTTTCAAAGTCTGCATCATTAAAATGGCCTTCACCGTCTCTTCTCCTCCCTAAGTGGGGCTGAAATTAAGAATCCAAGTTGGCCCTTCTGTCCTGTAAAACACTAATGGCCATCTGTATTTTATCAACCAGCTGTTCAGTGGCAGCTTTTCATACTGAACAATCGTTAAACATTTCAGGAAATCAACCTGCGCAATTATGGATACTCACAGTCTGTGATGCAGTCAAACCTCTTGAGCCACTGAAAACACCCTCCTCGTTACCCTGAGTTCCTCCCCAAGCCCACCCTCACTCCCAGAGGGACTGGGAGTTAGCCCCGTTCCTGCTGTCTCAGAGGTGTGACTGCATCTAAATGGAAGGCACTAGAGGTTACACAAAAGGCATCTTTCAGTCCAAAATGGTAATGGGAACAAGAACCTTCTCTACCTTGCAGGTCAGCTTTGGTCAACTCAACTTTGTTAGCAAAAAAACAGAAAAAGCAAAAAACAATAAACCAGAGGTTAGTAAAAAGGCAGATAAACCAGAACAACATCACTGAAAATAAACAAACAAAAGCGATTGGCGTAACCAACACAGCCTACAGGCAGGATGAACACACACGAGAGGGGCACTGCAAACAACACGGACACAGGGGGAGTGGGCGGAAGACAGGCAGCCACTGCTGCCTTAATCCATCACACTAGAATGCTGCCTGGTTTTGTATCAGAAGACAAAGCACTGACGATAGGGGAAAACATATTTTTCTCTCTCTCACACACATACACACACAAAAACCAGAACAGAACAGCAGCATTCTATGATGTACTACCAGTTACACAAAGTACCCCCAGCCTCCTGTGGTGTTTACTGATCATTTCAGGAGTCGCCTTGTTTCCGCCCCCCCCCCCATTAAAAAGTATTTAGAATCAATTTGAATAAAAGAAAAAAAAATCTATTTGACGTTTAACATGTGAGCTAGGACTACAGTTATTGTCTTGCAACATCCAGATTCAGGCTGGAAACACAAAGCTGCTCCCCTCCCTCAGAGTGCAGCTCCCCATTGGCTTTTTGTCTAAAGTGAATGTAGGATAGGTGAACGCTGAGGATTGACAGTCCTGGTGACAGACATACTCTTCATCCCCTCAATAGGGCCTGGCACTGGGTGGGAAGTGACAGTGGGAGCTTCCTTCACATGCTGCCTCCTGCCCAGGGGCTTCACCTGGCTCTGGAAGAAACCCACACACACTTGAGAAAAGAGGGCAGTTCAGTCTCTGTGGCCCATTTACTTCTTAGCAGTCGCAGCAGTATATGTGACACAGAGAAAACCGTGATATTACCAAGACAGAACTAGGACCAAGCTGCACTCATAGAAAGGAGCACAGAGAAGAAAACATTGAACTGGTGGATACAGATGAATTCTCCTCAGCTACAGGAATCACCCCTCTTATGGAGAAGCCAAATAGATTTTTGATGTTTCAAGCTTTTGGTTTTAAGTGTTCGCTTTCAGCATGGAAAGGGGAGTGGGGTTGGGGACAGGGAGCAGCTCCTGAATCCCAAATTACACATTTCTGTTAGCCATCGCTGTGGCAAGATTATTTGATAAAACACTGGCCCTAGTCATGGGTGGATAAGAAGTATGCACTCACCTTTGTGGCTTATTGTTCTTAATAAGAGCTACTACTTAAGAGCTAGTACTGAATCTTTGCTGGTGTTATTTTTTTTCCCTTCTCCTTTTACATTTACTGCTCTATAAATTGGAATTGGCAATAGAAGCAAATGTGCAGTTTCCTGTGGTTCCAATAAAGTTTAACATCTTGAACCTTTGCTATCATTTTACAAGCCACAGTCCATGAAAAGACTCGAGATGGCAATTACCTCCCCTTTCTAGCCACTCACATTTTTTCCTCCCTTCAGAGCAGCTCCATTACACAGACCCATAAAATTTCCCAAAGTCTCTCAAATGAAGAGGGACAGCTTAACTCATTTCTCCAGGCCTTTTTCCTTGCCACTTAGTCCAATAAACAGTCTTCTGTGTAGAACAAATGAGGACTCTCTTGCTGCCCAGCTCCTCATCTTCCTCCCACCTGATTCAGTGAAACTCTCAGGGGGAATTTGTGAAATCACTGTTCTCCGTGCCAACAGAATACAATGTTATATGGTACAGAGGTGTTGCCAAGCTGCATCAAATTACTGTTGCATCAATTAGCCCCCCACCCAACATGGCCAACCCCTGATGCTTCACAGAAAGGTGAAAGGACCATACTTCACCTCATCAGGTATGCAATATTGAGGAGTGAAATCCTCTTTGACAGCATCCAGTGATCAGTTTACAAGAATGAGATTTGATTAACTTCCCTCTTCCCCTGCTCACGATTCTCCATACGCAAAATATACTGGTCATTAAATTATCCAGCCCCACTGTTTGATTCAAGTACTTCATGCAGCAGTGAATTCCAAAGGTTAACTATACATTGTGGTACGTAGCATAAGATTATGATTTGACTGCAGGATTTGGCAAAGATTAAGCTGGGCTAAGAGAGAAGGAAGTCCGTCACAAGAGCAAAATATCTTGAACAGGAGTATAGGAAACACAGCCTCCAGCCAAACAAAAATTGCTTGCTCTTTTCTGTGAAACTGTTTAGCTTAGATCTAACTTGTTGTCAGTGGGATTGGTCCAGAGAGGTGAAGAGAAGTGTGTGGGAGGGTGCCACTGAGACCCACTGGGGCACACAGGAAATTGTGTCTCAGAAGAAGAGAAACAATTTGTAACGACAATCCAGCTAAGCTGATATCAACATATTCAGCAAAAGGAGCAAAGCGTGTGGTGGGGGAAATGGAGAAGCAGGAAAACACACGGGAAATGAACGATAGCAATGAAAATGACCTCAGGACACATCAAACATACCAATTACTCATTAGGCTCAATGGAAAAGGTCACGCTCAGGGTGCTTTCCCAGATAAGAGCTTTGCTTATATTAGGATCATTGTGGAAATCAGTGCACTGCAGCTTGACTCTTATACACTCTGGGACAAATTCAGCCCTTGATTTCAATGGTATTATATCACGGATAAAGTGTTCAGCAAGAGGTTTCGGACCCATGTCAGCTCAAAAGGCAGCAAAGGGGAGAAAGCGCCTCCTTGGTCCAAGCCTCGGCCTGAGTTGAGGATTTATTGGGTTATTCTGAAGGAAGGTTATCCTCATAGATCCCATATTTTCACTCCATTCTCAATTTTACTTCTGCCACGTAGACTCCAGAGTACAGTGACCCTTCCTCTGGAGCCTTATAATACCACTCCAAGTGTTTGCCTAATGCAGCTTGAGCAATACACGCCATTCCCATCTCTCAGAAAGGATTCCATGCTCCCAGCCACTGCCAGAGGTTGTGGAGCTCTAACCATGGAGAATCCCAGGTGGTGATATGTGGAATGTTTATTTCCTCCCCAAATTCCAACACTCAGCTCATCTCTAGTGCCTGCCAGTCAAGGACCTCAAAGTGGTTTAGAAAGACAGAATTGCACTTCATACTTGTCTATTCACATGGAGCTGATACACACCCCGGTGTGATGGGGACAATGAGGCCCACAGCAGACGGGGATTGTTCAAGTTCACACTGTGTCATTGGTAGAATCATAGAAATGAAAGGCTGGCTGGAAGGGACCTCAAGAGATGGTCTAGTCCATCCCCTAATGCTGAAGCAAGTATACCTAGACCACCCCAGCAGGTGTTTGTCTAACCTGTTCTAGAAGGCCTCCAGTGACAGCAATTCCCCAAGTGCCGGGGGGAATCTATTCCAGTAATTAACTATTCTTAGAGTTATACAGTTTTTTCCTCAGAGCTAACCTAAATCTCCCTTGCTACAGACAAAGCCAATTACTTCTTGTCCTGCATTCAGTGGCCATGGAGAACAATTCACCATCCTCTTTATAACAGCCCTTAACATATTTGAAAAAAATGCATCAAGTCCCCCCTCAATCTCATCTCAACATTAAACATATCCAGTTTTTTAACCTTTCCTCATAGATCAGGTTTTCTAAACCTTTTATCATTTTTATTGCTCTCTTTCGGACTCTCTTCAGTTTGGCCACATCTTTCTTCGAGTGGGGCACCCAACATTGGGCACAGTACTCCAGCTGAGGCCTCACCCGTGGTGAGTAGAGTAGGGTTACCATATCTATTAAATAAAAAAAGAGGACCCTCCACGGGGCCTGGCCCCGCCCATTTCCCCACCCCCAGCCCCGCCCCAACTCCGCCCCCTCCTCCCTCCCAGCCACGGGGAAAGGGCTGCCAGAGCGCTACCGGCTTCACGGTTTGCCGGGCAGCCCCCAGACCCTGCGCCCCCGGCCGGCGCTTGCCCAGCGCAGCTGGAGCCCGGGAGGGGAAGCGCCCAGCCGGGGGCGCAGGGTCTGGCGGCTGCCCGGCAAACCGTGAAGCCGGTAGCGCTTGGGCTTCGGGCAGCCCCATGCCTCCGGACCCTGCGCCGCCGGAGCCCGGGCGGAGAAGTGCCCGCCCGGCGGCGCAGGGTCCGGAGGCATGGGGGCTGCCTGAAGCCCATAGCGCTCGGGCAGCTCGGCTCTTAAACAGAGCCGAAGAGTCGGGGAGGAGCAGAGCAGCCGCGGCTGGAGGCTCTGCTCCTCCGCTGACTCTTCGGCTCTGTTTAAGAGCCGGGCTGCCCGAGCGCTACCGGCTTCGGGCTGCCCCCTTGCCTCCGGACCCCGAGCCGCCGGCCAGGCACTTCTCCTACCCAGCTCCAGCTGCTCTGCTCCGGCGGCTCGGGGTCCGGAGGGAAGGGGGGCTGCCCGAAGCCAGTAGCGCTGGCTCGGGCAGTTCGGCTCTGAAAGTCTGAGAGGGGAGGAGCGGAGCGGAGCAGAGCAGCCGCGGGAGAGGAAGTGCCCGGCTGGCATTTTCCCGGACATGTTTGGCTTTTCGGCAATTCCCCCCGGACGGGGGTTTGATTGCCGAAAAGCCAGACATGTCCGGGAAAAACCGGACGTATGGTAACCCTAGAGTAGAGCAGACCACTTACTTCTCCTGTCTGACATACAATGTGTTAGCCTTTTTTGCAACTGCATCATATGGCTGGTATGTTCAATTTGTGACCCACTATAAGCCCTGTATCTTTCGCTGCAGTACTGCTGCCTAACCTGTTATTCCCCATTTTGTATTTGAGTCTTTCTTCCTAAGGCCAGGTCTACACCCAGCCGCTAGTTCGGCGGCTGGGAATCGAAGTTCTGGGTTCGATTTATCGCGTCTGGTCTGGACACGATAAATCGATCCCGGAAGCGCTCGCCGTCGACTGCGGTACTCCAGCTCGGCGAGAGGAGTACCGCGGAGTCGACGGGGAGCCTGCCTGCCGCGTGTGGACCGCGTCTGAACCGCGGTAAGTTCGAACTAAGGTATGTCGACTTCAGCTACGTTATTCACGTAGCTGAAGTTGCGTACTTTAGTTCGAATTTGGGGGGTAGTGTAGACCAGGCCTAAGTGTAGTAGTTTGCACTTGTCTTGTAGACACGTATAGAGCTGACCCCCAGGCCCTTGTAATCAGCAATGGAGCAGTCCGGTTTGCCTTCCCCTTGTTTTTCTAAATCTGATGAACCCTTTCAAAAGATTTTGTGGCTCACAGTGCTAATTTGCTGGCCCCAAACCACCAATTTGTGCCAAGATAATTTCTGTTGTAGCTGCTGTCCTAGTCAATATTTTGTGACTTTGCTGTCTATGTTGTAGGTCCTCCAGCAAACATTAAAGATAAAGATGAGACTTGCCTAGATCACCTGGGCTATAGCCATTCCTTATCAAGTGACACACAGTATGATGTTACTTTCACAAAGATTGTGTGTTAAACATCAGCCCGGGACAGATTCCTCACCACAGAGTGCAGCAAAGCTATTAGCTTTGCTAAATACCTTCCAGGAAAACAGGAGCTGCCAGCCTAGCACTGACCAGAGCTTTATGAGATCAGAGAACAGCTGTCAATTGATCTTGTGTAAACAACAAAAGAATAGACTCAGGCTTCTGCAAAAGGGCACAGAAAACAGAAGCTTTAGCTTCACAGGCCCATTTGCCGTGTCAAGTATGCCTTGGTTCTTGTTTCACAGAGAAGCATCCAACTTGAGGTTGAAATGTACTCATGCTTGGCCACATGTGAAGCTCTCTTGGGACATTTCACAAGAGCAGGGTCTGCCAACAAAATTGGGATTGAACCAGGGACCTCTAGAGATGAAAGCATTAATCACTGCAGCTGGGGTGGAAACAGACCCACATCCTTTGTGAGTTGGGCACCGAGGGGGACATGCAACACAAAGTGACGAGTGGGTTACATTTGCTCTGCTACCCTGGTCAAATTCCAGCTTGGGTAATTTCTTTCTGCTGACCAAACTCCTCCCTGTAATGTCAATTAGATACATAGTTCTTCTTGCCTTCAGGTCTTAAACTGTGGCATAGCATTTCTATACACTATTAACCTGCCACGTTCTATCCCAGAGGTGGCTGCATTTAGGAATGCTTTAGGATCCCTCAGGTGCTAGAGAAATAATCCATTACCCTCCTATAAATTGCATTTATCTTGAACTATCCTAAAGCACCTTACAATACCCCTGGTGAGGTAGATAAGGGACTTATTCTGCACTGAAATGCAGCCACCTGTGGGGTAGAACATGGTGCCTGTTTATCATTGCATAATAATATTACACAATGATTTAGCACAGGAAGTTAAGGAGAATCATGTATCCAAAGAAGTTAAGTGACTTTCCGAAGGTCACACAGGGAATCAGTGGCAGAGCCAGTACAATAAATCACACTCCTTCCCTGTCACATTCCCCAGGGGAATAAAATTCCTATTTAGTGGTGATATGGGACAGGCCCCTGAACTATCAATACAGGTGGTAAACATAAAGGCTGGTCCCATATAGAGAGTGAACCCACAGCTTCAGGGAAGATGCTGGTTACCTATAATTTCAGGGGTGGTGAAGATGTGAAATAAGAAGGGTGGGGAGAGGTTACGCCACTGGAAACACAACTGGGCAGAAACCCTTCTCACTCTGGGCTCTGAAGATCAGTCTAGACACAGAGGACTGGATTCTCCTATGTGCCCAGCATCAGCATAAATCTGCTCCCACTGAAATCCACGATCAAACTCTCGTAGAGCTCAGTGGAAGCAGTTAGGTCAATGCTGAGCACTTTTGAAAATCCGCCCAGAGAGTTTGACTCTGTCTCCTCACTGTTTTGGGACAGATGCTTCTCGAATGGAATTGATCAGAGGGACACATCACTTACCCACCCACCCTCCCTCCCTCCCTTCCTCCCCAAAATCAAAAACACTGCACAAGAGATTAGCTCAAAAATGTGTTTATTTCAAATGCTTTTATATGCCCAAAATGGTGGCATGGATCCCAACAGCTGTCAGGGCCCTCAGCCTTTCAGGGTGGGGCGGACACTGCACCTACAGCCACTACACAAACAGATTGTTAAATCAGCACCAGACATACACTGCAGAAAGCGTAGCACCGAGAGGAAGGGCAGGTGAGATGTGACCACTATTCAGGGAGGCCACAAGAAGAGTTGGCGCATACTCTCAAGTCTTGGCTACTGCACATCACTGCCCTGGGGGCTGCTGGGACATTAGTCCAAAGGCAGGAGAACCAGCCTTATGTTTCCTCACTCCCTTGGGATCCTTGATTGTTTCTATCCCAGGGCATGCTGGCAGGGAACATCGGGTGTTCAGCACCTTCCCACGGGACACTGAGCAGGGATGGCCCATGAGGAGGAGGTAAGCGTTACCTCAAAAGATCAAGTTCCTGCAATGACAGGATGAAGGCACTGGTGGCCCTTCTCACTTCCCTCTTCTGGGGTTTGATTTTCCTTTGATGCAACTCAGAGAAGGATGCCTGCTAGTGTCACTAAGGGTGACTGGATCCCTGCATTCAGGCAGCACCAGTGTTGGCACACTAGTAGGGACAGTGCTAGGGCTTATGTTATAGGGATGGCTGGTGAGCTGAAAATAGATGCTATAGCAGAAAGGAGGGGTGGGGAGATGTACTGGCAGCTACAGCCCTGGCAGGACACAGCTGCCCTGGGCACCAGCAGTAGGAAAGGTGACCACTCATTTGGATCCAAGCTCTATTGGCCAGCGTAATGGTTCTGCTCCTGGGGGAGGGTAAACGGTTCATGTCACTTGAGTGACTCCTATTTGCTGAGCCAGGAGCAGAGATCGCTGGCTCTGAAGAGAGCTTTAGCCAGCCTCTCTCAGTCAAGAGGATGGGCTGGCCTAGGAGAGCTACTAGCTATCCCACACACAAAACTGCACAAGCTACATATTTTAAAAGTACACTTAATAGAAACCCCCAATTTGGAAGAAAGGTTTTCTGGGCAATGAGATGACAGCTGGGAAGAATCCAAAGGGGGCATTTTTATAAAGGCAAAGGGAATTTTCCTGAGCCCTGAAAGCAACACTGTATGAGAGCGAGAGACACAGTATTCCCACTTTTGGCACCCTGGTTACAGGCCTAATAGGCACAGCTGCAAGCTCTTATGGACCACTGCGACTTCCAGGGGAAATGGCCAGATTAATGGGCCCCATTAAAAGCGTACCGGGGCGGAGGGAAGACCAGGCTACAGCGACTGTGTATCATACACCTGTGCTATGAGAATGGGGTTTATATCAAGGGCCTTCTTCTCGCATCCCAGGACACAAATAACTCCCACCAGTTATTGAAGGATTTACTTTTACCCAGCAGCAGCAGGACTGGGATCAAACACTCGCTGCAAACCAGAACACCCAAATGATGGGCTGTAATGAAGGGTTTGGTTTCAAGCGGAGCTGCTGCGTTGAGGCTTCACACATTTTGAAGGCTTGGAGGAGAGGCACTCCACTGGAATTTCCAAAACTGCCTAGCAACAACCCTGGTGGGAAGGAAGGGCATTTCAAGGGGATGAAGGGACGCAAATGGCCAAATTGTTAGCAGTTAGCATGGTGGGGAATGTAATATACCAGCTGGCGTGCATGCATGTGCATAGAAGGATCTTATCCTACATGTGGGCCACCTAGTAGATAGAGTCCAGATGCATTAGAGTCGTCTACAGGAATGCACATCTTTTGTGTCAGCGTGTGAGATTAGTTTTCCCTGGTAGTGAATGCCTGCCTACAAAGAGACACATGCCATAGCACTACTGACAAGCCAACAGAAATTATCATGTAACTCAAGTGGTATGGGCCTATGCTTTGGGAGCACAAGATCCTGAGTACTTGTTCCCATGCCACATCCATGTGGTTGAGCTAGTGGTCTTAAAGTCAGTCTTTTTATTTTTGGCTGCTGGAAGTTATTCATTTCAGGTGCTAGAAATCACTTTAGCTGGATGTCTCAAAAAGCACCTTCAGCCATTCTCCAACTCTTCCATTGCAAGGCCCACTTCATAAGAGGAATGTTCTCTTTGACCTGTCCTCACCTCCGCAAGCCCTCATCCCCTTTTCCCTGCCACTACTTGGTCTTCAAAATGTTTAGTGTTTTGGAGTCCCAAGAAGGGCCCTGTGGACATCTGGTGGCCTGCAGAGCACAGCTGAGAACCTCGACTCCAGAGCAAGACTAGACACTTTAAATATTCTTAGTGTCAATAAACGGCTCTGTAGGAAAAGCACATGAGGAGCTTGCTACCAACACCACGCCCAACATCTTTCCATTGCTGGAGACACAATATCCTAGGGGAATATAACTACATGAAAGAGCCATTGGCAGCCACTGGTCACCCCCACTCAGACACTACACAGTCAGGAGGTTACAAACATGGCAATTACATGCTGATGGCAGTGAAGGACATCACAATGAAAGCAAACCAATGAGATGGCCTGTAAAGTTGGTGAGCAGCAGAGCAGGGGGCAGCGAAGAGATAAGGGGGGCTGTCTGGGAGGGGAATGCCTCTAAAGTGAGTTGTACCTTCACATCCGCGCTCAATTTGCCCACTGCGGTGGAGAGCGTCATTGATTAGATCGGGCAGGCGCCCATTCAAGTCCACTGATGCTAGGCAGCCCTGAAACCCATCACGTGAAGCCACTAGCTTCGGGACGTTGCTGTACATGCCTTGAGCCAGGCCAGCAATGTAGAGATCACCTGGAGATAAACAGGGTAAAAAGACAAAAGCAAAAGGAAGTAAAATAAACTTATCTTCCAGAGCTGCATTTACCTTATATTCATTAAATAAATTGCACTGCCAGTGAAAGAAGGGTAGCCAGAGCTGTGCATGGTGTGATCCCGAACCCAGTTTGGCTAACCCACCTCAGTGTACATGCAGCATCCACTGCTGTTCCTATCATGGACCCTCACACAACCCTGCCAACATATCCAGACCCTGACCTCCTGTCTGGGGCCGTCACACAGCTCTGTCAATGAACATCAACTTCAACCAGCTGCACCACTTATTGTTAGACTTGTCCCCTTACACAATTCCATCAATGCCCTTTGATTCTGATCACCTGTCCTTCCCACCCTAGCTTTACTAATGTGCTTCCATATTGACAGATACCACCCTATTATCAATCCTGTGCTCCCCCATAAACAGCGGTTCTCAGTCCTGACTGTCTATGCATCCTACCACTCTAGTTCTGCCAATGCTGTACCTGATCTAGAATAATAGATTAATGCAGGAGAGGCCTGTCCTAACCAAAGAATGATAATTGTGTCTAAGGAGTAATGTGAGCATGCGTGAAAAACAATCTCGGAAGGAGCAAGATCAGCAAAGTACGGTGCTTAGAGAACTTGCCAATAGAGCAAATGCAGAATTAAAATAAAAGAAACCCACAACACATCCCAGACCTTCCATTCCTTCGTGCATGGTTATGCAGCTTCTCCTTGCCCACTGCTCTCCGCCCCCCTGCCTGCACCCCCCCTCCCAAGGCCCAAAAGAGCACTGGCATCCTTCTGAGATTTACCTTTAAGGTCAAGGTTTTTGGCACCGTTGATAACCTGAGTAACAACCCTGGTGTCCACTTTTAAGCTGTGGGTGTTACTGTTGTCTCGGGTGATGACCACATTGTGCCACTGGTTGTCATTGAGAGGCCGATCACTGTTGCCCTTGATGACATTAGGACCATTCCCCAGGTCAAACACGTAGTGTATATACCTGGAAAGAACACATGCATCAGCTCAGATCATATGGAGACTCTAGAGCCACTGTTGGTCTTACTCCAAGCACGGCTAATAGACTCTTAGGCAAAATTCGGTGAAAGCTTTATGAGATGGGAATCACAGTATCTAGATATGAGAAAGACGTATCACATCAGAGACTCCACCCCAGCATGAGTAAGTGGCAGTCAGGCATAGAACCCCGGAGTCCCAGTCTTTTGCTTAACCACTACACCATATGCCTCAGTAAAAAAGAATAGAAATTGACTAGCCAGAGGACTCTCTCTTTGTATGAAGTATCAGAGGGGTAGCCGTGTTAGTCTGGATCTGTAAAAAGCAACAAAGAGTCCTGTGGCACCTTATAGACTAACAGATGTATTGGAGCATAAGCTTTCATGGGTGAATACCCACTTCTCTTTGTATGAACATTTTAAAAGGTACCCACAGCTTAGCTGAATGCCCTCGGGGACCGCAGCACAAAGTTCACTCACCCCTTCACTAGCTCGACTGCGATGAAATCGCTGCCATCACCGCTGTTGAAGAGGATGAAGCCATCGGCTGAGGTGGTCTTGAACTGGAAGAAAAGGTGCATGGAGGTGTAGGCCTGCAAGGTGGCCAGACTCAGGTAACTGCTCTTGGTCTTGAAGGTGACTGGGTCAGCGATGATGTTGCGGAGGCCAAAGCGTGCTTTCAGCTCACAGTAGTCAATGTCACCGTTCTTGCACAGGTCAATGTAGAGCAGCCCATTAAACATGAGACTCTGGAGGTGGCCGATGAAGCTAGAGGGGATGACGGAGATGTACCGCTTCTCCGTCATGATCCCCGTTTCAATGTTGTGGAACTCCAAGCGGGTGTGGTCGCCAACCATTGTACCTGAATTCCGCAAACAAAAGGAAAAGATTAAGAACACCCAGCATGCTAGGGGATTGGTAAACAGGCTAAGGAGCAATTCACCTTCAGGTTTCCAAATCAGTAAGGATAAAGTTATCATCTAATAGGCAGCCTGTGTATGAAATGAGTTGGGGGGTTCAGTCCAATTCCTAGCAGACAAGTTTCCACACTACAAAAGCCACCAGCACTCCTGTGGGCACTCTGAAAAGTGGAGGACCGAGTGGGTTGTGGAGAGTGAACTCCCTGCTCCTTCCCTAAGGGTAGGTCCCTGCTGGCCTGGGTTGCTAACGCTTTCTGTCCTTTCATAATGATCCAAAAAACCTCATCATCACTTCCCTGATTGGCATAAGGCCTAGAAAACCCCGCTGAATCTACTTTATTATCTCAGAGACCCCATGATACAGAAACAGGGCAGACACGCTCATATGCACCAGATGTGCCAGGGTACCACATTCACTGATAACAAGCGGAGACCTTATCACTCCACCACAGAGAGAGATGGGAGCTAGCAGATGCGCAGAGCTGATTCACAGAGAGGACGAAACGGGGACTGATGGAAGAAGGTGGTAATTAGGAAAGGAGCAAGAGTGAGATTTCATTTTGCTTTCAGGGGAGTCACTTAAATGTATTATTTGCTGAGCTCCAACAGCATGCTCAGCACTGCAGGGGAGACTTACAGTCCAAGAGTCCATCACTGCTAGGTGCCCTCAGCTCCAACCAAAAATAACCGAAGTTGAAGGCACTCAGCAGCTTGCCAGATCAGGCCTGCTAAAAAACAAAACAAAACAAAAAAAAAACCACAGTTCAGATACACTTTTGAAATAAGTCATTGGTTCCTAGTTTGATGATTGATGAAATGAGGTTAAAAAAAAGAGAGAGAGAGAGAAACACGGACACAGTCATAAAAACGATAATGTGTTAAAAATTCACTCTACTGCTCCACACAAGGAAAATGGCCTCTCCCGCTGTCTGATGTTATTCTAGTTGTTGCTTAGCTCTGCTCGGCAGCATGGTAGGGGGTTAACGCATGAGCAGGCAACAGATAAGACAGCCTCGTTAACTTCAAACACCAAATTACTGCATGGTCTGGGCTCTGCATGTCTTGGTGATGAATTTTCATTATTCAGTATAACAAAATATCTAGTTATATGACCTTAAAGCATATTTAGTTAATTACATATACATATTGTACTTCTATGCAGTACAGATATGGCACTCATGAGACACAGAAAGTAAGATCAGAAGTAACCACTAATTTTGTATACCCTGTGTAGGATGCCTAGGACTTGATTTTTCCAGATATTTAGCACTTTATATAGTCAAGCACATCTCCAATGGATTTCAGTTGCCAATCTGAGTGCTCAGACCCCAGGCTCTCATGTTGGGCACCCAGAAAGTGAGGAACACAATCAGTGACAACCTGTTAAAAGTTGGGTTTAAATTGTTTGATTAACACCTTAGAGAAACTCTCTGCCAGAGGCAGATATAGGATCCACATCACCAAGGCACCATTCAATGGCCTTACATGAGACCCATCTATTGCTGTTAGTACACTCTACGTTCACTACACATCTCCCAACTTCTGCAATAAACAATGCAGGGGGCCTAAATAAAATAGCCTCCTTTTCTACACAACCCTGTTTTATCCTCATAGCAGGTCCATCCTCTTCACTACTTAGACAAGTGTCCTGTAGAAAACAGTAGCATCTGATCACATACTTCAAGACTAACATAATGCATAGGCAAAAGGGTGGGAGGGGGGCAACTTAAGGCTGCACAGACAACCATAGTTCTGGCATTTCCTAACTTTCAAGTGTTTAACTTTGCAACCATAACATGTTCTTAACATAACTATTTGGATGGCTGTATATACATACTCTCTCTCTCTATATATATAAATATATATAAATAAAATGTGTGTGTGTGTGTGTGTGTGTGTGTGTGTGTGTGTGTGTGTGTATAATCATCTATATATATATGATTCCATCATTTTTATTTATCAGATCGGTTTTATGAAAAATACACTTTCAAGTGGCAATTTTCTTTGTGCACCTTTCTGAGCTGTATGATGAAAGTGCCATCTAGCGGCTGTTACTGAAAATCACTTCCAGAATTCCTCTAATGCAAGAGAACTGTGTTACTGTGCTCTCCAGCACAGAGACAAAGTCAAAAATTCACTCTAAGGCTGAAAAGTTGCCTCTTAAGCAGAAGAACTTGCCCACTGTAATACTGAACGCACCTTTGCTAGTTCCAGCAAGCAGCAGATGGGGCTTCCTCATGTCACTGGGCATCTCCCTATCCATTTCTCACCACACCACAGAGTGTACATTTACCACCAATGATTTAGAGTGCACATATGATAAAGTACTTTGGAAACCACCCCTGTGTCCACCTGTTAAGCCGGCAGGATGCCTGGGTCGTTTCAAACCCTATTACCCATCTCTCGTTTTTTTTTCTGAAGTTTTTAATCTGTCAGGTTGCTTACAATCAGGTTCTGTTCAGCTGCCAGAAGCCCCCTTTTTATAAAAAAAAAGAAGACGTAAGTAACCTCCCAGGAGTTTTCTATGAGGAGGTCCCCTGGAATTTGGAAGAGAGGCTTCTAGAGCCCAGCTGAACGGGAGGAGTTGCAAGGGGGCAAATGCAACCTTAATTAGCTGCTTCTCCTAGAGTTACCAACTCTCATGACTGCATCACCAGTCTCTCAAGATAGCAAGTATTTCTCTTAAAGTTCCAACTCCCAGAGTCATGCGATTACAGGGGAATCTCAGCTTTCATTTAGAAAAATTAAAATATGTTTCTAGCTCCCATGGTTGTAAAGAAGCAGATGGAAAAAATGAACCCTAAAGGCTCAAAGACCACAAGACCAAAGAACCCAATATTTATTTTTTTTAAATTGCATGATTTTAAGCCTATTTTTTGGGGGGGGGATGTCTAAAGTTTTTGGAACATTTGGGGTTAGCAATATGGATCTCTTCTTATTCCTCCCTCACATACTACATGCAGGCACATAACCAAATTAACACACTTCCTTCCCTCTCTAACATCTCTATGGCTTCCTTCTTGCTTTTTGGCTGAGTTCAAGGCCTTGTACATTCTCCTTGCTGCATCTCCGTTCCCAGGGTCCACTCCAGGCCGCTGTTGCCAGAATGGGTTGGGAAGAAAGAGCCCCTCATAACTGGATTCTCAACACAGTGATCCCCAGTTGAGAGGCCTTCACAGAGAGGTGGAGGAGAGAGAGACAAAGAAAAAGGGTGCATGTGTATGCTGAAAAGAAGCTGAGAACAAAGGGAGACAGTAGAGATACCAATACATTGCACTCACCCTCAGCTACGTCATCATCAACTGTCAGTTTGAGGCTCTTTCCTCGCCGCACCACCCGGACTGTGTGCCACTCGTTGTCATTAAGTTTCTGCCCAGCATACAGAGTTTCCGGTCCTTTGCCTGGGGACGGTGATAAGTACAAGAGTTAAAGATGGACCCTACTACACGGCAGTGCTTGCCTGATTAGGAGAGTCACCAAAATCACCCTGGTGTGATACTGACCGCAGCTCATCAGAAGATGGCAAAGGAACCAGTGCTCAGAGCCAAACCCAAACTTCTATCCCTTCCCCACTCAAATTGGATCAAGATCATTACCCCCTACACCCTAAGAAGTGCCTTCTCCCTCACATCCCAGAAGGCACATGCATAGAAAGGTAGGTGGAGGGCTAAACACCTTTCCTGTCTCCCCCAGAACTCATCGTTGCCAACATAACTTCATATAGCATATCGCAATGCTAGAGGAACATGCTGATGGTGGAAATAACTTTGGAGTGAGACCAGTACTGAGCTGGAATTCTGCTTTATTAAGTCTCTATAGTTAGAAGAACAGCAACATGCCACTAGATGCTAGAGATTCCACAAAATTGTTTCTCTTGGGCGCTGGGCCTCCTGATGCTTAGCGTAATACACACCAGGCTGGTTTCGGCCTACAGGTCTCCAACCATGACCAAGCACCCACCAACTTGACTGATTGCCAGAGAACCGTAAAGCAAAGAAGCTTGGCTACAGATACTCCCAGAATTCTCAGCCCTCTCCATCCCCCCAGATCAGGGCTTTTCCATTTGGGGATTTTCTCCCATAAAAAGAAAACAAGAACAATTCTCCTTGCAAACAATGCTCCTGAAGGGAAACCAGTCATGCCCCCCCTTACCCCGCCCCGATGTCCAGCTTTATTCCTCACTCGTTACACTGTGCAGCCAAACCTTTGAAATGCTAATTGCTTCCAATTCCAGAACTGTGACATCGTGTGCATATCAGTCAGTGAGTGAAAATCAAATAGTGGATTGTGCTAAATTCAAAGTGTACATGCAGGCTGCAGCTTAGCACTGAGTTGCTTTGGCACAGGTGTGTGTGGGAAGCCCACAACTAGTACAGCAGAGGGTGATGTAAGTCAGGACTAAGAAGCATTGACAGAGCTGTGGCAGGGGGAGCCCAGGAATGAATGAGCAAGGTACGTTGGGGATCAGAATTGATGTGCTGTGGTACGGATTGTAACTGACATAGCAGGAGTTGCTGCAGGTCAAGACTTTGTGGAATATCCAGATCACTTGTCCACATTATAGTCGGTTGTAATAAGATTTGTCCACTGTGTTCAAAAACAGTAAAAATGAAGCGGTGAAAAGCAAATCAGAACAAATAATGCACTGTGTCATGGCTGGCAGAAAAGTCTGATTGTAATCAAATGCCTACTGCTAGCCGGTTTAGACACAGACAAAAGGAAAATCAGAGCTGCCACAGTCATTGGAGTAGCAATGCGGGTCATCTCTCTCTTCCCTTGGTTCTAAAGAAGGTGAGTTGTATAGTATAACTAGTGAGAATTCCTCGACAGGGGAACCAGCCTGTCTCACCACAATTCCTAGCTTGTGGCTATGCCATTCCTGAGTGACAAAGTCACACCAACGGCATGAAAATGAACTCCAAGTCCACAGGGCAGGTAGGTTACACATGAGGCCCAAATTCTGCTCTTCGTTAAAATGGCGCAAGTCTATTGAAGCTCAATGGAGCTGTATGAGATTTTAAATTGGTACGAGAACAGAATTTGGCCCACAGCCTGTAATTATGAAATGATGTATTTGACCGGCCAGCAAAGTTTTTGCCTGTGCCAATACAGGGGGCTCCATTAGAAACCCAACACATGCCACTCTGCAGTGACTGCAGGAACACAGTATCTCCTCTTCCAAGTATTGCATAGAAGTTACTGCTGTTAGGGCACTTATCTGGGGCTGTGAATGGAGCTTTAATGGTGTCCACCGAATATGGGGCAGTTCACAGGCCATGGAGGAAACAGAAGGCAGAAATCCTTGAAGGGCATGTTGACAAGTCTGAAATTATCCAATATTCATCTTTTCTGCTCCAGTCTTGGCTTACATCGCATGTTCATTGTTCTGGGTCTTTGTAAAACATGCTTATTACTTATTAGTGTACTTTCAGATGCTAAGAGATCTTTTCTATACAGATACTGGGGCCCGATGAGGTTTATTCAACTGAAATAGTCGAGTGTGGTGATGGTCAGAAATGTGATCATGTAAAAATATAGCATTTTACTCAAAATAGCTCAGAGCCATAGCTGCGGACTTTACTGAAACAGATGAGTTCCCACTGTTAGTCCTACAGAGCTGACAGAGCTATGGGAAAGCCAGCTGGGTTCTATTCCACCTCACACATCAACTGTCATCATTTTTTTTAAAGGATGCAACAAACAGAAAGAATGTGGCAGGAGTTCCTGTAGGGCTGATTAAACTTAATGCAAATAAATGATCTGAGAAATTCAGGACTTTCTTCTCTTCATGAACTGGTCCTGATTTCTGCCAATGGGTTTGTTATTTACAAGTGTTCACCAAATGGTTTGAGCTAACAATTTTCCACCTAAGGACTGCTCGGGCACTGCTCTCTTTGACTAGTCTCCTTAGTGCTCCCTCATTAGATGAAACCTTTATAAGAGAAGAATAATTCATACCCGTCTCCATGCATGGACTCCCTGGTTCGTATGTGACTCTGGGTACTCCTACGAAGGGACGTTGTTCCCCGAGCCTCCCTACAGACACAAACCCATCCCATAGGAAGGGTCAAGACTAAGAGGACACAAGGATAATCAAACCAAACAAGCGTTTGAAATGCAAATCAATGTTCACAAACACTGGTTTTGCTGTATTCAACCCGCTGCAATGTTCGTATCCCTGTTGAAGGCACGTGCACAGTTGGCAGGCTGACTTGCAAATGAACAAACGTAGGCTGCGTTTCTGCAACTGATAGCGCCTAAATGAACTGCTGAATCTGCATGGAGCCCTACTTACCGCAACATGGCTCTGTGTGATGTAGTAACCCATCACACACCATCAATTGCAGAAGCAGGACCTATATACTGAGAGTGCAGATGTGTGCGATTATTAGCGATTTCTGAGAGTATAACCACATTTAGAAAGAGAAAAGCACTTTTGAAAATTTTATCCATGTGCACGTAAGTAGTGAGCTGTTTATCTTCAGGCAGCCACCTACTGTTCGGTCCCCACCTGACATCGTCTGCTCTCAGTTACAGCACCATGGCAACCAACTATGATATCATAGATTGAAAGTTTTGGCCTCTTCTGAGCAGATGGACAGCGAAGAAACTCAAAGATGCACCTCCGTAAACTAAGATCCCTGGCAATAAAAAAGGAGGAAGAGAAAGAAGACAACAGCTATGGAAGCTGAACTGCTGGAAACGTTTTCTATTTATAATGTTTTTGATGAGATGGCAGCTGGTTCTCTGGCAATTTTTGCACATTACTTATTTTTTATGAGCGAGGACAAATAAGAGGCAGAATGATTAGCATTGCGGAAGAGGAAAAATAAGAGAAGTTCTGCCTGTGTGAGAAGTTCAACATGAAGATGCTGGAATTTCACAGCTGTCTTTAAGGAGAACACATTGTTCCACCTTTGGTGCCTCTTGGTCCTTTGACACATCTTCCTAACTACTTCTAAAGCCGATGGGCACTATGTACCATGTGTCATCAGGGAAGAAGAGGCCCCCCCCATCTCGCATATTAAAACTTGAATGAAGCAACTATGTGAATATTTCCTTAATGTTCAAGGAGTGACCTCACGGTAATCAGTCCCCATTCCGGAGCAAAACCTCTCCTCAGGTGGCTCACCGTCTGCTAACACACAAATTCAGCAACTTACTGGAGTGCACAGCCAATGACTGCTTGGCTAGGCTGCCGCTTTCAACTCAGGCTTAAGTGGGTCTCTTCAATCTGCTCAGAGCCAGTGTCCATAAAGTATATAACGCAACTCTTTAGTCATGAGAAAACTCTCTCAGGATGTCCCCAACATCATTTCCATGTAACGGGCCCATCGTGGCCAATTAACAGCAAGGCCCCTAGCAGGCAGGCATGAGGGTCCATAAAGAGCTACCCTACATTTTAATAGAAAACAACCACCCACCCTAAATGGCTCAAGGACATACTGCTCTTAAGTCTTAGCTAAAGAGAACCTACCCAACTGAAATAAGGGTCTAGTCAGAGGGATTCTTCCTTCCAGGAGCATAAACGATGATTTGAAGGGCACTGACTGCTCCCCAGCTAGAATGGCCCTGCCACACAGAATTCCCCCCTGCCTGAATGTACCCAGTATGCTCCAATGATTCATTAATTTCAGCGGAACAATGGCAGTGCAAAATGGTAACAGAAGGCTGGCAGTGAAAGTGCAACCCTCTTCTTCCCTACCTATCGCACACTGCTGTGTGCGTCACAGAGGGGTCTGCAAAAATAAGAGTGCAGGGGCTTAAAAATCTCCCATCCCTTCAACACAGGTTATCATGATCTGATTCAGTTATAGAATTAAAATGGGCCTCCATGAGACCAGACTTTGTCTTCCTATTGAATTACTGTATAGGTCACTCAGGAGTGGAGAAAGGTCCAACATCATCTGTGACTGTTGGAGCTAGGGAGACAAAGCAAGAAGGCACAGGGATAGACCATGGGGAGGGCTCCTGCTCACTGCAGAAATAAAAATAAACTATTGCTGTGTATTGATAGTGGAATTTTAGAGAAGACTCACAAGAAGCCTTAAAGAGACATTGCATAGAATTCTGACACTGCTTTGCTGCCACGCTAGGTGTCTCAGCGTTGCCTAGTGTGCAGAGACGGGCTACAAAAGCTGGGCATTTCCATGCCCATTAAACACAGGGCAATGTCTTCCTGGAGTTCAGTCAACGTCCCACGGATTCAACCAGTTTGAGAGTTTTTCCTCCATACTGATGCATCAGGAACACCAGAAAATTGTTTTTTTCCATTGAAACTGTACTAGCAAAAATTGAATGTGTGATTGTGGGAGGAGCCTTGCAGGTCCTCCCTGTAGTTAGAGGGGACTAGTGCACCGTAGATAGCTCTCACTATACTTATGAGGAGACTGGACTAGTGTAACTGCTAAGCAGACTGCCTCACTGATGTGGCTAGAAGATGGTGAATGTGAGGAAACCCAGGGAGAGAGGGAAATACATATCTGGGAACTGTTAGTGGGAAAGATTAAGTCAAGATGTTACACACTGATCTGTGCCACTCTTACTCCTAACACCAAATGTCCCACCTTTCCCCTAGCCCAGACTTATCAGAGGTCCCTTTAAGATGATACTCTATGTACAGCTCCCCAGCCAGGAGGATCTGTATTCATTCCTTAATGCACTGAAGGAAGTGGGGAAGGTTTGGGTGAGGCGAGTAGGGTAGGAAGAATCTGGTGTGAGGACAGGGAGGCCATCAAATAACCTCAACTTTGCTCCTGCAGCTGCCTAACATCTAGTGAGTCATCCCTAAGGACAGTGTGAATGTTAGAATAGGAACAAGGCTTAAATGCACAGCTAGCTGCAACCACAAGTCCCTTCAAATAGCATCAGGTACAGTGGAATATAAACGATCAACATGGAGTTTCCTAGTGTATTAAGAGAGAGAATGTTTAACCGAGGCAGCACTTTGGCTGGACGAAACATGTTTGTCAGGCCTTTTTCTTGACTGGAGTCCACTATCCACTCCAGGAGCATTGCTAATTGCAAGGAAACAGCAAATGACCCCAGCTGTCCAATATGTTGCAGATCTGTTTTAGAGACACCAACCACACCAACACATGCTCTCTGGTTTTGCTCATATGCAGGTTATAGAAACCCCTTCACCATGAAAACACTGGCTGCTAAGAAAAAAATGAGTGGGCATGATTCCCCCGCTGATAGTTCAATGACTTCACTGCCCCATGGCCATTCTTACCTGCATGGACCCTCCATTCCTTCATGCGGGCCATTTCCATATACCACTCCAGATTAAGCCATTCAGATCAAACAATACATGCTTAAAACAGAAGCCTTTTTAGCAGGCCTGTGGAAATGGTTACATTTACAGCTGTACAGAATGGTACCATCTGGAAGTTGATGGAATTCTGCATAATTTACAGCAGCCAAACCAGGAGCAAAGTTTATTTATTTAAATTTATACCACGGTAAAAAAAATACCAACACCTAAAAATCAGTTAGGCTTACAAGTGCAAATGAGAACCTCCCAGCAGCAATCATGTAAAACAGAATAAATTGGGGTGGGGGGGGGGAATCAAAAGCAGCAAGATAATCTCTTTAGCCTTCCCAGAAACATACACTCAGCCTCCCCCAAAACCTTGTTCACCAAATGGCTTTTACTCAATGTCAGACTATTTCCGCCCACACTCTCTCTGCTTTAAAACGGCACCGTGAAGTTAAAGGTTACAGTTTAAACAAGCAGTCTTGGCTTCTCGTACAAAGCCATTCAGAGCCAGATTCTGCCATCATTACTCATTTTCAACCACCCTAACCAATGTTCCCCATAGGCTACTTGTGGAGTAACGTATTACTAAATTGGAGTGAAGATGGCAAAAAATCAAACCTTCAGACTCAGTCTTTTGGGGGCACAGACTGTGTTTTGTGTCTCCTACTGAGCTGATAACATTGTGTATGATTAAAAACTAACCAGATAATTAAAACTGAAACATTTGACTGATTGCATATGTGGTAAACTGTGAATTATATTTGTGCCCTTTAGTTTGACTGTCCAATTTGGATTAAATGCAAGAGTAGCGAGTTACCATTATACTTTGTAAACAAGTGAGACCATAATGAAATCTTTCAACGATGATGGTGCAGTAGGGTGGTATTTAAACAACAACCATCAGAGCAGCAACATATTGTGTGACCTGAACAGAACATAACAGGAATGTGGAAGCAGAGATTTATTGGTGACTTTCAATTTCAGCTAAACTTTAAACTTTAATTTAACATTAAGTGAGCGTAAGCACTGGACTAACAGCGCTGGAGATCAAAGTGCTCTTTTTATTCATAGGACAGGTACAGCATGGGCAGCAGAAGTGCAAACATCCCACACAATGTTCCAGCAATGTGCTTCAGCCCTGACCCAGAAAAGCTGTTAGTGAGAAAAGAGTGCAGTCTCCATTCCTGTTTAAGAGTGGATCTCTCTACTGAAGCTGTCAAGAAGTGGGCCAATAAGGACAGCTTACCTGATGTGAACCCTTATCCATTTAGTAGTTGAAGTCAACCTTAGTACATTTCCACACAGGCCAGCAAGCAGCCCACAGATAGGAATGACAGTGACACTGATGACCTGGGCCAGATTTAAACAACTTTCCTTACAAGGAAAGAACTGAATCCCACTCCTGATTCCCCAAGCCAAGCACCTCGCAAATTTCAACAACAGTTTTTTTTTCTTTCCCCCCAAATTATTCCAATCCATGCTGGGGGAGACCCATGTTAACTATTTGATGGACTCTAATTCATGGTCTAACACAGCTTCAAACAATTTATTAAGGGGGAAAATAATTATTTATTATTTGAATTTGGAGAATGATCACACAGGTTATAAGGTGACCATGTTTTGTCAACCTAATATTAGATACAGGGATAAATATAAAGAGCCTAAAGGGTGTGGAGGTCACAAAGAAAGTATCGAATTCGGTGAGGTGGGAAAGAGGATCTAAATGACAGCACTAAGGAAGCCTACAGTACTGTTCAAATTCTGAGGTGTGGAATAGTATTACTTCACACATAGTATGTTTCCCTGGATAATTTTACAACACTTTTAACAGAGTGATAGCTTTGTTCCCATTTTTCAGGGAGGGAAACAGAGGCACAGAAAGCTAAAGTGACTTATCCAAGGTCACACAGCAATTGAGTCTGGGATAGAGCTCACATATGGACACCCAGCCCCCTGTTCCAACTATTGGAAGGTGATGCCTAGCAAGGGTGGCACAGTGTTGTTCTCACCCCTAGTACCCACAGCCAACCATTGCTCCCTACATGGACAGCAAGAAAATGATGTTAAGATTAGAACAAAGAACTATGCTGCAATCACTGTTTGTATCAGACTGGACAAACAAATTCCCAGCAGTATACAGAGTTTCCAGTGGTGCAACATGTGCAAATATTGATAGGTTATGCTTCTGTTATTTTTGAAGTGCCCAACACTTTGGGAGGTGTTGTACACATGGGGAAAGGAGTCTCAGTGGCTACAGACAGCTCTTGTAAATACCCATTCAGGGACCTCACAGCCGCACCTCTTATGCCTCAGAAACTACATCCTAGTGAGATCCTAAGCTTTCAGTGCAGGGTTCAGGTCTTCCATGGGGTTTGCAAAACACTGGGCTCACTTACTGGGCTTTGGTCCTCTTCCACCCCTACCCCTACACCCCCCCCCCACTGCAGGACCCACATGTGTTAATCTTTCCTCCACCCCTCATTTGCTTTATCTAGCTAATTGCTAAGAGGGATGTTTTTTAATTATGTTTTTGTTGCAGTTTTTAATTAAGCAACATAAGCACCCCGGGTGTCTTGGATGGGAGGAGCTTCACACATAAATTATATTATTTACAAATAAAAGACAGCAGCTGCAACACAAGCAGAGATTTTGCCTCTACAGGAGCATGTAAATTAAATTACATTTACAAATATACAAAGGGAGGTGTGTTTCACATAAGATGCAAAAAAGAGAGACCGTGGCCACTTGTGCCTATTAAGATCCTAGGGCTCTTTTCCTCTGTACTCAAATAGGAGATGTTAGCTACAACATTTGGCTAAATTCCATTTTTGGCAAATATATTCTCCCTCCCTTCTGTAATTTCAATTAAATACAGGATTCTTCTCTGCTTACTCTCCTGAACTGTTGTGAAGTGTTGCTATGGGTGTTTAAACAACTGCCACATTTCACCCAGAGGTGGCTACATTTTGGCAGCAACTGAAGTGATCCCTACAGCAGATAGGCCCTTAGGCACCGATCCTGATCACTGTATGTGGAACTTTCATTGTATTGGGACCTATACAATTGGAGTTCTTCACATTTTCTTACTGCTGCTGCAGGCAAGGAAAACCGTCTTTTCCTCCCAAAGTGCCCTTGTCCTGGCATG
Source organism: Emys orbicularis (assembly GCF_028017835.1). Taxonomy (NCBI): domain Eukaryota; kingdom Metazoa; phylum Chordata; order Testudines; family Emydidae; genus Emys; species Emys orbicularis. Next base: position 41,058,190 of record NC_088686.1, read on the forward strand.
GTTGGCATTTGTGGGTATGAAGTTCTTCCTTCAGCTATGGTAAACTAATACCTTTTGGGCTGCTACCCCTAAACTCCTACACTTACTTAGCATTTATGTAGCATTTTATCTGTTCATAGCACTGTACAGTTAATTCACCCTCACTACACCGTTGGAAAGGAGTTGGATAAAGTATTATCTTCATATACAAGAAACTGAGATAAAGCTAAAGTGATTTGCCCAAAGCCACACAGAGAGTGAATAGTAGGGTCAGGATTAAAACTTGGCTTTCCTCCAGGCCATGCTACCTTATTTCACCAAGGCTGACCTTTCAGAAACAGGCCAGCAACCAGGTGGAAACATTGATAACGGGGAGGCTGGCTGGGGTGGGGAAGGGTGGAAGCAGGATGTGTTTGGAGTGCTGGTTTTGGGATCAGGGTAGATTTCTGGTAGCTGGGAAGAGAAATAAGTTAGGATTCTAGATGTCAAGCAACTGCTTTTGTCCATTGCAGAAATCCTCCTTGGAGCTGGATTCCCGATTCCAACCACCTCTCTACAACTGATAACTCACCCAGCCCCAACGCCGCTGCCAGGACCTGAAACCTCGGTGATGGGAATTGCAGTTACTTCTTGGGATTACTTTCGAGATTCCCTAAATCTGCATCCCAGCCCCTCTGTGTATCCCTAAGGGAGCCATTGCAGTGGGTGTGTGTGCTGCTGAACTTGCAGGGAGCTCTCTCTCAGTGCATTCTGAAGGACAGATGGGGATTTAGACATATGAAAGAAGAAAGCACTTGAGGTTCATTCTGAGAGTGCCTTTGAAATTCAGATTTTAAAATCACAGCTTTCATTTCAGCTAAGAAGCACTGAAGGGAGATAATGACCTGGGGGGGCGAGGAAGGGGGAGAGGTTGGCAGACTAAGTGCATGTGGGTTTGATTGAATCCACATCTCTGCCTCCAGGTCTCCTGGCTCTTGCTGCCAGGCAGCATTCACTAACTTGCTTCCTTCCCCCTTCTCTACCATACCCAATGAGGCATCCCACCTTCACACCCCCTTTAAACAAAAAAGACGTAGGGACCAGCTTCGTCTGTGCTGGACCCTGTCTTTACCACACTCCCAGAATGCACTAAGCAACATATCAGGCACAGACTCTGACTGGAAGCACTATGTGCCTGACCTATGCAGAATAATCAATTCCCACGCTGTGGTTGAGTCAGAGGTACATGCTACTCTAAAATCCAAGTAAACTCCTCCCAGACCTTTTGTGTCTACTATCTTTCATGAGGAGCTGATTTTCAAGAGTCAGTGTTGGCATCCCCAACATCTGAGACAGTCAGAATTAGACTGGACTAAAGGGAACAATTCCAAAATGGACCTGTGGGAGGAGGATGGGGAAAATAGATTAATATGCCTTCCACCACTTTCCCCCCTCCATCTACCTTCTGGGATTGCTTGATTAAAGGGGATTAAAAAAAAAAGTCACTGAGGCTGGGGAGGGGGAAAGATAATCAGTTAAAACAATAAGCACTTTTAGATGTCAAGGAGAAAGGGCACGGTTGCTAGCTAGCAGGCAGATGAGGAAGGGGCCATAAGAGAAGGGAGGCAATTATGCAAGATCTCCTGGGATTTATTTCATGGGAGGGAAAGTCATTAGCCACAAGAACAACAGTTATGAGAACTATCAATCCTCATGCATAAGGTTTAAAGGAGTAAGGCCAGCCAGCGTTGTAAAGTTGCTAAGGGAGACAAACAGACTTATGTTAGGATTCCACGTTAAGTGTCCCTGGGCAAGTGAACTAAGAGGGAAGGTTGTTTGATTCTCAAGTTATAGTACATATTGGCCTCTGGCGAAGTTGTGAAAAGGGCAGAATATCTTTGGTGGCGTGGGCTGGTCTCAAATATCTAAGTTTCTTTCCCTCTGGAGGCCTAGAGGTTACTATAGTCTATTTTCTAGGGTGGGTTTAAATATCTACAATTTTACTCTGAGAAATGGTTACTCTTCCCTTGTTTTTTTTTGATGAACTAGCCTATTTGTTTCCTCTTTAGCCATCTGCTAGGTGAGCGCTTTTTGTTATTGAAGAGAGTGGATTATGCATTTCTCTTTTCTCCTCTACCTTCTCCCTTGGCCACAGTGCCTTGATTTGGAGGTTTTATCATATTATATCAGGGCCAAGACAGTTGCAGGGAGGCCTGCTGTGATGCCATCACATCCAACAACCAGGTCAGCACTCTGATAGGAGAGCTCCAACGCACGCCTGGGTGCTACAGGGTATTAATGTTTGTGATTTGATAGATGTGCTCTTTCCTCTATGTCTGTGCTGAATCAGTGCCCTGGCTGAGTGCTAGGTGGCACTGAAATTGTTACTGCCACTGATTCGTTTTACATCTGATCACTTGTGCTAAAGAGCCGATGGCACTTTTTGTAGGCTGTGCCAGAGCGCTACCTGTAGCACCCTGGTCACTGAGGTTGCTGCAGAACTGGGAAGATTGCATGCTTAACTCAAGTCAATTAATCAGTTTCCTTTGGTTACTAGACACTTGAGTGGCAATTGCTGGGCTAATGAGGCAACTGGCTCAGTAACTGGAGAGGAACAGGAAGTACAGGGGAGCTCAGAGAGTGAGCCGGGGGCAGAGGAGAAAAGAGAAAGATATGTGGAAGACTCCTCCTACATCCCTGCTCCTACTGTATACCTGTGGTACAGTCTGTTGTGCATTTAATCTCCAGTTGCAAAGCATATGTGGTGAAAGAGAAACAGTCTGCAAGTGTTTGTGGCTAGGCAGTGGCACTGACAGGGTAGGTAAAGGGCCACCCACTGACACAGGAGTAGGAATGAAAACTCCCGTATAGTGTCCTAGCTGAACTCCGTTTGGCTTCCTTAAACTCTGGCCTCAACTGAAGCTGTAGGAATAATCTTCACTTCCTATCATAAATTGGGGTGTGGTGTTGCCAAGTACAGCTGAAGAGCTGCTGCACTCCAATGGTGGGCACAGTGATCGTCCTATATCCTTTCCACCATAGTGGGGAATGTTCACAGATGCTTAGAGCTCTACCAAATTCACGGTCCATTTTGGTCAATTTCACGGTCAGAGGATTTTAAAAGTAATAAATTTCATGATTTCAGCTATATAAATCTGAAATTTCACGGTGTTGTAATTGTAGGGTCCTGTCCCAAAAAGGAGTTGGGGGGTGTCACAAGGTCATTATAGGGCGGGTTGCGGTATTGCTACCCTTACTTCTGCATTGCTGCTGGCAGTGGTGCCGTCTTCAGAGCTCGGCAGCTAGAGAGCAGCGGCTGCTGGCCAGGAGCCCAGCTCTGAAGGCAGAGCCACCGCAAGCAGCAGCACAAAAGTAAGGATGGCACACAAAAGACCAGATTTTATGGTGGGAGACCAGATTTCACGGTCCATAACGCATTTTTCGTGGTCATGAATTGGGTAGGGCCCTACAGATGCTCCTTGAACTGGGTATCCATATTTATTTTTAACAATTAAAAAAAAAAAGTAGCATTGTAGGTGCTAAAACCAACACTTACGGACTGCATCATTGGCCAGTACATATGGCAGGAAACTGAGGAAAGCAGCTGTCCGGCCAAGCTTCTGGATTGCTGCTATGGTCCATGACAGCTAGATGCCCATGGGGTGTTGGGTTGGGAATATTATCCCTCTCCTAGCCTGCCCTCATTGGCTCGGGCCCCATGTGACTAGTTCCACAGATTCCAGGAGGACTGAAGAGTAAGTCACAGGAGTGGGTCCCACATGAGGGCTGGAGTTTATTGACTTCACCTGCTGTGCTCCAATGAGTAAGGGCTGTGGGAACAGACCCTGTGCACTGTATTAGGTGTACCATTTAAGTCTGCAACTTCCTCCAAAGGACCAGGGATAAGACCACTGTTGCAAACAGCACCAGAGAGAATTGGTCCAGTGCTTTCCAATAAGAGACAGCCCATCCCAATGGTTTTTTTTAAAAGTCTGTCAGTTTGGGGTTATTTTGTTCAATCGGGGATTTGAAATCAGCCAAGGAAGCCCTATAGACCTGGTCAATGCAAAAGCAATTATCTTGAATATGAACGGATTGGAATTAGACACAGGTTGTAAACCATAACCAAGGTCACAAAGAGCTAGGATTAGAACTCAGGAGATCCCTGGCTGCTAGTCCCGTGTGCCAACCAGTACAACACATGATTTTTCAGAAGTGAATCCTTAAGGACATGATACAAGGGCACTGTCAGGGTTAAATAAAATAAATCCAATTTTGTTTAAAAACAGGCTCCACTTCTGATGACTAGCTAGTTCCCCTTGGAGGTTGGGGTTAAGGGTCTCCAGTACTTCAAAAGTCCAACTTTCTTTACGCATATTACTAACAAATGGGTTAGATGATTAAAGGGACTTTAAACAGAATAGTATTATATGTAATTTTTTTTTCACTTTGTATGCTATAATTTTTTTGCCTTTCTCACACCTTGAACAATGCAAAGTGTCCATCCTCTTCAATTTCACTTGCAGATTCTCACGCACTAGCACAGACTGCAATGTCAGGATTACAAATACTGAAGGGGAACATCTGATTTCCCCCCTCGCTGGACGATTTTTGGTTTTAAGATTTCATAGATGGATCTCTTGGCATTGTGTAAAAAAAAAAAACCAACAAACTCAAACTTGAAAACAAGCCAACATTTCTGACCAGTTTTGAACCAGAAGTGCCCCTTAAACAAAAATAAAGTATATGTGTCTGGCTTTGTCTGATCATGTAATTACTAAGATTGATAATTAGCAGCCAAGCCTAAATCCTGCACATTCTAGTTGACAAGTGCTGCTGCAGGATTTGCGGCCTTTACTGTAGAATACTTTAGTAAAAAAGGAAGGAAGGCATTGCATGACAGGAGATGGCAAAAAGAGAAGCATTCTCTGATGCACTATGGAATGATAGCAGTTGTGCTGTGGAATTACTAAAGAAGTGGGTATAAATGTAGATTACAGTGAATTAAGCAAAACAATTTATTGTTAGCTATTCATCTGCAGGATTTCAAACTTCTCTAAACCATGCCTTAAACTCTGCCACCCTCTAGTGTTCCATATCACCACTACAACAATGTATAAAACGTTGGGTGAGCAGACAGTACTGTCAATTCCCCCAGCACTTCACAAGTTTCACACTACACACGAGAACTATTTAGTAGAATTTTCCAGTGACACATTAATAATGGAGACCAGGAGTCAGCACTGTTGAGACAAGTTTCACTCCTTTTGTTTGTTTGTGTAAGCAAAGATTTCTTGCCTCTGACCCTTCTGTATTGCAAAGTATCACTTACAATGGCCACAAAGTGGTGGCAATTTCGTTTCAGTAACGGTAAACTAGCAGGATGTATAGTTGCCTGATTTTCAAAAGGTGCTAAGCACCAGCAATGCTCATTTAAGTCAATGCGAGCCGTGGAGCTCAGCATCTCTGAAGATCAGACAAACAGATGCATAGATTAATACCGATCTCTGTACAGAGGACAGTAGCAGTGACAGATTTCATACAGTGTATTCCAGCTCCAGTTTTATAATGAGCATATGCTTATATATGTACCTTTCATGCATATGGGGGGGCCAAACTGCTTAAAAATTCACCAATAGTTTAATCCACATAAACTTTCCATTAATCCAGTTGGTCTTATTATGAACCAAGTTAAAACAGATTTATGTAAAATAACATCACCTAACTAATATAAGTGCAACACTGTGAAAACGTAGAGCACTATAGAAGAGCCAAGTAGCATTATGATCAAACTGGAATTAAATTATTTCAAGTTCACCTTTAAAACCACTGCTCTCTGACTCCAAACAGCTAAGGAGTTTCCAGTTTTACCATGAAACTGATTTTAAATGATGTGATCAATCTAGTCATACTGTTTTGCATGTGCAGCTCTGAAAAGACAGTGCGATGGGGCGGCTGAGCCAATTTGCATAACTGGACTGAATGTGAAAATGAGTCTTTTGGGAGTTTCCTTTTCACCTCAAGACACAACTAACCACTTACTGAAGAACTCTGGTTGAAGGAAAAGTATATTGTGTATAACTGATTTGTACATTAAGTGAACTTGACTGTGTGATTCACTGTGCCCACTACAGGAGAGCGGTCACCTGAGAGATAAACTTAGCAGCCATTAAACAGCACACAGCAGTGCTACACAACATTTGATACAAGAAATTAAGGTAATCCTATTCAGAAAACTGCACAGGGAATTCAGAGAAGCAGAATGTAGTTGCACTAGTTGGAATTTAGCCATGGCACTTGGGTTAATGCTCATGTTCTTGCAAATAGTCACATGAAATTGTATTTATCCTATTTATCTAATCCATTGATCTACCAAGCAAAAGTCTTTTCAGCCTTGTACAACCCCTCTCTTCCCACATTCCCAAATGAATGAATGCCTCAACTGTGGAACTCACCTAGTAATTCCTGTCCTGATCCTAAGTGAATTTATAGACCAAGAACCTCAACTAAGTGCTTGGCAAGTATTGTACCTACGAGAGGTGATTGCTTTAGTACTTTGGGCCTACAGTACGAGGGGCTTTAATTATTACTACTAAGACCCTGACTTGCACGCTTGGTATATGGGCAGATCAATGTCTGTGTGTATGAAATACACAATGAACTCCACTCCTAAAGGAGCAATGAATACCCACATTCTGCCACATTTATCCTAAGGAAAAACCACATTAGGCGCACATTACACAGGCTAGCCTGCATACAAAAAGGTATAAGATGATTATGGCGTGATCAACCACTGTCTCAGAAAAATAGGAAAACTTGGTATATAAGCCACTCTTGACCACAGGACCTCTATGCTGACAGTTGTCAAAGTGCAGCCCAAGCTCCACATCTGTGATAATTGCACCCACTGACAACCAGGCCTGTTTCATATCTCATCCCACCCCAGGCACCTCCAGCACCACAGAGGCACAAGGATCAGTAGTAACTCAGAGGGAAGACTGCCGCCTACTGAATCAACAGCTACACTTCCTGCAGCTACCTAGAATTTCTTTGGGTGCCTCTTATCCAGTACTGATCCAATCCAACCCTGCAAGATATAGAACATGAGTATCACAGGCCACATTGGGATTATTTCCAAAAAGAAACCTCAAATACCTCCACCTCTTTATATGCCTCTGTGACGTTGCACTCCATATGTTTTATGGAAATATGCTAATGAGTGTGAATATAATGTAACTGGAATATGCTTCATGAAAAAAGTTTCTTGTAAGGTATAATTACAAAGCTTATAATCTACTGAGTGTGTTCATCCTATTTGTATGTATGTATCATTCTTGCATCTAAAGCTAGAAATATGAAGTATTACTCTGAAGTCCTATTGTAACTATGCAAAGCGTGGGCCATTAATGGTGGCTTGAAATCTTGATAGCTCCCATTAACTAGGGCAATTGGTGGTAAATGGCTCTGTTTACTTCTAAGCCTTCCTGTATTCGTGGGTGCTAGCCAGTGGGTAATGAAGTCTCACAGGACATGTGAACGTGTTACAGGATACTGGAATCCATTTTAAACCTGGTGCTTTTCCTTTTAGAAGGACGGATGGGAACCCAGAGAGAGAAAGAATTCCCACCTTGTGCCAAAGATATAAAAGGGGGTGGAACAGAACAAAGGGGGCTGCAGTCATGAGAAATCCCCTAGCTACCACCTGAGCTGGAACCAACAAGAACTGTACTGGGGAAAGGATTGGGCCCAGACTAGAAAGGAGTCTAGTCTGTGAAAGAAGCTTATTGGAACATCTCTGAGGGTGAGATTTACCTGTATTCAGTTTCTTAAAGTATTAGGCTTAGACTTGGCGTGTTTCGTTTTATTTTGCTTGGTAACTTGCTTTGTTCTGTCTGTTATTACTGGAAACCACTTAAATCCTATTTTTATACTTAATAAAATCACTTTTGTTTATTAATTAACCCAGAGTAAGTGATTAATACCTAGGGGAGCAAACAGCTGTGCATCTCTCTCTATCAGCGTTATAGAGGGCGGACAATTTATGAGTTTACCCTGTATAAGCTTTATACAGAGTAAAATGGATTTATTTGGGGTTTGGATCCCATTGGGAACTGGGTGTCTGGGTGCTGAAGATAGGTGACTTGCTGAGCAGTTTTTGGTTAAAGTCTGCTGCTTTGGGGGCGTGGACCAGACCTGGGTCTGTGTTGCAGCAGACTAGCATGTCTGGCTCAACAAGGCAGGGCTCTGGAGTCCCAAGCTGACAGTGGAAAATGGGCTCAGAGGTAATTCCAGCACATCAGGTGACAGTCCCAAAGGGGTCTCTGTGACCCAACCCATCACAGCCTCCATAGAGAGGGCAACAGACTATTTCTCTATTAAACCTGCCTTGTCAGTCACTCTCCAGACATGTAACAGCAAAGACGAGGTACTTCTGTACAGCCTCCAAGCAAAGATGATCATAACTTCTATATCTAGTCCGATCTACTTAGAGGGTAAAAATGCAGGACTAGACTCAGATATACACAGCATCACAGGTTTAACCCCTTTGTTGATGCTATACTCAATATCAGACAAATTTTCAGCCTCCCTCCCTGACAGCGTTGATAACTTTATTAGCATGACATGATTTGCATATGTTACAAAGTTAGTTGATCAAGAATCTGCATCCTTGTAGGAATGTTCAGTAGCACTCAAGGAAAGACTATGTTCCGATACAGCTGGTATGATAATTTTACTCAGCCATCACACCAGCCTAGGCCAGATAGCCCACAGGACCTATAGCTCATGCCTTAACATTAACATTTCAAAGCTGCGAAGGGTGGGAATAACAAGGATGAAGCTTTTGACCCCTGTAGCAGGCCTAACACTGAACTAGTCAGGCCAGATAAATATTAACATCAGAGGTTTTATGCCAAATTGCTGAATAAAGCTTGGTTCAACCAGGCCTCATACTAATTAGAGATAAGGGCTCCCTCTAGCTCAGGGGTCTGGAATCTTCGGCACACGGCCCATCAGGGTCATCTGCTGGCGGGCCGCGAGACATGTTTACATTGACTGTCCGCAGGCATGGCCCCCCGCAGCTCCCATTGGCCAGGAACGGCAAACCATGGCCACTGGGAGCTGCGCCTGCGGATGGTCAATGTAAAGATCATGTCTCGCAGCCCGCCAGCAGATTACCCTGATGGGCTGCGTGCCAAAGGTTGCCGACCCCTGCTCTAGCTAGAGTCCAGAGGCAAAGTGTGGAGTTTCAAAGTCAAAACAAAAACAAATCAACTTGCCAGCAATTCAAACTATCAAAATAAGACTGCCAATAATAGCTCTCTATTCCTTCCCTGTGTATAGTTTATGTATCCCCAACCTCTGGGGAATTACGGTCAAGCTGGGGTTGCCAATCAAGCTAATGAGTAATACTCCCCTTTAGACTCTGGTTCTCATCCATCAGCCTCAGAAGACTGTTTTATACAATTACAGCAGTGACTACAGGAGCATCTGGTAGCTGGGCTTTAGCCCTCTGCTTTCCAGGCCTCATTAAGGGTCCATCCATCTTCTCCATCGTGACTCCTTGGAGATAGATGTTATTGTTTAAAATACAGTTTCCACATATCTGTGTTGATGCTGCACTCATATGATAGATTTAGAAGCAAAAACATCCTGGAAAACAACTCAGATGCTAATTGGGACCATCACAGCACAGTCAAAAAATCAGAGTAAATTCCTGGAAATGTTCTGTGGATAACAGGTAGTGACGTTTTCCTCAACACCCTGTTATGCCCTGGAGACAGTGCCACACTGGGTAGTGATCACTGGATATACATCCATCCACTAGGACAGTTTAAGAGAGACCCCCAGGAAATAATCCATGTGCCCAGGGTGTGCAATATAAATAACAATTTATCTTTCCAGTGGAGTGAGCCTCAAACCTATGCTCTTGTCCTGCAAGTTGAAAAACACTGAGTAACTAAATCAAGTAAAAGAGAGATGGAATTTTAAGAGACCTGGGTGAAAACCAAAACGTTAAGTACTGGGGACATGAATGTTTGGGCATATTTCAAATCCATCTAAGTCTGCCAAACCCAACGTAAAACAAAGAATCTGGTTTGGCAGACGTGTGGCAATATCCTGTCACTGCACAACCTGTATAATGTAAATATAGAAGCCACTGGCCCAGAAGAGCTCTATAATCAAAGAGCCACAGAGAACAGGCAGATGACAGCACTGTTCTGCCACATGCACATACACAACCACCCAGAAATAGGTTCATGGATCATTCAGCAGAAAGGACATCCAGGTTCCATTCGGGTGAATCTCTAAATCCTCCTGGGATTAACAGATTAATAACCACAGAATCATAGAATATTAGGGTTGGAAGAGACCTCTGGAGGTCACCCTAGTCCAATCCCCTGCTCAAAGCAGGACCAACACCAACTAAATCATCCCAGCCAAGACTTTGTCAACCCAGGCCTTAAAAACCTCTAAGGATGGAGATTCCACCACCTCCCTAGCTAACCAATTCCAGTGCTTCACTAGTGAAATAGTGTTTCCTAATATTCAACATAGACCTCCCACACTGCAACTTGAGACCATTGCTTCTTGTTCTGTCATCTGCCATCACTGAGAACAGCCTAGCTCCATCCTCTTTGGAACCCCGCTTCAGGTAGTTGAAGACTGCTATCAAATCCTCCCTCACTCTTCTCTTCTGCAGACTAAATAAGCCCAGTTCCCTCAGCCTCTCCTCATAAGTCATGTGTCCCAACCCCCTAATCATTTTCTTTGCCCTCCACTGGACTCTCTCCAATTTGTCCACATCACTTCTGTAGTGGGGGGCCCAAAATTGGACACAGTACTCCAAGTGTGGCCTCACCAATGCCAAATAGAGGGGAATAATCACTTCCCTCGATCTGCTGGCAATGCTCTTACTTATACAGCCCAAAATGCTGTTAGCCTTCTTGGCAACAAGGGCGCACTGTTGACTCATATCCGACTTCTCGTCCACTGTAACCCCTGGGTCCTTTTCTGCAGAACTATTGCCTAGCCACTCGGTCCCTAGTCTGTAGCAGTGCATGGAATTCTTCTGTCCTAAGTGCAGGACTCCGCACTTATCCTTGTTGAACCTCATCAGATTTCTTTTGGCCCAATCCTCTAATTTATCTAGGTCCCTCTGTATCCTATTCCTACCCTCCAGCGTATCTACCACTCCTCCCAGTTTAGTGTCATCTGCAAACTTGCTTAGGGTGCAGTCCACACCATCCTCCAGATCATTAATGAAGATATTCAACAAAACCAGCCCCAGGACCAACCCTTGGGGCACTCCGCTTGATACTGGCTGCCAACTAGACATGGAGCCATTGATCGCTACCGGTTGAGCTTTCTATCCACCTTATAGTCCATTCATCCAGCCCATACTTCTTTAACTTGCTGACAAGAATACTGTGGGAGACCATATCAAAAGCTTTGTTACAGTCAAGATGTATCACATCCACTGCTTTCCCCATATCCACAGAGCCAGTTATCTCATCATAGAAGTCAATCAGGTTGGTCAGGCATGACTTGCCCTTGTTGAATCCATGTTGACTGTTCAGGTGGCATGCGATAGGAAGGTAATATACAATTAATGCAAAAGATTGGGTCATCCCTGCTGGACTAACCAGTAGAGGGAAAGAGGTTGCTAATTATCAAGGGCTAGAAGAGTTAATCCTGTAGTTTGAGTGATAGCAGTTTATGCTTCTGGTGCGCCTTGCCAAGTGAATGGCAGCTTATGCAGATGCAACAGAGCTAGCCATATTCTAGCTAACTCACTAAAAACAGAACTGAGGAAGCTGTGGCACAAGCTTCCACGCAGGTTACACAAGCATGTTCCTGGGGAAGGGGAGTGTCAGGTAGGCTTAGGCAGCCTGCACTGAGGCCCATGCTGTGGCATCCTCACTTCTCTTTTTAGCAAGCTAGCTTGAGTACAGCTAGTACAGGTATGTGCACACAAGATGCATATCACAAATCTGCAACGCAACATACCCTTAGGAAGGCACTAGGAAATCATGCGCTATCAAAGAGAACCCAGTTTAACTAGCTGTGTTTTCAAAAATTTCTGACATGTCTAAGTATTCCAAACAGTTAGTTTCTGACCCTCCTCGGAATGATCCAGGAGCTTCCTGGATTCAATCATTATACGTGATTATGGCCAGAAAGGAGCCTAGGTAAAAAACTGTGCTAACATAACTCTGAGACATATCTACCAACTTCACTGATACCTAATTTTAACTTCCCAGAGACCACACACTTCTGAAAGAGCCACTTGAGTTCTATTCTGCCCTGTGTGTCACCAACCAAACTATCAACTAAATTCTAACTACAAAATCTTTATTACTGGGGATTATACATAAGGCATTAAGAGCAAAGAAAGGTTTTCACATCCCAGATAAAGCCTACAGTGCTGCCAGTTAGAAGGGGGAAAAAAACAACAACAACAACAATCTGGCACATAAACTGAGTCAGTTTGCTCTGGAATCACTGAGCAGAAATAAACACAAGATGCGCAATACTGGTCTGTACTTCCCTCTTGAATGGAGCTAGTTGGTTAGGTTCAAAAAAGGACATTGCATGCTGGAACCTGAAGTCCTTGTGGCCCATATCTCACTATTAAAAAGTAGGGTAGCAGCAATTTGCATCAAATTTATGCAAATTACATATGGTTCTTGGGTTCCTGGTAGGTTGCCAATGCAGGCCTGAATTGGGAAAGTTTGGATCCTCCTTCTCTAGAAAGGATGTTATTTCAAAATTCTCCAGGAGGTGCTGGCAGCCTTTCAGGAACCACAGCTTTACTCTGCTCAGTTTAGCTTCAGTGAGGATTACTCATAGACTCATAGACTCATAGACTTTAAGGTCAGAAGGGACAAATATGGTCATCTAGTCTGACCTCCCGCATGATGCAGGCCACAAAAGCTGACTCACCCACAACAGAATCTTCCAGCCTGCGACCCCTGCCCTATGCTGCGGAGGAAGGCGAAAAACCTCCAGGGCCTCTGCCAATCTACCCTGGAGGAAAATTCCTTCCCGACCCCAAATATGGCGATCAGCAGAACCCCGAGCATACAGGCAAGATTCTACAGCCGGACCCTCATTTTACCCGCGATGGCCCGTTAATGCCTAATTGACTAAAATCACATTATCCCATCAAACCATTCCCTCCATAAACTTATCAAGCCTAATCTTGAAGCCAGAGAGGTCCTTCGCCCCCACCGTTTCCCTCGGAAGGCTGTTCCAAAATTTTACCCCTCTGACGGTTAGAAACCTTCGTCTAATTTCAAGCCTAAACTTCCCCACGGCCAGTTTATATCCATTCGTTCTCGTATCCACATTACTACTAAGCTGAAATAATTCCTCTCCCTCCTTGGTATTAATCCCTCTGATATATTTAAAGAGAGCAATCATATCCCCCCTCAGCCTTCTTTTGGTTAGGCTAAACAAACCGAGCTCCTCGAGTCTCCTTTCATAGGAAAGGTTTTCCATTCCTCGGATCATCCTAGTGGCCCTTCTCTGTACCCGTTCCAGTTTGAGTTCATCCTTTTTAAACATAGGAGACCAGAACTGCACACAGTACTCCAAATGAGGTCTCACCAGCGCCTTGTATAACGGAAGCAGCACCTCCCTGTCCCTACTAGAAATACCTCGCCTAACGCATCCCAAGATCGCATTAGCTTTTTTCACAGCCACGTCACATTGCCGACTCATAGTCATCCTGCGATCAACCAGGACTCCGAGGTCCTTCTCCTCCTCCGTCACTTCCAACCTATGCGTCCCTAACTTATAACTAAAATTCTTGTTAGTCATCCCTAAATGCATCACCTTACACTTCCCACTATTAAATCTCATCCTATTATTGTTACTCCAATTTACAAGGTCATCCAAGTCTCCCTGCAAAATATCCCGATCCTTCTCCGAATTGGCAATACCTCCCAACTTTGTGTCATCCGCAAACTTTATCAGCCCACTCCTACATTCGGTTCCGAGGTCAGTAACGAATAGATTAAATAAAATCGGACCCAAAACCGAACCTTGAGGAACCCCACTGGTGACCTCCCTCCAACCCGACAGTTCCCCTTTCAGTACTACCCGCTGCAGTCTCCCCTTTAACCAGTTCTTTATCCACCTCTGGATTTTCATATCGATCCCCATCTTTTCTAATTTAACCAGTAATTCCTCGTGCGGCACAGTATCAAACGCTTTACTAAAATCTAGGTAAATTAGATCCACCGCATTTCCTTTATCTAGAAGGTCTGTTACTTTCTCAAAAAAGGAGATCAAGTTGGTTTGGCACGATCTTCCTTTCGTAAACCCATGTTGTAATTTGTCCCAATTGCCATTCACCTCAAGGTCCTTAACTACTTTTTCCTTCAAAATTTTTTCCAAGACCTTGCATACTACAGAAGTTAAACTAACAGGCCTGTAGTTACCCGGGTCACTTTTTATCCCCTTCTTGAAAATAGGAACCACATTAGCTATTTTCCAGTCCATCGGTACCTCCCCCGAGTTTACAGATTTATTAAAAATTATTGCCAAGGGGCTTGCAATTTCTCGCGCCAGCTCCTTCAATATTCTAGGATGAAGATCATCCGGTCCACCCGATTTAGTCCCATTTAGCTGGTCAAGTTTGGCTTCCACCTCTGATACTTTAATGTCAATTGCCCCTCCTTTATTCCCCTCTGTCCCGCTCCCTCTATTCCTAAGCCCTTCATTAGCCTTATTAAACACCGATGCAAAATATTCATTTAGATATTGTGCCATGCTTAGATTGTCCTTAATCTCCACTCCATCTGCAAGCTTCAGTGGCCCCACTTCCTCTTTCTTTGTTTTCTTCCTATTTATATGGCTATAAAACCTCTTACTATTGGATTTAATTCCCCTCGCGAGGTCCAACTCTACACGGCTTTTGGCCTTTCTCACCGCATCCCTACATGCTCTGACCTCAATAAGGTAGGTTTCTTTGCCGATCTCTCCTCTCTGTACTGCAAGGTACTGCAATCCCTGCAGACACTGAAGACAACCTTATAGAACCATAAAAATGTGGAGCTGGAAGTAGGGTTACCATACGTCCGGATTTTCCCGGACATGTCCGGCTTTTTGGTCCTCAAATCCCCATCTGGGGGGAATTGCCAAAAAGCCGAACATATCCGGGAAAATACTAGTCCCCTGCTTACCTTAGAGCGGCTCCGGCAGGCTGCGAGCTGCAGGCGGATTCCCCTGCGGCGGCGGCTGCTGCTCCCCCCAGACACCTCCGGTTTGTGTAGCTGAAGAGCCGTGTTGCCCGAGCGCTACCGGCTTCACGGTTTGCCGGGCAGCCCCCAGACCTCCAGACCCTGCGCCCCCAGCCGGGTGCTTCCCCAGCGCAGCTCTCCCCAGACACCCCAGCTCTGTGCAGCTGTCTGAGCGCTACCGGCTTCACGGTTTGCCGGGCAGCCCCCAGACCTCCAGACCCTGTGCCCCCAGCCGGGCGCTTCCCCTCCCGGGCTCCGGCTGCGCTGGGGAAGCGCCTGGCCGGTGGCGCAAGGTCTGGAGGTCTGGGGGCTGCCCGGCAAACCGTGAAGCCGGTAGCGCTCGGGCAGCTGTTTCGCGTGGCTGGGAGGGAGGAGGGGGAATGCGGGGCGCTCAGGGGAGGGGGCGGAGTTGGGGCGGGGAAGGGGCGGGGCCAGGGCCCTGTGGAGTGTCCTCTTTTTTTAATTTTTAAATATGGTAACCCTAGCTGGAAGGGATCTCAAGAAGTCAAGTGAATTTGATGGCAACATAAGCTAAAGCTCTATCCTTGCTCTTCTGGGTGCAGGCTGGGAGACAAACTGAGAAAGCACTCTCAAAATGATGCAGCCTGGGAAGTATCCCTCCCTGGTGTATATAAAGATGCCAATTTTACTTGGACATATTCCTGGAGGTTTCAGCACAAAAATCTTTAATTAAAGATTAATCTTTAATTCTTGGAGACTCCAGAACAATCCTGGAGGGTTGACAAACCTAGATGTACATTTGGTTTTAGACTGTCTTGCTGAAAGTAGATGAACATCACTAGCAGTGTGTCTATCACAGGCAAGCCAGGAGGTGCTGCAAGGTCACAAGTGAGGACACTTGCTCAGTGTTTTCTTTTCACTATGCAGTGCTGTCAGTTTCTTAAATCTTCTTGGACTCTTGTATTTGCACCCAACTCTCAGTAGGTCCAAGGCAGAGTTAAGAAGGAGATTTGGGATCCAAGCAATTCAACAGGATCCTTAGGACTTCCAGGGCCTGACTAATGCATTTTTTATCAAGTGCTATGTGATCGGTTGCAAAGGTCCCACCTGAACCACTGCAGGCCAAGGGTTAGCTCCTGACTCAACTCTCCAACTTGAGTACAACAACAAAGCAGGGTTAGAGAGTAAAGGCCCGAACAGGTTCTCAGAGGAGAGCCAGGGAACTCTCATAAACCCCTCCCACAAAACAAAAACAAAAAGACAGCTCCCTGAAGAGAAAGAGATCCACACCCAGGACCAAGTTCAGAAGTGAGTCTCAATTGATAACTCATACCTTTTCCCAATCCCCTCAGTGTGAGTTTTACACAAATGCGGTCTCCCTTAGACTCATATCCATCAAGGGGGCACAAGAGAGTAGCAACAAAAGGAACAGGAGAGTGTAAGCCACAGTAGGACATTGCCCACCTTAACTTATGCCTCTGCACTCATTGGTGTATAAATTACATCAACTCAGTGCCCGCTATACATTGGACAGATGGTGTAAGTCAGTCTAAAGGACGCAGAGTGCAAAGAAGTCTGACAGACAACTCCTTACATGTGACGTCTAAATTTGGTCCCACATGGGCAGTGGGCTAGGTTAAACTGCCTGGAAAAAAAGCTGTGGTGAGAAAACCTGTCTTGGTGAAAGATACTGGATCCAGCAATTAAGTAAACCCACTCCTCCAGCAAAAGAGGCCAGTAATCAAACAAATCCTAGAAACAGCGTAAAAGAACACAACCTTCCCTGACCAGCCATCCCAAATACCAGTAAGATAACCCCTCATGGACACCCAGAACTAAGAAGGAGACCAAGCTCACTTCAGTTTCACCCAGAAAGGTGTATGGGTGGAGAGACTATTCCAGAGCCCTCCATTAAGAAAGCTCAGCTTCACATCCTCTGGATTAAACCCCAGCACAGTGCCACATCATCAACAGTTCTACCCGCCATCCGACCCCCAAAAAACACAGGACTTCCAAGGTGAGGTCCTCAGCCAAGTTAAAAAAACCCCACAATGGAGGGCAGAGACATGCACACATTTGACCCAATTTGAGCAGGCACTAGTCTCCCTGTGTAAAGGTTCCAGTGGGCTGAATGGAAGGAGATACTATGACACGGGAGGAGTTGCACTACGGGCCCAATCCACCCCAAGAAGCTGGGCTGGACTCTGGGGCGACGTGATGGCCTTAAGGCATTGGAGCCAAATCAGCAAAACGTCTGTGGCCCCAGTGTGTCACTTCTATGGGAAGCACACCGGTTCTAGTGGTAGGAGGGCCCTTAGAGATGGAGCTGGACTTACCACTAAGCACAGTAAAAAGTGGTATAAAGCGTTGTTTGAAGAAGCACTGACCTCACATACTGTGTTTGTGTGTGGCCCCCCACCCCACAGGGTTGAAAGAGCACACGGGGGGTGGGAGGCGCGCACAATGGCCAGGAACAGCACAGTCACTCGCCTGGGTGCTTGGGTCAGCCCTGACAGGAGCTCAGAAGGAGGCCTACTCTAAATGACTAGAGCCTGATATACTTTGCTTGTACTGCTGCTGCTGCTGCCCCTTTCTGTACCCAGCCAGGTCTTCTGGTGAAAGACCTGTTAGTAGCAGTTAGAGTCTCCGATTGCACCAGAGCTATATGGAGGGTCATGACCTCCCTGCTCCCTTCATGAATACAGCCTGGAATTGCATCTAAAAATAGCACACAGTGCCCAGAGAGAGACATATCGGATGTTATATTGATAGTACAGGTGATCTTGATCTAAAGGAGATGATGTGTGTTCAGAAATGAACTATTTCAGCTGAGATAAAACCACCCACGTTTTTATTTGTTCCTTCTCAGGACTCTATGCCACAGAGACACTGCTTATTTGTCATCTAAATTGGAACACTCAGCAAGCAATGAGATATTTATTTCTGTGAATGCCATTTTGCAGCAAAGAGAGGATGGTTCCTGATAAGGTGAATTTCCAACACTAAAAGTGGGATTCCTATCACATGAAATGAGTAAAAATATTCTCTTTTGCCCTAAGGCTTGTTTGGCAGTACTCCAAAGAAACCACTTCCTTGGATTTTCCATTGACATCACTTTCATAGAAGGAGATTAAAAGAGTGGATAAGTGTTCAAAGGGTATTCCCTAGAGGACTAAGTAGAGGATTATGAATCAGGACTCCTGAGTTTGGTTTCCATGTCTACCACTGACTCGCTTTACCACCTTGTGCAAGTCACTGCACCTCTGTGTCTCAGTTTATCCATCTGAAAACTGGAGCTAGAAATTGTTAATTACCTTCCTGGGATGCTTGAGGATAATTTACACATTGTTTTGCGGATGTGAACAGTTTATAACTATTAATAAGTGCAGGGACAAAAAAGTGAATGTTTTAGACAGTGAGGTCTGTATATAGAGAGAATGATACGATTAGGCACATAAGTCTATAGAAGAGGAGATTGTGCAGGAAAGCATCTCTCGACTGACTGTGTATTGGATCCCAGCTCCCAGTACAGCCTATATTGATTTTACTCCTGATCTTGGGAGACAATAAAGTTGGACTTAGAGGACTAACTGGTTGACATAATAATGAAGCAGCAGTATCTACTCCAGTTTTGAAGGCTAGACTGAAGAATGACTGGATAGCACATTGCCCAGTGCCAAACCCAATAGGCTGGATAATAAATCGACATGACGAGGGTCTGGTAGACAGAAGAATGGCTGGACACAAACAGACAAGGTGTTGGGAGACAGCTGGGTAGATAAAAGATGGGAAGATGCACAAAAACAAAGAGTAATGAACCAAAAGGTGCATAGGGCAGTGGTGGGCAACCTGCGGCCCATCAGGGTAATCCGCTGTCAGGCCGCGAGACAGTTTGTTTAATTTGACCGTCCACAGGCACGGCCAGCCGCAGCTCCCAGTGGCTGCGGTTCACCATCCCCAGCCAATAGGAGCTGCGGAAAGAAGCGGCCAGTATGTTCCTGTGGCCCGTGGGCTGCAAGTTGCCCACCACTGGCATAGGGTGTTACAGTTGATAAGTGACATGGGGAGAATTTAAATTAAAGATTTTAAAATCACCAATTTTAATCATGATTTAAATCAGCAAGCAGGAAACTTCTATTTAAATAATTGATTATAATCTTGTTTTGCATTTGTACTTTTTAGTCGTCTTCTTAGCATATGCGCAATGTGGGGTGGCACGTGACCAGGATTCATCACCGAATTTGGTCCGCTGGTTATTTTCCTAAAGAAAGGTTGATTCTCATTGGTTGGTAACCATTAAAACATGTCGATTTGCAAATAAACAGAGCCTTCACACTAAATTTGGTGCTTTCCCCCCCCCCCCAACCAGGAGGATACGCTATATATATACACATCTATTTAAGCAATTATATAGCTTAACATACATTTACCCAGTTCTTAATTTTTTTTTACTTTATTATTTTAGAAATGCATTTATTTAATAGATGATTAATTTCTTATTTGTGATTTGTGTCAAGCTCTATTTGGATGGATTAAAAATTAAAATTAAAAATGCACAAAACCAGCATTATTGTTAAACAAAGCCACCCTAAACATGCTGAAAATATATGAAAACGTTTATCAAAATACATTTTGCATTTTAAACCAACCGATTAAAGAAAGTATTATCTGTATTTTTTAATTGAACAGATTGTTTCTGGTCACCATATCTTTCAGGATTTTTGAACTAGTAGATCTCAGCCTAACACACCTAGTTTTTATTCATAGACTGGAAAAGGAAATACAAGCTTTCCATCTTTTTCAATTCCCAACTGATTTCTTAACTTTGAATAAACTAGTCATTGAACTGAATTAATTGAATAAAACTGAAATGAAAAAAAAATCATCTCTGCACCTGCAGATGAAGCTAGTGGCATTAATAGGTGATTTCAAATAGGGTTATTAAAAATTATATTTAAAAATCATTTAAAAATAAAATAATCTTATTTGTATCCATCCTGGGGAAGTGGGTACAAAGGAATGGGAAATACTGCAAGATAGGTAAGTGAGTAGGCACAAAGGCTGATAGACAGACATAGGGTGAGTGATGGATGGTAGACAGGACATGGGTATAGAATGTATACCCTGCAGGGCCTGAGTCTGAACATCTACATTGCAATTTTATAACTCTGCAGCCTGAGCCCCATGAGCCTGAGTCAACTGACAGGCCAGCTGTGGATGTTTTATTGCAATGCAGACATACCCTATAGTCTTTGACAGTCCATGAAATAAGAGAGGGAAAAAGAAAGCTGAAGAGATACCAAAAAGTCGGTAGATAGCCAAATAAGTAGCTAAAATATCACAGACACTTAAGCAGAGAGAGGGGGAAGAGAATTGTTTTTCTCCAGCACAAAGAATGAGAACGGCAAACTGCAGATCTCTGCACTGAAATTGGCATTTGAGAGTGACCTCCTGCTCCTCTTCAGAACACAATTATTCAGAGTATCAAACAACAAAAGAAAACAATTGCAAGGAGAATTCTAGGTGCCTCCGAATGGCCTCCACAAAGCACAGCTGAATTTTAAACCATCTTTCAGACACTTGCCAACCTCCCACCAGCAAACCACATGCACAAGCATGGGGAAAATTTAAGCACTGCCAAGTTATTGAAATCAACTCACATGCAAGGCAGCCGCCGGGGAACAGGCAAGATCATCAAGAATCCAGCTGCTGTTCTTACAGTGTAAGTGTTCTTAATGGGGAGGTTGGGAAGATTGATTTGCTGCTGTGACACCCTATTAACCAGGTACATTGCTGAATTTAGTGCCTCATGGAGTGATACATATATATGTATTAAAAATAACTACATGAAGAAAGAAGGAAAGCTGCAGGTATTGCTGTGGCAGGTAATTTTTTTCTCCTGTCCTTCACTCGCATTTAAGATGGATGAAAAAATGCTTTGAATTACTATGAACTACATTTTAAAAGTTTTATTCTCCAGAATAGCAGCATTACAATTTAATGGAATCCAGCAAAATTCCGCTTACAGGGGCTATTTGGGTGGCCTGAATTGTTTTTTCTGTAGCGGGCATAAATCTGTACAACTCTCTGCACACTAGCCAGCCATCAATCCATCTCCTGCAATCCACAACAGCAACATGGGTTATTGTACTGAACCACTGTGAAATGCTGCATGCTTTTTTACAGCATGCTACCTGGGTATGCACACTGGGTTGGAATCAGACCTACTGTAACTCCAATGGAGTTCTACCAGTGATGAATTTGGCCCTCTAGCTCCATCATCTCTGCAGTGATCTGCACAGCAATTCCCAGCATCCCAAACATGTTCAGTCACCATAACACAGCACGTTGGGGTACAGGAATAGCTGACATCTTGCATTACTACTGTAATAACAAAAGTTCTCTCTGGCCTACCATCTGTTAGTCTTTGGGTCTATTTGCTACTCTAGGAAAGAAGTGGTGGTCTTGGCTCCTTGGGGAATCACCCTTTCTCTTGGACACTCACAGCATGGGTGGGCTCTTCTGGTTGCACTTTAACTGAGATAATTCTCTCTTAGCAGGGTTGCTACAAACAATTCCACATTATCTAGGGCTGACTAAGGAAGCTTCATAGTACATTGAGCCAACCACACAGTGGCCCATCTCCTAAACAAACAGCATATTGCATGCAAACATAAGAATGGCCATACTGAGTCCGACCAATGGTCCATCTAGACCAGAGTCATGTCTTCTGACAGTGGCCACTGCCAGATGCTTCAGAGGGATTGATCAGAACACGGCAATTTATTGAGTGATCCATCCCCTGTCATCCAGTCCCAGCTTCTGGCAGTCAGGAGTTTAGGGACACCCAGAGAATGGGGTTGCATCCCTAACTAGCTAGGTTAATAGCCATTGATGGACCTATCCTCCATGAACTTCATTCTTTTTTTATCCCAGTTATACTTCTGGCCTTCACAACATCCCCTGGCAATGACTTCCACAGGTTGACTGTGCGTTGTATGAAGAAGTACTTCCTTATGTTTGTTTTAAACCTGCTGCCTATTAATTTTGTTGGGTAACCCCAGTGTGTGTGTTATGTGAAGGTATAAGTAACACTTCCTTATTCACTTTCTCCACACCATTCACGATTTTATAGAACTCTACCATATCCCAATTTAGTCATCCCTTTTCTAAGTTGAACAGGCCCAGTCTTTTTAATCTCTCCTTATACGGGAGCTGTTCCATACCCTTAATCATTTTTGTTGCCCTTCTCTAGACCTTTTCCAATTCTAGTATATATATTTTAGAGATGGGGTGACCAGAACCAAAGGTGTGGGCATACCATGGATTTATATAGTGGCATTATGATATTTTTGTCATATTATCTATCCCTTTCCTAATGGTTCCTAACATTCTATTAGCTTTTTTGACTGCCACTGTGCACTGAGTAGATGTTTTACAGAACTACCCACAATGACTCCAAGATTTTTTTCTTGAATGGTAACAGCTAATTTAGGCCCCATCATTTTGTATGTATTGTTGGGATTATGTTTTCCAAGGCTCATTACTTTGCATTTATCAATATAGAATTTCATCTGCCATTTTCTGGCCCAATCACCCAGTTTTGTGAGATCCCTTTCATAAATCTTCACAGTCTGCTTTGGACTTAACTATCTTGAGTAGTTGTGTATGATCTGCAAACTTTGCCACCTCACTGTTTACCCCTTTTTCCAAATCATTTATGAATATGGTGAACAGCACCAGTTCCAGTACAGATCATTGGGGGACACCACTATTTACCTCTCTCCATTGTGAAAACTGACCATTTATTCCGACCCTTTGTTTCCTATCTTTAAACCAGTTACTGATCCATTAAAGGACCTTCCCTCTTGCTTAAAAGCCTTTGGTGAGAGACCTTGTTAAAGACTTTCTGAAAGTCCAAGTGTACTGTATCAACTGGATCACCCTTGTCCACGTTTGTTGACCCCCCTCAAAGAATTCTAATAGATTGGCAAGGCACAATTTCCCTTAACAAAAGCCATTTGGACTCTTCCTCAACGAGTCATGACCATCTGTGTGTCTGATAATTCTGTTCTTTACTATAGTTCAGCCTGGTACTGAAGTTAGGCCTACTGCCCTGTAATTGCCTCTGGAGCCTTTTAATAAACCAAAACCAGCATTATATTAGCTATCTGTCAGTCATCTTGTACAGAGGCTGATTTAAATGATAGCTTACATACCACAGTTCACAGTTCTGCAATTTCATAGCTGAGTTCCTGCAGAACTCTTGGCTGAATATCATCTGGCCTGGTGACTTATTACTGTTTATCAATTTGTTCCCAAACCTCCTCTATTGACACCTCAGTCTGGGACAGTTCATCACATCTGTCAACTAAAAAACTGGCTCAGATGTGGGAATCTCCTTCTCATCCTCTGCAATAAAGACCAATGCAAAGAATTCTTTTAGCTTTGTTGAAACCACCTTGTCTTCTTTGAGTGCTCCTTTAGCACCTCATTCATCAAGGGGCCCCACTCAGGAGCAGTGGAAGAACCCTAAAGTGAGGGGGCCACAAGCACCCAAACCAGGGCCCCACTCCCCCCACACCTCCGCTTCCTCCTCCCTAGGCCTCGCTCCCCCTGCGCTGCCTCCCCTCTCACCCCAGCCCGAGATCATGGCCACCTGAGCCCCCCTGTTCTGGTGCCCCTGAGCCCACTGATTCTTTGGCAGGCTTCCTGCTTCTGATGTACTTAAAAAAAATTGCTGTTAGTGTTTGTGTCTTTTGCTAGTTACTCTCCAAATTCTTTTTTGGCCTGTCTTTTTTTTTTTTTTTTTTTAAATATAGTCAATGTGCCAGAGTTTTTGCTCCTTTCTATATTCCTTAGTAGGATCTGACT
The DNA here is from genome assembly GCF_028017835.1 of Emys orbicularis. Taxonomy (NCBI): domain Eukaryota; kingdom Metazoa; phylum Chordata; order Testudines; family Emydidae; genus Emys; species Emys orbicularis. The sequence continues at coordinate 41,082,231 of NC_088686.1, forward strand.
TCCAATTCTGCCTCTTTTATTCTGTTTGGCCATGGTGGCATTTTTTTTTTGTCCTTTAAAAAAAATTATGTAGGGGTATACATATAGTTTGAGCCTCTATTATGGTGTTTTTTAAAAGTTTCCATGCAGCTTTGTTATTCTTGTAATCTTTTAATTTAGATTTACCTAGCCTCCTTATTTTTGTGTAGTTCCTCTTTTTGAAGTTCAACCCACCACAATAGCATTTCTTTGTTATTTTTCCTCTTACAAGGATGTTAAAATTTAATTACATCATGGCCACTATTACTGAGCGGTTCAGCTACATTAACCTCTTGGACCAAATCCTATGCACCACTTAGGACTAAATAAAGAAATGCCTGTCTCCTGCAGGGTCCAGGACTAGCTGCTCCAAGAAGCAGCCATTAATGGTGTCTAGAGATTTTATCTCTGCATCCTGTCCTGAGGTGACATGTTCCCAGGCAATATGGGGATACTTGCATGGTGCCTGGCTGTGCAATTTCCTTTTTCAGAGCACAGTGCAAGACACACCTTGTTGATAATCTTCCTCCTGTCAGTATCTCCCTCAAAAGACGCATATAATAAAACCTCACTGAGGGAGGAGAGAATACAGCCTTACCAAGCAGATGATTCTCATTTTTTTTATTTGGCACCTAGAAAACTTGTTGATCAGGGCACCGAAGTACATAGATATAGCGGATACAGAAAGATAAATAGCTGGACAAGAGCATATTGGGCAATGCCAAATGATGAGGAGCCAATTGCATGCCTATTGACTTAGTAGGTTTTACTGGTAAACACTGCATCATAACCGAGTATTTAAAGGCTTCTTGTGGATTACTGAGCCATTATACTTAGAGTGCAAAGTAATGATTGTAGAACTTGAGTGCAGTTTAGGAGACAGAAATAAATTCAATTTAAATTGTAGTGCTGTAGGATTTACTGTGAAATTAAATCAGTAGTTAACGATAATTACACCATAATTAAATAGTCAACGTTGCCATATTATTGAAGGGGAGTTACAGAATCTCCATGCCCTGGAAATGTGAGCATTGAGCTCGTATTGACTCACAGGGAGGCAGACAACCTTTTGGACACTGAACACATCTAGGATACATGAATGTCGGGATTGTGCCAGCAATCTCGTTTGAACATGACTGGTTTAGGTCTACAGAATTCCAGCAATAATGCAGTTAAGACTAGATCACACTGTGTTCTTGTCAGATCTCACAAGCTAAGATCAGACCTGGGTAGCATTAGTACAACAGCAGGGGTGGCAGGTATCATAGGCCCTGGCCAGGCTGTGGCCCCACCCATGCTCTGCTCCCCCACCCTGAAGCCCATGGGGGCTCCGCTTCAGCTGCGTCCTGGAGCTTGACCAGCAGCCAAGGACTGGGGTGACTGGCAGGAGTCGGGGCCAGCCGAGGAAGCTCAAGGGTCGGGCTGACCCAGCCCGGCTCAGGACAGCCCGGGGCAGAGCGCAGAGGGCTTGGGTAGGGTTGCCAACTTTCTATTTGCAGAAAACTGAACACACTTATCCTGCCCCCTTCCCTGAGACCTTGCCTCTGCCCTGCCCATTCTCCAACACCCCATCGCCCACTCACTCCATCCCCCCTCCGTCGCTCGCTCTCCCCCGCTTGCTCATTTTCACTGGGCTCCAGCTGGGGGTGCGGGCTCTGGGGTGGGGCCAGGCATGAGGGTTTGGAGTGCAGGATGGCTCTGGGTTGGGGCCAAGGGGTTCGGAGTGTGAGAGGGGGCTCCAGGCTGGGGCAGGGTATTGGAGAGCATATGGGCTCTGGGCTGGGGATGCAAGCTCCAGGGTGGGGCCATAAATGAGGGGTTCACGGTGCAGGAGGGGCTCCAGGCTGGGACAGGGGTTTGGGGTGCAGGACGGGGTGAGGGCTCCAGCTGGGGATGCAGGCTCTGGGGTGCGGGCTCCAGGAGGGAGCTTGGGTGCAGGAGGGGGCTCACGGCTGGCACAGGGAGTCGGGGTGCAGGAGGGGGCTCAGGGTTGGGCGCAGGAGGGGATGCGGGCTCCAGGAAGCATTTACCTCAGGCAGCTCCCGGGATGTGGCAACATGTCCCTGAAGCTCCTAGGCAGAGGCTAGGCCAGGCGTCTCTGCGAGCTGCCCCCGTCTGCAGGGGCCGCCCCTGCAGCTCACATTGGCTGCAGTTCCCAGCCAATGGGCAGGGCCGGTGCTACCATTAAGGCAAACTAGGCGCCAAGATTTGGGGGCACCAATTTTTTTTTTTTTACAGCGTTCGTGGGCTGGGCTGGGCTGCCCTGCCGGCGGCGTGCTGACACGTGCGGCTCAGACTCCCTCTCCCAGTGCAGCGACAGCTCCACTTCTCCCGCCTCCCAGGTTTGCGGTGCCAATCAGCTGTTTGGCACCGCAAGCCTGGGAGGGGAGGAGAATTAGAGCGGGGGCAGCGTGCTCGGGGAGGAGGCGGAGCAGAGGTGAGCTGGGATGGGGAGCTGCTGCACGGCTCCCGGGGGGGGGGGAGCTGCCGCGGGGGGGGGGGGGGCGCCTCAGGACAGGGGGGAGCTGCCGCGGGGGGGGCACCTCAGGGCGGAGGGGGGGTGGGGAGCTGCCACAGGGCTGGGGGGGGGGACGCAAGGTGGAAGTTTCGCCTAGGGCACGAAACTTCCTTGCACTGGCCCTGCCAATGGGACCTGCAGAGCTGGTACTCGGGAGCAGTGCACAGAGCCCACGTGGCCACCCCTGCGCCTAGGAGCCAGAGGGACAAGTTGCCACTTCTGGGAGCCACGCAGAGCTGGGTAGGCAGGAATCCTGCCTTAGCCTCGCTGCGGGCAGCCATCTGGACTTTTAACAGCCCAGTCAGAGGTGCCGACCAGAGCCACCTATGTCCCTTTTTGACCCGGTGTTCCGGTCGAAAACTGGACACCTGGCACCCCTAGGCTCGGGCTCCAGCCTCAGGGGGAGGAGGGTTTCAGGGAGCGGTGGGGATTCACCCACCACCCATTTACAAGAGACAAAGGAAAACCTAGGGCAGTGTGGTAAGTCGTTCTGGAGACTCACTTGGGAGGACTTTCTCTCCACTTTTGGAGAGTACTGAACCAATGGTCCAATATGGTGTTAAGAGGCATTGCTCCCCTGGAGGTGTTAGTCTAATAAAGCTACATTTTGCATTTTTACCCCATCTTTCATGAAGTGATTTCTTTAATTCTTATCAAAGCACCGGGAAGAAAATATGATTACGCTTATTTTATACTTGAGTAAATGGTGGCACAACTATGTTAAGTGACTTGCCCCAATCATACAGTAAGTCAGTGGCAGAGCTCAGTAGAAGCCAGAGCTCAGTAGAAGCCAGGGCCAAGATTATCAAAGTAAAAATGATTTTCAGTGCCCAACTTGAGACACCTTTAAGGGGCATGATTTTCAGAAGTTGGGTGCAAAACACTATCTGAAAATCAGGCTCCTTGAAGACACCTCATATTTAATTTTTTTTTTTTAAATCTTGGCCCCAGTGTTCAGTATTGTGCTTTAACTTCTGGACCCAGACAGAACTATACCCCCTTGATGAAGCATGAAGCAGATCTCCTGATCACAATGAACGTCCTCTTGCAAAAGCTGGGGTTTTAGGCTTTGGGATCCTGACCATATTCCACATTAGATGCCCTAAGCCTAAGTAGTTATATTGCAATGACTGGATAGGGACATCTTTGCTCCCTGTTCATACACTACTCCATAGGTGCTGGAACTAGGGATGCTGCTGCATCCCCTGGCCTGAATACAGGGTTTACAGTTTAGTTCAATGGTTCTTAGCACCCCCACTATAAAAATTGTTCCAGCCCCCCCTGCATTACTTTGTAGTCTTTGTGTGCATTGCTCAACAGCTGCTGCATTCCACTCCAGAGATGGCTGCAGTGCAGAGAGGCGATCACAGGTAGTTTATAATTATATAAGATCACTACAAAATACTCTATGCAAGCCTTGAAATGTTGAATGCTAATAATGAGGAAGAAGTGTCAACTCCAAAAGAAAGGAGAATGGGGGAACATATAAATACTTAGGGTGCACTCCTATTCCCACTGAATTCAATGGGAGATTTGCCATTGCCTTTAATTGAGCCAGGATTTCACCCTTGGATTCTTAATGCTTGCTAGTATTCTTCGTGTATCTTTCAATTACAAAGGTGGTGAGGGACATTCACAATGGCAATAAACAAAGGAAAATATAAACCAGAAACATAGCAGTGGACCCAGGAAGTACAGAGCTCTGCAAAACATTAATACTTGAAATGAGAGTGCAAAATCCTGCTGTGCACACAGATTTCAGACCTGCAATGGTTTCACATCTTTACCTGATTATTTTTGCAAAACACCCAGCTGTCTTCACCATTGTGAGGCAGGTGATTTTGCAGGCCAAGTCTCAGGTTTCTTTTCTACCAAAAACTCTGTTTTTGGCAGGAAGATTGAAGCTGGGTACTTGCCAAGGCAGAAAAGTTTGTATGCCTTCCCAAAAAAAAAGGATTATAAACTATCTGAGGCAAACATTTAATTGCTTGATGCTTTCCCGCAATTGGGGCAACTTTTTTCCTGCAAGATTCCACCCATTTATGGAAGTAGATGAGAGGAAGTATGATCCAGTAGTTAAGGCACTGGCCTGGGATTCAGAAAACCCCTGTTCAATTCCCTTTGGGATTTTGGCAAATCACTTGGCCTATCTGTGCCTCAACTCCCCATAAAGCGGGGATAACAGATCCTCCTTATCTCCCAGGGGTGTCCTGAGGATAAGTGCATTGTGAGGCACTCACATACTGCAGTAATAGAAAACTGATACCAAACGCAATATTATACAGGAAAGCAGAACAACCCAAAGGGCAGGGTCCTGGACCAGAAGTCTGCAAACCTGGGCTCTTTCCCCAGCACTGACACACTACACACAATCTAGAAATCAATTCTCCCCTGAGTTTGCTTCCTTATTTGACATAGCTGTTTACAGATCCTCAGATGAAAAGCCCCATAAAAATGCTAAATATTAATAATATTAAGAGGAGCACAGTTGATTTTACTGGGTTAGATTTATCCTTTATGTTACTAGATTGACTTAAATAGATTATTTTGGCCTGTTTAAATCAAACACTCATCTGCCTCAGTTGTGTGTCCCCTCACATTAGATTCAAAGAAATCAGAAATGAAAATGATCTACTAGGACAAGCCCCCAGCAGTCCACCCCATGGCAGGAAACAATGCAAGATTGTTCACTATAGAATACCAGTAGGGCTTTGTCAAATCTAGCTTTAGAAAAGAACTTCTTAAGGGAGACTATTCCATAGACTTCAGGATCTCACTGTGAAGAGTTATTCGCTAATATTCATTAGAAATTCTGCTTTACTTAATTTCATCATCTTATTACCACTGTCTTGGTGCTCCTTAACTGTCTCCTCTCCCTTCTGCCAACCACTACTCATCAGGTAAGGAAAGCACACAGATTTAGCTCTTTTGAGCTTCTCTTATAAATCAATCACTCCAGGCCCATTCAGTTCTGTGTCTCCTAGGTCCTACAGTTTGTCACCATCTTTCTAACATTGAGTTGTTCACAGCTGACTATAATATTGTATAGCAGATACCACCTTGCCAGAGTGCTACAGAAAACAACTATTATCTCCCTCCTCTGTGACATAACAACCTTTCATATTCAGTCCCAAGGGCTTTTGCATTACTACATACATTGCATGGGAGCATCACACCTAATTCTTTATACACTATCACCTGCTACGGTCTCTTTCAGCATTACTGATTATTTGAAGGCTGCCTGTATCATGTCACAGAGGCAGGATTCCCTGTTGCAAACAGCTCTCAAACTCTCTGTCACAGGTTCACCACAATGTGCTTTATTTACAATGTACTATACAAGTCCTCCTCTCCCCATATAAACTTTTTACTTTCTCCCTAGCCACAGGGAAAAAGCTCTCACCTCTCTGAGCTCCTGTGCTTCTCTAGCTTTCCTACTTCCTCTTCTGGTCTCTCTTTTTACTGCCCTCAGCTGAACACACTGACTCACCTTGTGAACTGGTTAATCACCAGATGCTTAACCAGTTATTTCCTCAATTTGGCCCAGGTGGGGACCTTGCAAAGTGCACAAAGTGATAAGTGGGCCTTAGGCTACTCTCTCTGTCACAGATCTCTCCTTCTCTGAAGAAAAGGTCAGCAAGGACCTCTCAAGACTAACAGAAGGGACAGTAGTCCCGAGGGAAGGAGACCTGTAGGCTAAGCTTGATACTGGAGTGGCCTGCCTGGTCCTCTGAAACTTCAAGACCCTGGGCTATATTATGCCACAGAGCATTAAGCACAATTATCCAGTACAATACCAGCAGCTGCTCTTCCATAAGCTCTCGAGCACTTCAGTCTGCAAAATTCACTCTCCCATTAGCCTTACCCATCCCCTTTTGGCTCTAGAGAGATTTCTAATAATAAAAACAAAATACTCCCTTGCACAGTGAATAAAGAACCAAGTCTTGAAGAACTGTTGATCTCTTCCAAAGCTCCTTAATCAGCTATAAACCTATGTCCCCCATCTCACGCAATGACATCAAACCCTTCTGGCACTAGCCATGTCACTTGGAAAGAGAGAGGGCTAACATGATCCAAAATGGCTACAGTACCTCCTCCCAAATACAGTGCTGATTGGACCCTGGGGTACTTGGGCTGGTGCTGATGGATCAATTTTTGTTTCAGGATAATACCTCTGAATGATCTTATGGTGGATGGAAAACCGCTCCATTCTCCCTGGCAGAAAGGATGGGTGGGAATTGGGAGAATATGCTATCTCCTCAGGAATAAGAAAGGGAAAACATAATAACAGGGAGTTAAGAATATTCATTGACTACAGGAGAGAGAACTGCAGCAAGCAGCAACCAATTGCAAAATGTCCCCCCTAGGGCTCATGCCTACCAAATTTCCCCCAGAAAGATATGCTGGGGGGGGGGAGGGGAGGGAAGGATCCCATAAGATGCTTACACTGCACTAGAGTGAGTAAGCAGATACCAGATAGCCACAAAACAAAGTGTTCCTGGAGAAAGAGCTGCTTCTGAGTCTACCAGAAGTAACAAGGAGTCTGGTGGCACCTTAAAGACTAACAGATTTATTTGGGCATAAGCTTTCGTGGGTAAAAACCTCACTTCTTCGGATGCATCCGAAGAAGTGAGGTTTTTACCCACGAAAGCTTATGCCCAAATAAATCTGTTAGTCTTTAAGGTGCCACCAGACTCCTTGTTGTTTTTGTAGATACAGACTAACACGGCTACCCCCTGATACTTGATACCAGAAGTAGGATCAGCAAATACTACATAAAGCAATCAACCTAGAAGTGGGAGGAATTTGGTAGCCTCTTAAGTAACCTATGGATGAATGAAAGCAGTAGCTAGGAAGATAACAAATATTGCCAGGGAACCATTCTTCAGAATTTGTAGAAATGCAGCCTGCTTGGTTCTTACTAATGATCCCCAGTTCAGGGAGTTGGAAAACCTACTACTGACTAGCTGTGTGGGACTGGGTAAGTCACTTCACCTCTCCATACCTCACTTTCCCTTTCTGTAAAATGAGGCTAATGATACTGACCTACCATTGTAAAGTACTTTGGAAACTGCAGGTGTAAATATTACATCAGTTTATTGTATCCTTTTCCTGTCGCCCAAGTGCTAGGGAATTTAGAATAGCTGGCATTTTCAACTATTCCAAAAGACAAACACCACCATCTGGCTCCATCAAGGTCTCCAACCCCAAATTTCCCATCTCTTGACGCCTTGCCCTCATGCCCTGTACAGAGGTCCATTGGACCTAATCGTTCTCCTCTTCTGTTAGCCCCCAAAGTCCTCGCTTCAGAGATTTCCAAATCCAGTCTCCCTCTCAATTAATCTCTTTGCCTTAACCTTTAATTGTGTGTGTGTGTGTACAGTGCCTAGCGCAATGGGTCCCTGCTCAGAGGTCCTATCTATAACTGCAATAAAAATTAAAATAACCGTTGCATGCAATGAGTTTAGCCACAATATATACTTCCCATTAGCTTTAATGCACTGTGCAAGCCAAGGGATTCAGATCAAATGACAGACAGCTCATCTGCAGAGACACATGGAAAGATTGCCTACAGAAAAGCATGTGGTTCCCTTCTGTTGGTTTACTGTAGGAACTAGTTTAGATAATTTTATGGCCCCTTGATCTTCATGCATCTAGTTAAGAAGACTATAGAAGCCAAACATAAATTAACTTCCCATTAAGTGTCACTTTTGACCACATATGCAAAAAAATGAAAAAAAAGCATTTGCAAGTTTGAGAAAATGTAGAACTTCAAGCAAGTTTTTCTACCTGGCTTAGCATCCTAGGAACTTGGTGTAAACAAAAATACTGCTGTTCATGGGAGGATCTCAAAGCATTTTTCAAAAGATCATCCATATTATCCCCATTTTACAGATAAAGAAATGAAACTGAGGTCCAGAGAAAGAAAATGGCTTATCCAAGATCAAACATTGAGCCAGCTGCTCCGACTCCCATATCATTACCATTGTATACAAGAGAAGTAATCAAGGTGAGGTGGAAAAAGATATGTACAGCAAGCTCTTAGGGTGTTTGCACTACCCGTGAATAGTAGCCAGAAGTGACTTAAGCACATCACCCCGAGAAGTGCCAATAAAACCTTTCTGCACCATGCCGTCCTGTATTCTCATTATGCCACATGTTACAGAAATTACTTTATTAATGTTGTAAAGAGGTTGTAAAAGTTGTTTCCAACTCATTTGTTGTATCTCTCTTTGTGTAAATGTAAATATCTTAGTTACATTTCTCCAGCTGTGCAGGGCTCGAGGGAGCCATCACAACCTCCAAAAGTAAGCTAAAAAGATTTTCTAGATCTAAAAACATCAGTACTTTAACATCTAAAAGCTCAGGTTCTTCCAGGGGTGAAAGTGAGTGCTGTGGGTCCCGCTGGGAAGCTAGAAATCCCCTTCCCTATGGTATAAAGCCCTGGAAGAGCTGTGGGATAACAGACTTTGAAGCTGTGACATTTTTAGCTTTGTAAATCGCCCATCCTGGGACTTGGTTTTGTATATTGCACATTGTTCTTGCCTTTCGGTGCTGCTTATTTTAAATCCACTACAGCAAATCCTTTCCCTGTGGTGCTTTAAGCAAGTTATTTCACCCCTCAAGAGTGAAATCTTGGAGAACAGAGCACATCCGGACAGCACACTGGAGTCCTCTGTGGGGACGAATCAGAGGAAAGAATCATTTGGCCAAGGCTGAGATTCTTCACCCCGAGGCTGCAGTAGCTACCGCTGCTTCTATGTCCCTTTTCCATGAGCGGCAATGGTAATGGCATCACCTAATTTGTCCCCAACCCACTCTTAGCTGGGCAGCCCACAGTGACCCTCTATGGTACACCTAGGGCATGGACTTATTGAATAACTTTTATCTTCCTAACCCTGCTTCTCTCCAGGTATATAAGAGAACCACATGAGTTCCAATGCATCTGATAAACTCCACAGCCAGAAGTTAGAGATTCCTCCATCTGATCTTCCTCAGGGACTGTAACCAGTTAACAGTAATATTTTCCTTGTGCTCCCTCTGTTAGTTATATCTTATTATTATGGGGGAGTGGCCCACACAGAATTTGGAGGCTATTCTACTTAGGGTCTCATACCATACCCATCACCATGTATCTAAGCACCTAAATCCGGATTAAGAATTCCTGGAATAATTACAGCAAGTGATTTTGAAAATCCTATAGTCCCTCTTCCTCATCATCTCCGTGGACGTAGGGTTGCCAACAGTCTAATCGCACAATCTCAAACACCCTTGCCCTGCCCCTGCCCCGCCCCTTCTCCAAGGCCCCACCTACACTCACTCCATCCCCCCTCCCTCCGTCGCTCTCTCTCCCCCACCCTCACTCACTTTCACCAGGCTGGGGCAGGTTGTTGGGGTCTGGGAGGGAACGACGGGTGCAGACTCCGGCCAGGCAGCGCTTACCTCGGACAGCTCCCGGAAGCGACCAGCATGTCCGGCTCCTAGGCTCGGGGCAGCCAGGCGGTTCTGCGCGCTGCCCCTGCCTACAGGCACTACCCCCGCAGCTCCCGTTGGACACGGTTCCCAGCCAATGGGAGCTGCGGAGTCGGTGCTCGGGGCAGGGGCAGCATGCAGAGATCCCCTGGCCACCCCTGAACCCGGTCGCTTCTGAGAGCTGCACGGAGGCAGGGCAGGTAGGGAGCCTGCCTTAGCCTCGCTTCGCCACCAACTGGACTTTTAGCGGCCTATCAAAATCTCCCAGATTGGTTTCAGTAGCCACTGGAAGATCGATTCCGATTCCGGGAGACTCCCAGCCAATCCAGGAGGGTTGGTAACCCTATCTGGATGAAGGCTAGTGAATGACTGTTCTTCAAACTGTCACTGAAGTCTCTACTGAACTGTGTGATTATTTCAGGAGGAAAGTAAATAAAATGGTATTAAGTGGCAGGAAAAATGGAAAACCTAATGGTGGCTATAAACAGGTTTCAGTATGCTGTCTTCACTGTTCTAGGGGTTAAACGTACCAAGGTATAAGAAGGCCACGTTATTTGACTAAGGAAGCCTCTAGCAAGCTAGAGGCTCACTCTGGGTAAATGAACAGTATGGCCACCTTGTCTAAAAGTCTACGGTCTTTGGGATAGAATGCACCACTCTTTGTTTGAACAAGGCCTAGCAGAATGCAGACTCCAGATCTACACCCTGTTTCTCTGCATGATGTGTTCAAAATGTACCTTACTATTTCATCTGAAAAAATTCAACTACTGGAGTTCCTCCTATCAGACTCCTCTACATCCTCCAGAAATAAGGATGCAAGGATGCACAGAAGCAAGAGATGTAAAAGACCTAACTAGATCAACCAGTCCAGCCCCTGGGGAAGAGACAGAATTGTTCCCCTGCACTATGTTCTCATCTCATTTTTAAATGTCCCAAGCAATGGGATACCCACCACTCCCTTGGAGACTATTCCACAATTAACAGACTTTACTATTAGGAAAGATTTCCTGATATTTAGTATAAATCTTCCTTTGCTAAATTTCATCCCATTGCTCACTGGACCACACACAACAATTCCTTTCCCTCCTTGGTCTTTACACTCCTTATATACCTTAGAGGTTTATTAGAAGTAGAATTAGTATTACAATTATGCCTAGGGCACCCCACCAACTTGACCTCTGCGTCTTCCCTCCTCTCTGTCATTGCTTGACTGAAAAGAGAGAATAATTCACAATGAATAATCTGATGAATTTTGCTCCTTTTACTGTTTCCATGTTATTTTTGCAATTATAAACATATTGTAAATTGGCCAAATACCTTTGGTGAATAGTTCGGGCCTGTAGCATTTCTGGTTGCAGTTAGTTGCAAGTACCAGATGTTCTAACTACAGTCTGACTGTACAGAATACATGCCATGCTTTTGTTCATACACTGGTTGAATTACTCTTAGAATTAGATTTCCAATTACAATACTTACAATTATAAATTCAAACTTGCTTACCATCAAAATTATGCAAGATTAGCTTAAAATTCATGTTGTCAGCAAATGCTCCTGCCAGTAACACTCTCCTGAATATTCAAAATACAACGAAGAAAAAGGAGGGTCAGGTGGTTAACGGGCTAGCCAGGAACTCAGAAGACCTGGATTCAATTCCCTACTCTTTCTCTTCATGCAGCTCCAGCTATTATTTTACTTTTACAGCATCACAGATGTGGGTGGCGTTTTTCAAACAGAGTAAGATATGTGTCCTGCCCTAAGGAGGTTACAACCCAAGGTAGAATGATACAATACAAAAAAAGGCTGTGGCATAAGGGATGGTGCAGACAGGCAGCAACGACTGGGAAGAGAAGCAGGATTTGAAGAGGAGAAAACACTGTAGCTATGTAGTAGTCAAGTGTAGAGCTTTAGAGAGGAGAGTGAGAAGCCCAAATTTCATGCAGAAATGGCAAAGAAGCCAGAGAGTGAAGGAACTCCAGGGACTTAACCATAGTTGGTGGAGTGAGCACAAGAGGAAGAGTACTTCTGCTACATTCTTTTGGAAAGGAGACAATTGGTTTGTCACCCTGTTAATTTGTGGAAAACTGTAACACCCAGTTGTGGTTCCGTCTTTACCTAATTCCGCTCATCAATTTTTAATTCCAATTTAGGCATGCAGATTATTGTAGCTCCAAGTTATGTGGTCATCAGCAAATATTATGGATGTGATAGAAATGGCAAGTGTTCAGACTGCACTTCCCCAATGCCCTCAATTAATCTCTTCTGTAACGCTATGGGGGAGGGGGTCCATAAGGTCCAAACGTTTCTGATCCAGTGCACTGTACAAAGTTTCACTTTCTCCACTAATGCTGAACGTTAGGATCCAATTTCTGGATCCAAACAAAACTCCTATTAGCCACTCTTAGGGTCAAGAGTAACAATAATACTTTGCTGCATGAAAGGATTCTTGAATTTCCAACCATTTGATGGTAAATCAGATCACAGCCATCAGCACAAATTCCTGGCACCTCTCCGGCTATTTGTTGCTGCACTAGACAATCTTGAATAGCAGAGAGAATAAGTCCCACAGTGAAACATCATGCACATCTACATGGATAAAAAGTTCAGCAGATTATCACTCTTTTAGACAGCCTGGCAAACTACCACTCTTATTTACTGGACTGTAATTCTAGTGAAACAACTGGTTTCTCTGCCTGCCTGGCTTCACCTCCATTCAGGTTACTGGGAGCCACATAATCCTACATTATGTATTACATGGGTCATTATTTGGGGCACCAAATGTAACATATTTTATGGTAGGAACCAATAAAGTTCTATAATTTTCCTCCTGAAATTACCCTTGATACAGGGCTATTACCACTTAAAATTTGACAGCTCCCATTGATCAAATCAATGTTTAAGTTAGTACTAGCCATAAACGTTCAACCCCAGCATAACTGGCTGTAACATCTGCCTTATAAACTGACATTTGAAACATTTCCCTTCGGGGAAAAATATTTCAACAAGTTCCATCCAACAAGCTGAACTTGAAACTAGGAATATTTGGGGGATATAATGGAAAGTAGTAATGACTTTGTATAAATGGCATTCAAATAGAAAATTCGAAATTTCCCCTGGGTTTTATCTTCATTTTTTTAAAGGCTACATGGCCTGAGACATTTGTGCAATCAAGATTCACTAATGTTCATGACTTCCTGCCTAGATTTGAAAAAGTTATCAGACAGTTATTAGCTAGAGCTAATAACAGAATCTACCAGCTACACACAGATTAAAAAAAGATATGGCAGGGAGGAGCAAAAGAAACCTTTCCCAGTGCCTGCTAATAGCCTTCCATAGCTGCAGAGGGAAGCTGACAAGGTTCTAGTCAGTTTTATAGCTGCCACAAGGCTGTGAATGGGAACAATGATGTCACTGGTGTTTAGTCAATTTCACTCTGCTACTATTTGGAAAAGCTCGGAGGAGTAGCAGATTCACTAATTACATAAGATAGATAGTGCAGTCTGTTTGAAGATTTAGGAAAACAATATTACATTGGACACATTCAGTTCATACTTCAAAGGTTATCTTTGCAGCAACAATTATTTGAACTTTCTTTAAAAATGAAAACTTAAATTTTGCACAAATTGATGAGTTATATCCCCACTCTAGTCAGGGACATCTTCCAGTGGTGAATAGGCAAGTGGATTTTTCAAGACCTGTACCTCTCTTACCACAGAGTAAACTTAATTTGTCTGATCTCTGCATATGACAGATTCCCCGCTCCTGCTCCCATCCATGAGTATTCTCCCAAACCATCTTCAAGCAATGGAAACTCTACCTACACTATCTTTAACCATTAAAAATGTGGGATTTGAGTACCATATTATCACCAACAAGAATTTGATCATTACGGTAGCTAGCAGCACATGTTTCCCAGTATCCTTCCAATGGATGGAATCCCGTCCCTTAGCTTTCTGGAAGCAGCCAGAGTTTATATGGCTCCATGATTTTCAGGACTAAAAGAGTACATGACATGACCCCTTTACTCCAGCTATAAGAAGTCCCTATTATGATAGATTCCACTGTTGTACAATGACTAAAGAAGTCAAGCAACACCAGGCTCTGGATTGGTTCCAGAATTCAGTTAATGACACAGCTAGTTTTAGGCCTCATATTTAGATTTTATCGTGATGCACCCTCATCCCCACAAAAACGAATACAGACTGGGCTTCACTACGTAACCCACATGCCTCCTGTGTGGGGGGTTCTGTCCCATCTAGTGGAACCGAGACCACTTAGAGAGAGAGAGAGAGAGAGCGAGAGAGAGAGATTAATGAGTCTGCTCTATAGCATTATCTAACAGCCAGCTGGTTTTTAGCTCATGCACTAAGCTCCAGAGGTCCCAGGTTCAATCCTGCCTGCCGACGACTGGGGTCTGTCAGTGTTACAACTACACTAGAGAACCGTGGTTGCTAGCCATTACGCAGTTACAGCAAACAGCGGAGAATGGGCATTACAACTACCATTTGGATTAGACTTGTTTTGGACAAAGCTAACCACTCCACAGTCCTCCACCATACCAACCTGCACAGTGGCAATGTGTGTGGAAATTGCTGCCATAATAGCCGCAAAGTGCAAGCTGTTCTCCCATTACCATCCCACACTACACTACTCAGTGCCCTGTCTGGTCTTCGTCCTATACTCCACTGCACAGAAATCAAGTTGCCCAGAAGCCACTTACTCTTAAAAGCAGTGCTTTGTTCACACACTGTGGAACTCGTTTGTGGGCTATTGTCAAAGAAGTCAACGTCTCTATTTCTGCTACCCAACTGCTTCCATTGCTTGCATGTCTTAGAGAAGACCATTGTATGAATATGCTGCCTGCTGTCCTGAGAGAGCAAATCCATGGCCAGCTACTCTGCCACAGGCAAGACAGTGTCTGCCTGGGGGCTGAGTGACCTCAAGAAAGGGTGGAAGGGCCTGGCTGAACCATACTGCATGGCTGGACTCATGATGGTTGACAAGGAAGGACACATTCCCCCATCAAAATAGTAACACAGAAATGGCAATGTATAAAGACTAAATGTAGGAGATTGTATTGGAATAAACTGCATATTGGAGATAGTGGCCAAAACATTAATATTGCAGTATACCTGCCAGCTCGTATGCCAGACCATGGTACCTAAGTAGCCCTCTGTTCTTATTTACCTGCAATCATATTACAGTCTGTCTAATTTATGAACCAGATTCTATACCTGGGACGATGTGCTGTGCCTCCAGAAGGTGCAGCAAAGAAATGCAAGGCCCAGAGAGAGTGAGGGGCAAAGGCGGCTTTAAGCCACCTTTGTGCCCACCCTCCTCCTCAGCTGCTCTGGGGGCCAGTGCAGCCCCTGACAAAGCACAACAGCCAGGAGGTGCCCTATTTTACAGCAACCCCCACCCCCTACCCTCTGGGCTGTCTGAGCAGCTCCACAGTCCAGGATCCCCTCTCAGAGTTTGTGAGGGGACCTGTGCAGGGCAGTCTATGGATGTGCTATACAAAGCCTGTGCTGGGGGAAAGTCTCCACCAGCCAGCTAAGTGTCTTTTATTGGTGGCATACAGGGGCTATAGTGGAGTGGAGAATCCTTCTCAATGTGTCTTTTTATTTAATGTCTTTAAAGCATTCTAAAGCACATTTGAAAACCAAACTGATGTGCAAGTGTCACATCTCATAAGTAATGGGGCAAAAAATGACAACCCAGAGGAAAAACCTATTCATTTTAGTCCCTATATCCTCTTATTCCACAGCAATTATGTCCAAAAAAGTTTCTAATCAAGTTTTTTGGTGATGCAGATTTCCCTTTACCTCCCCCAGCCCCAAAAGCTCATAGGGCCTCGTTGTTCATGGTGCTCCTCTTCAAGTATTATCCATGCAAATAACTCTAGTGCACAGTTATTGCATTCCTGCTGTTCCAAATGATGACATATACCTAATGATTATTAACTCTAGTATTTCTTATTTCTATTGTAGTGTCTGCTCCTGCACTAAAGACTTCTCAGGACAGCTGATGTGGACATGGAAAAAGGTAGTTTGTATACAATGTGAGGTCCCGGAGAAGGAAAATCAGAGAGGATCTATTGATAGATATGCAAAGACATGAACAGGGTCTCTGACTGAATGTACTTGTATGGAGAGCCAAACGTGGGGGTCACTACTGAGTGGGGGCATCTTGAAACATTCCTGAGTGGCAAGAGGACATAGAAATGATCCAGGAGTATGCTAGGAAAGAGTGTGATGTGAAGTGAGGACAGACAGCTCCAGTGGGAATTGTTTATAAAAAGCCACAAGAAAAACTGACTGCTGCTTTGATTCAGTAGTAGTTCTCCATACCTGTAGCTGCACCACCTGTGCAATAACTTGACATCAGTCAAGACTATAGTAGTTACTGGACTGCCTCTTCTCTCTGACTCCCTCACAAACATTCCCCAGGCACTTCCTCTGCAAGGGCATGGAAAGGAAAAAGTATATTCAAACAAGATACACTTCATGCTCCTGCTCTTATATATGCTAAATATTTTTTTTTTAATATTGCAACTGGTCTGGACACTTGTTTGTGTATAATTAAGTTTATTCTTGAAAAGAAAGGCTGTCTGTGCGCTTTGCACATCAATGACACCATTGTAGTGATACAACATCCCTTCACTGCTGTATAATCTCCCCCATCAACACAGCATAAATCCACCATAAAATCATGCAGAGGAAATTGCAACCACCTGAAAAAAACACAAAACCACAACGATCCACTCCGCCCCAAACTTTTTCATCATGCAAGTACAGAGAATTTGATAATAACGTATGTTTTAATATATAAAAAGAAGCCCAGCTGGATCACACCATATAATGAGTTATGCTACAAACTACAAGTTATATTCCCTTCACTTGTCTGTACCCTGTTCCCCACCATCGTTCTAAAAGTGTTCACAAAGAGCATTTCTAATGTGGCCAACTGCAGGCTCTGCTAACAGCTCAGCTACAACAATTTGTCTGCCCACATATGCATAGGTTGATGCCAGTCCAGCTTCTTCAGCCCTCCACTGTTCGTTTAAAACTTTACCTTTGCTTTCACTTACAGTACGTTCTGCAAATTGCAGCAGGCAGATGAGATAATGCCTATATTATTCTTTTTATCTCTCCCAAACACACTTCACCATCAACCTATATCTGCTCTTGAAAAGTTCCCTGCTTTTGAAAATGCATCATCCACTCTTCCTGACCATCCTACGTAAATGTTCACAATCCCTCCAGGATGATCCATTAAGGTCTGCATCATCACTGAGCAGCACTCCTTTTGGTTAATGTATTCCTCAGCTTGTTTTGGAGCTGGAGATGAAGTGAATGACTGGAGAGAGAGACACAGAATGTACACATGGATTCTATCCATGGCTCCAGCACAGTCTGGGAATCACAACTTTAAATCCCTTGATCTCTGGCACACTGGCCAGTTGGATCACATACCCTGTGACACATTATATTGTTCTGCAAACCTCCATTACAAAAACATCCACTGTGAATTTTCCAATCCCCAAATGGTGCCTAGCTGACAGGTAACAAGTTAACTTCCACAAGGCAATCATTTATGTTGAGCCGAGTTCCTATCCACTTAGTTTGGAGTTGCAGTGCCAGGGCCATCTCACCATAGCAGTACAGAGTAGTTTCCTTCTTTATTATGAAGTTCTTGAGCCACTGCTGCTCATCCCAGGTCAGTCCCGCCAGTCCATGGTCAGGGTCCAGACCCATAAGCAGCACTCTGCCTACTGAAGATCATCAGCAACTACATCATGCAGCCATCTACTCTGGACGTGGTAAACTGCTGGACACAATCTCTAGCTCTTCACAGGTACTCACAGAATATCCTTCACCACCTAGTCATAGACACCTCAGACTCCTTGCAGTGACTTCTCCTAATAGAAAACTTTCTCGGTGCTTTTGCTCTTTGCCTCCAATTTGAAAGGATAGCTAGGAAACGGAGTCATCATCTGGAAAATTATTGGAACTTGACTTCTTACACAATTCTTCCAGGCTCCCAAAAGACCTTTCAAACTTTCCCAGAAGCCATACTTCAGGAAGCTGTGCTCAGAACAGTGAGGTGGAAACCCAGAAGATGTGTACAGACGCTTCCCGACTTACGCAAGTGTTCCATTCCGGAACGCCTTGCGTAAGTCGAATTTTGTGTAAGTCGGAAATGTATATTCGACAATTACGGGGGGGGGGGGGGGGAAGCTTACAGAACTTACGGAACTTTTTCCATAAGTGCAGATTTGCGTAAGTCGGGTTTGCGTAACCCGGGGAGCATCTGGTACATACTGCACGGCTGATGCTTATACCAGCAATGTCCCAATGGTTCAATTCTTTAGCACAGAGAAGCTCTCAGGGTGCACAGCAACTGAGTGAGAAGGTACCATTTTCCCAAGTCACTTTTAATAGCAGAACTCTACCAAATCTACATTTTTCTCATTGCAGCCTCTTAGCAAATCTCTTGATTATTTTTAAAATTAAGAACAGCCAGAATCAGAGAATTTATTAGTAGATGATTAAATAGGAATGTTTATGTGCACATAAATATATACAGAGAGAGAGAGGGAAAGCGCTCTTGTATAGCATTTTTTCATACAATATAAAATATGTGCATACATATATTAATAAGTCAACTTGGCTCAGTACTTTTCACAACTAGTATTGTTTTTGGTTTTGCCTGTCACACAACTTGAGCAGTGAAACTAGAGTAGCCAGTTTCACATTTGTTTCTAATCAGTTTCACTCTCTGATCCTCACATAGTAGCCACTCCACTGCACACATTAGGAAACTACTGCAGGGGGGAGGGATAGCTCAGTGGTTTGAGCATTGGCCTGCTAAACCCAGCGTTGTGAGTTCAATCCTTAAGGGGGCCATTTAGGGATCTAGGGCAAAAATCTGTCAGGGATGGTACTTGGTCCTGCTGTGAAGGCAGGGGACTGTACTCAATGACCTTCCAAGGTCCCTTCCAGCTCTGTGAGATGGGTATATCTCCATATAATAAAAAATACTGAAATCAAAATATTCTCACACAAACAAGCAACCAAAAGTAATGGTGTGACACATGACTGCTGCTCAGAGAATGAATTTTACTATCGTCCAAACCCACTGACCTCAGAAGTTATTGTTTTGCATTTTGAAGCTGGAACCTGTGTCTCGTTTTGCCTGTGTACTACTGTGGATCAAACTGTGTAGTAAAAAAATCAACCATATGAGACTTACTGTAGTCCAAGAAAAGAGATCCCTTTTTACTCGTCCTACTCTGAATAACAGCCAAATAAAATCTGGTTGCTCCTCAACAGCTAAGGGAAGGGGACTCTTTTCCACGGGAATGGTACCATGAACCTACGGAGCTAAGGATAATTAAATCTACAGCTGTACAAAGGCTCTGTCAATACCCATTTTCTCTGATCCATAACACTCCCTGCTACTTCAGTCCTGGCCAGTGACTCCAATTATGGTGAATTATGTGGTGGTTCTCTGATGTAAACCAATATCCACATGGAAATAGCATGAATCTGAATACAGTCACAAATGGAACTAGGTAGCTGGATCCCATTAGATCAGGTAGAAGCCTCTAACCAGCTTTCTGCTATCTTCCATCCTCACCCTTCAGATGTTCTCATCAGGTCCATCTGAAACATGTTCTGCGTTAAGTACAACTGACAATATTTCAGGTCTCTGCACTACTGAAACAATGTTACTTTTGACCGTTTTCTAAGCAGCCTGCAATGAATGGGCAATTTATCAAATACATGGATACCTCCAACAATGGAGGAGATACCATTGCTCAAGGGCAGTCCAAGAAAATTCCACCACCCACACCTCTAACTACTGCATCTCAGATGATGTCTTTAGTGCCACTGACTCACTGTATGGCCTTGAGTAAGTCATGACCTCTGTGCACAGAATAAAAGTAGGACTTGATTGGGGCTGGGAAGGGGGAGGAGGGGGAGGAAACAGATGCTTCATCTGAGACAAGCTATCCTAGGTAAGTAAACAAGACACCAAAGCCAACCTCCTACAGGTTACACCAACCCACCAGCTGTTCACATTTTCTTATAGATTACAATATGTTGACTTGTGACAAACACATTGTTTAACACTTAACAACATCTAATGCAAAGCAACACCACAATGAGACAATGCCTGGAAATCGCTATCAGCCTTACTTTTAGAAAGCTAAGGCCCACTGCCCACATACCTCTTTGCATCCTTTTTTGCATGCTCCTTTGCAGCCTAAGCACACTGAGCCACATCCTTTCAGAGATGCCCAATTTACATATGATGAGTGCATGCAAAAAGGCAGCTGTGTAAGTACAAATATATGTGAACAGATTCTGAAAGTGGAACAAATGAATGTTTCCACTTTCTGAAAGTCAGGCCTTATATTTTTATTTTCCCTAAAAGAGCCTGTAATTGCTCCAATAATCCCCCAATAATTTTATTTTTAAACTGTGCCCTTTGTGTTTGGGATTTGAAAGCTTCTTAAGATGGCCAAGGAACCTACATGCTCTGATAATTATTTTTTATTCTTCAAGTGTGCAATTCAGGCATTAATAGCTGTCACCTCACAACAATAATTGACTCCCTAAGATGCTGTTTATAATCCTGGCCTTCTCTCTTTCTCCCTTACCATCATTTCTTGGTTTGTATTCACAGTCTACTCTCTCTAATTCCAAAATTTGAGTCATTCTATTTACTCATCCATTCCCACCTGTTTCAGGACAATGAATCTATTTACCAGACCAAAGAGAACCTAATTCAGCTCTCAGTTACACCACTACACAGATGCAACAAACAGCAGAACTTTTTTCTCTAACCAGCATCTTGTGCCTGCAGCCTCCTATCCATGTACTAATGTGAAATGTAGTTCAGGTTGCTCAAATTAGCATCTCATAAGAAGGGGGCTAGGAGCAACCCAAGCTCCACAAAGAGCTATAGTGCTCACAATTAAACTGAATCAGGTTGCACGGATGCAGCAAGATTCAGCAGAGGCTCATCTTTAAGGTATGTGGGGAACCCAATCTGTTACACAAGCCTGAAATGTCAATGTCAGACAGGAACCACGGCATCGGCTCTAAGTCTCATTGCTGTAGGGAGTCTCCTGACTGATTTACAAGGGTTAGCAAACATGCACCACATCCATTTCCCTGTTAAAAAGGGATGTTCACCAGTAGAGAGGACCAATACCTGCGCTGATAATGGGGTGAGGGCAGAATGAGGGCAGCTGGCTTCAGCAGTGTTACTGAGCATGCTCAGTACAAGCCAAGCAGCAAATGGGGGCAGGCACATGACCCCACATTCCCCCCACACACACACATATACTCATCACCTCTGTTCACCAGTGTCCAAAACATTAAGTATTTCTATTGTTCTTATCAGCATGGTATCTAGGCACCCAAATACAGGTCTTACATGTAACAATAATCCCCCAAACTCTTGCAAGCAGCAATACTTTAACTTCCTTTCTCAAAGAATGACTTTATTCTGTTTGCCAAGAGATATACTGTAGGGAATAATCCTGCACTGGCATAGTGAAGGAACTAGATGATCCTATAAGACTTGCCTACCTATAATTCCTGTGAAGTCATACTGCAAGGCTTCTTCCTTTCTAACCTCCACAAAATAGCTTACCAAGCAACACTGCCCTACACAAACTTTAATGTGGAATGATAAATGCATCAAGCTGACACAAAAAGAAACGGACTTCAAACTACAGAAAAGCAAGTTTAGATTAGATAGAAAGGAAATGATTCTTAAAAGTAAATGTAATTTGGCCAGGGCCGGCTCTGGCTTTTTTGCCGCCCCAGGCAAAAAAGCCTCCCGCCGCCCTCCCCCCCGAGCGCCCGCCGCTGGCGGCCGGAGCCCCGGGAGGAGGGCGGAGAGCCCGGCCGGGGCTCCGCTCTCCCCAGCGGCCAGAGCGCCGGGGGAGGGTGGCGAGCCCGCCGCGGCTCCACTCTCCCCGGCGGCCGGAGCGCCGTGCCGCCCCCCTCCAGGTGCCGCCCCAAGCACAAGCTTGGTGGGCTGGTGCCTGGAGCTGGCCCTGAATTTGGCAAAAGAAGAGCTTCTTGAGAAGTCACTGCAGGCAACCAATGGAAATATTCAAAAAGAGATTAGATAACACTCCCAGAGGAGTGGCATAGGGATAAACCTGCAGTGACTCGGATCTGATGACTTATTAGATCCTTTTCAACCATACCTTCTATGAGTCAATTATACACAAAGCATAATGGCCATACTGATCCTCACTGCGTTACACCAGAATAATGTTAACATGTTAACTAGATACAGTAAAGAGCGCACCAGCAGGGTCTACACAAGGCACTTAGAGTGCAACATGTTAGAATGCCTTATAAATCACACCCCTCCAGTGTGCTTTGCCAGCAGCATCTAACTGACCTCCTTCAAGGCCCAGTCCTTAGGTCAGCCCAATGCAAAGGGGGTTGATCATGGTGGCCAGGATTTGGTTATGGTGGGGGGAGGATGGGTTGTTTCTCAGTAGCCTACCCAGAAATGTTAAGTCTGGCTCTGCTCCTTAACATTCTGATCTGTCTCAGACAGTGGGAGAGAGCCACTCCTGCAGGCAGCTGCTGATCTGTGACTTGTGCCTACTACTTTCTAGGCAGCTACTGCGTCCTGCATCCTCCACAAGCGCTGCTAGTAGCATCCAGGGGATGCACCATGTTACCCACATACCCCACTAGCTGGTCCAGAAGGGCACAAGGAGGAGGTGGGGGTAAGGTGCTGCTGCACTGATTGGGAGACTTGCAGCTTGCCTCTTGCCACCAGCTCAGGCTACAGTTCGAGCAGCTAGTACTGGGAGGGAGCCTGCAGTACAGTGGCAAAAGGACAGGTCAGCCACTAACTGGTTTGAAAGATGGCTACCATTGGAATTTAAATGTAACAGAAAAGTATGTTACACCTACATACTCTGTGATGGGGCATTCATCCCACTCTAGCTCCAGAAGAGTTAACAGAAGCAAAAGAGGCCAATTCACCATAGGTTGCACCTGGAGCAGAGCTAGGACACAATGAGGCTTAATTGGGGATGAAGCTCCCTTGAGCAGAAACAGGTGAGGCTTCCATAAAGTCAGGGAGCTGGCAACCGGGGCTCTGCAGAGAGGAAGCCTGCAGTCACATTTCCTGATACAAGGGGGAGAGTAGGACCCTGTAATAGGAGTGTAGGAAACAGCAGTAAAGGCTGAGAGAATAGAACTGAACTGCTGGTTTGTGAGCCCTGGGATTAAAACCCGGTGTAGAGGGTGGGCCCAGGTTTCCCTTCAAGCCACTGTGGGAGTGGTGGGTAAATGCAGTGGATATGGAAACAGCCTGAGACTGTGTGGAGAGAGACTCTGGTGAGACCCCAGAAAGGGAGGATGATTGTGACTTGACCAGCGGGCACTAAGCCACGAAGGAGAGGCGCTGCAGCTCCTGACCAGCATGAGAGGGGCTGAAGAGTGAGTGACGGAGGCAATGGGCTAAGTGACCACTGGATGGGGCAGGGTCAGTGGTGAGCTAATTCCCCAGATGAGCCAAGAGGAGGCATACTGAAACAAATCCATGTCAACTAGGACTTCACTCTTCTCACCATGCTGCACATAGTGGCCAACCAGAATCGATCTACTGTAATAAACTCCCAAGTGTGGGAGCAGCAGCCTAGATGGAACTCAGATCCTCCTGCTCTGAAAGCACAAGCCCCTACCAAATGAGCTAATGGGTTCCTCCATTTGCTATTATCAGTGTGGGACCCAGGACATATAGTTATAATTCCATCCAGCAGAGGACAATAGCCATCTCTCTCACATCCACATAACCCAGTGGCACCTGTAATCTTCTGATAGTGAAATCCCCCACACACCTCACTGGACTACAAACTTCCATTCTGTACAGAGGACCATTATAGGAAATTTCAATAAAGTGAAACAATTCAGGCATCTCCTAATTCACTGCATCTGAATTCACTAAAAGCAGATTCTCTTTGTTCATGTTTCGGTAGCATTTATTCAGAGGCATATAGAGTTAATATCTTTTGATTATTTTCCTCTCTTGAGAAAATCTGGTGGCTTTTTAAAAAGTGCAATCTTAAATATAGAAAACAAGAGAACAATCTGCAAGGAAAGCAAATGTAATGAAGTGACTAATAACTACACAGCACCAATTAATTTGTGTTGACATTTTTCTCCTGTGAAATGTCACCTTGATGCTCACTTAAGTGTATTTTAAAAAAGGTGCTGAACCTCAGCCAACCAGAATCACAGTATGTGCATCAGACTGTCACTGTCTGCACAGTGTATTAGGTACTGCATCACTAGAGGGAGCTCATTATCTGTTAGATCCACTAAACTTTGCAGGGTTATAAAAACCCCACACATTAAAGAAACAATGTAAATCAACTAGATTTATATTCAACAAAGCTATTTAGGTTGTTTTGACTTTTTATTTTTTAAAAAATTGTGCCATATGTTCTTCAAACATAAATTGCAACACATTTGTGAAGGAGAGGGATTCAGGGAGAGGCATGGCTTACATTAGAAACAGCCAGCATCCGTAGACAACATTGTCTCCACAGTTGGCAGAAAGACTGCTGAGGCCAACACAAAGGGAACACATGCCCCAGGAGCCCATAACTGGGATTATTCCCATCAAGGACCCCCAGGTTTTTGTAGTTGTCACTAACGTCATGTGAGGGGAGTGAGTGTAGTAATTGTGCCTTAGGGGTATCCTCCCTCATAACAGTGCTCTGAACTAGTTTGATTTCCTGGCCCAGACTCTTGTTTTCACAGTCAGTATGTGAAAGCACGCTCAGACCTTTCTCTCAGAGGTAGAAAGGGAGGAGGAAGTGCCTTAAACAGCTCAGACTAATCAATATGTAGTACTGAGTATCTACCATCAATGGATCCCAAAGCACTTTGTAAATATGAATTAGTTAAGCCTCAGAAAACCCTGGGAAGTAGGTTTGGATTACAATCCCCAGTTTACTGATGGGGGAAACTAAGGCCCAGGAAAATTAAGGGCCAAATGTTCAAACCGAACCCACTTTATGGATGCCCAGTGTGAGACAACTAGGGCCTGACTCTGAAAGATGCTGAGCCTCTGCTACTGCTAATGACTTCAGTTTGAGTTGTGGATACTTAGCACCTCTGAAAAGCAAGTCCTCAGTGTCTCAAATCCAGCACATAAAATTAGAGACTACTTCTAAAAATCTGGATCTAAGTGACTTGACCAGGTTACTCAGGCAGGCTTGGCAGAACTAGGAATAGCATCCAGATCTCTTGATTTCTACTCCTTTACTTTAATCACAAAAACATACTTCCTTACCTTTATGGACATTAATAGATTCTGAATGAAATTCAAATTCAGTCTCCTCAGGTATGGGAAGAGGGGCTTAAAAGCTAGGAAGGAATCCCCCCCCAAGCATTTTCTCTGAAGGCAGATAGGAGGAGAAATATGTGCAGCAAGGAAAGATTATATTCTTACACTTAATCTGAATGGCAAAGAAATATAAATATTGAGGAGAGCAGGGTTTAGGGATTCATTGTTATCAAGTGACTTTTCAAAAGTTCATGTTGTCCAACTTCCTGGGGGAATTCTGCACCATTGTGCAAGTGCAGAATTAATGTCCCCCACAGATTTTTCTCCCCTGCAGAATAATAGATTCTGACAAGGAGGTGAAGGGAAGCTGCAATTACACCTTTCACCCACCAGAGGTTGATGTGGTACCGGAAGAGATGTCAACTGGCTCACGGGCTGGAGCAGCCAGCCACAGAGAGGGAGGGGACAGAGGCTGCCTTCCTCACAGCGCCCTGAATATGGATGGGGGGAATGGACAGAGCAGGGCACATGGGGCTGCTGGGGAGTCATACAGACTGGGGTTCAGAAAGACTAGTGGGGGGCACACTGAGGTGGGGGCACAGGAGCTAGTGGGGTGACAACATTGAGCCAGGAGCAGAATGGGAGTGGGGGGTGCAGGGCCACACTGGGACAGGGGCAGCTATTACTGACTGAACAGGAGAGGCTAGGGGCTAGCCAGGGTCTGTACAGGAGAGGCTCCCTAACAATCCTTCCCCCACAAAAAACCTTTTCCATACTTCTCCCATCCACACCCAACAACCTTCCACGTGCACTCCCAGGCTCCTTCCCAGAAATTTACTTCCTTTTCCCTCAGCTCCTCCAGTACCCCTGACTCCCCCAAGCTTTGCACTGCTTCTGAGGGGTGTGTGAAATACATTTCTGTATAATAGTTTAAAATGAATTACTCAAAGTTCTGTAATAATATGCCTAGCAAGGAATCTATTTGTCAAAAAACATTTCCTGAATGTTTTTTGTTGTCTGTATTGTTAGAGACATACTTGCTGACAGGTATTTTGAAATAAATTACCAAAATAATTGAAACTGATCTGGTATTGGCCATACTGATTACATTGTTATTTTGACAAATAAAATATGCAGAATTTTAAAATGTGTGCTGAATTTTTAGGTGCAGAATTCCCCCAGGAGTACAGTATGTACAAAGAGCATTTTACAGAGCCACACAGTGACAAGGCCACTCACTGGGAGCAGCTGGTGATCTCTTTAACTACTTCCCATTGCTTTCAAAATAAGACAGCTCCAAATGCATACATGGTTAAACAAGTAAGAGCACTAAAGATCTTGGTGGCCAGTGTCAAGAGCTGACATTTGGATTTTGAATAAAAACTGTGATGGTGGATCAGATCAGCATGGCCAATACCAGATGCTTCAGAAACAGGTACAAGAAACCCTACAGTGGACATTAATGGAATAAACTTCCTGTAGGGGAAGTATCCTCCTTACTCCTAAAAAGTAGAGATTGGTTTATGAGCTGAAGTATAAAGGTTTATTATATTCCTTGAGATAAGATTTTTTTTTAATCCTATAGCATATATAATATAATTCTGAATGTTCTTTTATTCATATGAATGCTTGACTTTAAAAAAAAAATCCAACTTAGCTCTTGGCCTCAATGCTAGCTTCTAGCAGTCAGTTCCACCGGTTAATTATACATTGTGTAAGAATGTATTTCCTTTTATCAATTAGTTTGAAATTTTCTACCTTTCAATTTAATTACATGTCCTTGGTTCTTATATTATGTCTAAGGGATAACAGAAGCTCCTGATTCACCTTCTCTAGACCATTCATTATTTTGTATATTTCTGTCACATCTTCTCATCTCCACCCAAATCTACAGTCTTTTCAATCTTTCTTCATCTCCAGCATGGATATGGAAGTATCTCCATGTCACTAACCACTTCCATTATCTGTCTCTGAATTGGATAGGAAGAGAAGATTGTTTTATCAGAACAGAGTTCACCACTGAACCTAAAAGAGTTTTACTTCTATACATGAATTTGTTTCCTAGCACAAAGTAGTATCGAGAGATGTTACAGATATAACAGATACAGCTAATCTCCTTTCAAGTACAAGGATATAGTCCTGTAAGGGAAGATGTATGCGATTTTAAAGAGACACACCAGGATACAAGCAAACACCAATGAACATTCACTAACAGCATGCAAGAGAGGGATCAATTCAAGTCCACTAGGGACTTAGGAATTGCCATACTCAATCATATCCAAGATTCATCTAGTCCAGTATCCTGTCTGACAGTGGCCAATAACAGAAGTTTCTGAGGAAGCTGTAAGAACCCTGCAGTAGACAAATATGGGATAACCCCACCCCCGCCCCGCCACTCGCACAAGGTTTCATCCTGATCTCTAGTAGACAGACATTGGCTTAAACCCTAAAGCACAAAGTTTAATATCACTGCAAAATTTTATAACCCTGTAAAATCATGTTATCCTAGAAATGTCCAATCCCTTTTAGAATCTAGCTAAGTTCTTGGGCTCGATGACTTTCGATGGAAGTGAATTCCACAGTCCAATTATGCATTGTGTGGAAAAAGTATTTTCTTTTACCAGTTTTGAATTCACTACTTTTTAATAGCAACAAAGAGTCCTGTGGCACCTTATAGACTAACAGACGTATTGGAGCATGAGCTTTCGTGGGTGAATACCCACTTCGTCGGATGCATACCACGAAAGCTCATGCTCCAATATGTCTGTTAGTCTATAAGGTGCCACAGGACTCTTTGCTGCTTTTACAGATCCAGACTAACACGGCTACCCCTCTGATATTTTTTAATGTTACTATCTACTTGTTCTTGTATTAGGAAACAGGAAGAAGAAAACATCCCAGTCTACTTCTTCCATAACATTAATTATTTTACATACTTGTGTCCCCTCTTCTCTCGAAGATAATCAGTCTTTTCAATTTCTTTTCATATGAGAGCTTTCTCATGCCCTGTCTTCTTTAGATGATGTTCTACAACATATAACTAGAGCATTTCTTCTGCTATGGGCCTGGGGCCTGATTTTTCAAAAGGTGCTATGCATTTGCAATGCCAGATGAAGTCAATGGGAGCTACTGGCTCTCAGTACTTCTGAACATTGGGCCTATACAGTCCCTTGAGAAGGAGATTGTTATACCACTGTATCCCTGCCCAATCTTTTCCTTGCCCCCACAAGACAGAATATCAGGTAGTTAAGTAGTATGAATTTATTCTTCTGTAGCCTGTGACAGAGAAAAAAACCTGCCTTTTTCTCTTTTTTAATAATAGTCAGAATATTATTCTATTAAATGCCTTACCTCTCCCAAACTCTGCCAGTCTCAACATCAAAGTGTGCATATTTCTACCTTAATAACTAGCTGGAGACTTGAAGTAGATCTCCCCCACCCCCACCCCAACGCTCTGTTTAAACTGAACCTGCAAAGCTTTTCCAAAGAACAATTTTGATTACTCTGGCCTCTGAAGGATTTTTCGCCTCTATTCCCTTATCCTCAAGGGGCATAAAGGGCAGAGAATAAAGTGGCCTTTCTAGTCCTTTATGTTTTAACTCAAAAAGCATTAATAAAGTGCCCTGGAGTGCTGTGAAATGAAAAAAATAAGTAAAATAGAGGACCAATGAAAAATCCACATTCTTGTCTGAAAACTGCCCCATTTTAACCCTTTGGGGGAATGGGGTTTGAGCTTTTCTAACTTAAGACAACTGGGTTTCTAATAAAGCAGAGTGTTTGAAGCCCATAAATTCCAATCTTTGTTTATTTAGTTAGTTTTTTCCATGACTATCCAACAAATCCTCACTTTGTAACAAACAAGGACAATGGGACAAATTCAGACCTGGGATAAATAGATGCAACTTCTGGGTGAAGTTCCATCTGCTGCTGCTAGGTCTGAATTTGGTATGCAGTATTTGCAGGCCACTAAGAGCTCAGTCTGGCACTGGGGACCAAGGAGTAGTTTGAGAGAAACAGCAGACTGCCGTGCTTAACCAGAGGTGCTACACTGAATGAATATACCACATAGGTCCTTTCAAAAGACACAGAGGCCATATAAACATGATAATTTAAACTCTAAGCCACAGACCTCAAAGACCTTGAGGCAGTCTTCACTTTCATCTTTTCAAGTGATAGTTATATTTGTTTTCAACACATTTTGTGAGAATATAGCAACTCTCATCGAAGTGGATTCCAAGGCAATTAAACTAATATAAATGAATCACTTTACATACTACTGAAGTGCAGCCACCACTGAGGCACTGAGGTGAAACATGATAGCTGTTTCAGAGTGTGCAGAAACATAAGCAACAGTACAGTTTAGGACAGGAAATGGAGACTATCAAATGTAACAGGAATTGAAGGGGAGGGTTGGGAAGTTAGGGAAGCAGAATGCACCTTAATTGAAATTTAGCCAGAACACCAAGGTTAACACCCTAATTTCAGCCCCAAAAGTAGTCTGTTTCTGTGAAAGGTAGCACCTGCAGTAGTCCCTAGCACTAGGCCTGATCATGGAAGTACTCTCAATTCATAGAATCATAGGTTAGGGTTGGAAGAGACCTCAGGAGGTCATCTAGTCCAACCCCCTGCTCAAAGCAGGACCAACACGAACTAAATCATCCCAGCCAGGGCTTTGTCAAGCTTGGCCTTAAAAACCTCTAAGGATGGAGATTTCACCACCTCCCTAGCTAACCCATTCCAGTGCTTCACCACCTTCCTAGTGAAATAGTTTTTCCTAATATCCAACCTAGACCTCCCCCACTTCAACCTGAGACCATTGCTCCTTGTTCTGTCATCTGTCACCATTGAGAACAGCCGAGCTCCATCCTCTTTGGAACCCCCCTTCAGGTAGTTGAAGGCTGCTATCAAATGCCCCCTCACTCTTCTCTTCTGCAGACTAAATAAGCCCAGTTCCCTTAGCCTCTCCTCATAAGTCATGTATCCCAACCCCCTAAACATTTTCTTTGCCCTCTGCCAGAATCTCTCCAATTTGTCCACATCCTTTCTGTAGTGGGGGCCCCAAAACTGGACGCAATACTCCAGATGTGGCCTCACCAGTGCCAAATAGAGGGGAATAATCACGTCCCTCGATCTGCTGGCAATGCTCCTAATGCAGCCCAATATGCCATTAGCCTTCTTGGCAACAATGGCACACTGTTGACTCCTATCCAGCTTCTCATCCGCTGTAATCTTTTATCTCCTTTTCAGAATCAGGTCCACTGTGCTGGGGCATTTGAGTCTGCATTGAATCAGCAAGAAGGCCAGCAACTGAGCCACCAGCATCAGTTCCTGCAGCACCTGGGTTTACCTCAAAGATCTTGATCTTCCATCGAAATTCTGAACCAGCTCAACCCTGCTCATAGCTTGTGTAATCTAAGGAGAACACAGTTCAAGATGGCATGGTCACATACCGTTTAACAGGGCTACAGTACACAGCCTTCAGTTCTGAATGCCTTGCTTAAAAGGAGTCATAATGCTCCTAGCCTACTAGTCCCATTGTGCACTCAAACTTTCAGAGTGAGGGCTGAGCTATTCATAACTTGCATTAAAGTGATTACATCAGTTTTTATTCACACACACTTTAGTGATTTCAGTGCAAGTCTCTGTGTGAACACTTACTGTTATTTGGGAATAAAAAATGTCCTATTTCAATTTTAAGTCTTTTTGCCACTCACTGCTATGAATTACGATTACAACCAACTCAGCTACTGCAGTGCAACTTCGCACAGACCTGTCCTGAGTTACTGCACTACGTCTCTTCTGCCCTCCCCTACTTTTCCCTTCCTCTTCAGAAACCTATACATTGCCAAAAACACAAGTGCAGTCCATGGAGAGGAGAGGTCTTCGTTCCATGACAGGCAACAGTTACCAAGCTGGAGAAAATCCTCTTGCCTTCCCCACAAACTCCTCAGTCTGCTCAACAGATTATATACAGGTCCTCTTCAGGTGGAATGGTGAGTTTCAGCTTCTAAATGGATTTAAGGACTAGCCCCTTTTTGGAGTACACTGAAGTAATCTAGTGGTTACAAAATCATGGATCATTTTAGCAAGGGCTGTATCTGAGAGAACAGGTCACAACCTCCTGACCAGACACATGGAAAATTAAGCAGTCCTGGTCACTACTTCTATTTGGTTAGATAAAAGGAGCTGAGAATCTAACCCTACCCATAAGTGGCAAGCTTTGTAACAAATGAGGATCAAACACATTCAGTCAGGGGAGCTGATATAACATCCGCCAAATCATCTGGTTACTTCCCCCAACCAACCATAGCATTATCTAGATTGAGTCTCAGCCAACTTGCTCTCATCCATTCTGCAATCTCACGAGACACTAGAAAAGATGCTCCTTCGCACTCTCTGGCCTAGAGAAAATGCTGGGAGCCCTTTGGCTTAGATTTTCTCTCTAACTCTCCTAGAAGTCTTACATACACATTGACTAAGCAGTGATAGAACAGAATATTGTGGTACTCCTCATCAGAGAGCCACTGGGGCAGAATAGCATCTGTCCACTTTTGCCCTCTGAAATGTCTCGGTGAGAAAGGAGCAAAGCCACCAAAGAGCCGCCTCATCCACTCTTATCAGAGAGTACTTCAAGGAACTGAAAGCAAAATATATGTATAGCTGTTGAGTCAAAGGGATGTAAGCACCCAACCCACACCAATGCTGTTGGATAATATTCGCCGCATTTCCCACAGCTCTCAAAGACACACAGAGAAATTCTTCAGAAACATCCAATAATAGACTAAAGATTTGATATAGAATGGTTAAAAGTCAAACAGTTACTGGATACACTTAAAACAGTGGCTTTCAATCTATGGGCTATTATTGGCCTGCAGTGCTACTTCTATTTCAAGGGAAAGGAAGGATGCCTGTAAGGTTAAGTAAGGCAGTGGGGACTCGGGAGATCTGCGTTCTGCCAAACATTCACTGTATGACCTTGGGGAAAACACAATCTCTCCCCTGATGTCCCTCAGTCTATTAAAATGGGACAATATCATCTACTTTATAGGATAAAAGGCTAAATGCATGGATGGCAGATATCATAGGCCAGGAGAGACTAAGCCTCCCCAAACAGCCCGGTGTGGCCACGCCCATGCTCTGTCCCGAGGCCCCGCTCCCGCCTCCTGCTCTTCCTCCATGGCCCCGCCCATGCTGCTTCTCTTCCTGCTATTGCTCAGCCTCTCCCCTGAAGGCAGCTGAGGTTGGGGTGGGACTTGGGGCGGCAGGGGCAGGACTCCTCTAGCCATGGTGGGGAGCTCAGGGCTCTGGCAGAAGGAGGGTGGAAGAGGCGGGGCCAAGGGCTAGCCTCCCTGAATGGGCTAAATTCATGAATGTTTGGATACTACGCTGATGGACACCATAGCGAAGCCTGTCATAACTGTAAAACAATGGCAAAGCACATGCAATTGAAACATGAGTCCCCCCCAGTTCTGGAAGTTTCAGTTGTTCATGCATCAATTTGAACAGTGATCCTTCCTGCAGGCCTCTGCCTGTTTAGATTGCTGAGCAAAACTAAAGTCTGTTGACAAGTCAGGTTATTTTATGTAATTGTAGGTCAAATCAAATGTGTGGATGACACCAAAATTGCAGAGAGTAGCAAAAACGCAAGGGGACAGAACCCGGGCCGGCGCAACCCATTAGGTGACCTAGGCGGTCGCCTAGGGCGCTACAATTTGGGGGGCGGCGACCGCAGCGGTATTTCGGCGGCGGGACCTTCTGCCGCCTCTGTGGGGGGCGGCATTTCGGGGCAGAAAAGCTGGCAGCGCTCCTGGACAGAACCAAACTGCAAGGTAGCCTGGACAGATTAGTGCAGTGGGGTGGCAAGCATGTCTCGTCTAAGTTACATCCCCCTTTGGATTTTCTGCCCCTCCGATTTACCATCCACAGCAAATCTGATGGTGGTTGAATTTACATCAAAGAAACACCTAACAGAGCCTTAGACAAAAAGTTCTTCTCAGCAACCCAAACAAGCAGAGGCTGGTATGTATGTGTGGCTTGCGGAGGTGAGTTGGAAAGCAGAGCTCCAGCAAACCCACATGGGGGAAGCTTTGCTTGAAGATTAAATGTGCAATGGAAGCTTTCTATGACCACAGGATAGCTTTGATTCAGTTGTGTATGCTGTGACAGAGGCAGCTCCTTGGAATATTTGGAAGCACACCATGCACCACCAGCAGTCCACAACCCTCAATTTGAGAGCTACTGTTCTATATGAACTGGGTTCCAGAGACAGGAAAGCAAGCAACAGAGATTCTCCATTTTGACAATTCATGGGGCCAAATGCATTCCCTGTGCAACACTACTGAAACATACATAGAAAGAGCCAAAAGAAAGTAAGGATTTATTTTTGCTGGTATACATGGCTTGGTCTTATTTTCATTTTCCCATACTACAACAAGCTACATGGTGAACATGTTCACCTGGATCTAGTGGGGATGAGATACAATACGGTTCTTTTCAACCCATTCTATGCTCCCCCCAACAGTCATAAATCACACTCTTTCCTTCTAGCTTCCTCTAGGGCAGAGGTGGGCAAACTACGGCCTGTGGGCCACATCCGGCCCGCGGGACCATCCTGCCCGGCCCCCGAGCTCCTGGCCCGGGAGGCTTGCCCCCGGCCCCTCCCCTGCTATCTCCCCTCCCCTGCAGCCTCAGCTCGCTCACTCTGCCGCCGGCGCAATGCTCTGGGTGACGGGGCTGTGAGCTCCTGGGGCAGCGCAGCTGCAGAGCCCAGCCTGACCCGGTGCTCTGTGCTGCGTGGTGGCAGCGGCGTGGCCTGGCTCCAGCTGGGTGGCGCGGCTGTAGCACCGCCAGCCACCAGTGCTTCAGGCAGCGTGGTAAGGGGGCAGGGAGCGGGGGGGTTGGATAGAGGGGCAGGGGAGTTCGGGGTGGTGTGGTCGGGGCGGGGCAGGGGTGTGGATAGGGGTCGGGGTGGTCGGGGGGGACGACACAGGGGGTTGAATGGGGGCAGGGGTCCTGGGGGGGGCAGTCAGGAAAGATGGGGGGTTGGATGGGGCAGCAGGGGGCAGGCAGGGGTTCCGGGGGAGGTCAGGGGAGAGGGAGAAGGGGTGGTTGGATGGGGTAGGGGTCCGGGGGGGGCCGTCAGGAATGAGAGGAGGGGTTGGATGGGGCGGCGGAGGTCTGGGGGTGGTCAGGGGACAGGGAGCGGGGGGGTGTGGATGGGGCAGGAGTCCCAGGGGGGCCATCAGGGAACAGGGGGCGTTGGATGGGGCAGGAGTCCCGGGGGGGGGCAGATAGGAGGTGGGGGCCGGGCCACGATCCTCTCCCCTAACTGGCCCTCCATACGATTTACAAAACCTGATGCGGCCCTCAGGCCAAAAAGTTTGCCCGCCCCTGCTCGAGGGTGTATTTAAAGTTGGGAGTAATGTCACCTTAGAAGTGTTGTGTCTTTCTGAAAATATACCCTGCTTTACAAAGGACACTGAAAGGACATTTACGGCGCCTTACTGCTGGGAGAACACTGCCTATACTTTTTGAGGTCTATGGTTTATCAGTTACTTTGCTGCCCAGTAGATCTGGAATTAGCAGTAATTTCCCCCCTTGATTATGTTATTTTTCACAAGACCACACTTAATAGAGGACTAGGACTGAGTCCTGCTTACCTCATGGTTTAACTGCCTAGGGAAGACAATCCTATAGACCGATAACCATAGCCAGAGCAATGCACAGTCCAACATACAAAAAAAAAGTGACAGCTTGAATTTTTGCTTTACACTTGGATTTTCACAGTTAAAAATTGTAGCAATAATCATCACCAGGTCACATGTTAAATGTAGTCAGTGACTGACTGGGTTAAGAGCCTTCGGCTTCTACAGACAATGATTAACTGCCAGGAAATGTCCCTTACATGAAATATGTGCAGAAAAATGGGATAGAAGCCTTACCCAACACAACAAGCTCTTTTGAGGCCCCATTCATTTTCATATACCTGTCATTCCTCTGATGACCTAAGTTGGATGCTCCTTCCAGATCAGGACAGAGGTGGTAGCAATGAGTAGTGTCAAGGGGAGAAGGGAAGAGAATCACCTTACCTGATTCAGAGGCATCCTCCACTGCATCATGGTTATTTTACATGGGGCTGTTCAATTATAAACTTGGGCATATGGAGCATCAACTGAACAGAACCCTACTTTGTGTACTTATGTCCATGTCCCCCAACAAGGAATGGCTTCCAAGAGTGGGAAATGTGGGAGACAAGGCACAGAATGTCTTACCAGAATGTAGCAACCAAGGGAGAACCTGTTCAACTGAAATAGGTGAGACAAAGAAGTTGGGATGCTTCTAGGAAGCCAGGCCCATAGATATCCACAGCAAACCATCTTTCTCTTACCAAGACAGGATCCGTCTAGTCGTGTTGACGTGCCTGGAAAAACTATAGGCATTTCAACAGTCTTAAAGCTGCTGGAGAGCCTCACCACATTTTTAAATTTAAAAAACAAAACACTCAGGCTATGTGACATGAAAGATAAATTAATTCACAGTACCACAGGCTGCATCACTTAGATGAAGGAATGTTCTAACCACCTGTTTATGAGCAAAACCCAGCCATAAAAACAGCTGTAAACAGCAGACAGGAGTGAACAACAACAACAATTTTCCATCCCTTTCCATACATATAATAGCATTTAAATCATGTAGCATCACAGAAGAATTGTATAGAGCTGATTGTAATTGACAATAATTACCCGTATGCATTTCTCCACTACATTGTGTTGTGCTGTAAACCTGATTGTATTAAAAGTAAACAGTGCTTTTGAAACCCCAAAGCAACAGGAAGCCAATTCCTCCCTGATCCCCTTAACTTTCTTACTCCACCCCCCACCCTCTTAGATTTCTATACATGCAGAGAAAATAACCCCCAAGAGTTTTAAAAACTTAAACACACACTTCAAACCCCAAGGCAGACATTGAAATATCACAATAAAAATGGTTTAAGTTCTTTTTGGTGAAATGGGTTCAGACTCAGAGGGGAAATGAGAGATGAGTAGGTAAAGGATGTTTATGTGCTTATGGATGACACAATTAAACCATCTGGGAATATACGGGTAGCCAAATATCTTACAGACACCCCTCTCACCTGAAAAGCTTTGAAAAATCTCAGGGGCTGTAGTTAGTGGATTTGATGCCCAGATGATTCTTCCCTCTTGTGCATATATTGGCATCAGGAAAACATAAGGGAGGGAATGAAACCGTACCATGAAAAAGGTTATTTCAGAGGGGACACCCATATGGAGAAGTGTGCAAGGACCACTTATCAACTACACAATGGTGTCCTTAGCAAAATGTCGCCCTTGAATAACTGATCCTTGGATGCATCATATCAGCC
This sequence comes from Emys orbicularis, assembly GCF_028017835.1. NCBI lineage: Eukaryota > Metazoa > Chordata > Testudines > Emydidae > Emys > Emys orbicularis. The sequence continues at coordinate 41,118,968 of NC_088686.1, forward strand.
ATGCATGATCCTTGCACTTCTGGTTGGTGGGGTCTGGAGGAGAGAGCAGTTCTGCAGTCAAATGTCCCATTAATTATATAGAGACCCAAGTGTTGGAAAATGCGTCCAGTTCAATTACAAACCAATCACTTATTAAGCATGGGATCAACACAATGTGAGACAAAGAGATAGGTGACTGAGATGGGCAACTGTCCTGAACAACAGCTAAAAGTGGGAATCTAGGCATTAAAGTTCACAGGGATAAACTGTGACCCAAATTTGGAAGATATTGTAATGAAGTGTCACTTATTAAACATGGAAGGTGTATAATAAATAAAACAGATTAGACCCCTCGTGCCCACTCAGAAGAATACAAAACCTGGAACACTCTCCTATCCCCTGATCCTTCATAAAAAGAAATCCAAATATGAAGTGCTGGAGTCTTCCACTCTTAGTCTGAAACTTAAATCCATTTTTTTTTCAGCTGAAAGCAAAATGATTAGCTAAAAACTTCTGAAAAACCCTAGCCCTAAAAAAAACCCCCGAAAGCCCAATAGATGATCCCCAGGTAACTAGATTCCAATTAGCTATCACCACTTGCAATTAAGTGGAATACCTTGACTTTACTAGAGGCATGAGGGGGGAGTATGGATGTTTTTAGAGGCATGTGATCAGAGTTGTATACTGCCTATGGGTAAAAATAATTTATTGGATGTTTTTTTTTTAAATCTGCCTGCTGTCCTGGGTTCCACGATCTCTCTGCATTGCTTGACCCTGAGCCCATTAGTGTATCTTAATACCTTTGGGGACTTATTTCAAGAGGTAACACAATACTATGTAGTAATCTCCCCTCCCCCCACTCACCAATGAAAGAGTTTATTGGGTTGCAGCAGGGATGACACAACCTGCTGAGCCTCCTGATTTCAAATCTCAGATGGCAACAGATGAGCCAGGGACATGTTTTTCCTTGTCTGCATTTTTTAAAAAGCCTTTCTTCTTAAGAACAGGCAAGGGAAATTGATCCAGTGCTGGGATCTGTGGCTTATGGGGCTTGTACTGCGCTGCACAAACAAGTGCCCTCTCTCTGGGAAGAGAGCAAGGGGTAGAGCTTCCAAGACACTTTGCAGCCTCTGTTCCCAAAGTCTGTGCACATAGAGGCTGAAAGTATCCTTGAAAAACTGTTAGTTTGTGTTCTTATAAGTAAGAAGAATGGGATTAAATGGGGAAGGTACGGAATTGATATAGTTAAAGGAATGGCGAAGGGTCCATATTGCCCTTACATCGATATAACTCCCACTAAACAGAGCGATGGCAATTCTGCAGGGATTCACTACAAGTGGTAAGATAAATGAATATAAGACAAGTTGTGTGTGGACACAAGACAGTTTCTGCCAAAAATCAGAAAAGTTATACTACTTCAACTTTCCTATGTGCTCACATTCTCCAGTATCATCAAAGTTTGTCCTCCAAGACAAATTCATGAACCTACCATCCTATCCACACCTTTACAGAATGTTGTCGCTTTTGAGGAAAAGTCACATTCCCCATGTGCTAATGTACATGTCACAATTGAGAACTGCCTACACTCTATATGTATTTTGGATCACTTTTAATGTGAAATATCAAAATCAGGGCTGTCTAGCCAACACTGAGACTGGGGCAGACCTAAATTTATCATCAGACAAACAGTGTGATAACTCTACTGTGCTCCTCACTTACTGCATGAACTAGGGTTCATGAAATGAGCTAAATCAGATGCTTTGTAGTCCTTGCTGTCAAAGTGGATGTTTTCAGGGTAGGGTTTCTGTGTCTTTGTTTTAAACAATAGTCAGTTTGCACACCTATTGCACCGTCTATTCAGGAATCTCAGAAGGTTACACAAAGAAATCTACACAAAACCATTTGAAAATAGGTGTTCCTTCCATTTAACTGCTGGAAAAGTGAGGAAGAGACAGGTTTCAAATTTTGGATGGCTGGAATTCGGGGTGCCTGCCTTGAGATGAAAAGAACTTGAATTTCAGAGGTGATGAGCATCTGCAGCTTACCTTGACTTAACTCAAGTTATGGTTTGCTCAGTACCTCTGAAAAACACACCCTTGAGGTTTAAAATTGGGACATACAAAATTAGAGGCCACTTCTCATAATCATGGCCAAACTATTTGTCCAAAGTTACTCATAGCAAGTCAGTGGTAGAGAATGGATTTAAAACCAAGGAGTTCTCTCCTGCTCTAACTACTAGATGAAAGCACTCCCTCAGAACTGAAGCCATATAAGAAATAAAAACCTAAACAAATCTACACTTTTTTCAGAATTCCGTAGCAATGATTTTATAAAAAAAATTATTTTTTTTTAAATAAAATGTAAAATATAATCAAATATATTGGGTAGGCTGGTGGTTTGGGGGCAGAATCTTGTGCTACCACTAGACCTTGTGTATTTCCAGCATTTGCAGATGTATGTAGATATTAAGATGTGAAAATATGGAGCCAAAACCACCGCAGTATAAGACCAATGTTGTCCCAGGGAGGAGCTTGTCTCACCGTCCCTTCTAACTGTAGTGGAAAAGAGGAATGTGCAGATCTCTGCTCTGCATCTAAAAGATAAGATGCAGGATTTTGTTGCCGTATCATTTCAAGGTGGCAAAAATTCAAGGAGGGTCTGAGACAGGGTATGTTGTCCACTTTGTAAGGAGTGTGTTGCTATATTTGGGGAGTTTAAAAGTAGACTATAGATATAGGTCATATTAAAATGTATTAAAGGGGGTGGTGGCTGGAAGACGGCCTCTGGGATACAGGAGCAACATGAAGGTAGTTTGGGGAATTTTAGCTATGAGTTTCCAGGTTGCAAACATTGGTCTTTTCATATATTTCACCTTCCCTTAGAGTATCCTGGCTATAGATTAAACAAACTCCATCGGAAAATATTATAAAGAGGATTGTAGGAGATATAAATGATATGTCTTTACGAGCTTAATTATGTTTGAATCCCCATTATTTGTCTAATTTAGAATGCAACTGCATTTAGAAAGCATTGAGATAATGCTTTCCCCAATGTGCTCTAAAAACACAATGTAAAGTCCAAACTCACCCCTTTCCTGGGACTTAGCTACATTGACCAAGAAATCAACAATAGGGACACAAAATTTTGCTCCAATTCTTTTCCTAGGGTTCCCACTTCAGGACTGCTCTGCCTTACTTTAGCTCCATTCTCTCAAGGGAAAGGAAGCCACCTGCCTCAATGAGTCAGCAGAATACCTATAACCATTTTCTAGCAGGATCAACGCCAGCTAACAGGGTCGGGATGGTGTGTTTCAAGTTAACATTGCCATTATGTTACAGGCTTTTCCTCTATATGATGGGCACAAATTATTAAAATGCTAACCATCTGGACAGATACATCTTTCTTCGTAGGAACAGGATGCTTCCTGACTTGATCTGCTTTCCAAACAACAAGTTACACAATTGGACAGGCCATCAATCCATGCAGAAGTATGGCAGTATTCGTCACAGTATTCGTCAATCATGTATTACTCAGAACACTTCAGGGGACACTACATAAAGAGGAACTGAAATGCTTTGAAGAAAAACAACAAAAAATTAGATCTTACCTCATTAAAGCATATGTGGGCTTCACCATTATAATATATATTTTAAAACAAAAAGGTTTCCAATTAATTTCCTCCTCCACTTATTTACCAAGAAACAACATGTATTCATAGTACTTTGCACTCTGTAGACCATCTTGCAGCATTTCACATGCCTTAATGACAGCTATTATCATCCCTATTCTGCACAATAGGGAAACTGAGATACAGAGAGTTTCTGTGACCTAGCTGAGGCTATAAAGAGCCAAGAAAACAGAAATGAGTAGACCTGACTCCTGATCTCTTACTCTAAGTATTAGACAACTCTTTGTCAAGTGTGGATTCTATGTTTCTTCAGAAAGAGTGGACAACATTACAGCTACCTAAAATCTACGTTGGGTGTTGGTTTTATCTGCTTTTTCAGGAGACACACAGAAACCCAAGGGCCATCAAACAGATCTTGGCTGGCAGAAGACTTTTCAGTTAATTTGTAAGATTGCCTGGGCTGTGGCGCAGCACATCCAGGAAGATTACTACAGTACTTGCATAGCTTTACAGACAGACTGAATGGGTACAGTATGGTAGAAAGACACAGAGCCAAAGAGGTGGCCTGCCAGAGAGGTGCAAAGAGGCCTTTGTATAATTAAGAAGCAGGCCCAGAGAATGGTAAGTGATAATTAGGGTTAACTAGAGTCAAACAAAAGATGGGTTTTCACAAACTGTTTGAATGCTGAGAAGGAGGGAGCTTGGTGTTTGTTAATGAGAAAGCCTAAGGGGCAGAATCAGGCGTGGATGGAGGAGACAAATGGATCAGTGAGGAGAAAAGCCGGAGTGGAGGGGAAGGAGTAGGGAGAAGAGGAGAGGAAGATAGATATAGAATGGGATGGAGACTGCAGGCAAGGAAGAAAAGCTTCACTTTCATGTGAAAGATGAGAACGCAATGATTAGATCTGGGAGTAGTGAGAGACTTGGTCTGAGCAACTAGAAGGCAGCAGCATTTTGGACACATGGAAGGGAACGGAGATGAGAAGGAGAATGTGGAGTAGTCAAATATTGGCAGTTATCACAAAATGGAGTCTTGGCAACAGGGAGAGAAAGCATGGCGCAGGAATAAGGAACGTGTTTTGAAGAAGGAGCAGCAGGATGTGGTAAGGGCCTGGATATGAGGAAAGAGGGGACTAGAGAAATCAAGGGTATGTCAATGTTGTGAGCCTCAGTGACAGGGAAAATTATGGCAATACCAATAGTGATAAAGAAGAGGGGGTGGGAGAAGATTTGCAGAGAGCTTAATTTTCAGCTTGAAGGTGGTGATAAGACATCTAACAGGTGATGGTGGAGATGCTTACTGGAGAGGGACTTATCAATTTTCTACGGGGAGTGGGGAAACCAGAGCAGAGACATTTGCTGAAGTCACGGGATCAAATGAGATCATCTAGGCACAGAGTGTAGAGGAAAAACAGGTGGAGAAGCAAGGAACAGTCAACAAGATAGGAAGAGAACAGCCATTAAACTCCAGTGAGGAGAGAGTGATCAGCCATGTCAGCAATAGCAGATAGAGCAAGGAGAGTAAGAGGCAGGGCATTTGACATTGGAGTAGGTGGTTGGCAACTTTTCACAAGCCTGGTTTCATTGAAGCAGAGGTGTCAAAAGAGAGCTTGAACAGGGAATATTTAGGCAATGGGAACAGACCACTCACTCCATGAATAAAATACAAAGCTGAGGTATACAGAGTGATAAAGAATAAGGTGGTATCAGGGAATGTTTATTTTAGGTAGGTAAGTAGTGTCTTTGAAAGTAGGGGAAGGAGCTGAGAGAGAGGTGGAGGATAAGGTAAAGAGAAGGGATGTCAGAAGAAGTGAAGGAAGGAGGCGGAAGGTGATAGGATCAAGAGAACAGACTACGGAATTAGTAGAGAAGGGAAACCTCACATTTCCTCAGAGATAGTGTAAATGTTGCCTTTGAAGAAGACAGCAAGATCTTGAGCAGAGGAAGGAGAAACCTTTGGTGGAAGATTTAAGGACAGAATCAGATGCAGAATTATTTAAACAAGGGAATAGAGTGAAGAGAAGAAAGAACAAGTTTGTTGTCGAGAAAGTCAGCAGAAGAGCAAGGCTTTCCACAGTGATGCTCCCAGAAAGGAGAAGACATATGAGAACACACAGCTAGGGCTGAGGATGAAGACAGAGAAGGCAATGAGGACATTGACTATTCGGATAAGGATAGCATTGCAGAAAGACACAGAGAAAGGAAGGAGGACAGGGAAGGTAAGAATGAGTCAAGAACAGTGAAAAATGAGAAAGGTCGAGAGACTGGAGCTTGTAGAAAGGGTTGAGTGTGTGTGATGCTGAAGGGCGAAATATGGTGAACAGAGAGCAGGAAACCAGCTGGAAAAATCAGAAAACAGGAGTCATGATAAAGGCCAGGTAAAGTGAGTGACCGAGCCAGTGGACAAACCAGTCCATCTATTGTTAAGAACCAGAACCAATCGTGAGAAATATGCTCTGAGGTGTAAGGTGTCACAAAGGTGGAAGATGAAGTTTCCCCAGATCAGGGTGGAGGATTATAGAAACAGGAAGGATACAAAGGCATCAAAGTTAGAAGAGAAAGAAAGGGGGAACTAAAGAAAGGAGAAAAACAATGAGGAGTCTGGTGGCACCTTAAAGACTAACAGATTTATTTGGGCATAAGCTTTCGTGGGTGTCTGAAGAAGTGGGTTTTTTACCCACAAAAACTTATGCCCAAATAAATCTGTTAGTCTTTAAAGTGCCACCGGGCTCCTCATTGTTTTTGTGGATACAGACTACCATGGCTACCCCTCTGATACTTGGTACCAAAAAAGGTGAAAAGAGAAAGAAAAATCACATGGAATGAACTTCAAAAAGAGAGAATGGTATGAGAGGAAGGAGGTGGGGGAGAGGTTAGTGTGGCAGGAAAGGGAAAGGAAGAACCTGCACAACCTATAGAATTTGAGAAATGGGAGGTGGCAATGCAAGAACAGTGTCTTCATGTGTGTTTGTATACCTCCTACCACAACAGACTCCTGATCCTGACTGGGCTGTCTGGGTATTACTGTAATATAAATATCAAATAAAATATTATTATTAGTGAAAAGAAGATGTGCAGAAAAAGAGTATGGAGATTATGGTACATTCAAAACAGTGGGAGGAAGTAGGAAGAAAAGCAATGTGGCTGACATGTAAATGGCCATCAGTATTGCAGGGCAGATTAAATCACAGGTCACTAACCATCGACGTGGCAGAGAAAGTCCAGGAAACATTCAGGGAGGAGATGGTCAATGCTTTGGAGGATGTTCAGGCAGTATAATGTATGGCATACCCAGCAGTGGAAAGGAAGAGTTAGCAAAAACCAAAGGAAGACTAAGGAAGGGTATAAGTATGGAGATGCCAAGGCCAGTGTATCTGGGACACCTGTGGAAAGAGTAGAGAAGCCCAACCTTCAGCTTGGTTCTGCAAATGGCTGCTAGCAGACAGCTCCCTTAGGCATTGCTCTTCAGCCACATCTGGCAAAGCCATAACCTTAAATGGGCTGCTTTCCAGAGGAGCTGGTAGCTCCCAAAGATGAGGGCTGCTGGGATGTATGGTTCCACCAGTGTCAGAAGGTGGAGACACTGTAAGAGAGGATCACATAGGAAGGTGGCAGTTGGTTGTCCCGTAGAGCTCTGTTGAAGGGCTGTCAGTTACAGAAGCAAAGATCTGAGTGCATCATAATTCCACCCAGCACTTCTACAGGTCTTTCCACCTTCAATGTACAAAGCAGGTGAGAACTGCCTCATTCAGCCACACCCTAGGGAACTAGGCAAGCACACCCTACTGCAAACTCCACTGGAATCCTTCACCTGGGGTCTACTAGTTTCCACTGGTGGACCAGTAGCCCCAAGGAACCAGAAGCCTATTAGACCTACTATTCTGTTCCAAAACTTAGTTTGCTAGCAAAGTGAGGCCTAACATTCAACTCAATGGCACTTTTGTTTGTCTGTCTGTAACATGATAACTTTTGAAGACCAATCAATTGTGACATTCCAGGGAATGTTTTAGGCACCAGTGGGAAAACTAGAATACTGGAAAAGCCTGATTTCCACACAGTGCCAATTTGGGGCTGCAGGCAGAGGACTGTGAGGTCAGAAGTAACTCAGACATCACTCACTCTCTCCAGTTGAAACTGCAGGTCAGTACTGAGATGTTCTGACAGAGTTGGGGGTCGTGCGGGTTCAGGACTGGAACAGCAGGGGCTGCTTCATATCAGGAGCTTTACTGACTGAGTAGAAACGCGGCTGGAGATTTGCACTGTGACTCCTGCTATATCCTGCCTGGTTTAGGCAAAATCATTTACGGTGCCTAGTCAAAACTTCCACCTAGTACGCTTGACTTCCAAGGCTAAAGAGCTTGGACTGCTTGGATTTGCAACATGAAAAGTGTAAACAGGTGTAAAGTGGAATGGTTTAAAGACAAATGAAAATGTTAGCAGGAGAGTAAAATGTGAAGTTAGTGTATGGGATTGGCTGAAATCAAAAAAATTACGATGTTGGGGACACCGCAAAAGACAAAGACATGATAGGATGCCAAAGAAAATCATACAGACACAACCCAGGTCAGTCAGACCCGGAGGCTGACCACCGACTAGATAGTGGGATCTTGTACACGGGGACAGAACAAGTTTGGGCTAATGGAGGAACAAGCCATGAACAGGAATGAATTGCAACTCTGTACCATTCCCCATGTCTGTAAAGTTGCTTTTTGATGAGAAGAAGAAGAAGTCAAAATTGTTTTGGTTCATCTAAACAGTGCACATTTGTTGCTGCAAGAAGAGAGGTTCTTCTGCTTGCAACACCAAATGGTCACTGTCAAGAGGAGAGATAAGCAAGGCAGACATCAGGCTTAGGGTTACTTGCGGGAGTGCAAGATGCCTGGCTGAGTTACCTCTGATGTTAGAATGCTCCTCTGCCTGCCTGCCCCTCCAAGCCAAGCACTGTCAAGGGGAGAGATGACCAAAGAAGGCAGTAAGATTAAGGTTAGCAGTTAGGTTACCAAAGGGAGTAAGTAATGACTGGCTAAGTTACCTCTGATGTCACAATGCTATTGTTCAGGCTTCTCTGCCTGCACTACCAAATGGGCACTGTCAATGGGAAGAGAAGAAGAGGAACAGCTTAGATAACTTAACAATACAACTGAGGTTTAGTGGCAGTATCCTGTAAAATTGCTGTAGGTTCAGGAATAGTGACTGTGTTTCTGTCCCTCCCACCACCTGCCAGCTTGGCTACACAAAACAACAAAGTGTGTGATCTCCGAGCTGCCTATTGGTACCACTAAAAAGCAAATAAAAGTTTCAGGTGGAATTTCCACTAGAGTTATCCTCCCCCAAGGTGCTCAGCTAATAAAGTAATAGGGACCATAGAGAACCAGACAGATTTTGCAAATGGGGCAAGTAATGTCCAGAGATAGGACTTGTCCAAGGCCACCAGAGGAGTCAGTGTCAGAACAGGTACTAGAACAGAGGAGATCTTGGCCATCCGTTCTGACATATCTCTCCCCTAGAAATCAAAAGGAAAGTACTTAGTGCATGAAGAATGGGGTATTTTCAAGCCAATGAAATTGCACCGGAAGCAACAGTTCTGACCCACGTACCCAGGATTGCGGCAGTGGGGAGCTCATCCAGTCAGGAATGGAAACATAGGAGACAGGGCTAAAGAGATGTGCAGAAATGCAGAGAAGAGGAGAATATACCATAAAATGAGGCTGAGTGGCTCAGAGGACTGAGCAAGAGAACCTATCATCTCTAAGTCATTTGTACAGCAGTGACGAGAAGTTACCATCTGAGAGCTTAGATTAAATGAGTTGGTGTGTCTCAAACTAGTAATCTATACTAAAAATATAAAAAGTTCCCACTACCAAAGGAAAAAAAAAAATCAATTACTTGTCACCAGGGTGCTGAAAGTGGAAAGCTCCCATATGGCACAACTATAACCAAGCTAAACGGGACATAAAACCGCACTGGACTCCAAATGCTCCCAGAGAGAAATTGCAAACAAGAAAAAATGGAAGCATAAAATAAAGTTATTAAAAATCTGACAGTACTTTAGTGGGAGAACAGACTGGGCCTAAAGGCCCAATTGATGAACAAGGCTGTGTGGCACTTCACAGAGTCCAGCATTTGACCTTTATTTTCAACATGTTATGCATCAAAAAAATCTGTCATGTGTAAATTTTTCTTTGGGGAATTTGGATTGAGGTGGGTTTTTTTCTCTCTTCATTTTTTACTCAATCTCTGGCCCATTAACATGTGGCCACATCACCAGAACCAAAAATGGTCCCCATCCTAGCAGCCTCAGAGAGACACCAAGGATTGAATGGTGGGTAGGGACTGAATTCCCCTCTCACCTCTACAACTGACCCATCCAAGAAAGGATGAAGGCAGATTGGCAGGGCAGCAGGGGGAAGCTTGTCCCACTGTCACATGTGATGTACTTGTTCTGTGGATAAGGAGAAGGTTTCGGGATTGGGGGCTCTCAATCCTTCACCTTTGATCAAAGCTATATAAGAATCTCATTAAAGAAAAATTAAATAAACAGAAAAAGAGAATTTGGTTTTATACAGCGCCCTCAGACCTGAGTTATATCCCAAAGTGCTTTATACTGACCTACTCACCAGCAGTGCAGAGATTGCAACTGTATTCTGTTCTCAGCGACTGCACACATCCAGCCTCGGACATCAGAGCCTATTTCACTCAACAGGGAGTGTCAGTTAGACCACTGACGTTTTTCATTTTTCTTCTGGATATGGACATGCCAGCCCTGGATATAGACTCTAGGACCAAGTCTAGGACTTGCATGCGAGATATTAAAGCCCAGAGCTGAGCCCCACCAAGTTATGCTAATGAGTGGGCTTTTTTCTTTAACATGGAAAGTTATATTTCCAATGCAGCCGATCCAATTTCTGGCACAGGAGGGACATTGTTTTAATTTGTATATGTAAATGCAACTGTTTCTCAGCTGGTTGTGCTATGGGTAATGTATACAGAGGCATGGTAATTGCAGATATTATAAACCTGCTGCTATCAAACAACTGCGTTTTTCTTTCTGCATTATTTATTCCAAAATTACCAGCTAAAAATAAAACCGTTGTTATTTCCTGTGACCTAAAATACTGCAGGTGGATTTCAGAAAATGAGTAACTAACCGCACTTGTAAGAGCTGGAGTTAGTTGACAGGTGCTGTGCAAGCTTCTGTACACTCAGCTCTGCCTATCCTGACCTATAGCACCCCCTCTTATTGCAGTCTTGGATTCTACACACAATGCAGATCTAGTTTCATCTAGTTTCAACTCTTTCTAAATGCTCATTTCACTTGTGACCTAAGCAATGTTTCAACTCCCAATGTGTATTCTAACACTAAGCTACCCTTCCCTCATTCATCCACCACAGAACTTATATCAAAGACTGTATTTTACATAGTCTGTGGAAGGAATTTCAGTTGTTCCCCATGTTAGTATACAGGGGGCCCTGGCAGAATGAGACTGCATTCTCAGCACTGACGTTTATGGCTATACAGTTAAAGTTATACGAAATTTAGAAGCTACTGGACATGGGTTTAGACTGAATTGTCTGCTCAGCCTTAACTACAGACTTGTGAGAAAGGCTGCAATGTCCTCAGACATATAATGCTGCTAGACTACAACGAGCTCAAATGAGTACATCCAGTTTGGAGGGAAAGGAAACCCAACAGGTAGGCTTGGAAGGATTACATTTTTATTGGTAAATGCTGGTAAACATCGATTTTACCATACATACAAACCAATGGAAAAATATTTCCCTTGATAATAATAGAAATTTACAGATAGCCAATGTAAGAAAAATGCCTCTTGAGAAGTTTGATTTAAGGATATTAACTTTATATATTTTGACATGTGGTGTTTACAAATTGTGTTTTAATGGTTATAAAGCTTTAACTTTTTACACCTCGTTGTCTACTGTCATTAAATAATTATTGTCGGACCCCTTATTGTCTGATCCCACATAATTTCTCATAAGCATAAAAATTTAAATGGATAAAATAGAAAAAATGCTTCAAAATAATATGTCATGTCAAAATCATAAAAATTGAATTCTGCCAAGCCTACTTGTACTTCCAAATGGTAGTACAAAAGTACTTTGTATTTCCAAATGGAACCAAGTGTTCTTAACTCCCATGCATAATGTGGTTTTGGCCTCTGCTGTGAGAGGTCTCACAAAAAGCTCCTGTCTTCACATGATTTTGGGGGGACGGGAGAAAGAAAGATTCCCACACACAATTTCACGTAGCTTAAGGGAACATGCACTCAGCTGCAAGCCAAGAGACCATGATTTCTAGTCTCATCTGTTCTACTGGCAATATTTCTATGCCCTTCATAACCCTTATTATTAATCAAGGTCCCATACCTTAGGGGAAGTAACTATAATTCATCCATTTTACATATAGAATAATGAGAGTTTACACAAGGTCACTTCAGGGAGAGCCAGGAATGAATTCATAGATTTTACCACCAGAAGGAACCATTATGATTATCTAGTCTGACCTCCTGCATAACCAAGGCCAAATAACCTCCCTTAGTAATTACTGAATCAAGCCCATAACTTCTGTCTGAGCGACAGCATAGCTTTTAGAAAGACATCTAGTCTTGATTTAAAGTCTTCAAGTGATGGAGAATCCACCACATGCCTAGGTAAACTGTTCCAATGTTGAATTTCCCACAGGATTGAAAATGTGTACCTTATTTTTAGTCTCAATTTATCTAGCTTCAGCTTCCAATCATTAGATATCATTATGCCTTTGTCTGCTACATTAAAGAGCTGAAATCGCTTCCCCATGTAGGTACTTGTATGTGATCAAGTCACCACTTAACCTTCTTTTGGATAAACTAATGGATTGAGCTTCTTTCGTCTATCACTATAAGGCATATTTTCCAGACCTCAAATCACGCTGGTTACTCTTTTCTGATCCCTTTCCAATTTTTCCACATTCTTTTTGAAGTGTGCATACAAGAACTGGACACTGTCTCACTAATGTCATTTACAGATATACTACCACCTTCCTACTCCTGCTTTATATCCCCCTGCATATACATCCAAGGGTCACATTAGCCCTCTGAGCCACAGCATTATACTGAGAGTTCATGTTCAAATGGTGATCCTCTATCACCCCTACATCCTTTTCAGAGTCACTGCTTACCAGGATACAGTTCCCCCCAGTTTATAAGTATGACTTACATTCTTTGTTCCTAGACGCATCTCTGTGTTAAAAACGCCTGTTATTCAAATGAGCCCACCACACCAAGAAGTCCAGGTTGGTTTGCATAACTGATGTGTCCCCATCATTATTTAATCACATCCCAAAATTCTGTGTCATTCTGACATTCTGTATTTCAAAATAGCACTCTGGAACCCCCATATTCACCACGGTGATATGATTATGAGATGTTCAGTACAAAGTGCGTCTTGTGAGGTATCATTTGAGAAGTCATGATCTGTTGAACATTACTATCTTGTTGAATTATATGTGTTATCATTGTATGTGAAGTTATGAAGTATTGCTATATGTTTGGTACTGAAATATGTGGTAAGTGAGAAATGCCCACAGCTAGCCTTTCAGTGGCAACAAAGGAGCAACTGACAAGACAGATTTACATCAGGACCAGCCAGACATGTGTTGATGGCCCATCAAGAAGAATCCACTCTCCCTGAGACTCTTCAGAGGGGCACGTACACAGTGAGGGCTGCCTAACTCCCACGTCACAGTAAGGATCTTTCTAGAACCTGGACAGAAAGTATAAGTGAGGGTCGATGACATCACCACTTGGCCTTTCTCCTCCCTCATCTCAACACCTGAGAGATCGTCTGGAAGACAAAGACTTTGAACTGGGGAGATTGGTTCCAGGCTGAGAAGGAAAGACTGCCTGTGTATTAAGAACTGTGAGCTGCCTGTAACATCTATCAGGGTGAGAAACTGCTTGATTAAAATCTTGCTTAGTCTGTAGAATTTGGTCCGTGATTTTATTTTTATATTTTATGCAACCAACTTTGATCTCTGTGCCTACCACTTATAATCACTTAAAATCTATCTTTCTGTAGTTAATAAATCAGTTTTAGATCTTATCTAAAACAGTGTGCTTTTGGTTGAAGTGCTTGGAGAATCTCAGCTCAGGTTAACAAGGGCTGTTGCACATTCACTACCCTTTGTTGGAATGGCAAACTAATTAATGAGCTTGCACTGTCCAGGGGAGACTTGAGCAGTGTAAGACGGCATATCTCTGGGGTGCAAGGCTGAGAGCTGAGGTGATTTGCTGGTGCCTTTCTCTGTACATAATTCATGAGTGGTTTAGAGAGCCTTCATGCAATTTAGCTGGGTGTGGGTCTCCACATGCTGATGGCTGAATGATCACAGCGCCTGGAGGGATTTGCTGCTTGTCACTGGCATAGCATTGTAAGAGACAGCCCAGGCTGGAGAGTTAAGGGGGAACAGTGGTCCCATAGTTCCAGATTGTACCCCAGGGATCCCATCATAGTCATCCATAATTTTTAACCAGCAATTATTTTATGTTTTCTTCCAGATCACTGATAAAATTATTGAATAGCATTAGGCTAAGAAAAGAGCGATGAGGGATCCCACTCGAAGCACACCCACTCATGTCAATTCCCCATTTACAATTAAGTTTTGAGATCTATCAGTTAATGAATTTTAATCCAGTTAATAGGGGCTGCACTGATTTTGTATAGTGCTCATTTGTTATATATTGTTTTTTCCCTCACCAGGAATAGGTCCCAGTTCTCTAATATAACAGATCTAAATTTCATTTTCTCAGCCACCTTGCCTTTCAGAAGGAACATGACAGATTATGTGCTTGTTAACCTACACTAACAGTGTGTTCTGTGTCACCCACTAGTGGCTACACCATATTGTGATGGTCTATACTATTATGGTCACCACTTTTACAAGACTATGATAATTTTGTATAAAGTATGTTTTGTGAGGTATCATTTGAAAACACATAATCTGCTGAACATTATTGTCCTGGTAAAATATGTGTATCAACATTGTATGTAACGTTATATGTTTCTACTGTATAACATTGCTGTCAAATGTTCCAGAGTTAGAAAGGCAGGCTCAAATCAGTTTTTCGGAGACAAAGACACACTGGCACACCAGCCAGTATCAACAAAGTCAAGTGGGCTATCACTTATTTTAGCAGCCATTCTCCAGCAATGGGAAGGTGTGAATGAGAAATTTATGTTTCATCACAGGGACGGTTCAACCCTCACGTCCACAAGAGACTACCTGTCACCTGCATCCCAGCGGGGCCTAATCCTCAAAAAGGGGAGGATGATATAAGAATGAGGGACATTGGCCTCCAATTCACGTCTCCTCCTCCCATCTCTTTGCTTATGACATTAATGACTCTCAAAGAACTGAACTAAGGGGAAGGGGTCCCAAGCTGAAAGGAGACCAAGCCTGTGAAATTTAAACAATGGTTGTTGAGACAAAATCTTTGCTTTTAAGTTCACTTAGCTTGTTAAATTATATATTAGCTTGTGTATTACTCTTTTATTTTCTTTTGTAACCAATTCTGACTTTTATGCGCCACTTGTAATCACTTAAAATCTATCTTTCTGTAGTTAAATTTATCTTATTGTTTTATTCTTAACCAGCGTGTTTGGATTAGATTGTGTGGGAAACTCCATTTGGGATAACAAGGCTGGTTTACATATCATTTTCCTTTGATGAAATGATAAAACTTTCTGTGAGTTTGCATTGTTCAGTAGTGTGCTGGATGGTACAAGACACACATTTCTGGGAGAACAAGGCTGGGACTAAGAATTTGTGGATGTCGCCCTGCAGTTTAATTCATGTGTGACCGGTCAGAGTGCTCATGTATTTAGCTGGGAGTGGATTTGCATGCTGAAGGTGGTTGGAGCAGGCCAGTAGTGGATGTTCTGGCAGCAAAGCGGGGTAAAAAGCACTGCATGGTAGAGAATTAAGGGGACACAGCTGTTCAGTGGTCCAGATTGTACCCTGAGTGATGTAACACATATAGGTTGGTTTTATGATAGCATCCATTCTAAGAGACCTTTTTCTTGAGCTCAGTTGCTCATGCTTTCCTAACCAGACACATCAGGTTCGTTCCCTGCAGATAACCCAAACTGTAGTATTGTTATACTTGGCTATGCAGTCTATCACCAACAGACAACACTCTGCTGCCAGAAAAAGATCCCAGGAATCCTGATGCCCAGTATCTCACTGCTGTCTCATAGTTATGTAACAGGCAAAGTGTACATTGTGTCTTCCTCTGTGCACTGGTTCACACAGAGGATACCATTGTGCTTCCATCCCCATCAATGATTCCTACAATTGAAGCGGAAGAGGTCTGTGTTAAGACTATGAACACGGAGCTCAAACCCTCCTGATAACCCAGCAAGGGGTGGGGAAGAAATATACTAGTAGATATGTTAATGTAGGGACCCTGACATAATTGCTAGAAAGATACTTCTAAATACACTGTTTTGCAATAGAGCGAATTTAGATGTTAATATTTGGTTTACTGTTGCACTGTTAGTATTTGTATTTTGGTTCCTGGGAGCTGTTTTTCTAAGAATAGGATGTGACACTTTATTGTGGCACGTGTTTGACACAGAAACTTGTGGGAGATTTTGCCTGTGTATCCAGAGAGGGGCCACATGCACATGAGTCAGGACTTGGCAACACTGGGTTAGAATGACAGCTCCCCACCCACCAGGCATTAGGAAAGGCTAAGCAGAGTCCCCTCTAAGTAGCAAACAGGGAGGTCTACATTTGTATGTTTTTATATTTAAGAATGAAATCTGAACTTAAGATGATCACACACAAGTTGGGGGTGGGAGGCTTCCCCTTAAAGGGGGGAAAAATCAAGACTAGCAAAAAATGGATTTTTTATTAAGTCTCATATTTACACCAATTTCATGATTTTTAGAGGTCTGCTTCATGATTTTTGAACATTTGGGGTTAGTATTAGTGGGCACCATTCAGAGCTCCCAGGTTCTCTATGTCTCCTTGCAAGGCCATGAGAGCTGCCACACAGATCAGACCCAAGATCCCTTTAATGCAGCATCCTGTCTCCAACAGTGGCCAGCGCCAGTTGTTTTGGAGAAAGATTAAAAAAATATGGAGAGGGCAATTACTGCAAGACACCCTTAGAGGCAGTTTATTTCAAATCCTCATCAGTCATATCTGTATCCTACCTATTATAACTGCAGATGTTTTATTGTTCAGCTAAATGTCTATTTCTTTTCTAAATCATGCTAAGTTCTTGCCTCAGTGTTTCACTGCAGAGTTCCACCAGCATTGTGTAAGAAATATTTCAATTTGAGGAGTGACAATGATGTGTATGACAGCAAGTGAAGGAAGAGGATTTGTGTCTTTCTATATATTTTTATCATTAGAGTTTTTTTCTCCTTCCCCATCTCTCTATCCCAATCTTTTTTTCTCCACCACTGTCCAGCTTTGCCCACTTCCTGGTCCTCCTTTCCTCTCCCCATGACTCCACACCTCTTCTTCTGCTCCCCAAACACTCCAACTTCTCTCCTGATCCTCCCTTCTTCTGTCCCCCCTCTCTGTCCTTGGCCTGCACCTTTCTCAACCCAAACAAATATTACTTCCTTTGAGTCCTTTTACCCCTACTCTCAAATCCACGCTCTATTCAACAACTCCCTCCTAGGGAAGAGGAAGGGAGAATGTGCTGATGCTACTCAGGACATGAAGGCTAGTGGGCAAATAGGAGCCCCTCCCATGCTGTCTCAGTCTCTCCTGTCCACTTGCCTGTCCCACTGTGTAGCATGGAGGGGCACAGTGAGGAAAAAGTCAAGGCTGCCTTTCTGTATGCTCAGCAGCCCAAAGGAGAAGTGCTGCTCCCTCACTGGTTGCAATAAGAACAAGGAAAATACATGAGTGTCTCCTCAACTGAGTGATCCTTGGAAGGTAGGACCATTTGAGGAGAGCTCTTACACAGGTTCAGTGTTGGGAAAAGGAGGCATGGAGCTTTACAGCATGCAAGCAAGTCCCAGGTGATTAAGTTCTTCTAACTTAGTGTTTCTCGAACTTGGGTTGGGACCCAAAACTGGGTCACCAGAATGTTTTAAAGGGTCACGTGGCAGTTCCTGTCCCACAGGGCTGGCTAGGCTCACCTCCCTGTTCCAGGCACTGAAATCTCTGGGGTCCTGGTGCCACTCAGGTTTGGCCCAGCCAGCATGACGATGGGAGTCCGGGTAGGCCAAATCTGAGTGAGTGGCATTGCAACCCCATGTAGCCAGGTCACAACTCCACTCTCACAAATTTGGTCTAGTCAGGGGGGCGGGGCCAAACCCGAGCAGCACTGCAGTCCCAGAGGTTGCAACTCCCAAAGTGGAGAGCCAAGCTGAGCCAGCTCCACAGCACAGGAGCTGCCACTGTGGGATGAGTGCTGGGCAGGACCCAACCCCCTCAGGGGGCAGGACCTGACTGAAACACCCCAGGGACTTAACCCCCAGACTATTCACTGGGTCGCAACAGGTCATAAACATTTACAAATGGATCCTGAGCCCAAAAAGGTTGAAAACCACTGTTCTAACTGACTCAGTGACACTGTTCTCTGCTGAGTAAAACTGCCACATCAGGTAGAGTAGACAGCACTGACGAGATTCAGAGAGGAAGAACTGGGGGGCCTAGAGCACTCTGAACAGAAGAGGAATAACACCCTACAGAGTGATTTTACATGATTGGGGGGGGGGGATATCAAAAATCAAAAGCTTCCTGCTAGAACACACATTGCCCATCAAGCATCTTGGGTTATCAACAGATCCTCAGTATTGTGTGACAGGAAAAGGCAGCGTGGACTAGTGCTTAGAGCAAAGGACTAGTCAGGTGACCTGGTTCTACTCCCACTTCTACCACTGGCCTACTTTGTTACCCTGGGCAAGTCACTTTCCCTGTGAAGAAAAGCTCTGAGGAGCTCAAAAGTTTGTCTCTTTCACCAACAGAAGGTGGTCCACTAAAAGATATTACCTTCCCCGCCTCATCTCTCTTACTTCCCCTGTGTGTTACACAGTTCTTTCCAAGTCCTCCCAGCAGTATACACGGTATAGTGACACTTACCCACTTTTTGTATTATTAGGGCAAATTTCTGCAAAGGTTTATTTAATAACACAATTAGAGAGACCAACTCACTCAAACACAGCCACAAGACTTAATGTAAGAAAACATAAAGCTGCCTAATTCTCTACTGACAAGTAACAGCAGTACCAAAAGTTCCACTTACATTTAAACCCTTGGTAGGGACTCCCTCAGAGCTGGGACCAATGTAAAATGAACGCTCCTGGCAACATAGCAAGTTGTCTTTAGACCAGGAGCAATTATCACAGGCTCAGCCACAGACATGATTAGCCTTATTTTCTCAGCTGTAATCATTGGTTTGGGCTCTTTAACTCCAGCCAGGAGCTCAGCCTCCACTCCCCCATGTTGAATTTGGGGAAGTCCGGAGCTGGTTCCAAAGTTTGTAACTCTTGTCCATGTCTTCTTAGTATCTGGTTGCAAAACAGCACTTTGGTTAAATATTTACATTCCAAATATAAAAGCAGAGGCTAGGTGGCGCTGTGGGTCAATAGATCAGCATCAGGAAGCTTTGGCTTTAAAGTCTGTACAGCATGCTGGCAACATCACATTTTAGATAAATGTGAAGTATTATTATTAAAGGCATGGTGTAAATAAATTTCAAAGGCTCAGCTAAGTACCTCCAGGCCATGCAGGTCAAGCACAGACCATCAAATGATATGGCTGAGCTGACAGTCTCCACCCAGGAAAGCCTTATGACTGGAACCGAGAGAGGGTCTTAGGACTGCAAGTTGTGGATCAGGAATGAAATGTGTTGTTGGAGTTCTCTGGATGCTCTCAATTGCAAAGTTGGGGCAAGGCGAAAGAGGTGCAATAGATGAGAGTTTTAGTACCCTGGCAGTGCAGCATAGGGGGATATCATACACTGCTTGCTCACGAACTCACCCACAAGATGCCTGGTCTCATACCAGTGATGGGCAACCTGTGGCCCGTCAGGGTAATCCGCTGGCAGGCCACGAGACAGTTTGTTTACATTGACTGTCCACAGGCATGGCCGCCTGCAACTCCCAGGGGCTGCGGTTCACCATTCCTGGCCAATGGGAGCTGCGGGAAGCGATGGTCAGCACATCCCTGCGCCGCTTCTTGCAGCTCCCATTGGCCGGGAACGGCAAACCATGGCCCCTGGGTGCTGCGGGCGGCCATGTCTGCAGACAGTCAACGTAAATAAACTATCTTGTGGCCCGCCAGCGGATTACCCTAATGGGCTGCAGGTTGCCCACTACTGTCTTATACAGTGTTATTGGTCCCTCCTTCATTTTAAGGCAGCACTAACGTTCAATCAAAACACCACAAATACAAGATTACTAATTAAAACTGGTGCTAGGATGAAGCTGTCAGATTCAAGCAGCCAGAGACTCTGTAGAGGAATTCAGAGCACCTCTGCCGAGTCTCACAAGCTCAGCTGCTAAAACCTGCACTAAGATTCAGGGTAATTACTGCTGACTAATGCTGGCATCTAGGACATAAAGGGGTGCAGAGCAAATTAGGGAACTAGGAAAGAGAGCAAGGACCAGTCTCAGGAACTGCCAAGCTTGGATAAGGTCAGATTAGTATTGTTCAGAGAGGAAGGATAGCCTTGTGGTTAAGGTACTGGATTAGGACTGAGGAGATGGGGGTTCAATTTGTGGCTCTGACACAGACTTCCTATGTGATCCTAGTCAAGTCAAATTTAAAAAAAGAGGGGGGAGGAGGATGCTACTGCTTTCTTACCTAGCATAGGTATTGTAAGGGCAAATGCACCAATCTCTGTGAGGCACTCAGATATGAGGTATTTCTAAAAGACATGCTTTAGTTCACACAGGTCTTGATGCAGAAATGAGTGGGTGAGGTTCTCTGGCCTGTGTGATGCAGAAGGTCCACTTTTAAAATATAAGATGGGAACCTTATATAAGTACCTAGACAATTACCAGAAAAGCCAAACTCCAGGAAATTGGGGATTGCAGACACTGCTGACCAGCCGAGTCAGGGGAGTAGCATTGACTGTCTCCAGAGGGACGTGATGAGGTTTGGTGTTGGTGGTTGGAGTTAGTCAAAAGGAATTATACAGGTCGATTCTTGGAGTTCAACAGGCCCTGCTCTGACACGTGCTTCCTCTGTCCAAGAATGTGAAATAATTCCCTCGAATTTTGCAATTCTGAACTTCACAGTACTGACTCCTCAGAGATTAAAGCCATGGGCTAGATTCATCCTCCTCCCTGTGTGGAGAGCCAACCAGGACAATACAATGTCATTGATAATCCTTTGCACTTCTACTGGTCCTTCACTCAAGGATCTCCAAGTGTTTTACAAACACAGAGTGACCTGGTCTACAGTTAAAAGTTAGGCTGACATAGCTACTGTGCTCAGGGGTGTGACAAATTCATACCACCGAGCGCCGCAACTATGCCAACCTAAACCCTGTGTAGACGCGGCTAGGCTGACGGAATAATGCTTCCATCAATCTACCTACTGTTACTCAGGGAGGTGGAGTTCCAAAAGCAACAGAAAACCCCTTTCTGTTGTTGTAGGAAACATCTACACTATGGTGCTACAGTGGCATACCTACAACACCATAGCTGTGCCGCTGCA
The DNA here is from genome assembly GCF_028017835.1 of Emys orbicularis. Taxonomy (NCBI): domain Eukaryota; kingdom Metazoa; phylum Chordata; order Testudines; family Emydidae; genus Emys; species Emys orbicularis. The sequence goes on from NC_088686.1 coordinate 41,140,261, forward strand.
GCGCCCATAGCGTAGACATGGCCTAAGTCTCACAATCTCTCTGGGAGGTCAGTGAGTGCTATTACCCCCACCAACTGCAACACAGGGAGGTGAAGTTGCAAGCCCAATGTCATGAAGCAAGTCAGTAGAAAAAGTCGCAACACCCAAGTCCCAGTCTATCACCATCTCCCTATTAGTTGTACCAGCTCACCCTGGTGACAATTCCTGATATTCTGGAACCTAGTAAACACTGAATGGTGATGTCTCTCAGCATCTTCCCATTGCTATGAGCACTGAAAAGCAGCCCACGGGGTGAATGCCACTGCTGCTTCAAATTCTTTGTACAGAAAATATTTATTCTTAGCAGGAAATTGGCCTCTTGTTCTATTCTGACACTAAATATTTAAATTGCAACCTTCCAATCTTTCATTTACACCAGCAATAGAATGATACATCAACTAAAAATAAAAAGCCAAACTATTCTGTACTGCAGCCAAACAAAGAATCAACATTTTCAGTAATGTAGGCCTGATTTTGCAGTGATGCTGAGCACATGCAGCTCTCCTGCTCTTCAATCAGAGATGTGGGTGTTCAGCAGCTCTGAACACCAGGCTGTAGGTGTCTAAACTTGGGTACCCCAAATTAGGCACCACTTTTGAAAATTTGGCTCTATTTGAACAGCACACAGGATCCTTTGCTGACTCACACTAGAGATATGATTCAGCATGTCCTCAGTTTACAGGTACATCGAGAATGGGTAGGGGCTTTGCCAATGAAAACCTGCAGGCAGTAGAGAATTCTTAAGAGCAGCACTATAATAAAAACACGAAGCTCCAGTAGATATAAGCTTGCTGCTGTTACTAAGCACAGAGCAAACGATTTCCAAAATGGCAAGGGCTTTCTGAAATAGAGGTGAGTGGGATATGGGCTCTGAGATACGTTTAGTAAGGAGAAGGCAGGGTGTTCAGGTATGCCACACACATTTACTAACATTGTGGAGGAGCAGAGGGACTAAGGTGCACCAAGACAGTCGTTTCATAAGAAAGCAGGGCTCATCTGTTGAGTTACACAAAACTCAAGTGCTAGAATCTTGCATAAACATGTGGAGTAATTACTGCTGGTTAATGTTGGCTGGTGGAACTGGTTAATTACAAAAAGAATATAAAGGCAGTTGGAGCCTCTTTCAGACAGAGAGGGGACTAGGGGCCGAGACAGGAGGTCTTGCAGTCAAATTTGGAAAGGAGATTTAGGGTTATTGTTCGTTATTGTCTGAGTTACCAATAAGGGCAAACTTCAGGAAAGATGCATTTGGGCTGTCTACAGTATGTATGCACCCCGTCAGGTGCATGATAGGTAAGGAGGCAGAGCACCTGTTTTGTATTCATCCTGCTGAGCAGGATCTAGATATAGGTCCCCAGCTAGCAGGCCCTAAGACTAATATTCCTGTGTCCTTAAAACCCTTCCAAAGCACCCATAACAAACCAGATACCAGTGTGAAGAAAGGGTAGTTCTGTATCCCAGAAAGATGCAGGAGGTAGTAAACTGAGATCTGGAAAGTGCATTAGACCGAGAGGCAACATAGGAGTAATTGCGTGAATGGTGTAGTACAATTATTCAAGAAGAAACACAAGATGGGAGCTGTAGGCAAGTCAACACAATCTAAACATTTGACATCTACACCCAATGTCCTGAGTGGATGAGATTCTAGACACACTAGGTAAAACCAAGTCCACAGCAACTCTAGGTCCATAAACATCTATGGACAAAAACCTTTATCATCCAAGTCCAAAGGACAAAAGCAAATTTGAAACTCCTTTTGACCTGTACTATTTCCACACTCTCCCCATTGGTCTGCATGGTGGACCAACAATGTCCCAGTGCCTCAAGGCCACAGTATTTCCACTACAACAGCAGTAGGCCACAAATTTGTCTTAATGATGGACTCTATTCCACCACACAGACTCAGCACCACACAGTCATGGTGGTTCTCCATTTCCTTAAGGATGCTGGTCTCACTGCTAAGCCAGCCAGATGTAGGATTAGCTGTAAGGAAACAAACAAACAAAAAGTTTTGTGGGTGTACCCTAAGGAATGGACAAATTAAACCACTGGTCAGAAAGAGGAGGGCTGGAATGTCTGGTCCCTACTATGAAGAAACAATTGAAATCCTTCTTAGGGTTTGTTGCTTACGACTGATGATTGGAGCCTAGCTTTTCCACCATGATAATTCTTTTGTATGATCTCATGAAAAGCAAAGATCTGAGGAAAGTACATTGGATACCAGCATGCACAGGTACCTTTGGGGAGATCAAAAAGATCCTGTGCAGTAGACCTGAACTGTGCAATTTTGCCTTCTCCAGAGATTTTATCCTGAAAGCAGATGCCTCTGATATGGGACTTGGGGCAGTTCTCTCTCAGTCTTGTCTTGGTATGGCATATCCTGAGATCTATTTAAGTAGTGATCTCTTTCCCTGGAAGAAAAATTGCTGTGATGGAAAAGGAATGTCTCACTATGAAATTGGTGATAGTCACTGCACTATCCCATCCTTAGAGTCACTCTCACTCTGGCTACTGATCATACCCCTATCAGGTGCCTGCAAGCCAAGGTTACCAATGCCAAGATCATCCACTGGTGTCTGGTCATTCATGATGCACCATAGGTCAATGATGACTTCCTTTCTCATGGGGGAGGGGTTCCTGCCATGTACGCTGTTGGCTATGCTTTTGGAAGAGAGGTATATGACGGGGTGTAGAGGTGCTGCCAGGTCCCCAAACACAACTTCAGTTTCATTTTCCTTTCCGACAGCACAGATACTCAGGGAAAGAGCTATAAGGACCGTGGGAGAGACAGAAGAAGGAGAACACCTGGGGGAAGGCAAGGCTCAACTGGCAATGCCAGTCCAGTCCTATGTTGGGAATCTTTTTGTTTTGATGTATGCTGATAAATATTTGCACCTGCTGAAAAATCCTACTGGTTACTGCTGATTTACTTATGAATAGTCAATCTGCCAGCTTACACCCCCTCCTATGAGCTTTCCTGGAAAAAACGGTGATCAGGCCATGAGTTCTATGTATTTGGAAGAGAGCGTCTGTGAAACTACTTAAGTTAGAAGGTGCTGTATAAATGCAGGGTGTTAGAGCTTGTGGATCACTCTACAGCACGTGACAGCAAAGAGTCACACAGGAGACAAAAGACAAAGCAGATGTGACAGGTAGCTGCAATAGATTGGAATCAAAACAAACTAATGGACAGGACAGCCCATGGGTGGAAAATATATGCAGGATTTCCTCCCACTCTCCCCCCCCAGTGTAAAAAAGGACAATTAACTCCCAAGCAGAATTAAGAAAGAAAAGCAATCCTTCCTGGTCTGGTGAGCTCCTACTGGTTCATATCATGAGTGGGAATCTTCCTGGTATTAACCCTTTCATTTCCAAATCACCACATAAAGGTGCTGCACCTTCCCTGAGAGGAGCTGAGCCTGCTGCAGCTCCCTCTGAAGTCAGTTGGGATTTTGGGCCATAGCTTCAACAGGAGTAGGATTTGGCCCATGTGTTTTAGCCAAGATGAGTAACAAAGTTCTTAATCCTGCCTTGAAAAGGCAGCATGTGTAAATACAGTCAGCTTGCTCTTGCTATTTATAGAGCAGTTTGAGCTGTGTCTCTTTCTCTCTCTCTCTCCTGGGTACCCCTGGGATGTAAAGATCAATACAATGATAAAAAGATTAGACAGCCTAAGAGACCAAGTGAATGACTGACACACTAGATAGATAGATTTGGAAGAGATACACAAACACACAGCACCATTAAGGCTGATAAATCTATTGACAGATACGCTCAGTGCATACAAACAGAACATACACCGTAAGAGGGAGCACTAAGCAACCACAGCTGGAGAATTCTAAAGAGTAAAGCTCTCCAAGAATTCAGGCGTTAAAGAAAAACAACAGTCCTCTCCTTTACCCAAAAAAGAAAAAAAAAACATAATAACCCGCTGTGATTTTGCGTATAATTTGCTCTTTTATATTCCAAAGCCACTGCCTTCTGACTTGGCTTTTGTGTGTTCAGATCAAAGCAGCGGCTGCCAGAGCTTTGCCATTGTTTGGGGTTATTTACAGAAGGGCAGAGAACAATTGTTCTCAAGATACGGGAGGGCTCCAAGACAAACAGGTTGAGTCAGCCCCAAGTGAATTTGGACGCCAGCCTTTCCTCTCCCGCCATGTAGGGCATATACAGTTCAGAAATGCAGTGTCTACATTTTTCCTTCCAACTGTTTATTTTAAAAATACTACAGTATTCTATGCTAATGACCATGTGACTCTCCCATCCTCCAATACTTCCACTGCCTCCCTCTTCATTTCATGATCTAGTTAAAAATGGATCTCACTGCATTTAAAATCTTCAAATTGACTTCCTCCAGGTGCAGCCTCTCTTTCTCTCCTCCCCTGCCAGCTACTTTTACTTATTTAACACTAGCTTCCTCCCTTCCACCACACAATCTGGTCACTGTTGGTGCAAGGGCCTTCTACTCTGCAGCACCTTCCTGCAGCTTTTCACCTAGCTAAGATGCCATCTCTTTTCAAGTCTCATCTGAAAAAACTTTTTTATTCCTTTCACTAGGATGCATCTTAATTTCTTTTCCTACCACTATTAGGCCTGATCCTTTGGAGTTTGATAGGAGCTTTGCCTTTTGCTTTAGTAAGGAGCAGGATCACACCCGCATCATGGTGGTGGTATTACATTCTGTAAAACAATCTCAGATGTGATTTTATGAATAAGATGTAAGATAAAGTTAAGATGCTGCAAAATACACCACAGTGATGAAGTCAATAATTACACAGGTGCTTTGTGTATTAAAAATACAAAAATATGTGCAATAATTACTGAGCTTATTTCAAAACACTTAAAGAAATAAATGTTTGTGCCATCTAAATAAATTACAAAATGAGAATTAGTGTTATGTGATGTTTAATGGGCATGTGTCAGAGGATGTCCTGCTGGCTTCATGCTAGTTGCCCAGGAGACCCACAGGAAGCACATGCTACAAGGTTCCCTGAAGAGAAGAAGAAAATCACGTGGACAGTTTGGATGGACCTTTTGTTTAGAGTGCAAACAAAGTCCTAGGTTCATCTGGTGAGTGCAGTGAAGGGCTAGGGCTTTAATTTAAGGCTCCGTTGTCCCTAACACAGAGCGATTAATAAACAGGTTTTGCTGCAGATTTCACTGCTGCAAGGACACAGGGATTAGCATCTCCAATTTTCAATATAGGTAAAAGAAACCTACTTTATTTATGGATGTGATTACTGTTTAGAGTTCTACATAAATGTAGTTTGTAAGTGTTGTTCCTTACAGAGATTTATCTTGTTGATATTCTTACACACCTGGTTCAGTTTCCTTTTTTTATTCTTGCATGTATTTTTTTAAAAAACTTGTGCTAGATTCTGTAAATAAATGTATCTATTGAAAATATTTTTTCTCTACCCAATGGAGCCTGCATTATTTAAAATTACTGGATATTAAGCATATAACTTCGGTCCCAATCCTGCAAAGTTTTGCTTCCATGCATAATGCTTACAATCATGAGCGATCCAATTAATGTTAATGGGTCTATTCAAGGTTGTAAGCAATGTGCTCGGGACTAAGTCTTTTTTTAAGACTGGATCTATAATTTGTCATACTGCTCAATGATATGTTATATACACAAATTGTTTTCAATGTTTTCCTATTGGAAATATTTGTAAATATATGTAATTCTTGGAAAAATAGTAAACCATTAGTCCATCTTTCAAACATGAAGCAATTCTTTTGCTCATTTATGAGCAGAATATTGCATACTTGTTTTAATCTTTGTAAATATTTCCAGCTTTTCCTTCCCATTTTATGTTTCTTCGCACTGATGTTAAATTCAGTTTATATTTGCTATATTTTGTGTTACTCATTCCAATTGTATTTATTAAGGAACAGATGCTATTGTATCCAAATAACTACACACACTATTGCACATGCATTGCTGAATATATGTGATCAATACTTACTTTTGCAAGAATTTTACCGACATACATACAGGAGCTAATTATCTTGGCATAATTCCATTGAAGTCAAAAGAGTTATGCCTGTAGAGATTCTGGCCCTGAGTGTTTCCTAAAAACACTGCATCTTACAACGGCATTTATTATTACAATGTTTTGGGCAATAAATGAGTTTTTAATACTTTCGCTCTATACAACCTTCAGTCTAAAGATCTTAAATGCTTTAAAGACAGACATTAATGCAAGCTATCAAATCTTCCCGGGAAGCAAGTGACTATTATTATCCACACTTTACAGTCAGAGAAGCTGAGATAAAGATGGATAAGCGACTCACCCAAAATACTGCTGTAGAGTACCATAGGGATTGTTATTGTCTTGGGGCTATTCTGGAGTTATAGATTTGAGAGAAATCCATCTCCAAGTTCAGTGAAAAGACCATAGCAACATCACTTTCTGAGATCAACCAGGCATGTCTTAAAGTTATTCATAGAGGGCAAAATTCACTAGCACTACTTCAGCTCTGTGGAGGGGGTATGGGCAATTGAGGCTGTTCGGTGGCTCTATGCCATCTCTCATTAGATCAATGCAGAGGGGATGGAGGGATTGTTTTGAGGTGGAGACCACAGCATCTATAACTATGCTGATCCAGTGGGGATTTCCTGATAGGGAGTTCTGTCTGGGGTCACCTAGCCCCGCATAGATCATGTCAAATGGGCACAGTGGTAAAAATACTGGTGACAGCCTATGGCTGGTGTACACCAGGGTTCCCATTGCTGCTAACATCAGTGGAATTGATCTGTCAGGAGCAAAAGTCGAAAGTGTGTCATATCCTCCTGTTGTTCGTGCCCTCACTGAGACTGTAAGCACTTCAGAGCAAGGATTCAGTCTTTATTTGACTGGTAGAGATCTGTCACTGCATGTACAGAGACACCACAGTCATCAGCAGGCATCAAAATGAGGCGTTTATGCATCAAAAGCACAAGCACACAGCACTAGAGCTAAAGGAGTAACTCCCATTGCTGTTTGTATGTAAGGAAGAGGTTTTATCATCACTGGGGCTAGCCACTGGAGGGAGACGTGGTCACATGAACATTTCTATGGCACTATGTACGTAATTAATGGTAAAAATTTTGATCCTTATGCGAGACAAAGGTTTGGGTTGGTTATTTGACCCATGCCAGTTCACTCAGCACCCATGTAAATATTCTGGGCAAAATTATGCTCTCTCTTCTGTAAGCGTGCAGGGCCCTGACTCAGCAGAGCTGATGCAGTTCTGCTGTGGAAAGTGGGGCAGGAGTTAGGGACCACATCTGGGGTGTCTACAGCCTCTGCCCACCACTGATCTCTGATCCAGAAGGTGATCTCTCTAACACTCCATGGTAAAGAGCAGTTTGGGGTGTGGGTCAGCCCATGGAGAAGCAGGATAGGGACAAGTAGATCAGCTCTATCCATCATAATCCCCATTGGGAGCTCCTATTGGAGCCATGCTCTCATTGGAGCTGTGGTGTGTGAAGTGGTTCTAGCAGCAGTGCAGAAGTACCGCTTCACCACAGCATTTTTAAATGAAAGCTTAGAATGTGAAGACTACTGTAGAACGCTGCAGATATTGTGGCATCACCCATCGGTTCAAACCCATGATTTCTTTCTGCCCTTTACATTGTAGGTGATCAGTACATAAAAAAATAGCACAGGGCCTGTTTTCTTTTGAGTTCTTTGTGAAGTACAAAGAAGTCCTAAAAGGCTGCTTTCCTTCGGCTTTACAAATTCAGATTGCATCTACCCTGTTTTTCCTGTAAGACTCCATGAGAGACTGGAAAACTAGCAGGATCATGATCTCACAGGTACCATAAAAGTGAAACCTGTGCAATTGAGAAAGGGAATGATTTTTATGCAGGCTGTTTAAAATCCTTGTCTGTTGTTGCAAAAAATTTTACTCAAACACCTGACAAAAAGTTGGAAGAAAAAGGTTTTCTGCTAAAGAATCAAAACCCCTGTCCCATCAGTTAAGAACTGAGAAAGCTCCCAATCTGCTTCTCTGAGTCATCCAAGGAGATCTCCAGGAAAAACAAGACTTGATGTTCCTATGTAAAAGTAAGCAGAGGAAGGAGAAACACCCTTTCAGCTGTCTTTACCCATCAGAAAGAAGAGAGGGGGGGAAAAACTCCTATGTCTCTGCACTGAATCTAGGTCTCTTCACTGACACACGCACACACTCTGGAGCAGTGAGCCTCCAGTGGAGTTGCAGAAAGACAATTCCTACAGTCAGTGACTGCTCCATGGGTCCCCGTTAAGAGTGGATTCCCACCATGGAGGGGTGGGTGGGTTGCAGAACTGAAATATAGCTCCTGTTACATTAGATTTTCTATGTGGGCAACATGCACCCCTCCAGCCTGCCTACTCCTTTCCTAGCCTTGCCACTCCCTCACACAGACCCCACAATGTGTGTGGGAGCCCTGCATGGGGCTAAGGGGAGATGGTGCCACAGAGGCTGTTTAGCCCCTTTCCATAAGGGAAGGGGAGATCGGTGTACCTGAGGTTTATTCTGTCTTTAGCAATAGTGTTCAATACAACACAACTGCTACAATCTAACCTGTTGACAGGGCACCTATCACACAGCAGCTAAGCACAGAACTATAAATCCAAAGTTCCAATCATTACCATCAGTTAAAGAACCAGCCATACCAAATACACCATCGGCAAATCCAGCAATCTGACACAGACAGAAACACAGTGAGCCACATGGCTAACCTACCCTCAAAATCCTAAATAATACCAAGAGATGCTGGGAAACGAATGGACGAGGACACAAAGATAAAGGGCCTCAGATGGTTAAGAACAGGACAACTGAAACAGAGGGGATGTGCAGCCTGCCCTGTAAGCAGCCAGCTCAGACTTCAGCAGGAGGGGTTTTATATCCAGGGGTCCTTGATTGAGAAAGCCTGGCCTGTGGCTTAGTTCTGACTGAATCTAGGGACCCCAGATCCATTTTCTTATGATCTGCAAGCTTTTCTAAATTTACCTTATCACAATAATGAAAATACCAAGATCTGAACTTTCCCAGAGTTCTGGGGTTTTGGATCCAGATCCAGGATTTTGGTTTGGCCCTGTCTCTACATTTGCTGTTGGAGAAACATATACCTTAGCCTGTTGGTTTTCCACACCACTTCTACCAGTGGAAGCTGACCCCAATGTGTGGTTGTAATGCGCTGGAGAGATCCTTTCCAAATTCTTATGCAGGATTATAAAACAACCAATGAAGGGAGCCCTCTTACAGAATCCATCCAAGTTTCACACTGAATCAGTGAAGGCTGGGACAGGATGTGAGGAGTTTAGTTAGGGCTGAACATATATCTGTAGTGCAGACACAATTAATAACCTCAAATAAATTTGTTAGTCTCTAAGGTGCCACAAGTACTCCTGTTCTTTTTTCTTAATAGTATATAGATCTAGCTTTTGAGTCTGAGAGCCCTAATTTAAAGTGTAGCTCTGTTTTGAAAAGTGACTGTGTATTTCCTGGCTGTCCAGTCCGTAGCTCACATGCTTCCAAAAGATTCTGAATTGTAAACACATAGGCCTTTTCTACACTAGCAAACTTTGGAGCCCATTATTCACCCCAATGCAGCTCCACGGAAGTGAAATTAGAAGGCATGATGGTTAAAAATGCTTGAGCCCTATCTGCACTATTGCTTCCACCACTGCTAAAAGTGGTGGAGCTGCGCTGGTAGCAAATGACTGCTACAACGTTTGCCAGTGTAAACACAGCCATTGCGAGAGCTGTGGTCTGTAAGTGCAGGATGGAGAACCAGGAACTAGCTTAAACTCATTAATCTGGGTTCATTTGAAGCAAATGAATTGAGAGCCTCCCTGCCTTCTGAAGCCAGTTAATCTGTCATGGCATTGTGTGAAAGTCCTCTGAGAAAGAGTCCTCCATCAATTTCTTCACATTCTTCTTCACTGAGGCAGGTCTAATCACCGGAAGGGAGCAATGCCATGGCCTGTGTGACTCCATGAATTTGGCCCAACATGTTGTAGTTACACACAAAGCTAATCTCACTACAGGAAAATAAGAATACAATATTCTTAGCCAGAGAGGCCCCACAGGTATTCATCCGCTCCCTGACCCAGGCCCCAACTTTAAAAAAAAAATCACTTTCCCTTAGCAGTAGAGAACTTAAAGGCAAAAGTCTTGATTTTTCAGAAGTGCTGAGTGTCCAAAACTCCTAACAAAGTCAATAGGGGTTGAGGTTGCTTAACACCTCTGAAAGTCAGGACCAAAATCCAAAAGCAGAGCAGAATTTTGACTACTTAGCAGTACAGTCCCAGCAACTCAGAGGGAGGGTGGACTTCTTTATAGCATATAAATAATTGCCAACATTGGGACACTACAAAAAGGGACCCACTGGAGATAGAGGTAAAGGGTGAATGTCTATCTAAACAGATGATTAGAAGAGCTATTTGGAGGGACAGATTGGGAAAATGAATGGATATCAGCAAAATGTGTTTGGGCAGCCACTGCCAAGCTTTAATATGTGGAGTTTAATCCTGGAAAGGTACAGTGACGCCTAAATGGCTTGTTAACATGATTTTTAGTGTTAATAGATACACAGAATGACAGCATTGTTACAGCCAGGCAGAGGCTGAAAACATGCAAAAGCCCCCTTTTCTGGGCTGTCAGCAGTGTCTGAATGCAGAACTTTCAGCATCACAGCACGAACTTTCATTGCTTGAGCCAAAGCATTAACTGTTAGGTGGTAGCAATAGCTGACTACTATCTTCAATTGGACTGACCACTTGTCAGGGATACAACACATGCGTTGCAAGGATATTACATAACTTTCCTTCCCCTACATAAAAGTGCCAATGCACCTCAATCTTAACCTTCAGCACTTTCCAGTTCAGGGCTCTCTGACACAGCTCTGTCAATGCACCTCCATTTCCCTCTTCGCTGGCTTCCACAAAGACCCCTGTAAATATCTCCAAGCAGTCTGTAACATTTCACAGAAAGAAAAACCCCCACACACATCCAAAAACCTTTGTAGGCTTCTTTGTATGGCTCCCTAGAAGAACCAAGAGCCAGTGATCTGAAAAGCCTCCCAAATCTCCCCCTGCACCACTAGGTGGTGCTCAGATGCTTCAATGATGGCTGGATCAGAAATTATGATAGACAGGAAGTAAGTTTAAACTGGACATATCCCTGCACAAGCATGCTTCATAAGAGAGCTCTTTGTCTTAAACCTGGCTCAGACTGTTGGCTGGTAGTGCAGGAGGGATGGGAGTGTTGTACCGTTAATGGAATCATCCTTCAGATAAGATGTGAAAGCAAGTTCCTTTCCACACAGCAGTAGGGAGCTACCAAGGTGGAAGTTAAAGATCCCATTGCATTTTGGGAAAACCTTGGTGGTTTTCTTCTATCAACAGAAGAGGCATGTGTCAGGCTGCATGTGAGCTGCTGCTAAGCATAGAATGATCCTTGCATTTGCCTACACATTTTTTGTGCTCCTAACACATGGCTTTATAAAGTGCAGGGGGGAAGCATAGCTCAGTGGTTGGAGCACTGGCCTGCTAAACCCAGGGTTATGATTTCAAACCTTGAGGGGGCCATTTAGGGATCTGGGGCAAAAATCTGCCTGGGGATTGGTCCTGCTTTGAGCAAGGGGGTGGACTAGATGACCTCCTGAGATCCCTTCCAACCCTGATATTCTATAACCCACAGTATGAACAGTGGGGGAAAAGAGTTCTAAACTATGGTGGAAAATGATATTTCTTGCAGACTTTGTCCTGAATGGCAATGATGATTTAAGAAATACACAGCTCCCTTCACCCACAAGGACCCCACAACATAGAACAGCACAACAGGGTGAGTAAAACTGCCAGGGTCTATGGGCTACGCTGTATGGAGGTGACAAATTACCATTCCTTTGTGGCATGACACAACATACAATTAAACATGGCTGGAGGCAACAGCAGCCATTGTTCCCACAGCAAACAAGGCAACCAGGGCCTATGTTTCCCACATTGTGGCATCAATGCTGAGATAATCCCATTGTTGGACATGGTCTGTATTGGATGGGAGATCTCTAGGATGTGGCAGAAAGTGATGCGGCAATTCCACAGTTGGTGCTCCTCCCATTGTGATAGGGGAGTGCTGAACTCCTGGAATTGTCATCTTTAACTTGAGATGTAAATCCAATATCCTATTACTTGTGGGTGTGCCACATTTTTCAGCAACAGGAATTTGAATTATGGTACCCTGGCCCAGTTGCCATTTGGGTAACTGTATCCTGCCTACCTACAATTCTACCTACAATTTAATTAGATAGGGTTTCCTCCTGCCTTTCTTGTACTAAACTGTCAGTCAAGGTTGCTAGGTGTTGTTCAACTGATGTCCTGTTCCACAATAAGGTGGCTCCATTTCAGTGGCAGTGGAAGTGATTCATGTGTCTATGACTCTTAAGAACTCCTGCAAAGCCCTTGCCTCACATCCACTGTGCACCTGACAAGACACGCCTTATGAGACTATAGAAAAACACCTGAATGATATATAGTATTTTATTTGAGAAACAGCATGTGGTCATGTTGTTAAAAAGTGTAATGTAGTCCATAATTACAGAGAACAGAGATAACCCATTTGAGTGTTTACTATTAAGCGCACTAAACATACTAACATTCTTTTAATTTTTGTTGGTGGTGTTTTATGGAATTCTCTGCATTTTGTTGCATTTTTTAGGGATAAAAGAAATTCCATAATCTTGAATTATACCACACACCCCTGGAATGCTCTGTGCTGCGTAAATTATGCAAACCTGTCCCACTGGGTACAAATTTTGTCTACTAAAAACCCTGCGAGCCAGGTGCAATGTCTTCAGTGGTGCAAGTGAATGAACACTGAATGAGGTAGGGCTCCTACAGTCCTTTAGTAATTAGATAGATAAAGACTGGGCAAGATAGTGAGGTTAATGGTGTTTATTCCCCTCAGGATTATATCTGAGCATTAAAGGAATGGTACAAATGGGTTTATGATTATTCCAAACTATTACAATAGAAAAAATAATGTATATGTGCCATCAATGCCCTTGACTGGAATCAATCAGTGTTTCAACCGTGTGTCATAGACCCTATACTTCTCACAGCTACCAGAAATTCTTCTTCGGTTCAGGTAAAAAAGGTCTGCTTTTTAATACAGCAAGAGGATTCGAGTACTATCGCCACTGCCACCAGGCAGTTCCAAGCACCCATGGTATGCAGCATCATGATAGATGTGACATCCTAAGCAGCCATAGATTTGTTACAATATTTTAATCCTTTTAGCAGTTTTTCCCTTATGTAGTTCCAGAGATGTTACAAGATCTGTAAAGGTGGGACTATGGAGAGAAGCCCTGCCATTGGCTCTCATTGACCAGCCACCTTAACTTCAGTACCCAGAAAGATAATAGAGCAAATAATTAAGCAATCAATTTGCAAACACCTAGAAGATAATAAGTAACAGTCAGCATAGATATGTCAAGAACAAATAGTGTCAAACCAACTGTAATGGGGTCTGCACCTGTTTCTCATGAGCGCCCCCTTTCCTGCAATCACAATTCTATTGAGTGGGTCTTCAACGACTCAGCCCTCTCGTTGAACCACATTCACAGTCCCCCATTTCGGGTTATACAGTCTCAGGTTCTCTTCCCAGTCCTGGTATGGAGCCATATCTCTAAGGATTCTTCCCAGAGGCCCTGCCTTCGTAAGCAACCCAGCCGGGGCCCAACTCCATATCCACAGCTGGTGTCCTTTCAGCAGTCCTCACTGGGCTTAGTCTGCAACCAGACCATTTGGGACTATTTCGGTGTCCTCACCTAGTCCGGCCAGGTTCTGGGCTCAGTCCCCTGGGGCTCAGCCTGCCCACACTGATCTGTCCACAGTTCTGATGCTCATCCAGCCAGCCAGTCTTTGGCAGCCTTCCTTGGGCTCAGTGCTGCCTGCAATGAGCTGTCCACGGTCCTACCAGCCAGGCAGGCACATAGTCCCGACCATTCCCATTCCCATTCCCGTTCCCCTCCCCTCCCCCTTCCCCCAGTTCCAGGCAGGAACTGAACTTTCTGCTCTGCTGCTTGCCTTTTATATAGCCCTTCTGGCCCTAGTTGGTCGCTCCAGCAGCCCCTCTGATTGGTTGCTTCTCTGCACCACTCTAGGCTGCCTGGAGGACTCCTTCACTACTCTATTCTGCAGCAGGGTGATGCAGGGGCCTAGTCCACCCCATCACACCAAGCTAATAGCTTTCTTTGACATGGTAACAACCCTTGTGGATAGGGAAAAGCAGTAGCTGTGTTTTAGTAAGGCTTTTGATACTGTCTCGCATGACCTTCTCATAAACAAACTAGGGAAATACAACCTAGATGGAGCTACTATAAGGTGGGTGCATAACTGGTTGGAAAACCATTCCCAGAGAATAGTTATCAGTAGTTCACAGTCAAGCTGGAAGGGCATATAAAGTGGGGTCCCACAGGGATCAGTTCTGGGTCCAGTTCTCTTCAATATCTTCACCAATGATTTAGATAAGTGCATAGAGATTACAGCGATGAAGTTTACAAGCAATACCAAGCTGGGAGGGGTTTCGAATGCTTTGGAGGGCAGGATTAAAATTCAAAATGATCTGGACAAACTGGAGAAATGGTCTGAAGTAAATAGGATGAAATTCAATAAGAACAAATGCAAAGTACTCCACTTAGGAAGGAACAATCAGTTGCATACATATGAAATGGGAAATGACTGCCTAGGAAAGAATACTGCAGAAAGGGATCTGGGGGTCATAGTGAATCACAAGTTAAATATGAGTCTACAGTGTAACACTGTTGCAAAAAAAGCAAACATCATTCTGGGATGTATTAGCAGGAGTGTTGTAAGCAAGACACAAGAAATAATTCTTCTGCTCTACTCCACCCTGATTAGGTCTCAACTGGAGTATTGTGTCCAGTTTTGGGTGCCACATTTCAGGAAAGATGTGGACAAATTGGAGAGAGTCCAGAGAAGAGCAACAAAAATGATTAAAGGTCTAGAAAACATGACCTATGAGGAAAAATTGAAAAAACTGGGTTTGTTTAGTCTGAAGAGAAGACTGAAGGGGGACATGCTAATAGTTTTCAAGTACATTAAAGGTTGTTACAATGAGGAGGGAGGTAAATTGTTCTCATTAACCTCTGAGGATAGGACAAGAAGCAATGGGCTTAACTTGCAGAAAGGGAGGTTTAGGTTGCACACTAGGACAAACTTTCGGTCAGGGTAGTTAAGCACTGGAATAAATTGCCTAGGGAGGTTGTGGAAACTCTGCCATCCTAGGCCTGTCAGAGATGGTCTAGATAATGCTTAGTCCTGCCATGAGTGCAGTGGACTGGACTAGATGACTTCTTGAGGTCCCTTCCAGTCCTATGATTCTATGATTTTGACAGACGCTGATAGCAGCCAATAGCAGTACTGGCCATAGTTCCTCTACACCTTGCCCAGTTTGAATAATGTTTTGAATTATTTAAAATTAGCTTCTCCTTATGGAAGGAAGAACAGCTGACATACTGGTCAGAAAGATGTCAGCATGCTAACAGGTTCTTAATAGGCAATTAAACATGAACCCATGCTTATTCTAAGCATCTCTTGTGGTAACAGTTAATTAGCATAATAACATCCCTGTTTTGTTTCATGCTTGCTGATGGTTCTGTTCATTCAGGAGAGAACAGAAATGGTAATTTACCCCCTTGGATTCTGGAAATAATTATAAATGTACAAGTGATTTGACCCCTATTCGTGATCAGGCCTGGGTGCAGTGAAATCCACTGAGAGGAAAAAGCTATTTTGCCATAATGAAGTGTTCACAGATGACTGTTTAACATCACAGCCACTGAGTGAGTAGCAATTTCATTGGGAAAATGACTCTAGGATTTTTCTTAGACCTCCTCACTTTCCACATTCAGAATGAAAATATTTTCAGTGTATTGCACTTTCTGCTGGCTAGAACAATGGGGTAGGGAAATATAATGAACCTTCACTGCTGATCAAAAATTCCTGCAGCAAGTCAACAGGATTCCTTGTGGTGTCAGAGGTTTTCATGAGGATTTTCATGACTGTGCCAGCAGGATATGGAAAATATGCCCAAGACAGATCTTGCAGGGGGTGACACTTAAGAAAAATGATTATTTCTAGGAGGGGGGATTTTTCAGTGGAGATAGTACTGGTGAGAGGTTATTATTAAAGTCGTTTCTCCACAGAAGAGCACAGGTAGAGGCAGTGCAAGCTTCCTCCACACACCACACAACAACATGCCTCACCCCTGACCCAAAGGGACTTTGGGAAAGAGGGAGTTCGCGCTGTATGGCCCATTCAGACCTTGGCCTCTCTCATTAGACTGCTAACAAGTGGGCAAATTAATAGCAACTGTGATTCAGATACTTGTCTCACTGGAAAAACTCGAGGTATTTCTAAGGTGTTCCCTACTATGACCTCTGCAAGCAAACTCACAGGCCGCCCTCACAACTCATTTCACAGAGGCTTCTGATCAACTGACCTGGAATGTTTTTAATGTAAGCTTCCATCCTCCCTCTGCCACAACAGCTCACCAGCTCTTCTTTGCTCCCTGATGGACATTTTCTAGAAGCAGCACTTTCTATCAGACAGGCTAACCTTGCAATGCAAAGAACAGGCAGGATGGTGGGCCATGGTGACAGAGTTACAGTGTAGGCCACTAGTAGGACAGGCTAGTTGTTGCTCCAAGACTGCCTAGAGTGAGAAGAGGCTCCTTCTTGGAGCAGCCTCTTCTCTCTATCATTCTGTCTCCCAGGATCTTTTCACTTCTCTGAATATTGTCCAGCATTTGTGCCCTCAGAAGCTGCTATTTTGATTTTAACATTGTCAATAGGTTGACAAGTTCTCCCTTTTGATGTCTTTATCCAGGAATCAGTACATTAGTACTGCTTGCAAACAGCTGGCTTCCCGATCCACCCATAGGTATATCAGGTCTCCTAGACTCACAGTGCCTTGAAAGAAAGACAGGAGATGAAACAAGAGAGAAATAGCCATCTGATCATTGCCTGCTCAGCAGAATTTGAAGCTGTCCAAGAGGAGCCAAAGGCTTCATTATAACTGCAGAATAGCAGAGGTGTTGCTTTTTTAGACCCGCAGTGTGAAGCCCTCAGACTCTGATGGAATACAGCTGCTTTCTCAGGTAAATGCAACTGATCACAGCTCATCTGAGGGAAAGGCTGGGATGTGGACATACATGAATAATGTGGCCAAAGAACTGAAAAGCAAAGTTTAGAAGCCTCTTCCCCCCCCTTCCACTTCCCCCAGTCAGACTGACTGAAATCCTGCAATCATCGCCATGGGAAGGTAAGCAGGTCAGCCCACTTTTCCTAGAAGAATGTAGTAAGGCAAAGACTATGCCCTAATGACTGATGGATAAGGTGAAACAAAGTCAGCCAATGACCTGGTAAAACTCATATCCAAGGCTCACAGAACCATCATCTGAATCTGGAATCTGCCCCCTCCCATCTTCCACCCCTTTCCAATGTACGCCAGCCATCATCCACCACATCTTTCTGGCTGGTTTTTGGTATGTGGGGGATCTATCCATCTGTCTAGGTGCAATTCTAGCACCCAGCACGCCAGCAGTTGATTAAAGTGCTGTAATTAATATTTAGTGATGAATTACTAGTTTTCTATGCTGGTTTGGATATTTTATTTGGCTATCTTGTCGTCATGCCCTCCCAAACTATTTTTGTCTTTAGTTACACTCTCAGGCACAGCTCTGAGTCTGCAGAGTCTCCGATTTTTATGAAGAGAAATATATTACACTGCACTCAGATTTCCAAAGGTGGCAGAGGACTTCAGATAACCAGAGAGAGTTAATAAAACAAGGAAGATGACAAGTGTGTTGTGTAGACTGCCCAATGCGTTTCCAAGGAGTGATGACTGTCAGATAGTCAAAAGGGTGCATTCCATCTGGGTCCCAACCCTATAATGCAGTGTACAAAGGGATTGAGGGGACTATATTCTAAACAGTGCTGACCCTTTAAAACCAAGCGACTTTAGAAAACCCACTGAACCCTCTTCCTCAGCTCTGGAATTGACGGACCAGAACTGCAGCCTTTCTAAAGAGGAAAACAATACTACCTTGAGGGTCATCAATCAACCTCTGTTAACCAAGTCTGGGCTAACTGGAATTTGGTAAATCAAGGCTATACCAGAGTTTTTTAGATCAGATTTAAGGCCTCCAGGACATTAAGTGACATGGGGCCTTTGTACTATGGCAAAAAATGCATTCTAATGTCACTGCTTTTTCTGACTTTACACATCAGTCTTTTGTCCTTTATTGTTTAGTATTAAATCCTACCCCCAAGGGATGAAACGACAATGAACTATGCCCCTAAAATGAATTATACCACAGCAATACTTCAGTCTTCTCAGTCCTTGCAGTACTGGGGTAATTAAGGGTACCTGCTAAAGCCTTCATTTGTTAAGAGTTCTGCATCCAGTAATACAAACCACTACGGCCTCCTCACCAGCTACTCTGGGTTCAGAACTGCTGAAATCACTGTGATCTGTCCCAGAATTTATTGCCAAGGGCAGCTTTCAGGATGGTGAGGAGTGCTTGGAGCTGATTAGTGCCTGTTCTGTTGTTTTTTTTAAATCATGCCTAGTCTCATTAGAAAATGCCATCCTTGGGCTGCTCCCTATCGAAAATAAATACATGCATAAACACCCTCTTCTTCCCCACACACTACGTCATGTTTTTCCAATGTTTACATCAATTTTCTGCTCATGAAAGTGCAGGGTTGACAGGACTGAAAATCCTCCCCTTATCCACAGAACAGGTACAGCTCAGATGGTGGCAGAGCAGTCTTCCTGCACACAGCACCCACTGCCTTACCCCTGCCCTGGAGGGCCCCAGAGAGGAGTCCAGTCTCCAAAGGCCATGCAAACCTGGTCATCTCTGTTGAGACTGCCAACTGTGGGCTTTATCACATGGATAACTGTCCGCTTTTATCTGGACTGAGGCCAATACATCACCTCACGCAGGCCACCAAACAGCCTTCAGATGGCAATGGCTTTCAGTTACTACACACCTGGGCGGGATTCAAATGAGCAAGTCGGAGCCAAAAGGATCCACATCCTGTTACCTTGCCACAGAGGAATCTTTCATTTAAACCTGGAATGCTACCAGAGGATGGCAGAGAGAATCTCTTTTTCACATGACCTCTGAAGAAGGTACCATCCAAAAATACAGTTTCCTTCCTGCCTTCCTTCCCACACTGCAATGGCAGCACTGGGCTGAACTGGCACTTGAATACATGACTTCCAGCCCAAAGGTGAGAATGCTACCAGCTAAGCTGTTCAGACACTAAAGCTCCTAAAAGTAGCTGCAATGTTACAGTACAACATGCTAATGACTTGTCATTATTTCTCAGTCTGTGTTAGCATTAATTTCCTCCTGGATTACATTAAATTGGCATTAGGAGATACTAACGTCACAAATATGATGGGAACATCTAATCATATCACCTCATTTTACAGATAATATTTTCTTGTTAGAGCATTATTAAGCTTTTATTAAAATGACAGCAGATTCCCTAAGAAAACAGAGAAAGGCTCATAGTGTTACAATGTTTTGATTAGATTTGGGTTAGCATGGTTGCATATTTGTTTATGATAATGCAGTGAGAGAAAAGCTCTTAACATCTCCCAGAGATTCATATATCATAGGCTCCTGCTTTATGTTGCTACAGTGGTGCTTAACAAAATGAAACTTTGACACTATGGAAAATGGAATTTAACAGGGCACTAAATACAACACAGTCTGCAGCTGGAAGGGGAGAGCTGGCCTCATGTCTTAGCTACCTGCTATTGTCAGAGGTAGCTTCACAATTAACTGGAGTCCTAGCAAGGAACCAACCATGAGGCCCCCCTAAGAAACACAGGGTCTCCTAGTAGCAACTGAGCTATGAGATCTCTTCCTCCCCTCTGTTCCTGCTACTTGAAATGGAAGAAAAAGTAGGCTCATAGGTTGCTGAGGCTTCAAGACCCACACAAATAAATGGACCCTTGGGAAATGACTTGCTTTGCATGTTCTAGTGAGAAGTGAAGGCCTCACTATGAAATGTTGAGAGAGAACCCAGCAGTGTTCCTTGGACCAAAGACGACTGCTGTCTCAAAATTATTGCCTCCTATATTGGTAGCACCCACCTCCTTGTCTGTGATCAGAGACACAATGTGGGAAGGTGGGAGAGATGTAAATGAGGCCAGGAAATAGGAAGCAAAAAATAATCCAGAAATGTCACTAACATGAGGACTTCTGCACCCTATACTCCAAAAGCTACTATATCTGAAATATATGCAGTGCCATTCCTGAGGCTTCAGCTTGGCTAGACAGTGAAGAATACACCCCTAGGAATGAGAGATGGTCACCAAAAAAGAGACGCAGAATGCAAGGACTAGAGCACACTGGAGAGGTAAAGAAATACTGGATAGCATGGCACAATAGATGAGGAACATTATAAGGGCTTTCCTACCTTCCTCATAGGTATGTTGGCCACTTCAGGAGGCTGGTTACAAGAGGAGATGGGCAAAAGAGCTGTTCCTCTTGGGAAAATCCTGTGTTCTTATGTTCAAAGTTCAGTCCCCCTTCATTTTTTAAAAAGTTTATGTTTGTACAAGCAGAGACATTTGACAGGCAGGAATCTCTCCTTCAAAGCCAGACAACGCAATTGTTCCATCTGTTAGGTCTGTGCTGAGAAATCACTCTACACAGCTTCAAACTCTGTGATCTGAGAAACTGATTCTGATCTTGCTTCCATTGGTGTAACTCTACAGACTTTAATGGAATTACCCCTGATTTAAGTGAGATAAGCATCAGGCCCTTTAGACTTCAGACTTTGCCAGTGGAGGTCTTTCCAAGAGTGAAGTGAGGGAATGTTTTTAAAAATAAAATAGATACATGAAAAGAAGAACATGCCCCTATACACAGGATACCAGATCAATCACCCACCCTACAATTTGGAGGTATGAAAGGGATGGGGAGTGAAGCCGAGCAGGAAAAATGGAGTGATGGAGGGCAGAACATGAGATCATCAGGAAATGTGAACAACCCACAGATGCAGCAAAGTAGCACAAAAGCTCCCCCAACCCAAAACCATCCTTCAATGAACAGAAAGAGCAATGAGAATCAAAGTCCTTACCTGTCACTGCATGCTGGAAGCCTTGGAGGCAGCATGAGCTGCAGTGCTGTCTGTGACCATGCTAGTAGGATACCCAGGCCACATCACTTTTACTATTCCATGGGATCTCCCAACCACAGCTCTGTTTGCTTTTAAAACACGATCCAGGTCTCCTGTGTTTGGTTAGCAATGGTGACTGCATAATCTGAGGTCCCTCAACTGGAAAGGAAGCTTATTTCTTGAGCTCACTCACCCTCACCCTTAAAACCCTCTCCTCACCTCAACACACACGCATGTCCTCCTGACCTCTGAAATGTTACTCTGAATCCAAGGAGGGATTCAGGCTACATACCCAGAATATTAATCAACCTAGGAGACCTACACCTGGGAGACCCACAGCCATATGTGTAACTCCCCATGCACGAATAAATCACCAGGCACCTACAAGGATGAGATTTTGCTTTTGCTGTTGCCTAAGCAAGTTGAACTTAGACATAGATCAGGGATATACAGTTTCACCACTAGTCAGCTCCTGTATGGTTCCCTTCCAGTAATTGGGACAGACAAACAGCCCGAGTCTTTCCACCATGCCAGCAGTGCAGCAAAGGTTTGAAAAAAAGCAAAAACTAAGAAGAAGAAAAAAAACCAACAAAGCAGAAAATCATAAAAACTAAATCAGGAAAATCCAAGTTGTTTTAAAAATAAATAAATAAAATCTTTGCCAGAAGAACATATTTAAATATGCAAAAGTCTAGACTATTAAAAATTCATGAAAGCAAAATGATTTAGAGAGATGCTGACGCTGGTGGGGAAACTGACACAAACCGCTTGTCTGATTTCTTTTGTCTGTCTTTTTTTCTTTCTTTCTTTCCTTTTTCTTTTTTATTACTACTAAAGGACATTAAT
This sequence comes from Emys orbicularis, assembly GCF_028017835.1. Classification (NCBI taxonomy): domain Eukaryota; kingdom Metazoa; phylum Chordata; order Testudines; family Emydidae; genus Emys; species Emys orbicularis. The sequence goes on from NC_088686.1 coordinate 41,162,351, forward strand.
TTGCATGAAAACGGAATCTTTGTTTCCTCCTCCTGCTGCTGCTGATTCTACACCTGAAGACAGAGCCCTTTCTGGGTGACACTGTAGGAACCAGCTGTTCTCAAATAGGGGTGGGGCTGGGGAGGACATCAGATGCTACCTCTGAGACTGGTGCTCAGAGGACACACTAATAATGAGCATGGAACAAGTTCCTGGATGGATGGGGGAATAAGTAGCAAGAAGCATGGAAAGTCTTAGGAAACAAAAGAACCCATTTTTATGCAAATGTCCTTAGTAGTGCTGGACAGAAACTGGCAATCTTATTTTGCAGGGATTCAGGGAATATTTTTCCTGGCCTTGTTTTGCACCTCTTGAATACAACATTCAAACTAACCTAAAAGCTCAAAACGAAATTCAGACAAAGGCTCCATGTTCCTCCTGCTTTCAGATCCATGGAGCCAACCAGTTCCGCATGGCACTGCATAGCATACGGAGGATACTAGTCAGCCCACATCCTGCACACATCTCTGTGCACTCCTGCTCCCTTGCAGACTGACATGTGAGGGAGCTGCCAGTGACCAGGAGGGGAAACAGGTGTGCCATCTGCTCAGGTATATATCATCCCCTGCTACATCTGCACACCTCCCCTTGGTTTGGGTCAATACCATATGCGAAACAACCAAATGTTGTATGGTTTCCATCATTGCACCTGCACAGAGAGTCCCAACTGAAGGGAAAGTAGCAAAGGGAATGATTCCCAGAGAGAATCGCCATTGCTGCTGCTGGCTGTTTCATTGCTGGCTGCAAACTACTTGTTCGCTCCAGAGAGCAGAGTCTGAGGTGGTGTCTCCTGGCGCAGCTCCTGGTGCTGTTAGAAAACTCAGCCTGAATGAAGTGACCTACATAATTTGCTCCTTCCCTGGCCTCCCACTAGCTCAGATTGGACGGACTATATAGCTCAAAGGATAAAGCCAACAGGGTTTAGAAAAACCCACCAAGCCAGCTTTGCCTTCTTGTCTTCTGGTACCTCCAGAGCAACTTGTTCAGCATTCCATAAACCCCCCTGCATGGAGCACAGCACAGAAGGGCGACCACTTCGGAAAGGAATTTTGTTTTAATTGGAGATGAGCCTAAGGACAAAAGCCTTGCGTCCAGCAGCCCCTAACTTTGGAGGCTGATTGGCTCCAAAATCCAGACCCATGTTTTGTGGCCTGAGGCCCATACGTATTTCAACAAGTTCTAAACTCCTGATTTTTTAAATATGGCAGGAGAGGCTCTCTCTGTTGCACTACAGAGTTTCTGGCTGGGATGTGGTCTTTAATGATTACTCTTTATGGCATTCCTAAGCCTCCTTCTGTCTCACACAGACTGAAAGGGACCCAGAGTTAGCCCCTCAGATGGGATTTGTCACAGAAGCCTAGCTGGTGAGGTGACCTGCAGGTGATTCTCATATAAGAGTCTGAGATGCTACCCCAATGCTAAGGGCTTCTTCCCCCCCACCCAAGCCCGCCAGCCCCCTTAAAAATGGTATTGAAGAAATATCAGATTAAGCAGCCACCACTGTGTCCTGAACACATTTTATTATAGGGGTGTTTTTCAGGTAGTGGAGAAGTGTATACAGTACCTGTTGTTACTTTTACGTGTTCTCTAAATATCTCTAAAGGCATTTCCCAAAAGACAACAGGTTACCACTGAAACACATTTTCAGCTCATCCCAATGCCCAGGTGCTTTTCTGCAAAGCCATGAAATAACAGTTCATCTTCTCCTGGGAGAAACCTCACATAATACATTTGCACACAATTACCATGAATCCTTCCCTCCTCCCCCAGCCCCAGATCCCACCCTATCTTTGATTTTTGTATTTAAAAAATGAATAAGAAAGGGGGAAAAAAGAAGGAAAGAAAGAAAAAGAAAAACAGCTTATAAACTAGCAAAGGAAATAAAGTTAATTTCTTTTTTTAATATATAGAGAACAAAATGAAACTTGAGGGAAAACTTACTGGCGTTACAGTTTATCCTGATACAGTCTAGATGGGGAAAAATAAATGAAAGATGAAATTGCATCCTTCAAGGTAACAGCTGCAGACATCCAAAAACAATCAGTCCACCCTTCCGGGGACAGACACACGCAAAGAGATGTGGCCATTTTATATTTATATACAGTCTGTACAAGCTCAGGCATGGGTGTATATGTACAGTATATTCTATTGAAATATCAGATACATATGCATATATATATACATACACACACACGTATATATATATATACACATTTGTATAGAGAGATATACCTATATACATATATATCCACATATCGACACAGAAAGTTCTTTTCTTTTTAAGGAAGCCTATGCAACTAAGATTATCTACAGCTTCAGACCATGAACTGATATTAATTAAAAGGAAAAAAAATTGACAAGTAATTAAGGCACAAAATAATCTTCCTCAAAATGCAAGTCATACCCCAATGTCCTTTCTATTTTTTGAAACCCTCTGCAATTTCTCTAAGAAGCTTGAAGTTTAAAGGCAACCTTTACACTTGGTTTCATTTGAATTAATTCATAGTTATTGCATAAATATACCACCTGTCCAACACAGTATACCTGTAAAATCAGTCTATCGACGTTGGTTGGTGCAATATTTAACCCTTTCCACCTCTCCCCAGGACAGACCCTCTCTCACTCCCCTTAATGTTAGCCCAGATTGCTTTGAAAAAATGTGCACAGGTGCATTTACCACTGTCCATTCAAGTGAGGAAAGGGTTAATATACCCCCCCAGTTGTGTCCTATCATAAAATGGCCACTTGCAAACAGCTAACCGCACGAACACCCAGCCCAGATTTCAGCTACTTTTTGGGAGGTTGGGGTGATTTTTTGATTGGTTGGGGGAGGGATTTTTTTATTTTTTTGGTTCAAAGATACCCAGCTCGGCCAGCTCCTCAGAGCCCAGTCTCGTCTTGCTGCCTGAATGTTAGTACTGAATGAGACACCTGTAACATTCAGGCAGAAGATGAAACAGGCAGTGAAGTGGCAGACCTCAGAATCTTTGACAGCCCTGCCTGCTTCACTCAGGGGTTCCACACAGGAGGAAGGGAGAAAAGGAGCATAGGAAGAAAGGAGGAAAGAAAAAGAAACAAAGGGATACAGAATTCTGTTCGTTCACACTAATAGGGTGACCAGACAGCAAGTGTGAAAAATCGGGACGGGGTGGGGGGTAATAAGAGCTTATATAAGAGAAAGACCCAAAAATCAGGACTGTCCCTATAAAATCGGGACATCTGGTCACCCTACACACTAATAAACAGTAACTGAGGAGCCTCCACAGAGAAAACAAGTGGTGTTTGATGGCCTGAACCAGAGAAGTTCTGAGCACCTGCTGCTTCCACTTAACTTACTAGAAATGGCAAGTGCTCAGCCCTTCTCAGGATGAGGCCCCTGGAGAGGCTGGTTTGATCCTTGGGCTTGTGAACATCCCCCCACTGGAGTGCCCCAATGTGAGCATGGAGTTAATGCATCACCACAGTACCAGGCGTCTTTGACCATCCTGGTCTTCTTTCATAAACCCCAGGTTAAGGATCATAGTCTCTGAGTTCTGGCCATCCTGACTGGATATCCTGGAGGAGAGCCTCTGTCAGGTAACCGCAGCCTTGCCCAGCACAGCTGTTTGTCTGTATCATGGGGATATGGCCCAGCAGCAGAAGACATAAGGAAAGTGAGAGGAGAGACTGGAAAGAACACAGAGGGGGAGAGAGCTAAATCGGCTGCATATCAGGGTGAAATGCTTTTACTCCGAAGGGTGTAATAAGGACAATTCTTTCAGTAGTAGAAATAAACTGCAACTTTAAAAAATAAAAAGGAGGGGGCTGAAGGAAAAGAATCAGTTTCTATAAATAAAGAAGGGGTGGAAGTGATTAGGGATATACCAATCAGAAGCAGCAATGCCAGAGAGAGTCTGTTCTCAAGCAGAACTTCTCTTGAGAAAATCTGGGGTTGGTTTTGTGCAATTAGGTTTGTCATGTGTCGTCAACCGCAACAGAAAAGTGGGAGCAAACAGCCCTGGAGCAATTGGTACGATCACCATACAGTGGTAGCTATATCCCTTATGGGAGGGGTGAGGGAAGCCCTCTAAAATATATAAGAAACCAGCTGTCTTTTCCTCTCTGACCAGAGAGAGAGAGAAAGAGAGAGAGAGAGATTGTGTGGCTGAACAGGAGACAGAGATAGACCAAGCACAAGTGGTATGGCTAGATCAGTACAGGGGTTTACTGGGGACAAAGTCACAAATGATCAGTATAGAGAAATATGACAGGGTTCTGAACAACAATAATCAAACCGGGAAACTAAAAAGTCAGTGGCAAATATGATCAATTTGCCTGGAGAATTCTTGCTTCATTATACAAGGGTTTTGAATGTTTCCACATTTCCAAAGTATTTTTTTCAGAGTGAGCTGCTGTATGGGGGTGGAGGACCAGTGCTTCGGGAGAGAGACAAATACACTCCCTGTTTTGTTTGGTAGGGGTTTTAATGTACAAGAGACCAAGCCATTTAGTGATGTGCTAAAATGACCTGGATTTTGTGGGAGGCTAGATTTCCAGGCTCTGAGAACATGAGAGCACTGACTGATCCCTCCTCCCCTTCCCACCCAAAAATGACAACCAGCCAGGGCACTGTCTTCCAATACCAATGGTCGCCCTACAGGAGATCTTCCATGGGAAGCGTTTGCGTTGGAGGGATTCTAAATCTGCTGAAGGTCTTGTGAATCATCTGTTTATTTGAACCGACCCTCTGAGATGTTTAAGATTCACCCATGACTGGATTTTATCACCCCATGATACCAGTGACATGTGAGCTACTGAAACTGCAGTTGCTCAGTACCTCTCAAAATCAGGCCCAAGCGGTTTAAAGTTTGGCAGCAAAAAACGGAGGCACCTAAAAATCAATGGCTACTGCAAAAACTTAGGATCAAGTCTTTATTTCCTGCCCCAGGGTACCATTTTTGGCCTTAGCCTAGGGTAGCAGAGAGGATTAAGCCATCTGCGAATGAAACTATTTTTCTCCCCATTATACCAAGCTTCAAAAGGATGAAAATGGCTCTTCTTTAAATCAGAGCAACACTGTGAAACCAATGCACTCCCAGGTTGTTGTGGGGTAGAAGGTACATATTAAGGTACAGATCCAGGTAGCCAAAGCAAGATCAGCTGAGGAGCTTGGCAGTAATTAAAGAAACCTCCTGGGATTCCCCCATGTTCGTATTGGTACAGTAAGGCTTTCGGTAATCCTTGCTGAGGGTTCTCAACACTGTAATTGGGTTTTACTAACGGGATTTGCTTTATTTCAGTCTGGCTGAATTCCTGACTCAAAGAGTTTTTCTGTTCCTTTGGATTTAAAGGTGAGCACAGCCAGAGTAGCTGTAGATCTAATAAGCAACTGTTAGGTTTAGTCTATGAATGAGATGTCTGGAGGGTAGGGGGCAAAGCCAAAGTGCCACATCTATGGGGGGGGGGGGGAGTGGGAAGAGCCAGGGAAGACCCAGTCCAGAGACCTCCCTTCATTTATTCCTACTGTAAATCAGGAGCTCCTCACCAACAGCTCAGTAAGTAGGATCTCCTAGCAGTGGATTTTCAGGAGCATGTTACCTGGGCAGAGGTCTAGGGGTTCCTCTGCACAGAAGGTTAATGGCTCCAGTGCAATGGGCTAAAGTTAAAGGTAGCACTGGTATGTAGTTTAAGGGAAACACAAGTGTGCATAGACAGAGTGTGGTGTGCAGAAGTTGTGGAAAGGAAGCAAGTACAGGAAACAGAGCAGCATGAATGAAGGGCTCTGACAGCCAGAAATAACCTATTTAAATGGTAGAGGCTGAATTCATCCCTGGAGTCATTCCACCTATGTTTCTGGAATTACACCAGGGTTCTCATGGCCCTGTTTATCTGCAGGACACAGTTGTTGTGTATATCTGCCCCATCACCCTGGAGTCCTCCACCTACACACTCATTGAAAGTTTCGCTGCTTCAGGTGGCCCCTTCTTCAGTCATGTATGAGTGGTGTGTAACAGTCAGGATCTTCTGGAAACTATGCTTGTCTGAGTTTCTCAGTGTCTGTCTTTGTGAGATGTTATCGTCCTTTTGAGGAGCAGGGTTAACTTCTAAGAATCCCCACGTTCGCCAGGGATGGGGAGGCGCTGGAGTGTGCTGGGGGGGGTGAAATGATGAGCACGACTGGAAAGTAGATTTGGAAATGCAAACTTCTCACTCAGGACTCTTCTGAGAATGGATAGGGTGTGCAATTATAGGGCCAGCTTTCCCCCAGTCCCTAACTATTGTCATTATAATAATTCCTGTAACAGGAATTGAGAGACCTTCAGCCATAAAAAAAAGGGAATGTGACATTTCAGTGCAGATCCAGGGCTGTGATTTCCCCATATTGGGCAGTAGGGGGCAAAGGTGAGCTGCCTCCGTTTCTCACTAGGGGACAGGGTGCTCACCAGCACAGATAGTTAGCTTGCAGAGCATTGCTAAGGCATGGGATCTTTCTTCAGAATCAGTGAAAGGGAACATCTGTATGTGAAGGGGAGTGCATGTGGCTTCCTTCAATAAGGTCCAGACCTGGCTCTGGAAGTGCAGCCCACTGGATCCCAGCAGTGTTGGATGGGAAGGGGGAAGCACAAATTAATGCTGCTTACTCTGGATCATTTCCTCCAGGAAAGCTGGATATAGTAAAACAAAACAAAGAACCTAACAAGCCAAGATGTGTTGTGCATATGTTGGGTGTGAATAAGAAAGTGCCTCATTAGTGGCAGAGTCTGAGGAGCTGGGGGGGGAAGTGTCAAAGTGCAGCAGCTGTGTCTGGCTGGGCAGGGTGCAAGACTGTTTTATGCAGGGTGTGGACACTGAGTGCAAAATTGTGTGTAAATGAAATGTATGAAAAGATGTTGTGTGTACAGTGTGTGTAAAGGGGTGTCAATGAGAATAGGTGCCTGTTGTGTTTTGTGCATACATGTGTTTTGTGTGTGATATGCACACATTTGTAACAGAGAGTGAAGTGTATGAGTGACAAGTCATTCCCTCTGGGAAGGGACCATACAGCCTCAGCAATGCTGGAGGACTCTGACCCACGGCCACTGAGCCAAACACCTCTCAGGGGGTTAAGCAGAAATTACTGGTTTGGAAAGCCCAAGACATCACTGCCCCCCTCGAGGCTAGAGCTCAGTTCAGGATAGGAAGAAGCTATGAGTCAGATGAGCTTCATATGTGCTGTGCTGCAGAAGGGGCTTTATTCTGGTCACCAGTATCCTGAGGGAGGGCATGGGAGAGGGGAAGACAGAAGCTAAATGCTCTCAAACATAGCTCAAGGGCAGCACAAACCAGCCAATAGGAAGGCAGAGGAAGAAGGTGGCTGTTCCCAGCTGATATGCCATTTGTCTCACACTCAGCATGTCTTTGAAGTAGCAAGGGCTATTCCAGAGCACCCTTCACTGTATTTCTCTCTCTCTCTCCCCCTTCCTTTCTCAACTCAGTTGTGAGATTTATCACATTTGGGTTCCAACCTTCACACAGCAAACATCCAATATGCTGTGAAATGTGCTAACACAAAGAACACACTGCCCCAGGCCCCTGACTGGGAAGGTCTGAAACAGCTCCTCATCCCCTTTAAATGAACAGAATTAATAGTCAAGGCTCTTTCCTTCCCCCTCCCACCCAAGTCTGCGTTGGAGTAAGCATTCCTGGTTTAGTTTTTGGCAATGAATGCTGCAGTGGTGAGGGGGATATGCCAGCCCCTGCAGGCTTCTCTGTACGCTCTGTTCTCAGGGCTGTTTGCTGTGCGGGCCGCAGGCTTCAGGCCTTTGAAGGGTTGAATACCATCTTTTGATTTACCATGGCTGATGGGGTGTGAGAAGCTTTACAACTCAAATACACAGGGGGGAAAAACAAAAAAACAGCACAGAAAAATACTCAAACCATAACAGAACCCAAATGGAATTGAACGAGAAAAAAAGGACAGTTCTTAGTAATAGCTTTAAATAACTTAGAAAAAAAGCACAACTAGATAATACACCACTCAAAACAGTCTGTGCTGATACAGATCTGGCACTTACCAGCCCATTTGGGGATTCGGATGTATGACTGGTCAGATCTGAGCTCCCCCTTATTTGGAGTTGGTGGCAGTCTGTCACTTAAAAGGGCATTTTGGCATTGTCAAGCCAGAAGGTCTTGGATTTCACTTGGATGTAACTTATCTCCTCAAATAGTTGACAAGAACGCCAACTAAACAACTGGGAGTTGATGGCTTGGCTTCTTGGCACTGCAAAGCCTCCCCCACCCCCCAAGGTCTCAGATTTGATCTCTTCCTTCAATAACATAATCTAAGCCCTTTGGAAAACAGAGAAGTCCTGATTTAAGGTCTTGTGGGAAACCTTTGTAACTCTGGGAGGTTCAGACAACTAGGGTTAACTTGGTTCAGTATTCCAAATAATGGAAATTAAGGTTCTGTGGCTCAAATCACTGGGGGAGCAGAGATGCACAGGCTCTCCCCAGCTGCAGCATTAGTCATTTTATTGGAGCACAGACCTTCAGAGCTCTGCAGGGCTAAAACTCCATGTCTGCAAAGCTTAGGAGCTCAGCAAAAATAATGATTCAGTCACTCCCGCTCCAGCATAACTAACCTTCAGTAACAGAGTTTTGGTTCACTAGGGTTTCCCCATGTACCAGTCCCTTAGCCAAGGACAGTATGTAGCGTATATTGTAATATGAAGCTCTTGGTCAAAACTCTGGTAAAATGCTCAGAAAGCATTTTCAGTCATATTCTTTAGGTGGTAGGGCATTAAAAGCCAGATGTTTAGCATCTGGGCCAGGTCTAATGGTCTCCAGAAGGTCTGTAACAAGTTACCACAGCTGATGGAACAAGCAATATTGGCAGGCTTTGGAAGAAAATGTTTTCTGCTCTCCTCGCCAAAGGGAAAGCCACTGTGATGTAAAGTAGAACCCTTTAAAGTGAGGAGGGGGAGATTAAATGGGCAGAAAATGTTTCCTGCCTTGCCTTGCAGATACCAGAGTGCCCTCTTCCCTCACTGACTTCCATGGAAGTTGAGGGTGTCTCAATACCTACCAGGTGGCACCTTGCTCAGCAGAAAAAGGGGGTAGAGCTCAGTAAGGACAATACTTTACATGCTGCAGTGCCTTGTGAGAGAGGATCTCCAAGTGCTTTGCAAGCATCCACTACTGAAGCCTCACTGCTTCCCTATGAGGTAAGGTAGCTTTAGCACCTTTAGCAGAGGGATAAAGTGAGGCACTAGAGGGTAAAGGGACTTGCTCAGGATTACAGTGAGATCGTGGCAAAATTCAGAATAGAACCCAGGTGTCCCAGATTCCCAAACCCGGCTCTGACAACATAACACGCTCTCCCTCTTAAAATATGAGATTTGGCCTCACAGCACTTTGATTCTCAAACAGACAATCTTTTTCACTCTAATTATCAGAAAGAATTTCAGAAAAGGGACCATGGGAAGGGACAGAAATTCTCAGGGTGCTAGATTATTTGGACAAATAGCATTGGATGGGAAAAGCAAGCAGCTGCAAACACACTAATCTCACACATGCTGGAGTTGTTTGAAAGATTCTCTTTATACGTTAGACTACAGAACAATAATTCTTTGGAATTGATCCCTAAAGGGGACATGGTAGGCATAAGGAATTCTCCACTTCACTTAGAACTGATACAGGCAGAGATGGATGCCACTTGAGAAGTCATTCTGGCGGCTGGGATGATCTATTTCCCCATGGACCAGTGCAATTTAGTACTACCTCTGCTGCCATGCTGGCTGGACACTCAATGATGCTTTACCGTGCTCTAGTTCAGCTGAGTACAGCATGTAAATGCCAGACCACAGGAGCTATGTAACAGTGCAGTATTTTTCCATCTAAGGGAACACTTAGTGCTTCCAGATCCTCATGGGATGGAGACTCTTTTCATTTCTCATTTTTAAAGATAGGAGCTTGTTCTAACAGATCATTCCCTTTTCACCCTCCAAACCCAACAGTAAAAGAAAGGGCTGACTTTCCCTTCCAGAGCCAAAGGAGTTCTTTTGGAAGCCAGTTAATGCCACCTCCTGGGTCAGCCCTAGAGGGGTGACTGGAGGGCAATATGTTACACTGTTCCTTGTTGACCTCTAACAGCTGAAAGTCCAGATGAGGACCAAGGTGGAGCAGTCCCTAGAAGAACCATTCAAGTTATGTTTCATTCAGCTCTGGTGCGGCATGATCTAGAGGATACCACCTATGTCTAGCTGTGACATGGTTCAATGACCGAATCACATCAATATATAGTCCGATGTGTGACACTGTCACTGCACTGTGCAAAGTCATTGCAATGTCTCTTCTTCACATTATGGCCCAGCCAGGACTCAGGAGCGAGTTTCCTATTGATAGCTCATAGTATTTGGGAGATGTCACAATGGGGCTTGGAATTTCAAAAGCTAGCCCAAGCTCATCGTGGAGCATACACTTAGTTCCTGTTAGATACCCTAAATATTAGGGGAGGCTTATCATTTCCAATAAGTACTATGGCTCTGCAGTTCTAGCTCAGATTCTCCTCTCAGTTATACTGGTGCAATCACATGTAGACAACCAGACAGCAGCAGTATAAGTGAGAAGAGTATTTCACTTTGTGCTTATGTTCAACTCCAAAAATACCAAACAACCAAACCCACCCAATATCTCTTATCCCTTCCCCACACACACACACTGGCACTTTGCCTCTTCAAGATTTTCAGACATGAGAGTCAAAAAGCTGCCACCAGGGGACCCATCCACCTGCTGGCCTACAATAGTGAGAGAATGAGGGGAAGCTAGATGCATTCTCAAGCAAGTATCCCTAGATAATTAGAGTGGATTGTTTTGTTGATCTACAGACCCCAGTTACTCAGCTCAGGTTAATAAGAGAGTGTGTTTGTTATGAAGGAAACTCCCCCACAACCATCATTTTTATTATCAAATTTGTTCCCACTCAGGTTCTGTCTGGGAATGAATAACTTTGAGGAGACAGAAGTAGGCTTGGCAAGCTGGTCAACTGACTCAAACAATGTCAGTTGTTTGGTCAACTGAACGCCTATTTGACCATGGTCAAATGTTTCAGCAAGAATGTCCCGATGCAGGTGGCGGCCTACCTTTTTGATTGCATCAGGTTGCTATTCGTGCATTTTTTAAGAACTTCATATAATTGTGTTTCACATTTTTCTGAGTTAAGATAACTCAGTTAAGTAATTTTTTGTAATTAGGAATAAGTATCTAAGGCTTACGCTATCAAAATCATAAAGTCTTACTCTTTTGTTATTGTTGTCATGGTTCTAATATCTGAGTGATTTAAAATATTTGATCATTTTGACATAATTTGACTGATCAATTGACCAATTATTTTTGGACTGGTAAATTGACCCACCCTACACAGAACATAACCTCTCTGGGTGCTCCCCCTATCTTTATTACTGATGCCTTTGAGTTTAAAAAACACACTAAGCCATTCAACAGAAAGAGTCTTAAAGGCTACAACCTACATTAGAGTTACTTGAACATGTAGCACCATTACTGCAGAACACAACAGTATTTTTTATAAGGGCTTGGGCCCTGAGAAGGTTCAGCATTCAAACCATTAGACCAAGACCAGTCTCTTGAGAGCATGGGATTCACAGCACCTACCCCTTCCCTCCATGTCTGTTTGGCTTCCCTCCCATGCCCTGCTTTGACTGTTTTGAGTGGTGGAAAAGAGGCTGAATTAATGAGTATATGATTGATCAAAAGATGGACCAAGTAGCATGTTTTACACAAAGCTAACCAGTTCCAGACCAAGAAAGGAAACTTAAAAACATAAAGACTTAAAAACCACCACTATCCATGACCAAGAATTGACATCAAATGTCCATGCAGAAACTGTCAGAGAGAATTTCTCTCTCCGCAGATAGTATCATTACAAGGGTCTCAGCAGCTACTTTAGAAATCAATCATATCCGATCAAACCAACAGAAAAAAAGAAAAATGATAAAGAAAACACTAATCACAAGCCCAAACTAAAAGTGGAAGGGGGAATCTCTGTACGATACCTAAATTGACCATGAGTTTGACACGCCCTCCATCTAGCTCCAGGCGAAGGGTGTCAGCAGAATCCCGTGAAGTGGTGGCCATTAACAGCCCATAGGCACGCTGGGACATGAAGCGGAAAGACACATCTTCTGCCTCTGTGTGCATGACCATGGGCATGATGATCTTCATATACATGCTGCCATCGTAGCTCAAGATGGAAGCCTCTGCGGAGAAGAAAAGAAACAATGACTAACCATGAGAGCTATGTAATGCTTCTCTGGCACACTTACACACTGTTTATATAGCAATCACTTCACCCACCACTGAAATGCAGCCACTTCTGGGGTATAAATGCAGTGGCTCACCCAGCAGTGGCCTCACACAGCAATATTACACAACAGGTTAAAGCAGGAAGCAGAAGATATTGTATCCAGTTAAAACTACAATGTAGGGAAGCAGAATGCAGTTATCCACACTAGAATTTCCCAGGACTCCCAGGATAGCACCCCCTCTTGTGAAAAGGGCCATGGGATCTTTAATGATCACTTGTTGCCAGGACCTTAATTTTATTATCTTCTAAAAGACAGCTTCTTCTCTGGCAGCCCAGCTTCCCCTAGCACTGTCCAGGGTCACTAGTTTAGACAGCCCCTACTGAGTCACCAAAACCCCTTCCTGCAGCACATGGATTTTACTTTGGAGATCACATATCAAATATTTTAAGGAATGTCACTTATTTGGTAGGGCATTTGATCAGATAGAGAGTATTTTCCAAGCAACAATTTTGCAAGAAATCACAGACTGTGATACAACTGTACAATTTTTAAACCCATATAGTGATATTTCTTAAATATAAGCTTTACCCAGTAATTTTCATACTGCCTTCCTTTAGGTCTTTAAAATGAACAGCAGGTCATCAGCCTGCTTGAAGATATCCTGCCCACACACAGGACAGGCCCAGCATTTAGAAAAACTATACAGCCCGAAATGGTATTGCTTCAGCAATCACATACATTCACAAATTGTACACAGGCTGGCACAAGCCCTTTCTCAGCCAGGGATGACGGGCAATGGCTCCTTCAACCTTGCAGAAGCTCCATTACCCAGAGGACAAAACATTCTGAAACGGCCCAATTGTCACAATCAACACAGCTGTTCAGTGAGCTGCCAGTCAACCTAAAGGTCTAGCTGACTATCATCCAGAGGGATGTTTGTGGCCCAAAAATGGGTACCAGGAATTTTACAAGGACAAGGAACACACAGAAAACATGTGACGGCTTATACTTTTGGTTTGATTTTGGTGGGTTTTTTAAAAACCCATGGTTAGAAATTAAGGAAAAAACCCACACATGTTATCTTTCATCTAGGACCTACAAAAATCCTGAGAGAGGGAGAGGCATTGTTTAGAATAGATCAAGGAAGTATAACTAGCAGGGCCGGCTCTGGCTTTTTTGCCGCCCCAAGCAAAAAAAACAAAAAACAAAAACACACTGCGGGGGGGCCGGAGCGGCGAAGCCAAAAAAACCACAACCACCTGCGGGGCGCTGGAGCGGCAAAGCACACACACACACAAACCTGCGGGGCGCCGGAGCGGCAAAGCAGAAAAAAAAAAGAAAGAAAAAAACCTGCATGGCAGCCGGAGCCAAGGGGACTCCCTGTGCTGCAGACGTGCAGCAGAGTGCGCACCCGGTCTAGCGAGGGGAGGGGGAGGGAGCGGGGGAGAGAGAGAAGGGGGTGGCCAGCGCTTCAGCGGGGCACTCGCCACGCGGCCCCTCCCGCCGCGCCGTGCCGCCAGCCAGGAGGGCTCCGCGCCAGTCAGCTGGGAGGGAAGGATGTGGGCTGTCCTGCCGAGTTTGCTGCAGGGCGCCCCCCTCCTCCGCCCCCTACAGGGCAGCCAGAGTGGCAAACCAAAAAGAAAAAGAAAAAAAAAGGGCAGCCGGAATGCCACCCCTTGGACTCTGCCGCCCCAAGCACGAGCTTGCTCGGCTGGTGCCTGGAGCCGGCCCTGATAACTAGAAAAGGGTGAAGCTGAGCAAAGGAAAAATTGAGGCTAGATAGCAGGAAAAATTTACCTTAGGGTACGTTAGTGTGTGGAACAGTCTTCCAAGAAAAGTGGTTGAACTCCCATTGCTTGGGGATACTAAAAACAAGGTTGGGTAAAGCCCTGCAGAACAGACTACAGGAAATATTAGCCAGGGATGGACTATCAGGTCTTCTCTGCCTCTATTTTGGGTGTGATCCTATGTGTGTGTGAGTCTGCTCTCTCCTTGAGATGTGTGTAAAACTCATTTGTTTTAATGGAGGGGATATTGTAGGGGACAAATATGTACTAGCATGGTGCAGGTTTCCGAATAAGTCTTTTCTAGCTCTGATGTCTCTTCCTCTATTATTTTTTCCCTTACTGGTACAAGTTGGCTAATGTTCCTGGAGCCATGCTGATATGATCAATGGTGCTGTGATGCAAAACAAGGAAAGAAACAAACCAAGACCCGTATCAGGTTTAAGTATCACTAGAAACACAGGACATGGCACAGGATAGAGGTAGGAAGAATACCAGGAAAAGGTAAACCAGAGTCAGGAAAGAAATTACATTTTCCCATCTTCCTCAAGAACATCACAGAAAATAGAGATGTGAGGGGAGGAAACGAGCTATAAAAATAAGTACTTAATATTCTCTATTTCCACAAGTTTTTTGCCTGAGGAGACTGGTGTACATCTCTAAAGGGGTGGAATTGAAGTCTCATGCTAGAACTCTGACAACCTGTGCAGATTTATAATTATCGTTTCAGTCCCTCAATATGTATAAGGGGTCCTTGGATGAGTAAATTTTATAAATTCCATAAACACATTAATACATGAATTAGAGTGTCCCCTTCCCTTGCAGATAACACTGACTTATGGCAATCACTCCATGTGGGATATTAATCATAGAACCATGTAAGAGAATCCAGAGTTGGAAAAGACCTCCTATGGTGTGACACAGGCAGGCCCAGGCACAAATATTACCTCTGTGTCCAACCATCTTACTCTTTCACCAAAAGGGGCCATGTGTGGTCTCTGACAAAAGCGAAGAATTAGCTAATTATCATGGGCACTGCAAAATGTTTGAATGGGAAACAATTTTAGAGTTATGTAACATGTAGGATATTATGTTCCAAATCAGTTGGGAGCAAACCCTATTCCCCGAGGGAGGGGGAGTCTGAGAGCTGACCTAAGCAACATGAGGAAATGGACAGCTGTCAACTGTGCTAGTTTGCATTTACAGTCTGGGGCAGACATAGGTTTCAGCATTTACAAAGACAAAAGAACCCAAATAAAAGTCTCTGACTAGGGGCCCCTTGGGTCAAAGGACAATAGTCTCTAACTGTCTAAGGGAAGGAGAAAGAGGACAAGGAGACATCCATTATAGAGGAGGGATTCTGACAGCAGGGGTGTCTCATGAAAGACAGATCCCAGTTTTCAGAACTGGACAAGTGCTATAAAAACAAACCATTGAGTGAGGAACACTATCAGACAGGAAAGGAACTTGTTAATAAGTATAGGCTATATATTGCCTTTATGGTTTTCCTTTATCTGTGACCTAATGTTTCCAAACCCTTATACTTGCTTTTATTTTTGTTGTCCCCAGTGATGGGACTTCCACCATTTTGGGACAACTATTCCACAGGCTTATGGGTCTCACTGAGGCAGTTTTTCCATGATATTCAGAGTCTGTTTTCTCTTTTTTAACTTCATCCCATTCCCTGGTAGTTCCCAGCAGAACTTCTGGGTCCTTACATGAGCTGAATTTTTAGACACATGCATGATACGCCTGTAAGAGCCAGTCCTTATTGCCCCTCCGACTCCAAAATATGCAGGCCACATCATTTTTGAGAAGAAGCAATATGCACTCCTTCCTGCCCACAGCTAGCCAAGGGCTGCTCAAGGCCCTGGACAAACAGTGATGTTTTCCCAATAATACGCTCTCTTGTATTCCAATTAGAAATGGGTGGGATTTGTAGTGGCTTATGGCAGCCCTTTCATTGTTTAAGGATTCTGGGTTCCACTGCCCTGAAGATGCTCTCTATTTATCTTTCCCTCACTCCCTTGCGGTCTCTTTCAAGTTCAATCCACAAAGTCACTCTTATAATGGAATTATTCTTTTTCTGTCAACAGAATCCAGACCCTGCTGTTGGCAGGAACTAGAGCCACCATCAGTTTCTCTCCACGTTGGGGAAGTGGGTGAGAGGGTAGGTGTGGAAGGTGAGCAGGTATGTGGCTATAGGAGACAGTGGATGTATCTGTGAGAGGAAGAGGGTGTATGTGTGAGTGGGTGGGCACATGTGCCTAGTTGCAGGAGAGGGCACATGGCTGGATGTGTGGTGGGGAGGCAGTTGTAATGGGGAAAATGTGTGTGTGAATGGGGTGGGGGTAAGTGCAGTAGATATATAGGTATGTGGGTGGAGCAGATATGGTGAAGAGTGGGTGTGTGGATGGTTGGGAGGCATGGTGGGGAATCAGTACTTGTTTGTGGGTTCACTAGCAGATCACACTACTGGTATGGCATGGAGAGACTAATACACCACAATCTCTGACCTTTGTTAGCAGCGTTAAATTCTCTACACATCAAAGCAATAATGGGATCACCAAGTAACATACAAATAACCAACCATTCTCCTCATCTGCACTTCCCATCGTACACCAATCCACAGGACACCTGCCCCCACCTGCACAGCCATACACCTTCTGCGTGCCAGCCGTTAGTGACATACATCACCCAGAGAAATACATCTGCTCTTGGCTAGGGGACACAGAGGGAAATGGAAGCACCTTTTTCAGATGGGGAGCTGGGCTTGGCTTATCAAAATCCAATCACTTTCCCCTTCACTTCTGCATCCCTAACTTGCCACCTGCAGCTGCAAGCTGGAACCAAATGTACTATATATATTACACATATATTCACAGGCTACGTGTGTACACACACACACTCTCTCTCTCTCTCTCCCTCCAACCCCCCTCGCTGTGGATTGTATTAGAAAGTGCAGTCAAGCATGAAATGGCCTTTTGAGGCCTTCAGCTCAGATGTGCCCTGCATAAAACAGTTGTTTGCACTAGTATCTGTGGGGAGTTGGGGGGGGGGGGGTGCATAGTACTTAATTTGTAATGAAAGAGGTGCCAGGGCTCAAACCATTTTTTTACATTCATAATTGATCCAGCAAGTCCAGAGGTGCTGGGTCTCAGCCCGGATACAAATTAAGCATTTGGAGTGTATCTAACAAGAGCTCCAAATCTGTTCCCTCCCTATTCACGGTGCTATTTATTAGATATGCGGAAGCCATTTTGCACCTGTTATAAGCTAGTACTTTGCGTTCTTCCAGAGCTCAAAGAAGAAGTGGAGAAGCAACAGTAACGCTAAGAAGAGCAGAGATCCAGAGAGAAGCCCCTTTCCTGCATAATTCAACTCCTCCACTCCCTGTTCTACAGAATGATTGCCTGCACCCCAGCACTACAGGTAAAACAAAAAAGTCAAGATTTAAAAAAAAATAAATGTATTATTATATCTATTAGAGAGGGACCAGAACAGCTCCGAGAATTGCTGGAGACAGTACAAAAAACTAGGCCTAACCGCACACCTGAATTTTATGATGAGGATTTCTGTAGCATCGGCTGAACCAGAACCTGAAGGCAAATGGATTTTGAAGATAGGGGTTGCGGAAGGGGTCTAACTTCAGTCCCAAACTCTGATCCAAGCGTGGTGGCTGTAGCTCATCTCTAATATTTAAAGCATTAAGAATTGATAACGGGTGCAGGGGGTGAGCCAACAAAAGGATAGAGGCAGGACTTAAGAAGTAGGAAATCAGCATACAAAACACCCTTCCCTCTCCTCCAGGCCAGGGCTGAAGCAAACTAGAGATGAGATATGTGCAAGGGGAGAAGCTTACCCTGCAACTGCCCATGCTGTCCCTATTCTGAGGAGAGAAAGAGGCTTTCAGGGCTGTCGATCCAGCCCCATTCACCAGACCACCTTTCATTAAAAATTAAAATAACTCAGCAGACTTGTGCTTGGATTGAGTGCTAGAGTCCCATAGAGGATGTGCTTATGACACAGTCATCCAGCTTTCGCTAGGGTTGGTCTTAGCTCTGTAAACATCACATGAGTACAGAATGGCCATTATTTGACAAAGTCCCCCAGTTAAAACATATGAGCTTGAAGAGTGGTCAATGGCATAAATATATCCCATTAATCTTTACCAGATGACCTGTGCCCACCTTGGCCTTTAACTCAGAGGTGTGACTGGTGACCACTACAAGTTTCAGTGTACAATGCTATATCTATGTAAGCAGGATTTGAATGAATGCTTCCCTGACAGCTAGCTGGGAGGGGGAGAGACTTTGGGTGTGTTTATGTAAATACAGTTTGCTCCTGCCCTGCTTAAATATGCAGCAGATAGAGCGGTGTCAAAGTAATCAACTTTGGCTGGTGCTGGGTTACAAATCACCTTAGTACTGAATGCAAGGGTAGTGAAATACGGGTACCAATGTTGTAATTATTGTAGGAATACAGGAAAGCAGGACTGTGCTTAACCTGTCCCAAATAAGGAGGTCACATTCAATTGAAAGAACCTCGTTAAGCCAGGGGCTCAAATGCCAGAGCCCTGTGAAAGCAAGAGGGGTGAGACCAGATGTCCCAGCCAGGAGGTGTGGACTCTCCGTAAGGGTCCTCCTCCCTGGACTCATTAAACCTGTTCCTCCCCACTGTTCAAAGAAAGAGCTAAATAGGCTTCATTAGGAGCCTCTGTTATTTTAAGTGCTCAATCAGAGCTGAAACCATGTTATGTAAGGTAAGAGTGAGTTTATGCCCTGCCTTCTAAGAGCTAAAAATCACTGAGAGCTGAAATTACTTGAGATGGGGCTGTGTTTCTGCCCAGCCTCCAAAGAGCTGAACATTACTAAGAGACTGATGTACAGAGGTCACAGAAGAGAGGCAGGTGGCAGCAGAAGTTGACTGACAGTGAGCTGGCGAATGAGTGGCTGGTGAGGCTGGCAGAGAGGCGCAGCAAACGGACAGGAGAGGCGTGGTGAGCAGCCAGCAGGGCGGCTGGCGGAGAGGGCCATAGCAGAGCCCTGCAAAGAGGGGTGGCGAGCGAGTCCTCGAGCAGCGGAGCGAGTAAGGTGCCTCTTTTACACCTCCTCCTCCACCCAGGGTGGGAGGTGAACTCTGCAGATGCACCGCTGAACTCTGGGTCTGCACTGAACAAGGACAGCAACTGTGAGCGGGGTGCAGAGAAGGGTCAGGCAGGTGAAAGAGACTTTTGGGTTGCTAGACTTAAGAACCTGAGGGGAAAAGGACACTCCCCAATTTACTTGGGGGGTGGGTCTTTTGCTCATGGTTTGTTTATGAACCCTGTTTGTGGTGTTTTCCCAAATTAACACCCAGTTACTTCCCTCCTTTTATTAAAAGTTTCTTTTCTACACTCACTCTCTGTGCTTGCGAGTGGGGAAGTATTGTGTCTCAGAGGTGCCCAGGGATGGTGTGTCATTTTCTCAGGTTACTGGGTGGGGCTCGAGCCGGTTTTGTGTTGTATCGATGGAAAGGAACCCCTAGATACTGAACCCAGCCCTGATTGCTGCTGGCTCCACCTGGCAGAAGGGTTACATCTCTATCCAAGTGCCTTGGCTGTTCAGATGAAGATGAAGTATTGCACTGTGGAGCCTGTAGTCTCCATAGGCTGCACTTCTGAATTAAAGAGAATGATTGCTGCAATCTGATAGGCAGGCTGTGTGTGAACCCTGGCAAAAACCCCTTCTTCCCCCCCCCCCCCCCCACACACACACAGAGCAGCCAGCAGAAAGAAAGAAAGAAAGAAAGAAAGGATGGATTAGGGGACTGGTGATGATTTACTGAGCTTTCACCTCTCTGCTACAACTTTACATGCAAAAGCAAGCCCTTGTGCTCAAAAGCTGTGCCTAGGCAATGGCACCTTGGTGGACTTAGTTGATGGGTCTCAAGACAGCTCCTAGTGGTCAGGTGGCCACATTACACAAAGACAATACAAAATATGGCCCTCGGCAGTGATTAAGTTCTGAATGGTCCATGCAGACTGGACTCTATCTCACTCCTAAGAGTGGCCCCTCTAGGTTAAGGTTAGGGCAGATTGGCAGGAGTTGTAAGAGAAGCTTGTAGAGCTATTACCTTGCCATACCTGAGCACTTCATTCCTCAGGGCTGTCAATACTGCACCAAATTCAGAAACATTTTGTAAAAGGAAGAAACCTGCACATACCATGCCGGCAGCACTCAGGTGCCCAGCTCTCAGCTGCATGTGGGAGAAGGCCGGGGAGCCAGCTGGCCTGGAACTTGGGCAGCAATGCCGCCAGTAATATCAGGGTGAGTTGGGTAGATGTAGGGGTGTGCGTGGAGAGAAAGGAATGTTTAGCTCTTTCCCAGTCACGAGCACTAGTATTGCCAAGAACTCAATCACAGTCTCTCTCTCACACACAGTCCCAATAGTTCTTTCCATATGAAACAAACAATTGCTTCTATGACTCTCTAGGCAGCAACAATCCAAGGCAAATATTCAGTGGATACAAGTTACAGATTCAGTCCATCTTACTGGTGGATTCATTTCTTTCATTCAGTCCTTCTTTCTTGACTCCTGACCTGTTCCCGGATCTTACCTTCCTGCCTTTTTCCTGCTCCCTGTCCCTGGTCTCAGACTCTGACCTCTGTTTCTGACCCTTGCCTCAGTTTACTGACACCTAACTTTGACTCCTGCTCCAACCACTAGGTTGGACCACCAAGCCTTAGTCATGACACCTAGATCCTAGAAGACAGATACTCACAGCACACACACACACACACAAAACCCTCTTAAGAGGCAATAATTGTCCCATCTTTTGGGAGGCTCAGCAGAGAAGTCAATGACTGAGTGAGCCCTGGAGACTGAACTACGCCCTCAGCCCTGAAAGTGGGTCTCTAATGGTTAGAGTAGAGGCATATTACTGATGGCCAGAAGATAAGGTCAGCACTGGGCAGATTTCTCCTATCCTGGAAATAACCAGAGGGCTCCAGGCTCTGGGAATCTTAGTCCAGCACCTTTCACTGCAAGTTTCTGCCCAGATATGGTGCTCACGCCAACACATGGCAGTGTGCAGAGACATCCTGGATGCCCTGATGGAGTTCTGATTGCAGTGACTGGGGGGAGCTCACTATGCCCAGCGGGGGTGCCTGGCCTCAGCCAGATTAGGGAGACATATTTACAAAGACAAAAAGATAAGAAGCTACATTTATCAGCCACCCCAAAGCCAGGAGCCATGTTACCGTGAGCTTGGTAGCGAGGAGAGAGAGAGAAAAACCAGGCATTGATGCAAAGCTGCTGACATATGGCCAGGGATCTTTGAAAGTCAATATGTTATTAGGAGTGATTAGCTTCCCAGCCCCCTGCACTGGGGCCCTGCCAGCTTTAATTTTACACTTAGCAGCTAAAGGAACAATTCTCCCCTGTTCCTCCACAGGGCCCTTCAGACACCTCCTAGCAAGACAGCAATAGGTATACTCTGAAATCAGTCACACAAAGCTAACATTCAAGGGCTGCTTTATTCTCTCTCTCTCGCTCTCTCTCATATTCTCTCCATTCTTTCCTGCTTTATTTTCTTCTCCACCTCCACCCCCTTCTGTGCCTCCTCTTGCTGCCTCTCCTACTATAATCTCTTGTCTCCCTGTTTATGTCCCCTTTCCTTGTCCTGGAGAGATCATACTGAAAGCGGAGGGTGGGGGGGGGAAGGGGTCAAGGGGAGTCCATACTCCATGAAAAGTAGTGTTTAAGCCACAAGTGACATGAAATTCACTGGTTTCAATCTGTTTCCAATTTCGATGCACTCACTACACTAAACCACTACCAGTTTGCCTGAATCAGCAGAGTTTCTAGTGGAAAGTCATTTCAAGCTGCAAATAAACAAACAGTTATAAGCTGTCCAGAAGGGATGCACATTTAAATACTTCTCAGGTAGCAAACAACACCTAAGTGGTAAAAGTGCACTCACATGACGAAGAAGTTACTCACCTTGCAGTAACATTGGTTCTTCGAGATGTGTGTCCCTATGGGTGCTCCACTGTAGGGGTGCTTGCATCCCTGAGCTGCTGATCGGAGAACTTCAGTAGCAGTGTCCACGAGGCTAGTCAGCGCGCATGGGCTAACCCACCTCAGTTTCTTCTCTGCCACGGAGTCATTGACAAGAACTCCGAAGTAGAGGGGAGGAGGATGGGCTATGGAGCACCCATAGTGACACACATCTCAAAGAATCCTCGTTACTGCACAAGATGAGTAACTTCTTTTTCTTCTTCGAGTTGTGTCCCTATTAGTGTTCCACTGAAGGTGGAGCAGTATTCCCACTGGAGAGCTGGGACTTTGGAATCAGGTCAGTTACAGATGACAGTACTGTGGAGCTGAAGATGGCATCGGAGACGGAGTCCCCAGTGATCACATAACGTTCTGCGAGAGTGAGGACTGACACCCATGTTGCTGCTCTACAGATCTCTGAGATAGGGATATTCTTGAAGAAGGCAACGGATGAGGAGATTGACCTTGTGGAGTGTGTATGAATAGTATCTGGAGGGGTTATACTGCAAACTTGGTAACATTGTCAAATGCAGTTTGAGACCCACTTGGGAGAGTCTTTGGGCTGATACTGCTGAGCCCTTGGATTTTTCCGCAATGGACAGGAAACCCTAGGGGACTTCCTGAAAACCTTCATCCTGTCCAGGTAGAAAGCTAGGGCTTTCCTGATGTCTAGTGTGTGTAGTATAACCTCTCTGTTGTCTCGGTAAGGCTTGGGGTTGGAAGGTGAATCAATTGATTAATGTGAAATGGGTAGGTTACCTTGTAAGTGGACCTCAACTGGTGTTGATGGCCACGGGAATTAATAGCGTGTGCCATGATAGAGTTGGGTGGAGGGTGGGAGAAGAGGAACTCAGTCTCTCGCGCTGGGACATAATCTTTTTTTCTGCCCGCTTGGAGGTAGATGCCACTGACAATGGCGTCTACCAGATGGTTCTTGCTAGGTCCAGAATGGCCTTGTTAATGGGTAGGGTGATCTTTGAGGAAGAGGATGAGTGGAGTATGTCAAGGAGACAATGGTGGGTGTCCTTGACTTCCTCCAGTGGTATTTGGAGTGTGTCCACCACTTTCTTCACCAGATGCTGGAAGAGGCAAAGGTCATCTGCCAGAGATGGCAGGGGAGGCATGATGGCCTCATCCAGGAAGGAGGAGGATATGGTCCTTGGGGGTCACTTCTCCCTCAACAGCGCCCTTCTGTTGTTACATGGATTTCTTCCAGAGGTTCCAAAGCTCGGGAAGCCATGGCCAAAGGGGTGTGCCTTGAAGGTTCTCGGGTAGAGCTAGAAGCTTGAGAGGCAGGGCGGCAATATGCAGCCCAAAGGTCCCAGTATGGCCACTGGCATGGGGGTGCCCTAGAGGTCAGTGGTGGTACCCATGGGTCACTGTACCGAGATGGTGGTGGTGAGGCCATCTGAAGGCATGCTTGAGGACCTTGCTGATATTGGGCACCATAAGGAGTCTGGGAAGAGTACTGTGATGCCATCTCCACAAGATCACTAACCAAACCCTCACTGGAGAGTGGGGGAGAACGACAGGGCAGAGGGGAAGACTCCCGTGCCAGTCAAAGACTCAGTGCAGAAGTTCCAGCACCAAGAAGAGGAGTCTCCGGTAAATCCAATACACAGAGGTCCCTAGACAGTGTCAAAATTTTGGTGGTACTGACCGACTCGATGCTGTTGGCAGTACTGGGGGTGGCAGAGATCTTGTCTGTATCGGTCGCTCTTATGCTGAATGAGGCATCGATGATGGTACTGATGTAGGATTGCATACTGGCAATATCTTTTTAGAGGAGTGCCTACTCCTGTCCTTGTCCCTTAGTGACTCTGCCCTTACAAGACTGGTGCCCGACTTGCTGGCAGCGACCATACTTTCGTTAAATGTGGCCTTCCTCAAAGTAGCGAATGCATTGGGAATGCTCATCTGCGATAGGGATTACCTCTTTACAAGAGAGGCACTCTTGAAGCCTAGTGAAGAGGGCATGCCCCATGTGGGAAGGGTCCCCAACGAGAAGGGGAAAAAATGGGGAAATAGTCTTTTTTTTAGGGAGAAAAGATAAGAAAAGGGGAAAACTGCAACTAGAACTACAACTAAGAAGTAGGAGGCTAACTAACTCCACTGGCCATCACCTACAGTCCTCAGCTTAAACCTCTCCAACGCATCATCAGTGATCTACAACCCATCCTGGACAACGATCCCTCTCTTTCACAGACCTTGGGAGGCAGGCCAGTCCTCGCCCACAGACAACCCGCCAACCTTAAGCATATTCTCACCAGCAACCACGCACCGCACCATAACAACTCTAACTCAGGAACCAACCCATGCAACAAACCTCGATGCCAACTCTGCCCACATATCTACACCAGCAACACCATCACAGGACCTAACCAGATCAGCTACAACATCACCGGCTCATTCACCTGCATGTCCACCAATGTTATATATGCCATCATATGCCAGCAATGCCCCTCTGCTATGTACATTGGCCAAACTGGACAGTCACTACGCAAGAGGATAAATGGACACAAGTCAGATATCAGGAATGGCAATATACAAAAACCTGTAGGAGAACACTTCAACCTCCCTGGCCACACAATAGCAGATGTAAAGGTAGCCATATTACAGCAAAAAAACTTCAGGACCAGACTCCAAAGAGAAACTGCTGAGCTCCAGTTCATTTGCAAATTTGACATCAGATCAGGATTAAACAAAGACTGTGAATGGCTATCCAACTACAGAAGCAGTTTCTCCTCCCTTGGTGTTCACACCTCAACTGCTAGCAGAGCACCTCACCCTCCCTGATTGAACTAACCTCATTATCTCCATACTGATTTATACCTGCCTCTGGAGATTTCCATTACTTGCATCTGAGGAAGTGAGGTTCTTACCCACGAAAGCTTATGCTCCCAATACTTCTGTTAGTCTTAAAGGTGCCACAGGACCCTCTGTTGCTTTTAACTATAGAGATGCAAATCGAAAGTAATGGTCCCTAATGGAGTGCGAATAGCTTTGTTTCTAGTCAGGGGCAGTTGAGAAGGAACTCAGGGAGGGTTAGTCTGCGCATGCTGACTAGCCTCGTGGTGGGGCAGGAGGGGAGGCAGAACATGTGCGGGCCTTATGGACACTGCTACCGAAGCTCTCCGATCAGCAGCACAGGGATGCAAACACTCCTACAGTGGAGCACCCATAGCGTCACTATTAGAAGAAGAATCTGTGTTACTGGGAATACAGACCCCAAGCATTTCAGACATTTTTCAAGCACCAGTTCATTCTTGTAGATCGCGTTCTGAAGAAATGATCAAGGACTTTGTGCCTATAACCTGAGCAAAATCTTCATGTGGCTAGTTCCATTACACAACACACCTCTTTTCATGCCACACACAAATGTGTCAGCCTTCCTTCCTTTTAAAATATCCCCAGCAGACATGCGGCTTCCATTAAGAATGATCTTGAAAACCAATGTTACGTTTTAAAAATACAGCACTTAAACACAACCTGCTCAAGTATCTGAATGAAGGGATTCCTAACTCACATGGCCCAACAGAATAGATCCCATAAGAATGAGTCTCAAGTGTACATGAAATCCAGGTTTGCAAAATTACTGTTTAGGTCACATTTCCTAATCACTCAGGGCCACATGATCATCCCCTGTGTAATCTAGGCTGAAGTAGATAGAGTTACACCAGAAATGAGTTTGTGCCACAAATGGATTTAAACATGTGGTTCCATTCTGGAAAGTGACTAAATAAAAATGGCATCATACTCATCAGACCTGGCCCTTGGGTTACATCTGTTGACTTGTGTGACAAAAATACATTCTGACTGCTTTTCCTTCTGCTAGCTCTTCAGAGCCAGCACAGCTGAGACAGTGAGCTAGGAACTATTCCTTCTTGTCCATCATCATCATCATATATATCTGTGCTAACCAGTGGAAGGCAATGGGACTTCAGAGATGTCACTGAGGACCTAATTTGACCTGCAGAAATATTTTATTATTGTGATGATGCATGAGAAGGAAAGAACCCAGCTTGACTCTCAGATTCCATTGCTGTCTATTAAAAACAGAAAACAATTTTAATTGTTCTGATCTGGAATCACTGAGGCACAAAAAACACAGAACTTCACAAAGCCATATCTACCAAGTCACTTTTCAGGGTAGAAGCCACATGAAGACACTTATAGCCTCCATGATGTAGGACAAGTCTTTTCAAAATTCTAGGAATATTTTAAGAAAGATAAGGCATTTTTAAGGTGAGATTATATCTGAAATCTGGGAAACTGTGTCCCTTTCATTCTTACAGGCTTAGACAGAAAAAAAAAAATCAAGCTAAAAGACACAGAATGGGCCCACATTTTGGCTTAGTTTAATAATTCTAAAAATTCTATTGAGAAACATCTGCCAAATTCTAAATATATATTCGAGGAAAAACCTCACACCAAACCTAGAACATACCACACTAACTGTCCAAAGCAATAGCCAACAATTACATAGCACATACACACACAAAAAAGTGGTGTATGCTTGTGCTCCCTCTATTGGTTGCGAGGTTTATTGCCTGCACCACTGAAATAAGGCAGCTGCATTCCAGCCCAGAAACAACTGTGTAATAGGGCACAGCACTATTATGCAACAGTTTAGGAAAGGAAATTAAGAATGCCTCATACCAGTAAAACAACAAGAATTTTGGAGGAAGAATTTAATTTCCCAATCTGGAATTTTGCCAGAATACAGGAGTTTGCACCACTTTTCCTGTGAAAATTGCAATGGGATCTTTAAATGTGATCACAAATGGCCAGGACCCTGGTTATGCATCTCATCGACCACATCTTGCAGCACTACACTCCTTAGCACTGTGCTGAGGCACTGGTTTCATACAGACTCGAGGGGAAAGCACTATTCATATTCATTACTGAATGAACAGCAATATTTTATGCAGCAAATTGTATTTTCCTTGGATGTCTCCCATCCAAGTACCCACTGGGTCTGACCCTACGTAGCTTGCCAAAGGAAAAGAGCCCGGAATAAAAGAGAACACAAATAAAACAATTTTTAAATATCTGCTTGAAAATGACCCATTAAACTAGAAATGGTAAGTGTTTGCATTAGTCTAGCAAAATGTACTACAAGTAATATCACTAAACTGCAACTGATGGGTTTTATTGTACTAGCAAGAACAAAACCATTCTCCTTCTTTAAAGACTTCAACCTGTCAAGAAGTTTTTACTATCATTATTATTATTTGTTAAGCACACTGAGAATGCATTCATGAAGTAGACACAAAACAATTTCTGAAATGGGTGATAATGACCCCAAAAAGAGAGATACAGCCCTAAAGGAGAGTAGAAGATGAGGGAGGCTGGGATGAAAGCTGGCTACAAGGTGTTCAAGCAACCACTTTTCAGGAGGCTTAGCTCATTGTTGGAGTAATTAAATAATATGAATAATCATAATAAATTAATATTTCTGAGGTCAGTACTGTAAACTGAAATAACGAATAAAGGTTTGTGCAAAATAGAACAGACCGGGGTCACTAATTTTCAAAAGCCTTGATAAATTTATTTAAAAAAATATATATATATTGTGAAATTTGTTGAATAATTGTTTAAAAGTATTACTTGCACGTCTCTAAAGCTGAAGTAAGTTGGAAAACCAGGCTAGATGGTTTAATTGGCTGAACAAAATATGAACCAACCTGAACTTTCACTTGAAACCCAAATCCAGCCTCGTTGTTTGTTGGGAAGAAGACGAAAGACTGGATACCTTATTCCCCATTATTTTTCCACAGTAATGACTGCTTCCGCTATTCTGGGTTCCAAACATAAGCATCAGCACCAGAGTATAGTGAGAAAAAGCTATTCTCTCAGTATGTCCAGCTCATGCCAAATAAGAAGTCTCCAACATACCCAACCCACCCACTTCTCAAGCCATGAAATATTTCTGCTCTAAAGCGCACTGTGTTTTGAAACATTACTGTAGAATACTTAAGAGCCTTTTTCATAAGTTTTCAGCTCAAACTGGATGAAATTTCAAGGAGTCTGTTAATCTTGTGAAACCTCCACTGTTTTGAGTGGAAAGCTCATAAAGTTTCCAAGAAATTTTAGATTGAGCTGAACTAGAACCTGAAAATAGGCCCCTTCCAGTCTTGGATCTGAACCAGAGACGGGTATTAGGATCAGTAGTCTCAAATCCCACTCCCTTTGGACCTCAGGATTCTGGGTTTTATCTGCCCTCTAATATGAGCAAACCCCCCAGATCCTGTGAGGTTTACCTGTAACTAGTCTACAAAATGGGATATAGCATTCTAACCAGAGCTGGGTTCGGCATGTGAAATTTCCCACCAAAAACGAACAAACGAAGGGAAAAAAATAAATTAAAGGAAAAAATCCCCCTCAATCCATAATGAAAGGTAAATGTTAGATGATAAACTCAGTGTCTGCTCTCTCCAGGCTGCACTCAGAGGGATTCTGTCTAGTGAGGAGGTGTAAGAGCATCACGCAAGGCAGTGGAAATATTTGCAGACAGAAAACTGTAGCTGGTAAATGTTAGTGCTAGCCCTGGGAAGTGAGGAGTGTGAGGCTATCGCCTTGCTGAAGCTTGGCAGGCACGCAGGGGAGCCAAAATGGAGCACACAGTCTCCTCAAGCCTGCTCCAAATGTCACTCTAACATTTGCAGAGCTGTGTGTAACTGTTTGAGGAGAAATTTCCAATGAGAAGGTCAGAGATGGAAAAGTTGCTTTTAGTCAAGGAGTGTAATGAGAAAGGCATGGAGCTCTGCTGAAATGGCACTTCAAGAACTCACTCCCCTCCCGCGTCGTTCTTTCCCCATTGGCGTTAGCTGTTGTGGTCTGCACACTCTGGTGTTGCTTTTAAATTGAAACAAGCAACCTTTGTTTAGGTCAAGCAGTTCAAGTCCACTTCTTGGAGTGAGAGGAGAGTTCAGTCTCAATGGAATATTTTACCTTTGGTCTCTTTGCTGAGATAGCCAACAAAGACCAAGCTGTGGTAGTGGTTTCATACTGTTCTTGTTCTACTGGGAACTGGTCTCAGATCCACCTACTCATTTTGCATATGCCACTGAACATGTTCTGGTCACTACTGAGCCAAGATGGACGATATTTGCTTTGTGAGTTATACAAGTTACTCCTGGGGGAATTCTGCACCACTGCGCAATGCAGAATTTTGCAGAAATTAATGTTGTGCGTGCAGAATTTCCTTTTTTCCCCCCAAAGAAATGGGCTGCAGAGATGTTGGCCGCCACTAGGGACCACTGGACCTGGCAGAGCCCAGCTCGCAAATAGAAGACAAGGCCAGGGAGAGGGGGAGGGAACTGGAGGGTTCCCAGCAGTTGCAGTTCCCAGCATGCCCTGAAGGAAGGAGGCGGCAGCGTGCAGGCCCGGGACACAGAATCAGACCTTTTCCTCCTTCTGTATCCCTGGGCTCTAGGAGGATAGAATTTGTGAGTGTTTGGGCCGGGGGGGCCCGCTACTGGCCTCTGGGCAGTAGGAGTAGGGGGTGTGAGTGTCTGGGCTGGGGTGGGGTGGGGGGCACAGCTGGGCTCTGGGCGGTAGGAGTAGGGGGTGTGAGTGTCTAGGCCAGGGGGCATGGCTGGGCTCTGGCGGGGGGAAAGGGGTGCAAGTGTCTGGTGTCTGGCCCCTGGCTGGGCTCGGGGGGGCGGGGGGAGAGTGGCAGGGGAAGGGGACAGAGAGGCAGGAACTGGGTTGTTGTAGGGTTTTCTTTAACTCTACTCCTGGGAGAATGTGTCTGTGTCTGTCTGTCTGTATTGTTGCAGACATACTTGCTGACAGGTATTTTGAAATAAGTTACCAAAATAATTGAAACTGGCGTGATTTTATGGTGTTATTTTGACAAATAAAATTTGCAGAATTTTAAAATATTGCGCACAGAATTTTTAATGTTTTGGTGCAGAATTTCCTCAGGAGTAAAAAGTATAGGAGGCAGTATGGTCCACTGGATTGGGTGTGCTATTGGGACTAAGCTAATCAGGGTTCATATCCTGGCTCTGCCCCCAACACACTGTGTGACCTTGGGCAAATCCCTTAATCTATCTAGCTATTGTCAGAGACAGGATACTAAATGTGGTGGAGAGCTACTTACCTCCAGCCTCAATGATCCCCCTGGTCTTCTCCCTAAAGCACCTCTGTGCCTTTCCTTCTGCTGGAATGCCCTGATCAGTGCCCCATGGAACTGCCACCAGGTAACTCCTGAAGACTCACCTTCTTACTGTTGCCAGCAGTCTGTCTGGAATATAAGGCCCCATTCTTCTTACAGACACCCACATGATGATGGGCTCTGAGGGTAGGTGACTACCAGGAAGGTGTTCTTTGCTCCCCTAGACTTCACAGAAGATGATGGACGTTCCACTTCAAAAATCTACAGCTCTAGGGGATCCACTGAAGACATCGTGCCTCTATGGTACTGCCCCTGAACAGCCAGGCTCCTGCAGCAACTCTGCTGCCACAGCCTTATCTGAGCACCAGCTACCCTCCAAATGCTCACTCAGAATGGGTGTCTGCAGTACGGACAGGGAAGCAGTAATTTACATTGGTTTGGCCTGAGGATTTGGTGTGAGGAAGAGTCCGGCAGAGACCAGCTCTTCCTCTGTCCTGATACCCTCTATGGAGCCTGAATCCTGCAGAGCCCCAGAAGAGGTACTACTGTATGGTCTGGAGCAAGGGGGCAGCAGGTTGCAGAGGCAGCACTCCCTCATTCCAGGCCATTTGCAAGCAGCAATGCATACATACAAATTCAGTTTATGGCACTGGAGGAGGTGGGGGTGTATGGGGCTTTACTCTGTAAGCTTTGTGGGCAACTAGGGTCTATGCACACCAACACCTAGGATGCTGTATTAGGGTCTATGCACACCAACACCTAGGATGCTGTATTAGGGTCTATGCACACCAACACCTAGGATGCTGTATTAATAAATGATAACTCAGTGTTGCGAATCCTGTGACCCAGAAGAAGCCACAAGTGAGAGTTCAGAAGACTTTTGATGCATTACATCTGCCACAAGGAAAAAAAGAAGAAACTAGGCAGAGAAGCAGAGTATTAAAATGAACGTAAGGCAAACAGCCCCACTGTAAACTAAACAACATTCAAAAAGCCTGGCAAATAAGTCAGATTTGGGGAAGTGTGATGGAGCACAGCAGGTAGCAATTAGGAGGATAATGACAACATATAAGCTGAGAAAAAATTACAGTATACCATTTAATTTGGGGTTCCAGACTGAACCTTCCAAATTTAAAATACAAGCTAAACTAAGTGGTGGTTATAACTCCAGGAGGTGGGGGAGGGCCCTTCATGTCTTTTTCTTCTCCCATCGAAGAACTGCCACATTCCAAAAGTAAGTTTTGCAAAACTACAGATTGGAGGGTGGCGACCTCCTGAAAGTGGCATTCAGATGCAACACAGACGGCAGTGCGGGAATAATGATGCTAATTTCCAGTGGGGTGTTAACAACGGATTGGTAGGCTGTGTCCATTTCAGCTCCTAATCAGTCACCAGAGAAGTTATGGCAAAGAGTGCTCACTAGTTAATGCTATGGCCACTGGTCATCATTACCATGGAAATTAGAAGAGAGAAAGCACAAACTGGCAATTTGCATGGGATGGTGGTTGATGGTACCAGGCACAGAGGGGCGAGGAGACAGACATAGATATGGCTTCCAGTTGTAAAACAACATGTAAATTCTCCACACACACAAGCTAGATCAGTGGTTCTCAAACTTTTGTACTGGTGACCCCTTTCACATAGCAAGCCTCTGAGTGTGACCCCCTTTATAAATTAAAAACACTTTTTAATATATTTAACACTATTATAAATGCTGGATGCAAAGCG
Source organism: Emys orbicularis (assembly GCF_028017835.1). NCBI lineage: Eukaryota > Metazoa > Chordata > Testudines > Emydidae > Emys > Emys orbicularis. The sequence continues at coordinate 41,194,348 of NC_088686.1, forward strand.
GGGTTTGGGGTGGAGACTGACAGCTCACGACATCCCATTTAATAACCTCACGACCCCCTGAGGGGTCCTGACCCCCAGTCTGAGAACCCCTGAGCTAGATCTATTGGTCTTTTAAAGTTTAAAATAAATAGTCCTGCCCCTTGAAAATTTCTCCTGCCCTGCAGACTGAATGCCATTAAATAACATTGGTTCCTGTAAAGAAAAAGCCACACCTCCTTCCTGCAGGACAGGAGGAATTTTAAACGATAAGAACTAGTATCTGCAGAGGCAACTGCAGACTACTGAAGTCCCTAGATTTCACTGCTTGTAGAGCTTACCAGAGAGGAGCACAACACAAACTGTCCCAGCTCTGACCCCATGTCGTTCTGTAGCACCATTCTTGGTTGGGTCACTAAGCCCTGAGACTGGCTTTGGCCACTTGCATAATCAGTAAGCACTGATACGATAAGGTGAGATTCAGAGTCACATAGCCTGCAAATACCTATTGCAAGCATTATGCAGAATCATGTATGTTACCTGATCCACTCTGAGCCTAATCCTGGCTGACCTGTAAATTCATCAGACAGGCAGTGGTCCCAAACCCAGAAGAAGCTGGTATCTGTGAATCAAACTATATGAACTAGTGCTGGACAAACAGATCAGGATAAAACAGCTAACCAAAACCTTCCACTCAAAACTCAATGTTTATGGCTCGCAGAATTTCAGATTTTTTTTTTCATAGTTTTTTTTTTTAAACTAGAGTGTTGCCTAGCAGTTAGAGCGGGGAAACAGGAGTCAGGACCCCTGGATTCTATTCCTGACTGCCAACAACTTGCTGTGGGACCTTGAGAAAGTCATAGAGGACAAATATGAAACTTGGGAACCGAGCTTGAAGTTACCTACCTAAAAGAAAAGGGAGAGCTGCTGAGCATACACAGCCTCCATTGACCTCGGGCTTATGTGAATGGTCAGCATCTCTGAAAAGCAGATCGCTAAATCCAAACACAAGTTACCTAAGTTTGGGTGTCTGAAATGGAAAATATTGGTCAATGTCTCTGTGCTTCATTTTTGCTTATCTGAAAATAGGGAGAATAATTCCTAGCTTTGCGGGGGAATTATGAGGTTTAATTAATGTTTACAAAGCTCTTTGAGATCTGATGAAAGAAGCTACAGAAGTGCAAATTATTATAACAAATCTTTGGGCACTTAGGACATTTATGGCTGTCGCTGTGCTGCATGCCACATTCACTCAATTTCAGGGCAACAATCAGAATAGAACTGGTCCAAAAGCACAGCTCTAACCGACCACTAGAGTAAAGGAGAATCTCTATTAGCTGTTAGCAGTATAGGGTTATGACATATGTTTTCAGATCTGATTCTAACCAATGGAGGGCAGTGGTTCACAAGTACATCAACCAATAACGTTATTTGCACACTTCCACATGCCCTGGTTCTACTCAGGACCAAAACCTGAAATAATCAAGTACCCAATAATTGCTAATCTGGTAAAACTGAAAACAGTCAGAATCAGGAAATCTTGGGACTAGTTTGTTCTCTTGAGATCTCCAACTCACCTTCTAGACGAAAAAAGTCCAGAAAAGCTTGAGATAAGCATGTGGACTTTTGAATTCTCATCTACATCCTTTGATGTTCTCTCCCACCATTGTTTAAACTACAGAAGACTCAGATATTCACTCTACCTCAGGCACTTTTGTATTTACTTAAAGTTGAGTTGTGAGAGGGTAGCTATGTTCTGTGTTACTTTGTTCAAACCAGAGCTAATGGAAAACTCCTCTGAATAAGACAGACTGATAGTGAATAACCTGCTATTTATCCTGTCTAATCCACTTCTGTCCACTGTAATGAAGTCCAATGGGATATTTACTCTCCGCACTGCTCGCTTACCAGATGTGATGCATTGTGTTACAACATTTCTGATCCATTACATCAAATTATGCCAGATTTAATATAGCCCATCAGGGGAAGAGAGTGCCACAAACCTGTAATTTGATTCAAACTGATAATTCTCTCTCTACTCATCACTGACTGCCATCTACCACACCATGCCATTTGCAGTGCATCCTCCTTGCTGCCCACCAGGCGCTGCAGCGTTTGGGTTAACTGCACTGGGAAGGGTGTAAAAGACTCAGCTTGTGGTGAAAGCCTCGAGTGACCTTGGTGTTTTTAAAATGTCTCTTGGTTCTCTACAGACGCTGATCCACCGGGTGGCAAGAAAGGGCTGGTTCCCCACTTCATAACTCACGAAGCCTTCTCAGTATGGGAGACTGAGAAACAGAAAGAACAGCAGGGCCAGCGGCCTCCCCTCCCCCCCGCCCCTTGGTTTGTATTCGTGTACGCAGCGCTAAGGAGGTGCAATGGATTCAGGCATTAGCTTTTCACTCAAAGACCAGAGCTCAAATCCACCTTTAGCCAGAAGAGACATGAGTTTTGCGATCTCAACCCAACAACAGGTATTTGTTCACCTCACAGAATCGTCACACTATTATACAGCGTGACCAGCAGGGCTGATGAATGGCAGTCTCCGTTCAAGTGCGGGTCAGGCCTGGGAGATCAGGGGATGCTGCAAATCAAGAGTAAGGTGCACTGGCCAAGCAGGGCAGGGACCTACGAGTAAATACTGCAAATGAGGACTGAGCTCTAGCCCTTACGTTAGGGGATATAATTTTTAAACAAACAACAGAGAATAAAGGAAAATGGCAAAGATGGATACAAAAGATTAGTTTGGCCACAGTTCTGTGCTGAGAATAGTCATTCAGAGTTAAGCGCCAAAGAAGAGCAAAGTGATCAAGACCAGAGACAGAGCCATTGCTCTGTGGGCTCAGGAGAGGGGGAGAGGAAATCTAGCTCCCAATCAGTGTAACAATAGTAATCACATTTCAACGTGGTTTTTCATGACCATACAGACAGACAATGCTTGACAGCACACAGTCTGCCCGACCAGCACAGAGACTGGATTCCACCATTGTGCATTGCTGATCTGTGTGCACGTATGTGTCTCTCTCACAAAGCATCACTAATCTGCACTCAGTAAACTCAAAGCCTCCAAGGACTGTTCAGCAGCTACCTCTGGAGCAGTTTTAACCCCAGAAACTGGAACACAGCCCATTAGAGCAGCACTATCACTTCTTGCCTCCACTGTGCCACCTCCAAGAGTGTTCAGCAAGATAAGCAATCATAGCTTTACTTATTAGCAATCATGGTCTTGCATATTGGCACTAGCTTTCAGGAAGCCTGGGTGACAGAAAGCATTAGAGATGTTAAAGAGCCATGGGATAGCTCAGTTAAAGAGCACTTCTACAAAATTATACTGTCCTGATAGATACTTTTCTTGCAGCAGTATTAGTCCCAACAGCTGCTGAGACACGTAAAATACTGTACTAAGCAAAAGAATCTTCTGCTCACACCTAAAACAAGCGAGACACTGGGAGATGCTGCAAGTGGCTGGAAAGATTGACTGAGGAGCGTAAATTACAGGGACTAAGCACATCTAGCTCTGCTCAATCACAGCTAAAGTGGAGACAGAGTAATAACTAATCGACAAGTCCTCGAAGGGTGCAAACAAGGAGGAGAGAGGAAGCGGCAGCCCCAGGGATTAGAACAAGGAGGAAATGGATGAAACAGAGCAATGGGAAATTCAGGTTACAAATCAGGGAACATTTCTCAATAGAGAGGTCTGTTTAAATGTGGAATGGGAGTGTGTGGCAGTGGAATCCCTTTTACGTGGGTCTTTTACAACTGAACTGGTTGAATCCCTAGAGAATAGCAAAGAGGAGATAGCTCCTATATGTTGCTGTGGTAGCATAAAGCAGGGAAGTGTTTCTGCATATTAACCTCTTAGCCAAAGGGGTAGCAATTCCATACCTTCCCCACTGTTTGGAGCAGTGAGATGCCAGATACAAAGCCATTCAGTGGAGAAGTTAACAGTAGATCCGAGTGTCAGAGCTTAAGGCTGCTCACTTCAAAGACAAGAAAAATCTCTCCCTGTTACACAACCCTGGGTATAACAATAAGGGGGAGGGGCTGAGGTAGGAGTCTTATATCTGTCAGTCTCTTCAAGGAAGGTCTCTGTATGAGAAGGCCACTATTCCATTACACGGACTAAGTGGGAATAATGCAGGTACAGAAGTAGCTCACATTTCAGGCTGCAGATGATCTGCTCAGGAGTTGCTTTATTTTCTCTGTTGCTCTTTCTCAGCACTATGCTCCTTCAGCAACATCTGCCCTCTTCTGCACGATTTTCTGACATTGACACTCTAATGTTTCTTAGTCTGCAGCAAAATGACTAGGATGTTGCATCCACAGATCTGAGATGCAGCCAGAGAGTTACAGATGGCACAGGCCTTTCAACCGTGAGATCCAGCTTTCAGATGCTGCTCAGGTCATAAGTTGCATAAACTATATAGTCTCACAGTACCTAGTGCATATCTGTGCGCATCACAAAGCTGTCACACCATTTAAACATAATCTAGATGAACACCGGGTGCTCCAACATTAGGATTGAAATGGACTGGCAGAGCAATGTGGGAAGCTCACAACTGGAATAGCAGGGAGGCTGAATGTCAGGACTGACATGCGTTGGTGGAGCTACATGTGTGATGCCCGTACAGTACCTGCCAGCATTAAACCTGACCTTCTTGCAGCTATTTGGTGCCCTAGCTGCTCTGAGTTCTCCCTTACTTGGCGCCACTGATGACCCCAGCCAGAAATTCCTCCGCTGGGAGATGCAAAGATAATCAAAGCAATGCCAAGATGAAGAAAGAGAAGGACTTACACTTCTAGAGAGCACTTCCCACATCCCAAGGAATGCCACAGAGCTTTACAAACTATAGACCATTACTTCACACAGCATTAAAATGCAGCCTCCTCTGGGGTTGAATACAGCAGCTGTTTAAAGGAATACCATCAACTTGAAGTCAATTTTAAAAAAAACAAAACGGGTTAATAGCAGTGCATGCACTACACCTGCCAGAGTCCCCCAACAATATTTGTAGTTTTACAGTCACATGTTCCTGTTTTCTTACTGTCAATGTTTTTCTTTTCCCTGGTGTGAAAGACTCATACTAACAACAGGGGGAATTGAGTGACTATACAGATGAAAAAGTAGAGCCAATAAGAAAATTTCTGCCCCCAAAAATAACCAATAAACAGGAAATTAAATTTCATTAAATGTGTTATAAATCTTTTCCTCCCAGTTTCCAAGCAGCTCTAGGAAAAAACAAAACATACTTTACACAAGCTATTGCCAAATCCAGGATTTGATTATCCAAGATGGAAGTTAAGACACCAGGTTTTGACATAACAACTTTACCACATAAGACCAAAAATCTGCACAATACTAAAAGCAACAATGGTGCATTTTATTCATGCTACACCAATTCTCCTTGGAAACAGATGGTGCCAGCAGCAATCATTTGGTCTTCCACTGCTTATGGGTTCCCATCACACAATGTAAATGTGCCAAAGGTTCAGCCTGAAGACAGAGACTCTTGGGGAGGGAGGGGGGGAGAAAGAGGCAACCTTCAATCTTTCAAGAACAATAAACCACATCCAAGAGTGAGACACACCCACGACTGAGATGGTGCTGCTGAACAGTGCCAGATTCCAGCCATAGAAATGGGAATGTGTTTAAGCACCAAGCAGGTATTGCTGGTCTTCATAACAACATTATACAGTGCAAACTTTCCCCCATGCTGCCCTTGCCAGTGTGCTGCAGCACTGCCTTCAGCAGAGATCTCCATCTCTTCAATCCTCAGCCTCTTTGAGGTGATGAAGACACCTGTCCACCTGGAACTGGGCAAGGCATTCATTTCAAAAGCCTGATCCTACAAGAGCTCTGCATGCACTCTTGTTGGGTTCCATGGTAGTTCCAGGCACCGTCAGCTTGAAGGATCAGGCCATAAACTTGGTTGGTTACCATGAAGTGCTTTTATTCTGAAACGTGGGGATTTCATTATTTGCTTTTGGTCTGCTTTTGCCTTTTTTAAAAAAATAAGTTTTTTCAGAGGCTCATTAAAATGGCCCACAGTGGGTCAATATGATATTCTCACTTTTTATCAGTGACTCAGACGTTTCTAATGAGTTTCCCTTAGCAGTCTGTGTTTGTTTAAACACAGAATGGACGTATAACATACAATATAGTGGAGCAGTGAGAGTAGCATTAACCTCTAGTGGCCATAACCCACAGACAGGCCAACGGAGGTACCAGGGGTTCTCCTTCAGTTCATGTAGCAGAAGGTCCTGTCTAATGTGGTTCTAGTCCAAGATTCCAATCCCAGCTCTGGAGAAAGTTCAGTGATTAAGTTAAATTGAAACAGGAGGGGGAACTCTCATTGCACCAACAATGGGGGTGGAGGGAAAGCTTTATAGCAGCACTACTTACTCAAGCCAGGAAGAGAAGGGGAACTGTGCTCTCCCCCGTTCTCCTCAGGTTAACCCCTGGAGTCATGTGTATGATTTATATAGTAACTGTGACAGTTCTCTGCAGAACATATATTGTTAAAGGGGGAGATAAACGTGCAGCAAAGCTGAAGAATTTTACACAGTTCTACCCTCCTACGCCACCACTACTGACCTTTTATTAATTGTTAGAAAGAAATCAATGTGTTGTGTTAAATAAACAATGCGCTCCTTTCTCATGAGGTTAGGTTTATAAAGCAAAAAACTAGATCTCGCCTATGCAGCAGCATCCAGTATTGGGACAACAGGTGTCATTGATTTAATGCTGTTTGCTGATTAATTACACACAGCCACGTGTGGTTCCTAGGCAGCAAACAGAGGTAAGATCTACTCTTTGTGAGAGGAAGAACAGCTTCTCAGGGGCCTAAAGGGAGAAAAAAAAATATGCTGAGGAGGCGCAACAAGAGTAAGCAAAGCTGCCATCTAGTGATGAAATTGTAACCTAACGTTTTAAGAGGCTAAGTCAAGCACACCACAACAGGGCTAGTGGTGGTCTTGACTTGAGTTTCTTGAGTCTGTGTGAAAATGCCCTTCTCCAGCCACATTTGATTATATTCTGCTTTCCAGGGCCCTAGCAGCTAGCAAAGCAAGAATGCATGTTTTAAGCAGCAAAAGATAATTTCATCAGAGATGGGATTATTTTCTCAAACTGACCATTTTGATTCCCAGTCGTATGGCACAGATAAGAGCCTGCAGCAGGAACAATATAATAAAGCAGAAGTTCAGTCTAAGATTTGTTTGGGGCTGATACTGTCTTCTTAGCCTCTGATGAAAACTAATAGCACTTGGGGGAAGGGGTGAATGTCATTGCGCTAAACAAGCTAAATTACTCTGGCAAGTGATTCACTGACCATTCCCTCTGGAAGTTTCAGCCATACAGCAACCAGACCAGTTTTTATTGCCCCGTCACCTGTGTCTTTATTGCCCAATGCTGTGTGCCACAAATCATTTCTCTCAGCAAGCCAAACATTGGCTTCATCTGTGGTCCTGCTATGCACCAGGACTAAAAGACTAAAGGAAACTGGTCCAAATGGCTCACCATACCCTGCTCCTCTTTGCTGAAATGACATTTGATAAGACTCCTTTGATATATTCCCACCTGAACATCAGCACTGCTGGTTTACTGATTAAAGCAGGACTAGTTAAGACTCCCAAGTTCTATTCCTGGCTCTACCATGGACTTGCTGGGTGACTTTTACAAGTCACTTAAGTTTTCTTTGCCTGAGTTTCTCCAGTTGTAGCACTGGGATAATAATGTTTCACACTTCTTTATAAAGCACTTTGAGATTTTCTTCAAAACAGGTGTTGTAGAATCAAAAATAGCTGATGTTCCTATTCCATAGATGCAATAAACTATGTTAAAAGGTTGCAAAAATCAGGAAGCCATGACAGAGGCATAGATCCATTTGGAGCCCTCATCTCACAGCTCAGTAGTGATTAACTCTACATTATCACCAAGTACAACTCAGCTCACTTCCCTTTTAACATGAATGGACGTGCTAGTGAAAGTTGTCATACTGACAGATTGTCCTACAGACACATCTTCCACACACAGCGGGGAAAGTTTCCCCATACAAATCCCTTGCCAACTAGCCTTCAACTTACCCTGAAAGGCCTGATACATGCACCATACAAGACGTGGAACATGTCTCAGCTCAATCAATGCCTGAATCATGCAATTCCCACTTATACATCACTAAGCAAGAGACCAAGGTATCAAAAAAGTTAAACTCCTCACCTGCAGCAGCAGATATGTAGCCTCCCTTGTAGAAAGAGAGAAAGGGAGGATTTGTTTCTGTTTCCAATGTAAAGTGAGTCATATGCTCCTCCAGTGGGCTGTCATGTTCCTGAGGGCTTTGGTATTGTACTTGTCTGGTACCCCACACTGCAGACTCTATGCTAAGTGTTCTCAGAAGCGCTACAAGGGTACAAAGAAAGCTCAGGAGGTGGAAAGACAGAGTATCCTTCAAACGTGTTCGGGAAATGATACACTTCAATATACAATGCATTTCAAGCCCATTTGAAAGTGTAATAACAGTGTAAAGCTTATCCCCCAGGGAGGTCTGCAGGGATTTAGCAAGTCAAGTTGGACGGCAATTGCTGGAATAAAGAGCAAGACATATTTCTGGTACTGCAGCTGAGCTCAAAGACAGGCAAACACTCACTCCATCACTTTAAACGCCTGGAGATGGAGAGGAAGCAGCTGCAGTGCTGCTGAACATCCATTAGATGGTGATGAAATCTACATTTGTCTCCCGTTCCCACTCACCATACACGGAATTAGCACATTAACAACACTGCTCCCTGAATGCAAGGAAGGGAAATCAGAGTCACAAGACTTACTTTTTCACTTTGGTACAATTGTTCCCCAGCCTCCCTCCTCCCCCAGGTCTCACCCTCAGTCAACAGTTGGACTATGCAGGGGATCCTGATTGTGATCTCACTTATACCAGTACAAAACTGGTGTAAGTACAAAATTCAGGAGCTACTCCTGATTTATACCAGCATGGGATCAGACACAGACCTAGAGAGTCCATCAGAGGGGGCAGAGGAATCTAGTCTCATGTAATCATCCCACATTCTGTTGTTTTAAAGTCAAATTTTTGCTGCTGAACGATGCCGGTCTCTCTCACCTCAGATGGAGGAGGGTGGGCCCTTTAAAGGGCATACCTACAGCAAGTCAGAACGCAACACTGGCTGTGCATAGTTCCTTCCATCTGAAGCCCTCAATACACTTCAGAAGCATGAATTAGCAGGCCCACCACAAACCCTCTTTGAAACGGGGAAGAATTATCAACCTCATTTTACAGAGAGAGGAGAATGAGGCACAGAAATGGGAAGTGATTCATCTCAGGCCACACAGTGAAGTCAGAGCAGAATGGGGAATAAAACACAGGTTCCCTGACTCCTAGTCCTTCATCTGAACTAGGAGATTATCCTACTTGTTTTGAGTGAGCTAAGGGTACAGTACCAGCTCTTCCACTAGCCTTGGAAAGTTGCCGTGATGTGATGAAATGAAAGATTTAAGAGGCTGGAGGTTCCTCAGAAAGCTGAAAAATAATCACCAAAGCTTAAGACGACGATTAAACCAGTAAGAAAAAGGGAAAGGTCTTGAGGCTAATGAAAATGCAGCCAGTGAGATTCCATCGTGATAACACCTGCCTTCCTTTCAAATCCTGCATATGAGGAGACAGAATCTAAATGGGATGAACTGAGTGGCAAGAGATTTTTGTAAGATTTCAATTAGCCTTTCATTTAGTCCAGGGTTTAGCTACCACTGAGTTAAGCATCCTTCATAGCTACAGACTCTCTATTTATATCCGCTAACTGTGCAAATTCCCTGGTTCCCTGATTCCAGACCAGCTGCTGGGCACAGCTGTGTTCCAACAAAGGCATTGAAAACAGCAGGGACTGCTGAGGGAATAGGATGCTTCCCTGACTTCACCCAGGCCTGGAAGAAGAAATCACAACGTTGTTCTTGCTAATTTCTGCCCTAGCTGAAAACCAGGGAACAATGAAAATCTCACATGAAGAGCCCAATATGATTAGATCTCCATCCTGATTTCATCCCAAATTTAATGGGTTTTCATATGGAGCATTTACACATATGTGTACATGCACACACTGGGCTTGATCCTGATCAGCACAGATGGTGTATGTGTAAGCATGCAGTAAGAAGTTATGAGCAAGGCTCTCAGATACAGGAGTGATGGGTGGCCTGCAAGAAACTAGAGAGGTGGAAAGATCCAGACATGAGTACTGTGCAGGGGATAATGATCCTGCATTGATGCAGTCAGTAAATAACTTCCACCTGGTCACAGGAAGGAGGTAAGAGATGAATGCAAAGTTAAGTGCCTCATCAGCATGACATCCAAAATTAAACCTAAGTCTCCACCCCTTTTGTACCAACAATACTTGAGAGTATGGGAACAGGCCTCACTTCCACTCAAACCCTAAGTGATTTTGTGGTAGAAAGAGTGAAACAGACCCCTCTGTCCCTACAGCCCTAAATAGCTAGAGGACTAGAAAGAAAATGGAAATTCCAACCCTGACTTCCACTTCCTAGCCCGCTTCCCATTGGAGGAAGGGAAATGCCACAACAGACAAAGAGCTCACTACTTCCCAAGTGAGCACAAAGGGTTGGTTGCAGGTTATCTAGTCAGTTGTGGGCCATCAGCTGGCACAGGGGCAGTGCTGGGGGAATACTGCATGGTTTGTGGAAAGAGTACTTGATGCTGCTTCTGTTGCTACAGGGAACAGGCCCGAACTCAGGACTGGGCACCTTTGCAGGCTGGAAGAGCAGTCCAGCCACAGCAGAGAAAGCCCTGACCGGTACAGTGACCATGGGAACTGACACCTGGCAATGCAGCAGAGACCAGGACTCACCCTTACAAGCTTGCACTGCACCAAGCATCAGCAACCACCACAAGGGGAAGGAGACACCATATTCAAAGGGCTGAGGGGCTGGACAGTTTGGATGATTTGTTAACTAAAAAGGATTATTGTGTTATTTCAGCACTGGGGACTCAGTGCACTGTGTGACCTCTTAATAGTTCCTGTTACTGATGGTGGTTTTGCCTTTTCTCAGATAAAGTCACTGATGTTATATCTGGTATATTCATTTCTGGGTTCTTTCCTGCCTCCCTAGAACTTGTGGAAGGTGAACAAGAGGTTTGGGCCTAGAGAGAGTCTGTACCCTACATATCTATGTACTTGTCTAGCCCCATCACAGTAGTATCCGAGCACCTCACAAAGATAAATATGTTAAAAGTTGTAACACCCTGGAGAGGTAGGGAAGTATTATCCCATTTTACAGATGTGGAACTGAGGCACACAAAGACTATGTCACTTTCCCAAGGTCACTCCGGAAGTCTATGGCACAGCAGGGAATTGAACCTAAGTGCTAGGTTACCACACCAGACCTCCTTTCTCTCCAAGACATCAGTGTTAAAAAGGAGATGGTCCCCACAAAAGGATACAGCTAGCACTTAACCTTACTTCAGTTAGCATGAAGCTTCTACTCACAGGCACTAGAGAGAAACAGTATGACACTGCCTGCTGCACTCTCTAGGACTCACAACATCAAGGTGTCAAAGACAGACTGGCAGGCCCGATTTTTATTTATTTATTTATTTATTTTATTTCTGCCTAATGAAAATCTCAGGGCCAAATCCTGATCAACTAGATGCTAATGTGATGGGTGCATTTAAGATATCTAAATTAGATTAGCTGGAACTTGATCATCTCATACCTGTCAAACTCCCACTGACTGCAAAGGGGCTGAGGGAGAAAAGGATTTGACCCTCAGATTTTGAGAGTGTTATGTGGTGGCAGGCAGAAAAGATAAGGATTGAAAATTATACTGGCCTGAGGTTTAGAACTGATCAAAATTCAGTCCTGGGCCAGTGCCAGGAAAACATGGGTAGTCAAGCGGCCAAGGGAAGATTTGGAGTCTGATATTGCACAAGCCATTGGGGTTCAAAATGGATGTTGCTCTGCTTTCCAAAAGTGTAAAGCTCAAACTATAGCAGTCATTGACACCAGCCCCTAAAGTCATGTCATATTCAAAGTGGGAGCTGGAAGAAGAGGATAAAGCAATCTAGAACAATGTGACCCTTAAGGTCTGATGTCTTGGGACCTGCCCTACACTGGTCTTGGATCTCTGATCAGAAAGGACACATTTCAATCACAGATAAGCAACACAATCAAAGATGCCCCAAAATAAAATGTCACAACATTTAGGGAGGTGACTCAACTAAAACATTTCTATTCATATGGAGAACCCTTCCAGTAATGATGCAATCCTGCATCATTATTTCTACTGTCGGAGCATCAAGGATCAAAGCCCTGTTGTGCTAATTTACCTAAGTGAATAGCAGTCAGAACATAATCAACTGCCTGGTCATTGTCAAATGTTTTGTAAGCATCACAACAAAGTGAATTCTAAGGGGGAGATCTGAAGGATGACAACATTGTGGCATGCATGCATTGAAGTCAGCCTACTAGACAAGAGACCTGGGTTCTGTTTCCAGCTCTGCCATTGACCTACTGAGTGACCCTGGTCACGTTCTTCAGCTTTTTGTGCTTCTATTTCCCTGCTCACTTTTTGTCTTGTCCAGTTGGGTGGTAAGCTCTTCGGGGCATGGGCTGTCTCTTCCCATGTGTTTTATGGTGCTGCCCACAATGGGGGAAGAGTTCAGTTGGAGTCTCTAGAGGATACTGTAGTATACACTAACATTATGCCTGCCTCACAATTCATAAGAAGTCTTGCTCCCCACGTCTCAACAAAGATTTAGCACATGAGTTATGGCGAGGTCTCATGTTAAGCTTTCATTATCTTTACAGATCAGACTACTCTGCATTTCCTAATTCGTTATGAAGTATTTTCATAAACCACTAAAACAGCTGACAGGATAACCAAATAAAGTACATTCTGGGACTCGGCATCTTGCTTATTTTTAAGTGTATATTCATTTTCTCACTAATTAAACACCCCGCATCCCAGTCAATGAGTGGGATTTACAAAGAAAATGGATATTTTGGATCCCGAAGACAATTTTCAGGTTATCACAATTAAAAGTTACATATGTTACTGATCCATAGATGTTAGAGATGGAAAAGACCTAAATAGACCATCCAGTGACAATGCAGCAGCTCTTTTATTAAGCTTACAGGACATTTTCTGCTGCTTTATCCAGTCTAGTTTCCAGTGTTCCAAATGATGAGCTTCCATCCCTTCCCTTGGGTGTCTATGCTATAGCCAAATATATCTGTCAGGATGTTTTTCCTGATATTCACCCTAAAAGTTTCAGTTCCTAATTTAACCCCATTACTCCTAGTTAGAATCCTTTGAACGATCCTAAATAATTCATCTGTTCCTTTGGTGTGTATACCCCTCCAATGGATGTTGATTTATCATGCTCCTATTAGTTCATCATTGAACAAGCAATACATATTAATCTGTTAACTTTTCTTCATAAATTACTCCCTCCAGCCCACTGATCATCTTTATTGCTCTTTTCCAAATTCCCTACAGTTTGTCAGGTTTGAGGCTAAATTATATGACAGGGCCTCTTTATGCCTTTTTATTTTGTTTAAAGAGATAACCATGGGAGCTCATTAGCAGGAATGCCCTATTTTACCATAGTTACAAACATCACCATAGCCTTCCTGTTAGCAAGTGTCCGATGTCACTTTGCCATTGCATATTTTAACAGATGGGGGACGATATTCATACTTGTTCTCTTGACAAAGATCAACTGATAGAATTGTTTAGGGCTACATTCTTTTGTGTCATGCAGTTCTGGCATCACTACCAAGCTGATAAATAAATTAAAATCAAGACTCCTCACAAAAGATGCCCTGACATGTCAAAAAAACAAAAACAACCAAACAAAAAAACAAACAAACCACAAGTTCAGCGCTTCATCAAGGCAGTGAGTGATCTTATCTGTTTAATGCTATAGTGACCAGCACAGATTTCTTTTCCCTTGAGTGACTCAAGTACTATAACCTTTAGTAAGACAAATGCTATGTATACAGCCGTAAAGATGGCATAGTACTGGAATTACCACAAAAAGATGACATTAGAAACACATTCACTAGCGAATAGCACAAAAGAAAGCTGACACGACATTTTTAAAGGAAATCACTATGATCTTTAAGGATATTTTACGTACATCAGCTGATCCAAGCAACACAGTTCTTTGGCAGATAAAAACTCAAATTACCCACAGATACAACCAAAAGCTGCCCACATTACCGTACTGGAGATAAACCTCTATATGGTCACCCAGCACTGACAGGAAGATGAGCTAGATAAAATGTAAGATTATTAGCAATAAGTTAGGAACAGATTCGGTCACCCTTTCCCATGCCAAGCTATCCCATTGAGACTAAGGTAATACTCAGCATAAGTAAGGGTAGCAGAATCTGGCCGACTGGGAGTATTTCTCCAATGTCCTTCGTCCCAAAGGATCTCAAAGCAACTTTACAAACTACATTGCATTCACTTCATCTACCTGTAGTATGGAATGTGGTACTGTTAGGCTGATAGTCTTTATTATTTCGGGACCCTACTTCCAGAAGACTGCGGGGAGCTAACAGAAGTCTCCCAAGATTCCCTCAGTATAGCCCATCTATCAGAGTTTATCTGAAACAATCACAGAGACCACAACTTAAACAACCAATTCTTTATTAACTAGGGAATTAGGAATAGGATAGGCAAGAAGGGAATGGGGAGGGAGGATTAATGATTCTGAACAGATTTTATAACCCTGCACTCTTTTCACACAGGGATTACAAAAGTTAAATGATGGCTGCTCTATACCATGTCCGGATGCTGCTGCTGAGAGACCAGGATTCGATGGATGACTCACTGGACCATGATCACCGCTGGAACAGCTACCGCACTGGAGAATGACAGTGAGGAATCAGGTAAAAGGCCTAACTAACTTCCCACCCTAACCTCTTTTGCAACATCCTGTCTGTGGGTAAGAGCCCTAGCCACTTGAGGTAGAAACCCCGTGGACCGAGGTATGCTTCCCTTAAAACAATAAACCCCAACAATAAACCAAATCTTTTCCCACACAATTAGAATTGAGCTGTTATCTAGGCAGATAACCGGTATCAGATCTCTTTCCAAGCCACAGCTCTGGAAAGAACCTCCTCCCTTCTCTCCAAGGTAAGAGCAGAGGAAGAACCCCTTCCCGCTCTTTTCCAGCCCATATGATCCCTCCCGTTGCCTAGCAACAAGCCACTAGATTTCCCGCCTTTTCTCTCCTAAGGGAACAAGAAGGCTGTCTAACATAGCGGACTACTTGTCCTTTACAAGCCAAAATAGCGGACAATAAACAAAACCATATTAAACACCATTACCAAGTATCATGTCATAATTTGATTGGGGTGGAACTCGCAGTAACTGCTCAACAGCACACTGCAACACTAGGCAGCAGTTAGCACAGGATGTCGAGAAAAATACTGCAACAGTTGAAACTCGAGGCATAATATAGTTACCAACATTAGAATTGGGCCAGATGGCAAATGACCTGTTAAGTCTTTTCCATCTCTGAGCTACACTGCACCAAATCGATGGCCTTTATAGTCATCACTAGGGCTGGGCTTCACCGGTAAGTCGACCTAAGTTACATTACTCCAACTACGTGAATAACGTAGTTGGAGTCAATGTAGCTTAGGTCGACTTATCCTGGAGTCTTCATGGCGCTGAGTCGCTGGGAGATGCTCTCCAGTTGACTTACCTTAATCTTCTTGGGGAGCTGGAGTAGTGGGGTCAACCGGAGAGCGCTCTGTGGTCGATTTAGCGGGTCTTCACTAGACCCACTAAATCGACCCCTGCTACATTGATTGCAGCAGCATCGATCTCCCCGTAGTGAAGACCAGTTTATGTCTACACTGCAATTGAGAGGTGTTACTGCAGCACATGCAGGCATACATGAGCTAGCTTTGATGGGGCAAGCTTGCTAAAAGTAGCAATGTAGCCATGGTGGCAGGGGCAGCAGCCCGGGCTAGTCACCTGAGTACAATCCTGCCTGGGATGCTAGGTATGTATTTGGGCAACTAGCCCATGTCACTCTGGCTACACTGCTATTTTTAGTGAGCAAACTCAATCAATGCTAGCTCAGGTATGTCTACACATGCTGCCATGACTGCAGTATAGCTATATCCTAAGTTACACACTGTCGTAACTTAAACTTTGGCAGCAGCAATAATAGAGCTTAGATCTTCTCCTGCTCCAAAAACCATAGTCCTCTACTACATGAACTAAAGAACAATCTCTGTCAGCTGTGAGTAGTATAAGACCTCTGACAGTCAGTTGAATAGTTCAGATTCCATCCAGTAGAGGTCAGTGGTAACACACGTTCATTATGATATAACCTTTTTTTTTTTTTTTTAAATCATAAATGTTACATTGTGGTGCCTCTCAGTCTACAAGGCAAATAAATACAGTGGGAGGACACATCCAAGCAAAGGGTAAATAAATAACCTGCCAAGCCCTGCTAGATGACTTAATCATGTCCAGAATTGGAATGGTTTATTGAATTGAGCGAGAGTCCATCTCACAATATCATGCCCATAAGTGAAATAGTTGCCAGTGTGCTGCCAAAGTTTAGCCTTCCCAATGCCCAAAATGCAATCTCATTGCAGGGAGCAATTTACCAGGTGTAATAGGGATTCTGCCAATTGTCAGATCAGTACCATCCCTCCCATCCCACTCCCATCATCGGTTATGCCAGGGCAAGGGCAGGCAAAGGCCCAGAGTGACTCTGCCATTTGCAAGTTGGTCCAAATAAAGATATTACCTCACCCACCTTGTCTATCTAGTTTGCAAGTAGAGTCAATCAGCATTGACAAGCAAATATCTCACGCCTCTGCTTTCTCTGCTAACCTCTTCCAGTAGTTGCAGAAAGCTCTCCCAAAGTCAAACACCAGAACCAAAGATGGTGGCTTCCCCTCCCCCTCCCTCCCGGGGAAACAGCCTATATATGAGGCACCCCGATCCAAAGATTGGACTCATCTGACTCTTTGCCTTTCCTTTCTTTTCCTTCCCCATCTCCCCTATTCTCAGGCTTTTTTTTATCTTGTCTGGTATTCCCAGTACTGGGAAGACTCTACAAGGGAGCAAGTTTTAGATAGTGGCCTGAGGATAGGGCTAGGAGCCAGGAACTCCTGAGATAGTGGTAATAGTCCTTACATAGTTTCAGAGCATTGAACAATCATTAACTGAGAAATCCTCACAAGCTCATTGAGGTAGATAAAGGTTTGCCCCATTTTACCCATAGGGGAACTGATGCACAGAGGGGAAGGGACTTGAAGGACACACAGCAACTCAATGGCACAGCTGGGATTAGAAGACAGGAAATCCTGGCTGCAGCCTTGAGTTCAGTGTCTTAGACTAAATATATCAATAAGAGAGCAGGGAGTTCTAATCCTAGCTCTGCCACTGACTCGCTTTAGGCTTGGGCAAACTGAGGATTATTCAGTTCATGCTGGGAAAGCTAGATGAAAAGGAGACATGCTAAGCATTATTGTGAGTTACAGGGTCTCAGCAAGGTCCTTTACAGGAGCCAGTCACACAGGAGGCAATTCTATGGCCTATTCTAGTCTACATAGGGTCTTATACTGCACTCATGACTGTAGTATCTGAGCATCTCACAGTAGTGCATTAGCAACGTGATTAATATCTGTCATGTTTGATCTCTCATCCTCTCCCAAGTGGGACAATATGTGCAGTGGAGTGTTTTGTTTTGGATTTTTTGTACAAGATAATTATAGCAACATGTGTATATGTCTATATGTTATTGTTAGAGAAGGTGAGGTCACAAAAACAAAAAATTGCAATTAAAGTGAAAAGTGGTGAGCTTTGTGATGGCCTTTTAGTTCCTGTGGGAGTTAATTCCACAGTCTTGAGTCAGACCCAGAGAAAGCACTGTCTTCTTACATTTTATTGCTGTGTCTCAAATTCTGTGCAACAGAGAGGAAAGATTTCCCACACCAGTGTGGTCTCTCAGGCAGAGGATCATACAAAGGTTGGGGACACTTTTTGTGACCTCTTAGTTCACATATACACAGTACAGTGTGACACTTCATCACACAGTTGATATCTCAGGACAGAGACACAGGATACAAGAAACTGAGCATTAAAAGTTAAAGAAGAAGAACACTTTTCCAGTCTCTAGCACTCGGTAATTCTTTCCATCATGTGACTCATTAACTTGATGGGTCAGTACTTACTATGTTCTTGCACACCTCCTTTACGCTTGAAGATAGGGACTAATGTGCTATTTCTGGGCTCATCCAGCGTTTTTCCAGTTTGGAGAATTAAGTTGAAAATGTTCACCACCACCACCACCACACCCTTATGGCCTAATGCTTTAATGCTTCAATTGATGCACCATGTGTCCCACTGCTTTCTCACCTTGCCTCATCCTGAGCCATCGTCTGAGTCACTACGATGGTGATAGGTCTTGTGAGGTTGTTGCTTGTGCATACTTTCCTACTTTGTCATGAGTGTGTGAATGAAAGGCCTATGATTTAGCAACACCCTGTGTCATGTTCACCTGATGTTTCTCCCATATAGGGTACCAAGCCAGATGCTTGATAATACATGGTACTACAGGCTCCCCTCAGACCTCAGCCAACTTGGTCATGTCAACATTTTAACCTTAGACCAGTACAACTTGCTGTGAGTGATCTACAGTCTCTGGTCTTCCCAGACACATAATAAGTGATGACTGGCAAATATGTTATTAGGCCACAATAGGCTCCTTAGAGAAATCCTACCAAATTTTATTAACAGGCTTGTCAGAGTAGCAACAACATCCCCTATGCAGACAGCCTATAGAGCTGGTCTGGTCTGGGTGTCACCAAAACTGTGCTGGAAAAAGAACATCTGAGAGGAAGTGTGATATAGTATATAAACCCCACCCTAGAACTGAGGGGGTTAAAGGGGTGCTACAGAAGCCTTCCTCTGGAGAAGAGGAACCTAACTGCTGGCCCCAGGCAGACTGAAGGTGCCATTAATACATTTCTCTATCACCTGTTCACAACAGACTGCAAGACTTGGACTACAGAGTGGGTGGGAGGAAGGGACCCAGGGAGGGCAGCCTTAAGGCACTCCTGGTGCTGGACCTTTGCAAACCCTTATAGGCCCTGGGGCCGGAGCCCGATGGAGTGGGAGGGCCCAGGCTCCCCTACTAACCCCCCTTTGCATTAAGAAGGGCACAACCCACTAACTATTAGGCAACACTTAATGAGCACCTACCATCACAGGAAGGCATTTGTGAACCTTCTCTCAAAGCCATTACAGGCCTGCCCAGGCTCAGAGTTGAATTCTGTTACTACCACCACAGTATGAAACATCTCTCTCAGGCACCCATCACCCTAATATCTAGATATCATCCTAAGAGCTCCTCAGTGCCCACTGGCAAAGAGTTCACTGGCATGTAACAGCAACACCTAGCAGGGCTGACAAACTCACTATACTCAACACATTGCAGTGGTATTTATCTATAAAGAATGTTGTGTGGGGTGTCAAATGAACGCTTCTATCATATTGGTCATCATAAGAATTGAGAGATGTATGTATGGGTGTTATCATGAAGTTATATGTTTGTACTAAACATGTTTATGCTATATACCCAGGTAGGG
This sequence comes from Emys orbicularis, assembly GCF_028017835.1. Lineage (NCBI taxonomy): Eukaryota > Metazoa > Chordata > Testudines > Emydidae > Emys > Emys orbicularis. The sequence goes on from NC_088686.1 coordinate 41,213,971, forward strand.
TAGATTAACAAGTTTTTCCCAGACCAAGGAATGTTGATTTAGGTCTCCAATTTAAATCAAACAGTGTGTAAGTCAACACAAAGCAAGCTTCATTTGCATATTAAGTCAACAGGCAAAGCAAGCTAACAGGAGAATGAGAAAAACACTGTCACCACACTGAAGAACAATGGGGGAGAAGAACTTTGTCTGAGAGTACATTTCAAAAGGATATAATCCAGAAAACCTTTAACATGTAAGGAGGAGGAATGGGAACCCCTTTGGGTCCACCACTGAGGGAACAAAGTGTTTTCTGTAGCCATGAAAACTGGATCCTGGCCCAGGGGACTGGAGACACTGGAAGGTTGCGTTAGGTGAGAAAATCTTACAAAGATTTATGCCTCCTAAAATTATGTTCTAGGCGGCAACATATTCTACTTTTGTTTTGTTACCACATCTGTTTCTACTACCCTTACTCAGTATCTCTATCTTTGTTAATTAATGTCTCTTTGTTCTAACATGTGTGGATTCTTAGTTGACTCAAGTAAGCAGGTGTGTACACTGTCTCTTTGGAGGCAGTGGATTTGGTAATTTCTGTGAGTGCCCAATGATAAGGGCTGGATATCACAGAGAAACACTCTTCAAAGGGACTCAGGGGCTGGGATGCACCAAGCATTACCTGCAAGACAAAGTAAAGGCTGTCAGAGTCCTGAGCTGTTCGACTGGGATGACTAACAAACTGGAGTGACAGGAAGTTGTCACCCAATTTAACTCCAAGTCTCTCTTTTGCTAAGGCAGAGGGGTAAATAAGGTCACCTCTAGTTCTAGGTGCCCTGAGAAGGTTTCACACTGGGCACCATATCCCCTTTGTCTCCAGAAATATGAAGAGCTGAAAGTGCTATTTTTAGCAACACCAGTCAGTTTATGCAAGCTGGAGGAAAGGGCTTGGTGACAAACCTCCAATTTGAAACACCCAGCATCCTTAGACTCCGATTCAAATTCCAACAGGGGAAATTCAGTCCTTCATCCACCAGTGACCTTAATTCCTGGTTCTGCCACTGAATCATGCAACCGGGAGTCCCTTAAATCTCTGTGCTCAGTGTCCCTATTTGTAAGATGGGACTAAAGATACATACCTGTCTCTGGAATGTACAATAAGATCGATGGAAGAAAGTACGAATTATTATTCTGAATTAGATAAACATACTAAGGGCTTGTCTACACCCAGTAGTTGCAAAGGTTTCATTAAACCAGTGCACTTTTGTTTATGGACACTCCATCTTCTTAAACCTGGATTACAGCAGTTTAGCTTGCCCTGTTGGGACAAGACCAGGTAGAGTAAGGGAACTCAGAAGTGTTCTCCTTATTCTGCATTAGGACTCACTGGCATCTGAGCTACCACTAAGCACTCTCTTTTCCCTACATAGTTAAAGAATTCCTTTGGGCTGGTCTACATTGGGGGGGGGGTGAAATCGATCTAAGATATGCAACTTCAGCTACGTGAATAGCGTAGCTGAAGTTGAAGTATCTTAGATCGATTTACCTTGGGTCCTCACGGCACGGGAATCGACGGCCGCGGCTCCCTCGTCGACTCCGCTACGCCGCTCGCTCCGGTGGAGTTCTGGAGTTGACGGGGAGCGCGTTTGGGGATCGATATATCGCGTCTTAACGAGACGCGATATATCAATCTCCGATAAATCGATCACTACCTGCCGATACGGCGGGTAGTCTGGACGTACCCTTAGACTTTCCCATCCTATTTTCTCAGGGGAAGGAGAAAGAAAAGCACACTAGCCCCCTCCTCTGACTTCCCTAGGGATGGAAGAAGAATACTATGCCTTGGCTAGCTGTCATATGGAAGAGAGAGGTGAACAACCCATTTCCAATGTGGAAAGAACACAGAATTGCACTGATAAATGGCATGAGGATGGCTACTTGAGCACGCATCTCTAACCCAAAACACAAAGAAGCCTAGTATAAGGACCCATCCAACTTCTTCCTCACCACAACAACTGCATCAGGAATCATTCTTATCCCTCTTATCTCTGGGGAGTGGCCATCAGGGAGTGACCCACAGACAAAACAAGTGATCTGGAGCGGGGGGGGGGGGGGGGGGGGGGGGGGAACCAGAACATGCAACCAGATGACTACACCCAAATTGGTGCAGAATTACATTTTACAGGTACATTATAGCTAGACTTGGAAGAATTACATTTTTATCAGTGAATGTCGATAAACATCAACTTCACCATACACACACAAACCAACAAAAACATTCCCATTGATAATAAACAGAATTTGCAGATAGGCAAAATAAGAAAAATGCTGCTTGAGCACTTAGTAGAGTCAAAAATCCGGTGATGTACACTTTGGAACTATGCTTGTTACAATGGACTAGTAAATGAATAGTAAAAACAGATGTGATTTGTTGATTTAAGGATATTTACTTTGTAAATTTTTATACGCGATGTTCCCAGTTTGTGTGTTAACTGTTTATAAAGCTTTCATTTTTTGAATCTGTCATTAAATAATAGTCTGACTCCCTCAATTTCACAAAAATGTGAAAATGTAAACTAGATAAAAATAAAAAAAACTGCTTAAAATAAACATTGATATGATCTGTGGAAGCTATACACATCTAATTCTGCCAAGCCTAATTATAGCTCTGCACGGCCTGATCCTCCTAGGCCCCACCAGAGACTCCCCACCACGGGGGTGAAGGCAGATTTCTGCTGGGGGAGGAGAGCTGTAGAGTGAGGCTGGGTTTCCAGAGGACTCTGCTGGTAAACAGCGGATAGCTGAATGGTTAAGGTTCTCTGCTACAATTCTGAAAGTCTGGGGTTTGAGTCTTGCTCAATCTCATACCTCCAGTTCACCCAGCTGCAAAAGGAGGTGGGTATCCTGATCCATTGGATTAGGACAGTCAAAGGTGGTTGGATGTGATGCTGGACACCTCATTCCCTTATGGCTAGGAAACTGACATGCTTTAACTACATGAGCAGGGGAACTCTGACTGATGCTAAAGACCACAGTGGGGATACACCGATTCACTCCACGCCACAGGGCTGTACCCCTCCCTGATGAGAACACCATTCTCTCTGGGGAAAGCTGGCCCCCAGTGGAAGGGGAGATACAGCTGCTTTCAAGTCTCTCCTCCTGGCAAACTTTCCAATCGGGGCTCTGAGCCAGCAGCAATAGCCATGGAATGAACTGTGACCAACACAAAAATAGGGGGCAGATGACAGTGTTATGAACTCTCGTGGTTTCTCTCAACATCAGTGAGAGAGGCTGAACAGAGGGGCTCAGTGAACAGCCACTGCCAACTAGAGAAAGTCAAAGGAAAAGAGAAATACCAGCTGTATAAATCAAGGTGAGGGAGAAATCACCAAATGAAGAAGCTGATTACTAATCTACATGCTGTCACTCTGACTTTATATCCAGGTTAGCTCAGGAGACTCTATGAAATCTGTCCCGCCACAGCTGCATCTTCTAAACTCTCATCTGTATTCACAGTCCAACAGGGTTTTAGCTTTATGGCTGCAATGTTCTTGTTTCTTCTGCAGGTCCATTAGCATTGCACGCTCTGTACAGTCAATACCAATTCCACCTGGCACTTCTCTGCCTTTATTTATTTATTTTGACACAACCCCTTCTGTCTGCCAGCTCCATTACTTTCCTGATATGACTAGCTGTGGGTTTTTGTTTTGGATTTAAGAGCCCAGTGCCTTTGGCTTTAAACAAACAAACAAAAATTAAAAGAAGAAAACAAACTGAGGCAGTAAAACAGGGAGCGATAAGTCTCTTCTAGTGCCTCATATGTCTCCTCATTCTGCTCCTTTTTCTTTTGCCTGATCACTTTACTTGAAACAGTTGCATGCTATAAGATAACAGAGAGAAAAGGTGGATGAGGTAATATCTTTTATTGGACCAACTTCTGTTGGTGAGAGGCAAGCTTTTGATCTTCCGCAGGCTTCCCAGACCTGACGCTAACCCTGTGTAGCTCTTTTTTAGGTCTGGAAAACCTGTGTAAGCTTGTCTCTTTCACCAACAGAAGTTGGTCCAATAAAAGATATTACCTCACCATTTTGTCTCTAATATCCTGGGACCAACATGGCTACAACAACATTGCATACGAAAAAGGCATTAACTATTGATTTGACAGAGTTCTGCCACTCCTCCTTCCTCCTCTTTTGTCACATCCCAGGGAACCGTCCATGACACAACCTGTTCTTCTGCACAAGGAGATCTGAGATTTAATTGGCACTGGGGGAAAAGGGGGGAACAAGAGGAAGTTGTTGGACCAGGGAATTGAGAATGGACTTCTGAGCAGGGCAAGTAACTGTGCGCCTTCCTCGGGTCAAAGCAAGAGATGTAACCCTTTATCCTGCCAAATTCTGAATAGGGTCTCTACATCCCATCACGGGGCTATTAATGCTAAATCTCTTGCATTATGATAGTTCTTTCAGCTTCACCACCAGCCTGATGAATAGCAAACCATCAGCTATTAGTACTTACCTGCCTTGTACTGTCCAATGCCTTAGGGGGCTAATACTGCTCTACATAAAAATCAGTTATTAAAAATGCAGCTGGCATTTATGGCATTTCTAAAATTAATCTGGAAATGGGTTTCTCCCAATCACTTTCTAGAGCCCTCCCTCCCTCACCACACTCATCATTCCCATAACATGTCAGGTCTTTACTGGGTTGGGTTTAATGCATTCTCTGTGGCTCCTAGCAGATGATTGAATGTAATACCTTGCAGCACAGTCAGAGGAGGTGTCTCCATGTCAAAGTTTTAGCTTTTTGCTGTGCGTCAGTGTGTGGCAATCAAACAGGTCCTTGGCCCTCTACGCTTAGTAACACTTCTGAAATACACTGGGTAGCAAAGGATACACACTCGATCCTGACTGCGGTCAGTCAGCAGAGCAGAAGGTATGCAAGAATCTGAATGCCCAATAGCAAACTTGAGCAACTCACTCAGTTGAAGAGGAATGGTTAATGCAAATGAGGCTGCAGTGATGTCTGCCGATTGAATTGCACCTAAGAACTGGAATGCACCAGAAAAAAAAAAAAAACTTTATTCTCTAAAGAGCTGGTCAGTCACAACACTAAAAAACAAGAGAGCAGGAGACAGGATGTTTCATTGGCTGGGAAAAGGTTACAGAGGATTCTATATCTAGATAAAGAGACCATATGTCCCAATTTCCGTGGGACAGTCCTGGCTTACATATGATTTCCCAATGTCCCAAGGACTTTTCAGGCCAGCTAAAATATCCTGTTTTTCATTTCAAAGTGTTCAAGTTTTTATCTGGAAAAAATATTTTATAATTATGTTTCCTAGTCCGTCCGTCCCCCGCCCATTTCTTTCTCACCAGGAAGCGAGCATATGTTTAGCACCAACAACTGTTCCAAGCCAAAGCTTATCATCATGGGTCAGGTGACAACAATGCAGTAGGAGTTCCATGAGTTGATGACCTAGACAACTCTGTGCAAACCCCTGCATTAGCCTCTTGGAGTGTGTTCAGGCCTCTTGTCCTTTAATGCACCCCCTTGAGGCTAAGTGATTGATAATGGCAGCCTTGTCTTTGTTTCCCTTTTAGTATCAGCTCCAAAATTTGGCCTATAGCATGTGGACAATTTTTACAGCGCCAGCACTCCAACTGGGTCATTTGAGCCCCTCCCCTTTAATGGGAGTTTGGAATGTCACCCTATGGGCCTCTAACTGCTAGTCCTGGGGCCCATTATCCCTCTCTCCCTTCTTCATCAGGGAAGGAATGAATAGGAACAGAAACAAAGTCCAACAGTCTTATGTTAGGGGTGCCAGCCTGAATCTGGGGCTTCAGCAGTCCTGCCCCCTTCCCTCCAGGGGTTTGTAGGGGAACCAAGCCCACCCTCTCCTCTGGGTCCTGGCCCAGGGACCCTATAGTAGACAATCAAAGACTGTTTGTTTAGGACCCCTGTTGCCTCCCTGGGCTACTTCCTACCTCCAGCCTTTGCAGGCAGCTTCACCCTTTCCTGGCTCCTTCTGTCCGGAAGATGATCTCTCTGGTCAGCTTCGCCCTGTGTGATGCTGTGGAACATCTCTCTGATAACTCCTAGTCTCTCTAGCAACTCTGCTCTGTCTGCGTTGCAGCTTTTTATCCCAGCTGTTGCTAACCAGGCATTTGGCCGCAGCTGGGGGAGTGACTGCTCTCCTCATTAACCCCTTACTGTCTGTGCAGTGTGGGGTCTATATGCCCTATTACAGGGAGGAGGAAGAGGGATGCCTTACAAGTCTTCTGTCATTTGTTTCCCTCCTCTCTATGGTCACCAGAGCAATAGAGAGGAAGGAAGTGAGGGGCAGGTGTGTGAGGGGAAAACAAGCAGAGATCCTCCTTTCTTTGTTCTGCTCCTCTATTCCAGCCAGAGCCAGAATGCAAAGCACATATTTTACAACACTACAAAAATGTTGCCACAAAAGTGTCCTTTTAAAATTCTGAATATACTGTCCCCTGATATTTAAGTCACCATATACTCAAAAGCCATCTGAATGCCTAGGCTCGCTGGCCGATGTGAGAGGTGTTGAGGGTATACTGGGCCCAGGTTCCAGTGAGAGAAGTCGTCAACTTCACAAAGACCTGCACCACCGGCAATGGCACTAATTGTTTCCCTTGTTGGCTGTCAGAACAGTAAGGCTACAGACTGTCAGCCCTGACCACTGATCTCCTCTGTACTCCCTGGAGGTGGGATCCCTCTCACTTACAGATAAGGCATAGCAGAGGTGAACCATACCCTATGCACTGTCTGCTCAGAGGATAAACAGAGAACTTCTAACACACCTTTCAGCCACAGCTGGGGAGCATCAATAGGGCTGAACTATATTCTCCTTTTAAAACCATCCAATAAAATGTTCTGCATACAAATTCACTATCTTAATATTTTTTTCTTTGCATCACCTGTTTGAAATGGGATCTGAAGGTGCTGGGATTAGTGGATTTCTAATTCCACTGCAGCTCCATCTGAATCCTGAACTCAAAATGCCTTTATGTGACTTCTGATGGCAATACTCTTTAATCCCTCTGCTTTCCTCGGTGATATTGCGCTATGACAGACTATGTTTCCTCCTTCTTCAGGGGCACAAGAATACCACAAAAACAACAAGGAGTCCGGTGGCACCTTAAAGACTAACAGATTTATTTGGGCATAAGCTTTTGTGGATAAAAAACCCACTTCTTCAGATGCATGGAGTAAAAATTACAGATGCAGGCATTATTATACTGACACACGAAGAGAAGGGAGTTACCTCATAAGGGGAGAACCAGTGTTGACAGGGCCAATTCAATCAGGGTGGATGTAGTCCACTCCCAATATATAATGAGGAGGTGTCAATTCCAGGAGAGGCAAAGTTGCTTTTGTAGTGAGCCAGCCACTTCCAGTCCCTATTCAAGCCCAAATTAATGGTGTTAAATTTGCAAATGAATTTTAGTTCTGCAGTTTCTCTTTGAAGTCTGTTTCTGAAGTTTTTTTGTTCAAGTATGGCTACTTTTAAATCTGTTATAGAATGTCCAAGGAGATTGAAGTGTTCTCCTACTGGCTTTTGTATGTTACCGTTCCTGATGTCCGATTTGTGTGCATTTATTCTTTTACGTAGAGACTGTCCGGTTTGGCCAATGTACATGGCAGAGGAGCACTGCTGACACATGATGGCATATATCACATTAGTAGATGTGCAGGTGAATAAGTCCCTGATGGTGTGGCTGATGTGGTTGGGTCCTCTGATGGTGTCGCTAGAGTAGATATGGGGTATTATATAAATGCCACCCTATACCGGAAACCTACTGAGCGCTATACTTACCTACATGCCTCCAGCTTCCATCCAGGACACATCACAGGATCCATTGTCTACAGCCAAGCCCTAAGATACAACCGAATTTGCTCCAATCCCTCAGACAGAGACAAACACCTACAAGATCTTTATCAAGCATTCTTAAAACTACAATACCCACCTGGGGAAGTGAGGAAACAGATTGACAGAGCGAGATGGGTACCCAGAAGTCACCTACTACAGGACAGACCCAACAAGGAAAATAACAGAACACCGCTGGCCATCACATACAGCCCCCAGCTAAAACCTCTCTAGCACATCATCAACGATCTACAAACTATCCTGGAAAACTATCCCTCACTCTCACAGACCTTGGGAGACAGGCCAGTCCTCGCTTACAGACAGCCCCCCAACCTGAAGCAAATACTCACCAGCAGCTACACACTACACCACAGAAACACTAACCCAGGAACCAATCCCTGTAACAAACCTCGTTGCCTACTCTGTCCCCATATCTACTCTAGCGACACCATCAGAGGACCACAACCATATCTGCCACACCATCAGGGACTCGTTCACCTGCACATTTACTAATGTGATATATGCCATGATGTGTCAGCAATGCCCCTCTGCATGTACATTGGCCAAACCGGACAGTCTCTACGTAAAAGAATAAATGCACACAAATCGGACATCAGGAACGGTAACATACAAAAGCCAGTAGGAGAACACTTCAATCTTCCTGGACATTCTATAACAGATTTAAAAGTAGCCATACTTGAACAAAAAAACTTCAGAAACAGACTTCAAAGAGAAACTGCAGAACTAAAATTCATTTGCAAATTTAACACCATTAATTTGGGCTTGAATAGGGACTGGAAGTGGCTGGCTCACTACAAAAGCAACTTTGCCTCTCCGGGAATTGACACCTCCTCATCTATTATTGGGAGTGGACTACATCTACCCTGATTGAATTGGCCCTGCCAACACTGATTCTCCACTTGTGAGGTAACTCCCTTCTCTTCATGTGTCAGTATAATAATGCCTGCATCTGTAATTTTCACTCCATGCATCTGCAGAAGTGGGTTTTTTACCCACCAAAGCTTATGCCCAAATAAATCTGTTAGTCTTTAAGGTGCCACCGGGCTCCTTATTGTTTTTGTGGATACAGACTAACACGGTTATCCCCTGATACTTGACAAGAATACCACAGTCACTCAAAACAACATGCTAAATGAGGCCAATGGCCCAATCTAGTCTGACCCCAAGAGGTCCTGCACTTAAAGGTCAGGGCTTCAGAAAGTGAACACCTGCTTGACAATAAAGAGAGTAAGCACTAAGGAAGCTAGCAGCACTTATAATCAATCTTCTTTACTCGGGCATCCTCCCTAGTGCTGTCTCTCTTTTCATCAGGGTGACCTTTGTGTTAGCGTGACCGATTTCTCCGGGCTTTCAGGTTTCACTTATTCACACGTACACCACCTAGAGTTACACTCAGGACCGGCTCTAGGCACCAGCAAACCAAGCACGTGCTTGGGGCAGCACATTTTCAGGGGCGGCATTCCGGCCTTTTTTTTTTTTTTTTTTGCTTCCGGCAGCAAAAGACTAGAGCTGGGCCTGGCAGCAGCAGCGCCTCATGCGCGGGGTGCCCTGGGGCCGCTGCAGTTTGCGCCATGATGAAGCAGTGCCGCACCTTGTGGCTGGGCCGGGCAGGCTCCGAGCGGGGGAACTCGGGCTGGTGGCCGCCCCGCAGGGCACACAGAGCTGCCTGCAGGTGCCGCAGGGCAGCCGCCCCCCAGCGCCGCAGCCGGGGCTGGGCGAAGCAGCCCGAGCCGCCCAGGGACTGCGGCAGGGCGGCCAGAAGCAGCAGCAGCAGCGGAGCCATAGAGGGCGGGGTGCTGCCGTGCGGGGCCCACGTCCTGCTCTCCGGGGCTCCACTTCCTCTGGGGCTACCCTGCCCCGGCTCCGTAGCCCCCTGCTGGGGCGGTCCCCCGGCTCTGCCCTCCTGGTCCCGGACGGGCCTGGAGGCGGGAGCCCTGGCTGGAGGGAGCCTGGGCTGACGCGCGGCCCAGGAGCCCCGCTGCTTACCACAATCCTGCCAGCGCCGGACCGGCTGGAGGCGAGGGGGGAGCGGCGGAGTCAGCACTGGTGGGGGGGAGCCCAGGGCTGGGGCAGCAGGGGGTGCAGGTGGGGGGGGGGTGAGAGCCCAGCGCTGGGGTGGCAGGGGGTGTGGGAGGGCACTGGTGGGGGGGGGGGTGAGAGCCCAGGGCTGGGGTGGGTGGCAGCCAAAAAATTTTTTGCTTGGGGCGGCAAAAAACCTAGAGCCGGCCCTGGTTACACTATAGCATAGAGTGGCTCTGAAACTTGTTCACATAAGAGACCACTTAAGGTACAGGTCTTCCTGTGGGCACCTCTCCTTCCACCCTCCCAGGCCCAACTTCCCAGTCTGGGTTATGTGACAAAGAAATGTAGATGGCAGTAAAAAGGCCACTAAATAAGATTAAAATAAATATCTTGTAACATGATGGGTTGGACTGCTTCCTATCCATTCCTCCCCTTGGAAGAAGCACATGCTGGACTCTGGTTACCTGAGAGTGGGGGACTCAGCACCCTGAAATTTCCACTTGTGTTGCTTTGGACCCCACACATACACATGAAGTGATTTGTCGCTTACCGCTGTACAAGAGGAGAATTAAGCAAAGCAAGCAGGTCTGAGGAAGCCAATATACACCACCAAGCATGGCCTTTCCAAGCAAATGGCAGTGGCTGTGCTTTTGCACCCACTTTCCATATCAGATAATAGCTTCGGCCCATCAATCAAAATGTCTAAGAGGTGACTGCCTGTCACCATATGGGGAGAGAGAGTCAATTACGGGAGAGTCATTAATGCCAAATCATTTCTCTTCCCTGGAGATGAATAGAAAAGAAAAAAGGTGGAAGAGAATGAGAGTGTTGGGGCAGTGTCTGCCTGTCAGCTCAAAGGCCTGGACTGGGTGAACCCGAGACAGAGAGACCTCATTTCACAGATAACCAATTGTCCTGGGAGATGTTATTTTAAATATTGGGAGGAAATAGTTTTTCATGACAAATGAATCCACTTTTTTACAGCCATCTTTCCATCAAACCATTCCACTTCATCTATGCCAGGGGCAGCTGCTTGCCTTAGAAAACTGCATCTGGCCTGACTCCAGTGCAAGAGAAGGAAAGGGGCATGCGGCAGCCAGAATAGGGACCAGCCATTAAGTGAGATGAGACCCCAGACATCCTATAGAGTGGGAAGTCTCTCGTGCCAAGCTCCATAAGGGCTCCCTCGGGCACACGGCAGAACAACATAGAGATGTTCCATGTTCAGACTAACCTGCCCCACCCTGGATCCCACATCCCTGCAGGCTTCCATACACAGAACCCTGAATCCTTTCTGCTAACAATGTGGGCTTGCTCATCTGCTTCTACCCACACAGAGAACTCCAGCTCCCTTCTGTTCATGGGAACTTTCAGCTGTGTCAGGTCACCTTTATCACCACAGTTGATCCAAGTCTAAGTAACCACAAAGACAGGTTACCACAATGTGTCATTCTTCAGCTAGTGCTGAATGGCTCTTAAGTGAGCTGAGCCATTATGAGCACACACACACTTCCAATGCCAATCAAGGAGTTGGTTATAATCTATAAAACCAGACATGGTTTGGGGCCCAGTTATGGAAGGGTTGTCCCACTATGGGAGTTGTGAGCACTGGGTCACCATCTCTTGTGGTTCCTAGTGCTAATGTCTCTGTGAACAATAGTAGTGGGTTCTCAGCATATAGACCACACCGCTGGTACCTATCCCCTCTGTAGGTCCCACAAGAGCCCCAGTGCAGTGTGCTTCAGGGCAAAGACATATCAGCTAACCTAAATTCTTCACTGATCTCCAGGCCATTTGAGTGGCAGGATATGGTGAGTTTTATATGGTCTTTTTAGATCTACATTTTGTGGGGTTTGTATTAATGAGAAGCATCCAGTTGCTTAGGTCTTGGCTGCCATTTATAAATCAATAAGTAAATAAATACAGTATTCCACTGTTGGGTCAAAAGCAGCAGAGTCTTCTAGGACAAATGAGGAAAACATCAGAAAGCACCAATCCCAGCTCTCTCTCCCCCTGACCCCATGTAATGTCTCCCACCTCTGTTATGCTCCCTGGTCAGGAGTTGACAGTAGTACAGGTCTGATGCAGTCTGGGATTATCCAGTTCCTTATATTGGGAATCCACAATAGGGGAGCCTGGTGACAGTCATGTACTCACAGGCAGGCAGCTTCTGGATGGATATTTGGATTGAAAAGACTTTCATCATGACTAGACATTATCCACTGAGCAGTATCATGCCCAGAAACAAAGCCCTCAGGAGAGAGGCTTGGAGACAGATAGGGGAACATGGAAGGTATTATTTTCTTCTATGTAGTGCAGATAAACGCATCCAGCTGAGATAAAGATAAAGATTTTCCCCATCTGGTTCTCAAGACAGGAATTCAGCTGTATAAAATATCACTTTTAAATACCAAGGTGTGTGATGGGGAGGGAGATGAGAGACCCAGGAGGAGAGAGAGAGAGAGAGAAATCATAACCATCTCAGACTTTCTCTAATAAAACATAGAAGGAAATTCATTTGAGTTTCATACAGTCTGTGGGGTTCCATTCGGCACGGATAAAGCACACGACCAATGTGGTTTCAAGCTGACTCCAACTCCGTGTATTACAAGCTTTCTTTTATAGTGTTTCTTAACATTACATAACACAATTAGGCTATAATTACACATCTACCGATTGGACAAGAAGGAGAATCATGTGTTTATCACATGTATAGCCCCACACCGATTGGTTCAACCGCTCCTTACATAAGGCCTCATCTTATATAACCACCAGGGGGCCTTACATAAGGCCTCATCTTATGTAACCACCAGGGGGCCTTACATAAGGCCATGATTTATTGCCAGGCAAGTGTCCCATCGTGACCCTTACCCTCTCATGGAACTTTACATCCCCACAACAGTCTTAGATTTTCTCAGCAGATGTTGTTGGGGACAGTCACATCAATGAGACAACTAGTTGTGAAAGTTCATCATCCTAATGACAATGAAATGATCTCCCCCAAAAAGATGTAATCAGCCCAGCCATGGGAATTAGCTGTACACACTCTTTCCACAGGGAAAGACATCAAAGGGGTTGCAGGGCAACAATTGCATTCACTTGTCTTGGAATCAGCAGACAACCTGAATGTCCTTTGGCTGGGTACATGGATCTATGTAGGCTACAGACTCATACCATTTTTGGGGGGGAGGGGGTAACCTCAGTGTGATTATGGAGCCCTGGGAATTCACTGGCCTCAGTTTCCCCACTTTGTTTCCATTCCCTTCAAAACTCACACATTGTCTGAACTGTGCTTTCAGGAGTTGGATGCAGCACATCAGAGAGGCAGACGAGCTAGGGGGCTGCTTATACATTAGCAGGAAAGCTGCCACAGGTAGCAAGGAAGATATCATGGAGTGGGAATGGACAAAGGAGACAAAGGTAGCAGTCAGGAGTAGGGCTTGAGCAGAGCTCAAGGAGTGGGATGGGATCTCAAGGCTGAAATACAAGTAGGCCTCAATAGAGAGGAGAGCCTTGAACTTTATATAGTAGAAGACAGGAAGCCATTATATTAGTAACAAGTTATGGCCACATACAGACAGGCAGCACAGTCGTCAGCAGGGATAGAACACAAGATCCTATGCACCAAAACCACAGGCTTAAGCTAAAGGACTCCTTTTGCTGTCAGTAGCAAAATGTTATTGGTTGCTTGGACCAGCCACTAGAGGGACATAATCACATGTACTACTAGTGTATTACACACAGATTCAAGAAGATGGTGAAGAGAAATTATGAGAGTAACCAGGAAAGGCAAATGAAATCCCCTTCACCCAATTGCCCTTGCAAAAGCCAAGGACCCTTAACTAATAATGAATGCAACCTTAGTTATTAGGGGTGGACAAACCAGTGTGGGTGAAAAGAACTGACCTGAATCTTCTCCCAACATTCAAAGTGAACATTTTTATCACATTTGGAGAAGTTTAGTTAAGACGTCTTGTAGGGACCTACCCTGCATTAGCAGCGGCATGACCGAACGGGCCCTAACAAAGACTTTTCAGTATCTGACATCTATGATTCTACTACACACACTCACTCTGTTATTTTAACTTTCCTCGTATCTTTGTACATCTAGGCTTCAGCTGAGATTAAAAGCACTAAAAAAACTGTTCTCACAGTATCGCCAGCACCTCTGGAAGCCGACCCTAACAGAAATCTGATGAGAAAACCTGTTCTCAGAAGATTTCAGCCCAAATCTGCAAACCCAAGAGGTTTGGACAGTCTGCATAATCATTGAAACATTTGAAGTTTTGTCCCAAACAAACCTCAAAATGTGTATTGAGTCAACCAGCACTGAAAAAAAGATCCCTCCTTCTAGCTGTGCTGGAGACAGAGTGAGGGCTGCAATACTTACTCCACGTAGTAAGTGATTTTCTTGCACTTCTTATTACCTGTAATTTTACAGCATTTCAGTTTATTGCATACATAATGGGCAGATGTGCGTTGTCATTAAACTGCTTTTCGGAAATGTTGCAATAAAGATAATAAAGCGGAAGCTGTAGCCCTATGTTTAACATCAGCATAACCAGCAGCAGGTGTACTGCCATTTGCAAGCAGCACGCAGACATGCAGGTAATGAACCATTGGTTGTCCCGGGGCTAATCACCAAGTCATGAGCAAAGCGAAACAGGAAAAGACTCTGAGTGCAATCCCAGGGAGGAGAACTAGAACTGGAGGCCCACCTGGAATGGACCCTGGGTGCAGCTCTGGGAGGGAGAAGACCTGGAACTGGATTTCTATGTTCATGTGGAACACACTTTGGGTTCAGCTCCGGGGAGGAGGAGAAGAGCTGGAACAGGATTTCTGGGTCCACCTGGAATGATGGACTCTGAGTACGCCTATGCCAGTGCCTACCAATTGATATCAAAGGATTACAATCCAAATCTCAATGCCCCTTATTTCAGTCCTAAATTGATATTGGTGTCGCATAAGCCTGAAGGCTTTCATTTGATTAGTGTACATTTATTAGAGAAGAAATGCCCAATCAAGAGAATTAAGTCAGAGAGTGTTGTCTAAGCCAAAAGGACAAAGAGATGAATCCCGCCTCCTCATTGTCACCTGCTGGCTCTATTATTCTGATTTTGGGACTTTGTTCTACATTATGCCCCTCACTGGGTGTAGGTGGGAGGAAAGGAATACAAAGAGCTTTCTGGGTGACAACAGTAATGGGCTGCACTGCTCTGAGCTGGTGGCATTTTTACTGCAGCCAGAGAATTTGGCTAATCTGAATACAATGCACATTCCCGGCTCTCCTCTAATGCCAGGGTTTTGTTTTTAGAAAAGTTTGAAGGCTGAGAAAGATGCTCTCTCATCAGAACGGAGAAGCGCCTCATCCTCCATAAGATAGATCTCTGCCTCCATCCCTAGCACATTCTCAGCCCAGCTAATATACAAATTGTGTTCACCTAGTGTTGCAACTGATGTCAAACTCTTAACAAATTAGAAACTGAATGACACAGCAAATGAAAGAAGTGTTAGTGTGTTTGCACCAGTCCATCCCATACCAACCCTCCTCCTCTTCCAACTGCACCTGCACCACCCATCCCACATCACCTCTCCTCTTCCACTCACTGGTATGTTTGCTCCAGCCCACCACCTATTCCACACAGGGCTTCCCTTAGGACTTTTACTCTTTCGGCTGTGACAGACATTTGGGGTTGGGGGTAAAAAGCCATTTCACATGGAATGGGAGGAAATATGCTATCCTTTTAATCTGAGGAGTGTGCTCTGGTGTCACGCAGGAGAAACAGTTCCACAAGTTGGCCTGACACTGATGAGGGGAGGGTTGGGGGAAGAGTTTCCTTGGGCTATTAGGTGGTTTGAAAGAAAGGAAATTAAAATACCCACCCATAAAGACAAAAGTGTTTGGAACCAAGTGCTGAGAGAGAGAAAGAGAGAGAGAGAAAGAGAGAGAGAAGCTGCACTAGAACCTGGTGCTACCACTGCCCCTTGAGCATATGGATATCAAAAAGACCAGAGGTTACCCAGGGGTACATCTTCCACTACTGCCCTGTCCTGAGACCCCAAAACCTAGAGAGCTCTGGCCCAAACCTTGGATGTTCACCGTGCTCAGTGACCAGCCTTGCATCACCAAAATCCCCACCCCACTCCTGACATCTGCTCTTCCTCTCATGGAGATCAGAAATAGTCTTTCCCTCGACTAGTCTGTTTGGCGTCACTAAATCCTGCCTTTGGCTGTATATACTCTCTGCAGCTCCAAATAGGGTGGAGCAGAGCTCTGGTGGCCACATACCTCCCCCAGCTACACGCACAACACTCCACTCAAAGTCTTGTTCTGATTAGGAATTCCTGTATCCTTTGCCCCCCTTGCTCTTTCCCTCCCTCCTCTCTTTATTTGCATGCACTCACTCTGTATAAACATGATTTTGAAGCTGACTCGTAGGTACAGCAACAAGCCCAAGGCATGCTAAGCACTGGATTCGCAACACTGAATCCCAGCTCTCAGTAACCTCATGCTAAGGATAAAGCCAGCCCCCTCTGGGGGCAATAGGAACCTCCTCTTTTGTTACTGTGTGTTAGAAACTGTAAGGCTGTTCTGACAAAAGGGTCCCAATCCTGCAAGTCAAGGGAATTTAGGAGTGCTCAGCACCTTGAAAGTGGCATTCAGCACCTCACAGGATCCTTCCTTTTGCGATGGGCCCACAGCAAAGCAGCTACAGTTCTAGTTTCTATGTATCTAGGTGTTTATGCCACACTCCTCACTGTGGTAGCTGAGCTGTGTGGCACTGTCAAACTCCAGTCTGCCTCTTTCTCCAGAGTAGGGACAGATGCCTCCAGCTCCTACAGTACATAGAGCATATTTCATCACAACAGAAATTCACACCTAGCATCAAGAGGCATGTTATCACGTTGATAAACCAACTGAGCACCCCTTTGTGACTCTGCCTCAGACAGGAATTGAGTAGTGTCACAGGGCAACGGCCCCTTTCTGAGGAGTCAGGGCCTAGTCTGCCAGTCCTTATGAAGTAACTGGGTGCCCTAGGTAACCAATTAATGATTAATTAGTACCTAATAGAGGTTATCCAAGCTCAGGTGGGAGGTACTTAGGTACTTACATGGCCCCCACAGTATCTGAGTATCTAGCTAACTTTAATAGATTTATCCTCACAACACCCCTGTGAGGTGGAGACATGCTATTATCCCCACTTAACAAATGGGGATGTGAGGCACAGACTAAGTGTCTTGCCCAGGGTCATAGGTTTTTGTTGGTGGAGGAGGAATTGAACCAATGCTCCCACTGCCTAAGCTAGTACTCTAACTATTGGGCCTTCCGTCCTCTCTGCTAATGACTGCTGAATCTCTAAAGGTTCAGAGATTCATCCAAAAGTTCAAATGCTTATTGCAATCCCTTCACTCCACAGGACTCATGAGAACAGTCCTTCTTGCACATGATTTCCAGGACTACTCTACCACAGTGGTTTGGGCTAGTTTGAGAATATCACAAGTGCAGCCTTTCCCTGGGTGTTTTGATATTTCTGATGGAAAACAGAAAACTCAGATGTGTGAGACCTTAACTAAAATCAATCACACCGAAGACCCACATTGAAACATGATCTCAGACGTCAGTCAGTTCAAGTTCAACATGAAGGCTGAGGTTGGTTCTTGTTTATCCAAACTGCTTTATCTTGACCCAATTTACTCTGAGGTCCTCAAGTAAAACTGAGCGGTTTCAGTGACAAATGATTCTGATAGAAGTTTTACCTGTGAAAAACCTTCAGGATTTGGTCCTCAGACAGGACTCTTCTGTTTTAATTTGGCTAGTTCACCAGCATATTGTATGTGGAACAATATATATTATAGGGACTAACCCAATCTAGCTATCAGCCTTTACCCCATACTCTTTACTGGAGTTGCTGAACACAGGGGTATCCTGTCCTGGATGACAGACACACTAGAACAGAATAGGTCTTTGTCATTTCTAAGTCTAACTCCTCTATACGATCCCAGCACCTATCCCTGGAGGATCTTTCTTTACCTTCAGCAGCTGTGGCACTTTGGGCCTGAAAGTGCTTTTGTCTAATTTTCAACTCCCTGCAGCAGTGAAGCCAACTGAATATTGTTACACTCCCTTCCTTCTCCCCAGGACTAAAGACTGTGAGTCAGGCTGTTCTTCCCAAGCGCATGTTTCAAATTCTGCCATCCACTGCCAGCAGTTGACGCTAGTCATTTATTTAAAGCCCAGTCCTGCCCTGGCTACATTTTGCCTTTGCTGTCCTATATATCCTGTTCACCCCAACCCTGAGGCAGCTCCCCAGTTCCTGTGCTCAGTAGGGAGAGTAGCAACATTGCCCTCCATGGTGCCTGAGCCACAGGCCAACTGACAGCTGGATTTACAGTCACCTTTGGGTGTCAGGGCATAAAAGTTAGTCATGTATCAGCAGTTCTATTTCTGTTTGTCATGCAGGCAAAATCATTGCGTCATGATGCTACGTCCTGAGATCAAGCAGTTGTGTCAGTATGTGATGAAGCTGTGATGTGACCTCATGATACAGATAACGTGGAGTCATCACAACATGATTCAGCCTGCAGGGCTTTGTTGTGTGAGCAGTTTTTCAGTTCCAGTCCCTGTGCGATCCCTTCCCTTGAGCTTCACGTTGAGCTGCAAAGTAAAACTCAGTTGAAACAGACAACTTCTGTCTGATTTGGGGTTGAAACCAACATGGCCTGCACTGTTTCCATTTATAACCATTACTGCATTTCCAGACTTCAGGTCCCCCGCAGCTAACATTTCTGCAACTTATCCCCAGCCCCACGCCCACCAAAAGATTTATGACCCTTAGACAGCCTCTAGGAGATACAATCAACAATATTACTGAGAACATCATGTTTCCACAGCACTACACATGCATTCATTCATTTATCCTCTCAGACCACTCTGACGCTGGCCCAAATTTGCCTGGCTCTGGATGTCATTACACACATTTCACCCAACTATAGATTTGATGCCAACAGGTAGCTCTGGATTCTGACTCCTGCAAGCTGATGACAGGGACTTGTGGGAATCAGGAATGTCCTGCGAGTTTTATCACAGTGTTGATCACTCCAGGGTATAACACATTGCCACAAATAAAAAGTAAGGACAAGCAGAAAGTCAGAGTTTGATCCTACCACAACAAGGAAGCAATGAATTTATGGTGTGGTGCTTCCCTGACGCAGCACCACTCAAAATGGCAGCATGCACTCGGAAGTAGGTAGGTCAGGAGAATTCTCAAACCCCTGTTCAGAAAACCCACTTCTGCAGTCATCTAACCTGGTAAAGTGTATGGGGGAAGCTTCAGGACAGACATTACGCATAGATGATATACATGACTGCCTAGGGTGCTGAATTTTTAGGGGTCCAGTCAAACAGGGTGACTTTGAGACACCTGTTCCTTTAAGGGCACACATGCAGCACTAGGAACATCAGCAGTAGCCAGGGTGAGACTGGGCACCAAACTGTGTAGTGCTGGCCTTGGAAGCTGTACCATTAAGAATAAATCTTGCATGTCTAAAGCCTAAAAATCCCAACTGCCCTGCAGGGAGAATTCTATTGATCTACAGCAGGGGTCTCAAACACGCATGCGTCCCACGGAGTTATTTGCTGCGGCCCGCCAAGCTCCCCGTCCCCCCGGAGTTATTTCCTGCAGCTACCAAGCTCCCCGCGCCTTCCCCCGGAGTTATTTCCTGTGGCCGCCAAGCTCCCCTCATTCCCTGCCCCCCTTCCTCCCCAGCGCGCTGCATCCCTGCTCCTCTGCCTACCTCCAGCTGTTTGGCAGTACTTAGCGTTTTCCAGGAGGGAGGGGGAGGAGCGGGGAGCTGCGTGCTCAGGGGAGGAGGCGGAGAAAAGTCGGGGCAGGGGCGGGGACTTTGGGGAAGAGGTTGGAATGGGGGCGGGGAAGGGGTGGGAAGAGGCATGGTGGGGCGGGGCCTCATGGAAGGGGTGGAATGGGGGCGGGGCCAGGGGCGGGGGGGGGGCGCTTTGTATCTTTGTATGAAAAGGTGTCAATGATGCGGCCCTCGGGCCAATGTACTAGTCCTTATGTGGCCCTCATGGTGATTTGAGTTTGAGATCCCTGATCTACAGTGAGTTCCTGTTAAAAAAAATCCTTCCCCTCCTGCAGAGCAGGTGAATTGGAAAGCCGCAGGACTGTACAGTGCTTTACACACAGTATCTAATTCATCCCCACAACCTGCACTGCAGGTGATTCAGTATTATTATCTCCAATAAAGATAGGAAAATTAAGGCACAGCGAGGGGAGTGACTTTCCCAAGGTCACACAGGACATCCATGACTGTGCTGGGAACAGAACCCAAAGTCCTGATCCCCAGACATGTGGTCCAATCACTAGACTGTGCTACGAAGTGGGGGAGGCCAGGAGGGCAAAAACGGACGAAAGCCCTACGATTCTGCCAACAATCCATTGCTGTGTCTCAGCAAGTGCATTTCAGCCACACTCCAGTCCTAATAGCCAAATATTACTGAGAAATTGATCTCAATAAAAAGTAACATTACCAAAGGGAAGTTCCATTTTCTTTGTTAAGTGGGCCTACTGCCATCAATTTTTTTTTCACTCGGCCAGCTTATTCTGAGCACGGCACCGGGCACAATACAGGGGCAAAAACAATTAATGGAACCGTCTGGGATTTGAACAGTGTATAGATCAAATGTCTTTTATTTGCTAAGCTCTGTCTCATTTGGCCTAGAATGGATGTCTCTTGGCTGCCTGCACTGGCAATAATTGTGCCTCATATATCCCCAATCAGACGCCTTAAAATGATCAGACAGAACTAGCAACAATGAGAAGAAGGTGCAGTGACATTCGTTGTACTTGAGAAATTACTGACTATCTCCTACAGATTTGCCCTTGGCACAGGTGAGTTTGGAGGCACCTTGTCACTAGTTTCAGAGTGGTAGCCGAGTTAGTCTGTATCAGCAAAAAGAACAAGGAGTACTTGTGGCACCTTAGAGACTAACAAATGTATTTGGGCATAAGCTTTCATGGGCTATACACTAGTGTTGTCACTAGTGTTGTGATAATTGGGCCTAAAAATTTACCCTAATTGTGAGGTCACCTGCAGAACTGTGAGAAAGTTTAGTAAGTGTCTCAATAACCTATGACAACAAATGTTGATAAGAAAAGGTGCAACAGGGAGGCAGGGCTGAATTAGTCCAAACAAAAAGGCCTACTGATACAATTCAAGGACTGTGTTGAGATCATGTCTGGTAAACAAGAAAAATGAGGGACCAGAAATTAATCAACCAAAATCGGTGTATCAAAAATTAGGTCTAACTAGTGGACAAAATAATGAGGGGATGAGCTATTTCCCCCTTGCTCCTTTTTGGGGTCCTTAACATCAGAGAGACTTTAAAATGGAAATTGGTGGAGGGATGGAAGCAAGCACAATGCTGGCTCACTGGAAGATCAGAGAAGGGGAAGGAGAAGCTTCATCATCATGGCCGCCACCCTCACCGTCTCCTGGGAGCCCAGACTTTCTTCATCTAATCCTGAGAGATGTCCTGATCAGACCAGAGAAAGGGACCCAGATGACATTGCTACCTCCACCAGCTTCAGCTGAATCTCAACCACCACCTGGGATGAGAGACTTTGTCTCTCCCACCTCTGCCCTGTGTCCTTTCCCTTCACTACCATATTTCTTCTCTTTCCTATCCCTTTTCTTTTGCATTCTGTCTAATTAGAGTCTGGCTTGGCCAGCCAAGACTGTATTTTCTGCATCACTGCTGTAAGCCTGTGACCAGAAAGAGGCAGCTAAATGCACTGTCCTAAACAGTTCGACAGTGCTACACGTTTGCCAGGTCTCGGGGTGGCTAATAAGACCATGTGCTGGGCCAGTGTTTTTCCAGCAGTGAGGCTACAAGTGAGAGTCAACACCAGTGACAGAAACTGCATTTTCTATCTTTGCCAGGTTTTTTCTTCCCTCTTGTGTGTGTTTGTCTTGTTTTGTCTTTGAAGAAATGGGCTCGGACTTTAACTACAACAGTAATAACAACAGTCCATCTCAACTATCTTTTTCTCTTTCCCCCCAAAAGAACAGTTATTACCATCAAAGAGACTGTCAAATAAGTGGTGTTTCCTTCTAAAAACTCTCTACAGTTAAAGTGAAAGGGAACAAGGGATACTTTACATGTCAAATACTTTAATCCTTTCCCCTCTTCTTTGTATATCTTTAATAAAAGGTTAAACAGATGTTTAATGGTGTGTTTGCCATGGTACAAAGCAGGTTGAGGTCTCTGTATACCAAACCCTGAGGCTTGTTTAACAGTGCTTAATGTTGGACAGTGACTGAGTCATGTTAACACCTTTAACTCTCTGGGTCCATTTATTCCAGCTAAATTAATACAGCACTACAGTACTCCATTGGGTGGCTCTACCAGCAACTCAGCCATCAGTGCAGGCTGACGAAGGAGAGAGAGACAGATGGGGATACCTTGTCTTTCAACCAAGCCTGTGCTAAAGCAAAAGGATCAGCAGGCCCCAGCCTGCACCTGGGACTGCTACCAACAAACCACCTGGAACTCATCACACACAGCCACATTTTGTGCCCCAACAGATGAAAGACAGAACTCGGAGAGGGAGAGACACTGAACTTGGGGAAAAGAGACCTCAGAACTGAGAAGAAGGATCCCCACTCCCCAGGGTATCATCAGCTCAGATGACAGTAAGATTAACTGGTCCTTTGGGCAGAGGGTGAGGGGGAACCATCTTAGAAGTAAGGCTCCCTGGTAATTTGGGTAGGGATTGGCACTATCAAATGGGAGTGGAGTTTCCTTTGTACTCAGGGTGGTGAGGACCATTGGGTGGGAGAGACTCAGATCTCACTGAGCCATCAAAGCGAGGAGAAGAGTCCTTGGAGCTTGGGGGCACCATCGGAATAACCGAACTTTAAATCCAGGAGTAGCACAGTCTTGTCCCTGCTGAGCTCCTACACACGCCCAGTTTGGTAAGCATGATCTCAAAGCACACTTGACTTACCCCGCTCACATGTTTTGCCCCAGTAGCCAGTGCCAGTGCAGTCGCAGATGAAGCGGTTCCAGCCGTCCTTGCAGAGAGCATTGTTCTTACATGGGTAACTGTCGCACTGCTTGGTGCTGAGCCGGGTGCAGGAGGATTTGACCCCGGCAGCATTCTGCACCTCCGCCAGCTGCCGGATGTTCTTGCTCCGTCCATCGATGAACAGATCCCGGATGCAGCCTACATAACCATAGTTCAGCATGGCTGTCCAGAGCTCTGTGGGGAGGATGAGGCCTGCCCGGTTCTCAGGTAGCCCACCTAGGTACATGTCCCCTTCCAGGTCCAAGATTTCACTCTCCCCACTGGCAGTGAATGGGGTGCGCCTGCTGTTCACTGATATGGTACCTGGGGCAAGAAGGAAAAGGAAACATCAGCCAACAGCTCCACTGACAGCCCAGGTCTAGTGCAGTTCCTATGGTATTTGAATGCAGGTTAAAGATGACGGTTTCAGTTGAGGAGATTGAAGATCCCCAGTAAAACACAACACTGACAGAGAAAGTTTGTCCTACGCTGCCCCTCCCCACCTCTCCCCCCCAGCCACAGGCTCTAAACTCTTCAAGGCAGGGACTGTGTGTTCATGTGTACCTCTGCAGCACAGAGCACAATGTGGTCCCAATCCTGATTAGGGATTCTAGGTGCTACAATAATACACATATTCAATAACATGGTCTTAATTCTCCTCCTGTCTTGCAGGAAGAGAGGGTCTTTCTTTTTTTTAAAAAAGAGCAAAAACCCAGGATTTCAGTGTTATTCAATGGGATTCACTCTGCAAGACAGGAAATCACATAAAGTGCAGCTGGAATTAGAAGGCTCTGGGACTATATAGGATTAAAGTAAATACTACTACTACTAATACATAGCTCTTACATAATGCTATTCATCAACAGACCTCAACGCATTTTACAAAGAAGGTACCATTGTCCCCATTTCACAGATGGGAAAATGGAGACACAGAGAGGTGAAGGTGAACTCCAAAAGGGAGAGTTCTTATTATTTGTATTATAGTTGCTTCTAGACTTCAAGCAAGATGAGAGCCCCATTGAGCAAGGCACTGTACATACATATTTTAAGAGGCAGTGCCTGCCATGAAGAGTTTACAATCAAGCAGACAAAGGGTGGAAGGGGAAAACAGAGAAGTGTAGAGACTAACACAAGGTCATCCAATGGGTCAGTGGCAGAGATAAAAGCAGAACCCAGGTCTCTGACAGGCCAGTGCAGTGCAGTCTACTAGACCACACTGCTCCTCATTCAGAATTTAGTTATTTTTGAGATAGGGACACCAATCCGCTTTGAACTAGAATCAGAATAAGAATAAGAATCAGAAACTTGTTCCATCTAGCTCTAAATCATCACGTGTGATTGCCCTGTCATTAAGATACTCTATGTCCCCAGAAGGGACTGTCTATGCTTTAAGATTAATTCCAGATCACTGCATTCTTTATCCTACACCCCTAGGAGGGGGCAGGGGAGTTTGGTTAATAGAGTTTTCTGCGAGAAAATGCAGTCACATACGTATGTCTTTCCCCCCCTTAAGCTGTAATACGCATCTTCTTGAACAGAGAGCAGAACGCAAACAGGGCATTTCACGTGTGTGATGTTCTGTATAACTTAGGGATAATGTCAGAGGCAGCAGAGTGTTTGAGGCAATAGAGGCGTTACAAATTAAAGGCTCAGAGAGAACTAGGGTTGTTTGATGAACCATGTTGTGTAAGTAAATTGCAGTACCACAGACATTTCCCCCTTTATATGGCAAGAGCCGAGATGTGACACAATATGGCTATATATGCAAAGGCAGCATATCACAGAGCAGCAAGCTCACAGTCCCTCTCCATCTGGCTCTGCTGCCACTGTACTTGGAAGGTTGTGTTCATGTTGTGGACAGTATACTGTATTACCAAAAAGATGGAGAGAGTCAAGAGAAGGATAACAGAAATGATCAAGGCGCTGGAGAGTCTGACTTATGGGGAAAGGTTAAAAGTTCAGACGAAACCTCTCTCGTTTGGCCACTCAGCCATAGAGGAGGAGACATAACACAGTTTGCAAATACTGAAAAGGTGAAAACACCAAGGAAGGAGAGGAAATACCAAGGCTAAAGGTGTAAAGCAAGGAAGAAGAGGATGAAATTAAGAAAGGAAGTATGTATCTAGGCTGAGTAATAGGCTAAGCTTCTTGACTGTGAGATGCATTAGGCTCTAGAACATGAAAGTGACAGAAGACCCCTTACATGGAACTTTTAAGACCAGACTGAGAAAGCCACTGGAGGGACCAATCTAGCACTGGCCCTAGGGAGAAGGGACCAGATGAGCTAGTAGATCTTTTCCATCTCTAACATCTACGATTCTGGAAAGACAGAACAAACCTCTACCTCAGAAATCAGAAGGGCTCTTCTGCCTCATTTCTAACCCCTCAAAGGCCTCAACTGGGGGCGTGGGTAAGCGAGTGGGAGGGCCCAAAAAGGCAGCAACCAGTGACGGCAGAGCCAGTATGGGAAACAGTACACTGATGCGACCAGACATCCAGTCTGCCAGTAAGGCTTTCAGAGTCAGCAGGGGTGGGATAACATGTGCTCTGTAGCTCAGAATTGGCCGAAAATGTTCTCTTGTAATGATGTGCAGCATTTCCCAGCTAGAAATGGTGACAGATTTCATGGACATTACCGGTAGGAGGCTGCCCTGGGGATAGAAAGGTTACAAGATACGGGAGCGGATGCTAGGAGTCCAAGTCCAAGCTGTCAGCTGTTGTCAGCATACAGTGAAGTTATAGCTTTGGTTGCGTTGGCAGCCAGCACCGACTAAAGCACACGCAGAGTCAAAGGGGACTGGAGATGCCAGAGGTTATGTGAGCAGGATAACTGCCCTGCTTCCCAGCAGCCCCTTTCCTACTCTAGTACCTAGTGGTAGGAAGAACTTGGACCTTTACAGGTGATTCTGCTTAGCTCAGCAGAGCTCAAAGCTGTTAACTCCTTGGGAGAACTGGAAGAAAGGAAAGAATCTAATGAGGACAGGGTACCTTATGAATGATACACAGAATGTCCAGTTCAATGGCTCAAATCTAGCCCAGATCAAAACCGGTTTTCAGTTATTAAAGTCTAACGGTTATTGGATGACCTATGTGAAATGAGTCTGTTGTTTCTCAGTCCAGTTTCTAACAGGCAGATGTCCACGTCACAGAAAGCACAGGACCTAGCTGGAATCCTTGCTGGCAATCAGCAGAAAAGCCGGGGACTGAACAAACCATGGAGACTGAATTCCCTTCTCATCCCTAGCAGAGGCCTCTGAGGGCCTCAATGGGTCAATGCACACTAAAGGGTGACATGGGGGAACTCTCAGTGCTGGTGCTCCTATTACCTTTTCAGAAAGGACATCAGAGGGTAGGGCTCTCAATCCAACACTTTTCACCAGCACAAAATTCAGTTAAAAAAAGAAAAGAACAAATCTGTTCACTGTTGTTCAACAAAACACATTTAATTTGAAGTCTGTTATCTCTGATCAGGTTTCAGGCAATCAATAAACCTTTCTGCTGAGCAACAAACAGGTCAGTCCTGCAATCTGCCTCCTTTGGGAGCTCAGGTGACTTCTCCTGGGGGTAATGTCAATCTCAGCTATCATAATGCACCAAAAGGTGCCCCTCTCAGGTTGGGTTTTAACAAGCTGTTTCAGCCAGGACTTTGCTTTTTCATCTTTTTCTTCTTACTCTGGAGTTCTTTGTCCAAGGACCAGGTATGCTCCATGCGAGCAAGCAAAACTGTAGGCAGTAATGAATGCTACTAATTGAGTTTATCCTTGCAAGTTAATTAGATTCTAGCAAATCTAGAGAAATCATTTATTTATTTACGTCTTCATTTGTAAAATGCTCCTGTCGATGTCGCTAGGTGCTAATGGAATCAAATTACATACATTACAACCTAGATGGGCTCAATGTCAGACACAAAGAAACTCCTTTAAACTATCACAGAAACGACCAGCTCTTCAGACAAAGGCCTGCATAAAGAGAGAGGCTGTGCAGTGGTCCCTAAAAGTCAGCTCTTTTGAAAAATCAGGGGAAGCATATTCCCTTTGCTGAAAACACTCTGTTGCAAGCCCCAAGAAGCACAAATCTAGGACATTTATATTATGGAGGTCACAGGTCAAATCCTAGACCTAACTGCAAATGTAGGCAAAATTCCCTTTACAGCAACATATGGCCAGACATTCAACTCCTGATGATCTAGGAGAAGTTCAAGCCCAACTGTTCACATATTCACAAGGCTCAAATTGTAGATATGATTATTTCACTTCCTAATTTATTTTGGAGCACAACCATGAGTATATGTTAGCTTGCTCTACAACATCAGAAACAAAGGAAATACCTTTGGAGCCTATATAATATGGTGACAGGCATAATATTAAAAAATATATTCTGTTAGTTGAAATTCTAAAAGTGAGAAGCAGCAAAGAGGACTCAACCAGATATAGAAAGACTAAGAGAAGGACTTTCACTCTAAGAAACACTTTGGAAAGGGAAAGCCTAGCTAGGAATAAAGGAAGAATCCTTATTGAAACAGTGATCTGCAGGAGCATCAAAGGAAACAAGAGAATAGGGCAGTGATTGGCCAATTCCTCTCTTTCCCTTGTCCCAACAAATTTTCCACTAGTTTGGAAGTTTCTCCATGTTAATTGTGTTATCTAGTCTCCCCAGGCCCTACAAAGACCCAGGAGAGGGTGATAATATTGGGTCAGATCCTGAAGTTCTTACTCAGTTTCTACTCAGCACTTATTCCCAGTGAAGTAAATGGGAGTTAGTTGGAATAAAAAACAAGTAATAAAATTCATTACGCACTTGACCTCAAGGCTTGGCCCACCAAAAGTGACCACTGTGATGATGTACGTGATTACTGAACTAGGTGCAGATTAAATAGAGTTAAAGAGTAAGATGCTGAAGGGCTGCTTATAAAGGCTTCTTCTGTGGGGCTATTCTAAAGCTCACACTGAACACTTTATACACTGCTGGCCCTCTGAAATGCCTCCTATTCTGCTAGGTGAATTCTTTAAGTAACATGAGTTCTTGCAAGAAAGCTACTCCCTTCTAGGAGTAAGAATTTTAAAGGACCAGGATTTTATGCTCCCCCACCAGAGGAGAGATGAACCTATTTAATATTTTAATCCTCCTACCTGATCTGCCATCTCGCTGGATATCCACATGATACCACTCTCCATCATTGGCTTTCTTCTGGGTGGCTTTCACCTTGATGGTGCCGGAACCCATATCAAGCAGCAAGTAGAGGTTCCCATCTAGCAGCTCAACTGCAAAGAAGTCTACCTTGGTGTTCTTTTGGCTCCTGGCATCCTTCCTCTCCTGGGGCTTGCCATGGGTAAAGAGGATCAGGCCATTGGGCTCAGTGGTGCGGAAGTCGAAGGAAATGGAGCCCATCCGCTTGGTATTCCACTTAGGCAGACTGATATAGGCCTCTGGCGTCTCAAAGCTGATGGGATCCAGCGTAGCTACATTCTCACATGTGAATTTCACCTCCCCGTAGATCTTCATCTTGGTGTCACTGATCCTCGCCAAGCGAGACAGCTCCAGACGGATGTCGTTATTCTTATAAACAACCTATCCGAGACAAAGATATACACCATACATCAATTCTGCAACCAATACAAATGCCTCCCAATCCCTACCAGGCATGGGAGAGAAGCACTCAAAAATGCTTTGGGGAGTGGGGATGAGACCTTGGGAGAATCTTACATGGTGACAGAGAGGGAGGACAGAGCTAGGATGGTGCCTGCAAACAACAATTTGTGCGCTATAAATACCATGGATCAGAACAGCAGAAGAGAACATTTACTGGAGGTCAGGGAGCACCACAACCCCACCACAGATATGCTGCCATTGAGGATCTAGTACATAATATACAATCTGTGGCTGGAACCATGATGCTTCATTTATATAGACCCCACTATAAAACACACGACAGGGTGTACCCTTAGTATTCACATACACAAGCTCTGTATGAAAATCTGTGCCACCACTGCTGTTTCTTTAGTAAGGTCAGTTAAACATTGGAGTGGGAGTGCTAAAATTTCATGTACATTACAGTTGCTAGGAAATATTGGTGAGTGTACCGTGGATCCTGAAGAGCCATAAGCTCCCTCCACAAAAGCAAACAAACAAAACTAGACCTAACTTTTCTCTCACCAAGAAATCTTAAAACACTCTGTTAGGCTTTGTCTTCACTACCCGCCGATCCGGCGGGTAGCAATCGGTTTATCGGGGATCGGCTTACCGCGTCTAGTGAAGACGCGGTAAAATCGATCCCTGATCGCTCTGCCGTCGACTCCGGAAATCCACCTCGGCAGGAGGCGGCAGCGGAGTCGGCGGCAGCGCGGCAGCGGTCGACTTTCCCGCGTCCTCACCGCTAGGTAAGCCGACCTAAAATACGCAACTTCAGCTACGGTATTCACGTAGCTGAAGTTGCGTATCTTAGGTCGGACCCCCGCTGCAGTGTAGACCTAGCCTCAGTCACAAAACCTTACAACAGTTTTGTTCTGCTATCCCAGAGGCTGACATCCAGCCAGAGGGGGAGCTCAAGTAAACTAGAGACCCCTATTTCCAGAACCAGACAGACATAACAGAGGAAACAGAGGAAAGCCACGTTGACTTATGGTATCAGGGAGATCAATCTGCAACAAACATAAAAGGATAACAGTAGGAGGGGCGGGTTGATAAAATTCTAAAGTAGATAAACCAGGAATAATTTTAAAAAGGAGAAATCTGTACCCACTTAGGACTTCACAGCTTTCACTAGGCTTCACGCAGTACCCCCTTGGAGCTTCATAATGGCATTCGAGATACAGCTCAGATCCTCCTGCTCCAAGAGAACAAACCCCTACCTCTTGAGCTAAAAGAGACCCTTGATGGAAGATAGTTTTTAAGGGCCTATGACACAGTCAAGTAGTTCTGATTCCATCCAGTAGAGGGCAGTAGTGACACATAAATGTTGGCCACTTCCTTACAATATTCCTAATTATAACACTCTGCACCTTCAAAGTTCTTTACAAATATTAATGAATTAATATCCAAAAGGGGAATGCAATTTATTTGTTAAAAGTTTACAGATAAAATATCCTTAGATGATGCCATCTCTAAACCTTGAATTTGATGATTGTGTTACAACCTCCGTGCTCTCTGTCATTTCTGTAGACTGGCTGTGTGTCATTGGGATATATGACAGTGGAGACCAAAACCTTATTTCTAATGTCAACTCTCTGTAAACCCGCTAAAAACACATTTATGCACCAATTTTATGACACAAAAGTGACACTTGCTTCCACTTCAAAAGGCAAATACAACTATTTATGACCATTTTTACTTCTTTGTGAGCTACATGGAAGGACTTGAGGTTAGACTAGATGACCCTTGTGGTTTCTTCTAACCCTATGATTCTATGACTGAAAGGGTTGTTTTGTTTGGTTAGCTTTTGTTTAAATGGGGAACGACTCAGCTTTTCTTTCACCTTAGAAATTCATGCACTGTTTTTCCTCAAAGATTCTATGGACAACTAGAGAACTAGCAGAGGTAGAACATCATAAGTGAAAGGAGAGTGAAACTCAAACTATGTGAGGGGGGCAAGGATTTTTAGTCAAATTGTTTGAAGTGTGTATGTGTGTGTAAAATTATTTAACTCCAGGCAAACACTTATGAGAAAAACTCTTTTGTGGAAGATTCACAACACTTTTGACCTCCAAGGAGTACTTCGGCAAAATAAAACAACTTTCCTGATATTTCTAATGTAAAAAACAAACACAGGAACAGGGTTTAAAAACAAAACAAACTCCCAGATCCCCTTTCTACATTATAAAGTAGCACACAAAAAAGGCCATATTCTCAGCCCTGCTCAATCCTATTTTTGCCAGTCTGGCAGCCCAGACTGGATGGAATCACGGTTTAACTCACCAGTTTAGGATTTGGCTTGCATAGTGGATTCCCAAAGTGGTGTGAAGCTCATAGAGCTGGCTTTAAGTCAACCACTCTTGGCCCCATCCTGGCAAGTGGTGAGGACTGTAGATAGGAGAGGGCATGGCCAGACTGCCCTGCTTTTTGGTGTTCCTGGGCTGGCACAGTACCCTGGGAGGCTGCTACCAGTCACATAACAGAGCAACCCTGAGGCTGCTCTAAATTGCACTAGAGGGAAAACTGGCCTAAGTCTCTTCCAGGGCTGAGAGACAGAAAGGTGGCTTGATGCCACTTTGGTTCCAACTCCTTGGGACCTGTGTTAAGTGTTGCTTTGCCAGAGCAGAGGATCTGGGCCACCAGTGACCCAGTATTTTTCCTGTGTAAATAATCTGTAAGAGACAAAACACTGTCATACCAGAATGTGTCAGGATGCTGAGTCCAGAACACACAGAAATCCTCCCAATTTGAGAATGAGACTCCTATCTTGTAATGGAATATCCCACTCCTGACTGCTTACCTGGACCTCCAGGTTGCCCTTATGAGATATCAATCCTCACGTATCTCACCAGGTCTTCTGATGTCTTTGAACATGTGGCCATAAATAACTAGTTTCACCTGTTCTCTTCTCATTTAATCATAGTAATGATGTCCCATTCTCTAGTGCCTTCCACCTCATGGACCCATAAAGTGAGCGTCATTATCAGCTTTAGAGACAGGGAAACTGAGTAAGAGAAAGGGTAACTTGCCCAAGGTCATAGAACACAGATCTCCTGACAACGATGCTTTAGCCATAAACACATCCTTCCTCCCTGTTAATTTGCCTGATTAAGAGGAATTATGGAAAAGATCAAAAGAAATGGGACTCAATTACATCATTCAACAGGGCAACACAACAGGAAAAGCATAAATTTTTGTTAGAAGAACAAAAAAGCTGCTGTAGAGCTGGGATACTGGTTTTGCTAGTCCACACAGCCCTGATTCCATGAGGACATGGGATCTATGCCCAGTCCCAACAAATGTCATCTCTGCTTACCCCTTCAGTACTTAATGAAGCAGCACTATAGGGCCCTGGGACCACAAGTCATTCAAATACAAAGAAGGGGACGCTGATAGTAATTTATACAAATCAGAAGCTAGGAATTGTAAAAAAATTGATAAGGGAAGCTAAAGGCCAGAAGGCAAATACTATGATCAGTAGAATTAAGGACAATAAGAAGGAGATTTTTAAGTATATTAAGAACAAAGGAATCCTAACAATGGTATTGGTCCATTACTAGATGGAAATAGTAGAACTGTTAATAATAAAGCTGAAAAGGTAGAAGTGTTCAATAAATATTTCTGTTCTGTATGTAGGGAAAAACAGATGATATATTCATATCTTATCATGATGATGCTCATGACTGATGATGAAGATTAAATACTTTCCATTCTAACAATAACTAAGGAAGATGTTAAAGAGCAGCTACTAAAGCTAGACATTTTTAAAATCAGTAGGTCTAGATAACTTGCATCCAAGAATTTTAAAATAGTTGGCCGAGGAGTTCTCTGGACCATTAATGTTGATTTTCAATAAGTCTTGAAACACTGGAGAAGTTCCAGAGGACAGGAAGAATGCTGATGTGCCAATATTTAAAAAGTGTAAACAGGACAACTTGGGTAATAATGGGCTTGTCAGCTTGACATCAATCCCAAGCAAAATAATGGAACAGCTGATACACGACATGATTAATAAAGAATTAAGGGGGGTAATATAATTAATGCCAATCAGCATGGGTTTATGGAAAATACATCTTGTCGAACTAACTTGATATCTTTTTTGATAAGATTACGAGTTTGGTTGATAAAAATAATAATGATGATGTAATATACTTAGACTTCTGTAAGGAGTTTGATTTGGTATCACACATTTTAATGAAGAAACTAGAATGATAAAAAAATCAACATGGCATACACTGAATGGATTAAAAACTGTCTGACTGATAGGACTCAAAATGTAATTGTAAATGGGGAAATGTCATTGAGTGGGTGTGTTTCTAATGGGGTCTGACAGGGATTAGTTCTTGGACTTACACTATTTAACATTTTAATCAATGACTGTAAAGAAAACAAAATTATCACTGATAAAGTTTGCAGATGAAACAAATATTAGAGGAGAAGTAAATAAGGAAGAGAACAGGGCAATCTGGATTGGTTGGTAAGCCAGGTACAAGCAAACAATATGCATTGTACTATGGCCAAATGTAAAGTCATACATCTAGGAACAAAGATCATAGTCTACGCTTACAGGGTGGGGACTCTATACAGGGAAGCAGCGACTCTGAAAAGGATTTATGGGTCATGGCGGATAATTAGCTCAATGTGAGCTTCCAATGCAACATTGTCACAAAAAGGGCTAATATGATCCTTGGATATATTAACAGGGGAACATCAAGTAGGAGTATGGAGGTTACATTACCTCTGTATTTAGTATTGGTGCAACTGCTACAAGAATATTGTGTCCAATTCTGGCGTTCACAATTCAAGAAGGATGTTGATAAATTGGAGAGGGTTCAGAGAAGAGCCACCAGAATAATTAAAGGATTAGAAAACATGTTTTACAGTGATCAACTCCAGAAGCTCAATCTATTTAGCTTAACAAAGGCAAGGTTAAAGAGTGATTTGATCACAGTTTATTAGTACCTACACGGGGAACAGACATTTGATAATAGAGGGCTCTTCAGTGTAGCAGACAAAGGTGTAACAAGATCCAATACTGGAAGTTGAAGCTAGACAAATTCAAATTAGAGGTGAGTTGCACATTTGAACGCTACATGGTAATTAACCATTTATACAACATACCAAGGGCTGTGGTAGATTCTCCATCATTGGCTATTTTAAAATCATGATTAGATGTTTTTCTAAAAGACATGCTTTAGTTCAAACACAAATTAACTCAAGTCAGTCCTCTGGCCTTAGTCTTGTGTGATGCAGGAGGTCAGACTAATTGATCACATTGGCCCTTTTGGCCTAAAAATCCTGGCATTCTCCTGAAATAGTAGTGATGCTACAAACCAATGCACCTTTCCAGTTATGGAGATGACTTAAAGAACTGGGAGCATTTGCCAGAGAAAACCTTCTGCAGTCTCAACATGCACAAGAGACCTCCTATAACTGCAGAGCTCGGTTGAGAGAGTTTAAACCAGGTGATAGGGTACTTTTACTACTACCCAGCTCAGAGTCTGAACTGTTAGCCCGCTGGCAAGGGCCCTTCAAGGTGATTAGAAAGGCAAACCCCATCAATTATAAAATCTGGCAACCAGAAAAAAAAGAAAACACCCAAATTTATCATATAAACTTCTAAATGCCTGGAAGGCTAGGGAGGGGCTTTTCATTGACTCCTCCCTCCCCCCTCCCCCCCCCCCCGCAAACCAGAACCCCATGCCCTGAGGGGAATAATCTGCATGCCTGTAAAGATGGGGGCAGCCTTACACTGTGAACAGAGAACACAAGTCCAGCAACTAGTGGACTTGTTCCCCACCATCTTCTTGTCCACTCAAGGAAAGACCCACTTGATTTCTCATCATACTGAAACTGCACCAGGACAAAAAGTGAGGGGAAACCCTCAGCCCCTCTCTGGGAAAATGAGGGACATAGGCCATCAGGAGCTTCAAGCAATGTTAGACCTCAGAGTGATGGAGATATACTGTAGTGAGTGGAGGGAGCTCCATTGTCCTGGTCCCTAGTCTGGACAGGATGATACACTTCTGTATAGATTTCCGCACAGTCAACATGATATCTAAATTTGACGCCTATCCCATATGGAGGGTAGATGAGTTATTGGACCAGTTGGGACAGCTTAGTGTATGTCTACCACTGATCTTACCAAAGGGTACTGGCAGATCTCCCTCACACCTGACTCTAAGGAAAAGACAGCTTTTTCCACGCCCTTCGGCTTGTACCTCTTCCGTACCATGCCATTCTGACTCCACAATGCAGCTGTGACCTTCCTGAGGTTGATGGATAAAAATATTGCAATCCCATGGACTATATACTGCCACCTATTTGGATGACATTGTCATCTACAGGCAGAATTAGGGGGACCATGACCACCTGAAACAAATAGCCGCGGTACTTCAACCCCTCACGGATGTAAGGGTAACAGCCAATCCAGCAACATGGAACACTGGTTATTGTGAGGCTATGTACTTAAGGTATACATTATGAGGTGGCCTGTTGTGACCCATTTGTGCCTACAAAATAATTGGTTCTGGTATGCCAGCCAGGAAGGATAAGCCATTAAGCAGCTGGTACCACTACTCTCTATCCCTTTCAAGATTAGAGAATCTGGGACTACATTAAAGAGACATTAATGGGAGTTAGAAGCCCCACCCCCTTCAGGCACAGTTGGACTATTTGACTCTATTTTGTACCACAGAGACCTTGCTCAGGCAGATGGATACACCTAAGGAATTTTCAGCGTCCAGACAGTAGGACGCGCCCGTCGGTAGTCTTAGAACTGTGACACCTGGTCAGTAAGGTAAAGTTAGTATATAACTGTGGTGGGTTTGATCTAACTTAATAGGGGGCTGCGAGAAGAAGAAACTGGAAAGCAACAATGGAGGAAAGATGTTAATTACAAAGACCATGTCTCCAAAGAAAAGTCAAGCTTCTTTTGCCAGCTGGGTGCTTGGAGATCAAAAAGACTGAACAGTTTTTAAAGTGTATTCTCCCTGAAGCATGGGGGAGAAATAGTTTGTGTGTTATGGGAATGGACTATGCCAGCCAGATGTTAGGAGACTCGTGGTGGGAGTCTGAAGGAAGCTCAGACATCCCAGGATTCCCATTGTGAAAGATGGTTAGGTACCTGGTAAGCTAGACATGTGTGTAGCCTGTTTTATTGTTTTCAGACCTGTTTTCTCTGACATGTTTTTTGTTCTAAACAACTACTACTTTGCTTTATGGAGGCTGTCTGATTACTGTGTTAACCACTATCATTGCTCCTGGAGGAAACAAAACTGCAGGGTCTGTGCAGGGTCAGACCTGCTGAATAATTATGGTTTGTGTCAGAGGACTGCAGCCTAGGGCCCAGTCTGAGAGAGAGAGAGAGAGAGAGAACCATGTGTTTCTACCCGGAGCCAGATGACAGCTAGAGGCCTGAAACTTGGCAGGGGCTGCACTCAACGAGACCAGGAAGGGTCAGATGTAGCTTTTTTTCTCCTTTTTCCTAACCTCCTTTTCCTGGAGGCCCTGTGTTGGGATAGACTGGTGGATGGGCATCTCCCCCATTCCTCCATATCTCCTCACATTATGCCCCAGCTTCTATTTTTTTTCTGTCCATTTTCCCTTCTCCCTTGTTCTCTGCCCTTCTCATCCTGGTACATGTGTGCTTGCGGCTAAGCGGCACGTTGTAAGAGCAAAGACAAGGGCTGAAGAGCTGGTTCTTGAGCCTGCTGCCCTGAACACATGAGCTGCTCCTAGAGCCAGCTTTATTATGGGGATCTGCAGGAAAAGGGAGAGGAGGCTGTTTTCAAGGAACTGCTCACCAGCAGCACATTTGTGGTGCCATATCAGAATAGATCCACACACATGCAGCTTTCCTCACCTGCACTGCTCCATTTTACCCCATCCACCCCGCGACTAATCTGACATCATCCAGATTGAGATACACAGTGCTTGAGTGATTGGTCATTGAATGCTTGGTGACTGGGTCACCAAAACTCATTATTGCAGCACAGGTACATGGACTTCCAAGACGGGGCACTGCAGTCAATACTGAGTCAGAGAGGAGAGCACCACCTATTGAGGTGCCCACAGCACATCCTGCAACACCATCTCCTAGCACCATGCTTGGATATTGTTAGTGGGAAGAGCACCAGCAATTACATCACCAGCATAAAAATACAAATGGTATCCGACTCCCAAACACTTGTTCAGTTTTTCTGGAGTGCTCCCTCCGCCTTTCCCACTTACACTAAAACTCCTTCAGATGAAGGCCTTGTCTGCACTCAGGAATAGCCTCCATTCAGCATTGGAAAACCTGCAGAAATGCTGACCACTAAGCATAGACAAAAGCAAACCAGGCTGTGCACAGACAGGGCTAATCTATGGCTCAATCTTGCATTTCCTTCTGTACTAATGTGGGTCAGCATCAATGTAGCCACACCACTTGCTGAATGGGACTATTCTTGAATACAGACAATGCCAGCGAGTTGCATATTTTGGTGGTAGATGCCCTCTTTCAAAACAAAATCCCTTCCCCTGCATCTGAAATCTGTTTGATTCTGTCCCAATCTGAACTGTGTCACACGGGCTCTGGATGCCTGGGGAAAGTAGCCTTCTCCCATTCTGGACACACACATACACTCTACAGTCCTCCAGGTAAAGAAGCTACATGAAGGGGAAAGAAGAGGGTGGAAAGTCTGAAGTGTTTCAGAGGGTTCAAGACCCAACCTGTATTCACCCAAACTGAAACAAATAATAATTTTACCCTAAAACCATGAAACTGCCACATAAGGAATAAAAATTCCCAAGATACAGCTGTGTGTTAACAGAGGCTTCCTCCTTGATAACTCAGTCTGCCCCTCACGTAGGCAAGCAGGCTGCTCAGGAAGGAGCTAGAATGGACACAGAAAGGCCTTTGGTAATCAGCAGTGAGAGAACCCAAGAAAATATATGACACTTTAATGGGGTGTAGGGAAAACAGGGTATCTATAGTTTAGTTTTCTTTACATCAGTTTGGGGGGAGGGGAGTTTGTTGTAAGCTGAGCTATACACCCAAGAGGACAATTTAGTATTGAGACTCCTTCAAAGTGGGCAACTTTGCTAGTCTGAAACACTTACAGAATTTCTCCTGCCCAACCTGAACTGAGCAGCTCTGCTCCTGGGTTAATGAAAGCCCTAATCAGATGGCTTTTCATAACAGTCAAAAGAGCCTCTTTGCAATCAAGTGAAGATGCAGAGAGGGAGTGGGGGGGGTGGCAGAGAAAGAGAGAGAATATAATATGCCAGGCTTGGCAGGTAGCCGATATTGAATTCATTACAAGGCAGGCACTATTAAGTAGGAAACACAGCCTTGAGTGCTGGCTGCCCCTAGGCATGCCCTCCTCCTCCCACAGGGGTAATGCACATTTGCTGTTAGCCTGCCAGGCACTAGATGTCCCCAGTGTCACACAAACAGCAGCTAAAGTGAATTTCTCTACTCGGCACAGAAATCACTTTTAAAGATGGCAGTTTAAGTGTAACTGGTTTTTGGGCCGTAGTTTGTTCACCTGCCACATCTCCTATATTAGGGCTTATCTACATGACAACTTTTGTGTGCAGCAGGCCAGGGCATGAGTCTAGAGCACACTAGCCTGATGCACACTCAGTCACCATGTGGACCCTGCTACTGCGCACTAAAAGTTCTATGGCGCACTTTGACATACTCCTGTTTCCAACAGCAGTAGCAGGGTCACAGGGTGACTTAATGTGTGGCAAGCTAGTGCGCTTGTGAGCCAGCAAAGGGAGAGAGAGCAAGCAAGGGAGCAGCCTGCAGGAGACCTGAAGCCTGGGGCCAGCTTGCTAAATGAGCTGAGCAGAGACACCTGGCGCAGAGACAGAACCGCAAGCACCTGGTTCCTTATAAGAGAGTTGAAGCAGTTGTTTGAGGAAGCTGACTCTGGGAAGTTTACAGGAGAGTCAGTGCTGAGCAGTACACCTGCAAGCTGAACACTAGGCAGATTGCCTGCAAAGAACTCAAAAAAAAGGAAAAGGACAAGATGAAGGAATCCTCTCGCTCACCCAAGCTCTGAGATAAGAGCCATGCATTAGGACAGATTTTTGGGACTTTGAGTTTTACTTGTCTGAATAAACCCCAACCCCTATAAGGATGGCTACTGGACAAACAAGTGTGTGGAGTATCTGTAAAAGGGCCTGGAAGAGGGGGAATAAAAGGGCAGAGAGGAGGCACCCTAACTACAAGAGGGCACATGGGGCAGCCCAATCTTCCACATTGCTATAGAGTCACACTCTGGCTTTCCACACACTGAGCCACAAGCCCTTAGGCAGGAGACATTCCTTGTTTCTCTTGTAGGGTGCCCCTCATTCTCCTGCATGTCCCATTTTGCAGAATACCTGGTTATCAAGACATAAACACTGAAATATTTTCAAGCATAAGAACGCCTTAAAGTTTTAAGAACCATACATATATTTAACTACCCTGAGGGGGGCACACAGTCATAGAGACTGCATGTCCCAATTCCCATGGTATCTGTGTGCAGGCAGCCATGGTTCATTATAATGCCAAAGAGCTTTGGCTCCCTTTAATGATGTAAGATAAGTTTAACACCACTGATAAAGAATTAAAACTGGTGTAATGAGAGTCAAATAGGATTTGAACTGTGTTAACTGAATTTGATGCGACTCTGAACTACTTTTAACAAAAACAAAGAGTATAAACTTATCCTGAAAAAAATGCTCCTACATTAAAACAAGGCCATTTGTATCTACTGCATAAAAAACTAAGTCTTCCTAAAAGACCTCTACCTGTTCTGAATAATGTAATGTTTTGTGGGAAAGTGCAAAAGAAAAATGAGCCAGTTCTGAGAGGACGAAGTCAGAAGAGAGAGAAACTCCTTGAAATAGGAGATAAAGAGAAACAGAAGGGAAATTGGATGAGAATGACAGTAGAAGGTTAAAAGTATAAGTCCAGGAACTGGACCAGTCACATTGCAGCTACAAATGATTATCCAGGGGAAGCATATTCTAGAAGTTAAAGCTTCCTCTTAGACTTTATTCAGCAGACACTGAGGACTGACAATTCAGTACTTCAATGAGAGGCAAAATCACCCCTTAAGTCACAGAAAGGCATCTCTGTACCTCAAGAGAATTATTTAGGACATCTGAGCACATTCCTGAAGATTCTAGGACACACGCAAAAGGAAAAGGTTGTGTACCTACTATCTGAGCAGGGCCGGCTCTAGGATTTTTGCCACCCAAAGCAAAAACAATTTTGGCGGCCCCCCCCCCTTTTTTAATTACCCCCACCCCCGGCCCCGCCTCAACTCCGCCCCTTCCCCAAATCCCCAGCCCTGCCTCCTCCCCCCAGGCTCTCAAGCCTGGGAGGGAGAGCAGCGGCGCGCGAAACAACTGTTTCGTGCGCCGGGGCCGCTCGGGATCTCCCCCTCCCTCCCAGGTTTGAGAGCCTGGGAGGGAGGGGGAGACTCCGAGTGGCCGCGGCGCGGGCGCCGCTTCTCCCCCTCCCTCCCAGGCTCTCAAGCCTGGGAGGGAGGGCGAGTAGCGGCGCGCGAGCGGCAGCGGAGGTGAGCTAGGGCGGACGGAGCACAATTTTAGGGGCGGCATTCTGGCGCCGGCCATGCCGCCCCTAAAAATGTGCCGCCCCAAGCACCAGCTTGTTTTGCTGGTGCCTAGAGCCGGCCCTGTATCTGAGACCAATCCTTGAGGAACACAGGATCTCATCCTACATCTCCAGCCATCTGCCTCACCTAGTACCTTGGATCTACACCAGAACACAGACTAAGTATTATGCCATGCTCCTCAAATATTAAGTGCCTCACTGGAGTAACTTCTAAGACTTTTCACCATAATATCCAGCTAAGCTTCATCTAAGAAAGACAAATTAGAAAATTGTACTCAAAGCCCCTGCAGCCTTCAGGAGAAAAAAAATAGCTTAAAAGTAACTTTTAAGTGTTAAAATCTGACTTGAGTAATACAATAACAAACTGTTGCTTATGTTGAGCTTGTTATTTCTGTACCTGACAACGAATGCTGTTAACTGTATGAAATGTTCCACTATCTACATTTTGGTTGGTTTTACACTGCAATGTCCGAACTACAGAAATGCATTCTGTTTTTTGATTTCTGGCTTTTAGTGCACAGTAATAAGGTAGAATTTAGTTTACTACATGCATGGAGTCCTGAGTCCTCTGTTTTGGGCTATACTGAATGTTAATTAAAGTGGAATATTTCTATAGGAAAAATCAACCTTCTGATAAAATTGTCAACAGTTTAAGACTGTTTAATTTGGTTTCTGAGTGACTAATAGACCCTACAATGGCACTTTGATACTGAGGTGAAGGGCACATTAGAAAAGATATAGATTCAATTAGATAGACACATCCATGATCATATTGCACAGAGTGGGAAGAATCTCCCTAGTTTAATACTGGAGAAGCCAGGGCAAGGGCAGGGTGTTCAATTTTTTAAAGTTAATTTAGTGCTGCTGAAAGTTGCTAGGTTAGCCCCAATGACCAAAGTCCTCTGTTCAACTACAGAAAAGTTAGAGCACAGGCAGCAGTAATGTTAGACTTCACAGAGATCCTGCCCCCTGCCTGCATGCCTCATCCTTGACCTGAATGGACTAACTCTAAGGGATGTCAGTCTCTGTGGCCTTTGACTCACACCGGATAGTAGAAGGAGTGAATGGGCCATGGACACTGTAGCCCTAGGTAAGACAGTGAAAAAGCAGTTTAGAAAAAAAATAGTCTCATGAAAAGACAAGGAAAGATTTATCTGAAAGCAGTGACGTGAAAAACAAACACAGAGAAATTGAGAAACAAAGGGCAACGCTAACAGAAAAATTCCTAAGACAAAATAATGCAGTATAATAAGGGAGGCAGGGAGGGAGAGTGTGCATGCACACGCATATGCATGTTCATGCACCACTGCCCTCTTCAGTGGATGGAGTCAGAACTACATAACTGTGTGTCATAGACCATCTATTGCTAATAGCTAAGTAAAATTATCCTGTGGCTCGAGTACTAGGTATGTGTGCTTTTGGAGCAGCAGGATTGGAGCTCTATCCTTGTTGTCACCATGACATTGAGTGGCCACAGTGTACACTACAGTGACAAATGCGAAGACCTAAGTAGCTATCAGTTTGTTAGAACACTTTATTACAGGTGGCACAGTTAGTGACACCTCTTCTTAAGAAGATTGTCTAACATTTTCCATTAGAAGACCTTGTTATCAGTTCTTTATAACTTTGCCACGCCTAAATTGCTGAGCTGATACATTCTATGCTGGGACAGCACCCATGCTGACTTTTTTTTGTTTAAGTTTCAGAACTAATGTTTCAGCTGTTTCTCAGAAAGAGCTTAAGACAAAATACATTGCTTGGCCTATGTTAAAAAAAATCTACAGCCCTTTCATAGAGAAGTGCTAGTGCCTCCCTGCTTTGGAGCAGGGATTTGGCAAAGGAGTTGCCTGGTGTCAGAGATGTGCCTTTTGCTTTCCTAGTGGAAAACACACCCAGATGTATCCAAGTTATAAGCCTTTGACAAATCTCAGTTTGCATCTGCTCAGTAGCTACTTGGTTTAGTTTGGCAGCTAAATTCTCTAAAGGTTCTGTATCTACTGAAGATCTTCTCATAGCTCTGACATGCCAACAGGACTGTGCATGCACCATCACCGATCCTCAAGGGCTGAGCAAGGCTGTCCCTGTAATTGCTCCTCCCATCTGCCAGGGGCCACTGTGGCACCAGACACCAAAACTGAGAATTCAGACTGTCTCGCCTGTGTTTTCAGTGCTCTCCCTGCTGACACCCAGCATGGAGGGAAGGTGAAGGATACCTCCTGACATGAGTGCAAAGGAGAATATGGGGGGAGGGGCAGAGATAAATGCAGGATGAAGGGGCACAAGAGAGCAGAAGATGGGGAGTGAGAATAGAAGAGAGTCAAGAGCAGAGGGAAGGAAGAAGAAGAAGGAGATAAGCTGGGGACAGGAGCAGAGTGAAGGGCACAGAGCAAGGAGGGAAGGACACAGGAGGATGTGAGCACAGGAAGACATGGATGGGGGCAGAAGAAGTGAGGATAGGGGAACAGGGGCAAAATCCAGGGAACGGGAAAGAGGAGCAGAAAGGGAGAGGGACATGGATATGGGCGGAAGGGTCAGTAGCCTGTAGAAAACGCTTCCCTACAAAACCTGAAATTGAACCCAAGATGCCTTAATCTCAGCATTCCTTTGCTGTCTAGAAAACTGCTGTGAAACCTACTGGCAAAGTGTTTCACCTCCCCTCCTAGTGGCAGACTCTAACAGAAGCTAACAGCCTTCTACTGATACCAGTTACTGTTAGCTCAAATAGCAGAATATTGTGCTGTGGATCTAAGAGCCCAACTCTGATGATGATCAATGTGATAATATGATTCCATAAAATAGAATTTTTTTTTCAATTTTCACATTTTTATAAAACTTATGAAATTACATTAAAACATTAAAATTGCAGAGGCAAGCCCTCAAAAGTTAGGAAATGCCAAAACTGAAATTGCCTGTGTCACCTGAATTTGCTTCCCTAGTGTGCATTATGATACAGTCTTTAATTACATGGTTACATATTATTTTCCACAGGACCCCTGTGTCATTCAATGCACAGGATGGACTATGATCTGGGAACGAATCCGGGTTGTTCAGTGAAGGAGACTGTTTTCTGTAGAATCTCTGTCTCATTTGTTGCTGAAGTCTGAAGATGTGGGCGAATGAGGCCAGAGATTGCAGGAACAGAAAGGATGGCCTCGTGGTTAAAGCAGTTGAATGTCACCCTGGAGAACTGGATTCTAATCCCAGCTCTGCCACAGAATTCCTATGTAATGCTAGGCAAGTCACCTAAACCAAAATTTTCACATGTGGCCACGATGTATGTGTTCCTTGTTTTCTGGGTACCCAACTTGAGACACCTGGGATGTGATTTGTAGAAGTTCTGAGCACTCACAGCTACAACTGAGGTCAACACTGTTATGTTCTGAACATATAAAGAGCCAAAATGCTAAGTACTCTGAAAAATCATAGAAGATTAGAGTTGGAAGAGACCTCAAGAGGTCA
Source organism: Emys orbicularis (assembly GCF_028017835.1). NCBI lineage: Eukaryota > Metazoa > Chordata > Testudines > Emydidae > Emys > Emys orbicularis. The sequence goes on from NC_088686.1 coordinate 41,257,667, forward strand.
TCTAGTCCAACCCCCTGCCCAAAGCTGGACCAACCCCAACTAAATCATCCCAGCCAGGGCTTTGTCAAACCGGGCCTTAAAAACCTCTAAGGATGGAGATTTCACCACCTCCCTAGGTAACCCATTTCAGTGCTTCATCACCCTCCTAGTGAAATAGTTTTTTCTAATATCCAACCTACACCTCCCCCCCTGAAACTTAAGACCATTGCTCCTTGTTCTGTCATCTGCCACCACTGAGAACAGCCTAGCTCCATCCTCTTTGAACCCCCCTTCAGGTAGTTGAAGGTTGCGATCAAATCCCCCATCATTCTTCTCTTCTACAGACTAAAAAAGCCCAGTTCCCTCAGCTTCTCCTAATAAGTTATGTGCTCCAGCCCCCTAATCATTTTCGTTGCCCTCAGATGGACTTCCTCCAATTTGTTCACATCCTTTCTGTAGTGGGGGACCCAAAACTGGACGCAGTACTCCAGATGTGGCATCACTAGTGCCGAATAGAGGGGAATAATCACTTCCTTCGATCTGCTGGCAATGCTCCTAATGCAGCCCAATATGCCGTTAGCCTTCTTGGCAACAAGGGCACACTATTGACTCATATCCAGCTTCTCATCCACTGTAATCCCCAGGTCCTTTTCTGTAGAACTGTCACTTAGCCAGTCGGTCCTGTAGCATCTTAGCTACAGATCAAATCAGATCTTAGCTGCTCACATTGGGCATCAAAAATTAGTTGATACTTCACAATTTTGGTCTTTATCTCTGTGTAAAGTGGGGATAATACCAACTCACCTCATAATGAGGTTTTCTAACTTGGGAGTGCTTGACTTTGCAACATTAACATTGTGTTAATTTAGGATTTTGGAAGCAATACTGTATACAGTTCACCATTACAAAAGCACATTTACCACAGTATGGTATTTGAGTTTTAATTATATTAAGCTGTATATTCAGCTCACAGATAGGCTCAACAGTTGTGGGATGCCTCTCTAATTCCAAATTCATGTTGAAAACCTACACTCGACAAGCTAACTTGAGCTAAATCTGTCTAGCTTGGCTCAATGATGACTACATGGGGAAATTATAAAAATGTCAACTCCAAGGGAGAGAGGAGACATTTAGGATGGCCCAACAAGTTATTTAGGGCGTGAATCCCATTGCTTAGGACACTGAAAACAAGGCTAGATAATGTCCTGGCACATAAATATCTTACTTGATGACTATATAGTGTTTCACATCTACACAATGTTGTGCAGATAACAACTGGCATAGGGAACAGGCCTTTCTTCTTAGTGGAGCTGGGAACTGACTTTTCTGTCAAAATGAATTTCCAAAAAATTGAAATCCCTGTCCCGTCCCCCGCAATTGATTTTCCATCAAAATTAAATGAAAAAGAAAAATGATTTTTTTTCAGGTTGGTTCAACCCGAATCAGAATATTTAGTCCTGTTGCACAGACTTGAAATGTTTTGTTTCATGTGAGTTCAGCAAAACATTGAATTGCATTTCCCTCTCAGTGCATTGCCCTATGGGAGTTGTAGTTCAAGCTGCCATTCTCTCCCATGGGTTGGGATCCCCAGATGACTACATCTCTCATACTGCATTGTGGATTTCCATCTGACCAAGCTGCATGGTACATCATAGGAGTCACATGACTCATTGGAGCTGTATTCTGGTCGGGGAGCCTAGCCCATAGGGGAGAAGTGGGGCATCAGGCTCCAGACTTACAGCTCCCATGAGATAATGCACCACTATGCGGAAAATGCAATTTAATGTTGAATGGACTCAAAATGAAGCATTTTGGGTCAGTTCAATAAACCAAAACACAACATTTTGATCTCCAGAACATCAAAATGTTTCATTTAAATTTGATTCTGAACTGAATTTTTTTGGAATTTCTATTCTTAAAAAAAAAAAAAAAAAAAAATCATCCTATTTTGGGGTGAAATCAAAATGTTGAAATGTCAGGACTTCCCCTGAGATGGAAATTCCCATGAGATCTGGATTGAGAACATGGGGGTGGGGAGATGTGGTTAAAAAAAATGGGCATGGCTGAACATTTTTTGCACTGGTTAGGGCAATGGACTAGGTGACCTAACAGGCCTTTGTTGGCTAGACTAATGTGAAGAGCTATTCTGTTTGCTGTTGATGCAGATGGGAACAGTACAAATAAGTCCCCGCCCCCCGCCCGCCCCGGGGCATAAACCAGCCAGTGCTTGTGTCTCCCCAGGACCTCAATACAGCACCCACCTATGTTTAAATACCAGGGCACCGTTACTCAGAACAGTGAAAAGCAGAAGTTTCTCGCCTGACTGCTGTGGTCTCCCGAGGTCATTAATTAAGCAAGCCTCAACACTAAGGGGAAGAATTAGCAGCTTTATTGAATGTACTTAGCGGTGGGCGATGAACTCTCAGCTCAGCATCTCTTTCATTGGATTTCACTTAACTGAGGCAAAAGCTGAGGGTCCAGGCTAATCCAACAAATGATGTGTTATTTTAAAACCGACAAGTCTTAACCAGGCCGCACAAACTACCTCAGAGATGTGCCTCAGTCCTTCTCTCTCTCCTGCTAACCCAAGCATCAACCTCAGCCACACTTCCTTTGTTTCCATCGCAGTGCAGGAGAGTGGTTTAAACAAACTTCCTGCTTATGCATGACCACTGAGACCCCATCTACACTACCACTGTAATCAAGTACCGGAATGTGGCTACATCACAGCCAAAAGTTGTAGTGTTGACAAAGTCTAACTGATGAACCCCCAGCTATGTTATATCCCTGAATGGTTCAGGTTCCCAAAATGTCCATCCCAGCAGGCCTTGGCTGTGTAAAAACTTAAAGATGGAAGACTCATTAATTCCCTGCATCCAAACTCCACTTGCTGCAAGGGAGCATTAGAGAGAGAGACAGTTATGCTGCCCCCATTCTGTTCCAACCTAGCCACTACATGAGTCCCCTAAGGGACCGTATGCTAGCGGAGGTCAGGTGTAGCAGAGCTCCCCCAACAACTGCATCATGTCCACAAGCTCATACACTATACTGGGGTGGGGCAGTGTAAACAGATCCCGAACATTCCCCCTACAGCGAGTGGACAGTAGTAGCACTGGGATGGGAAACTACACCCTCAATCTCCCACTTTTGATGCTTCAAGGAGTGCAGCAACACTTCTAGATCTTGCCCTCTTGTATGCTGGGGCACTGGAACAATTGGATGCTGAGAGCCATTGAACCAAACTGTAAACCTGTATATGATGGAAAACACTTCAAGCCAGGGGTTGTGGCACCACCCCTAGTTTCAGCACCTATGCTCGTATGTATAGTTACCAACATCTGATCCAGACAATCAGAAGGTCTGCTCAATCTGGCCAATAGATTCCAGCTCTGTGGATGCCCTTCAGTCCTGACCTGCAGCCCCTCATACAGATATTCTCCTGCTATTCAGCCTATACCCAACCTTAATTAAAGGGAAGCTTGTGCTCTGCTATAATAGCTCTTAATCTGTGAATTCTGTTTGTGCAATATTCAGCTACCAAGATAGAATAGTGCATTGCCCAGGGATCCCTCCCCCAGCACTTTACTGCTGAGTTTGCACTTGGTACCACCCCCCAGCGCTGCTGCAGGACTTCAACCCACAAGGTGCTTCTAGTATTGGGTTCCAGTGCTGGCAAATGCAGGAGGCAGAGCCCACTTTCGAGTCTGTTCCTTACTTCAGCACAGCTTCAGGAATCTAATCACATTCACCATGGCCCCAAATCCCACAGCTCATCCGCTTGTCAGCGAGCCACCAAAATGTGTCAGCCAAAGCACCAATCTGTAATGGAAGGACTAGGAGTCACATTCCGACACAGCTAAAGATTGGTGAAGGGAGGCTGGGAATATGGTGGCTCCCTCACCCTGCCCCCCATCCGCTGACAGGGCGCTGCCTGGCCTGCACAGCAACCCCTAATAACAAACTGTTTTCCTGGTCCTGCTTTACAGGCCTCTCGGGGCATAATACCTAATCAGTGCGAATGGAGAGCCCAGTGGCCCCGCCAGAGCATATCTGGGCTGTCGGTGACACATCCCATTAATCACTCGCTTCGCTCTGGAATCTGTATGCATGGAGTGTGAGCCCAGCTTCCTCCTGGGGAATAATACAGCTGGGGGAGTGAGGGGGAAGGAATCGGCCAAAATGCTGCCATCTGAATGCGAGACGCATTAAGGAAAATAAACATCTCAGGGATTCAGACAATAAAAGCAAAGGGTGATATTTTCGGGGAAGCTCAGAGACAAACTGCAGAGATTGGGGCCTAAGCACCCACTGAGTACTGGACCATGGTCCCCTCTCAGAAGCACATGGGGAACTGCAATCAGAAGCAGACAGGGCTGAGAGAGGTCAGGGCTCAGAGCCAGCACTTGGAGCCAAACAAGGCTGCTGATTAGCTGGATCCTGCGAAGTGCTGAGAGCCCTCAGCTCCTTTGGTAGGAATTGGAGGTGCTATCAATTTGCAGGACTTGGCCCACTGTGTGTTAATTTTCATACCAATTAGTTGGAAAAAGTCCATCTAGACTATCACCCTGTGGGCCACTGCAGGATACCTCCCCACATTTGGCATTAGATACTTCCTTGGGGATTTCAAAGCACTTTATAAACTGTAATTTCTAAATGCTAATTAACCATCATCTCACAACTGCCCTGAGATATAGGGAAGCATCATTATCCCCATTTTATGGATACAGAAACTGAGACACAGGGAAATGAAGTGACTTGCCCAAGACCATACAGCAAATCAGTGTCAGAGCCAGGAATAGTGCCCATTCATTCTAATACCAGCCCTGTGCCTCAGGGGTAACAGGGAAATTCTATGGCCTGTGTTACACATGATTTAATGGTCCTTCTGACCTTAAAATCTAGGAATCATCATGAAACCACGAGACCAGTTTTTCACAGTATACTTCCTTTTTTTCCTCGTCCAATTTTAAACATCTCGAACAATGGGGTTTCCAACCTCCTGCCTGGGGAAAATGATCTACCATATAACAGATGTCACCATTAGGAAAGTTTTCCTGATATAAATATTGTTTATATCATTATTTTACATTTTCTTTTGCTCAGTTTACTCCCATTTCAGAACCTCTTGCACAGGTCCTTTGGTTTGCACTGTCCAAATTCTCCCAAGGGAGCAGGAAATCTGCCTGAGTCATTGTTAGGCCAGGCTGCTCATGTTTAACTCTTTTGATGCCTCCTAGTCAATCAGCGCCTCCAGCCACTTTTGTTGCTCTTCTCTGAAGTCCATCCCATGTAATGAACAATTTTATATCTGTACAGGACTTTGAAACATTGCTGTGGTGCCAGGGAGCAGCAGTTGCTGGGGATCTGGAGTCACCATGTTTGGGGGGAATTTCTAAAATGATGAATGTATACTAAATCCAATTGTGTTGTTCTCTGTGAAGCCAGGCCCTTGAGAATCTGGGCCAGGTTTGATATTCTGCTGGAACGAGCTCTCCTTAATCCAGATGGGGAAAGTTCCTCCTCAAGAGATCAGAGGGGTAAATCACATGTCAGTTTGACTCTGGCTATGTAAAGCAAGAGCTGCCAACAATGTGAAGTCCAACAGGTGCATGAAAATGAGCAAATGACTCATCCCTCTATGGAGAGAAGGGTCAAGCAATCCACCCATTGTGAGGCACAGTTGCTACTGACCAAGGGATGGGCAGGGAAATGAGAGGGTTCATATACCTTTGCATGTATGCACCTCCACATATGAAAGATTGCATGTGTGTACCCTTGTGAGTGAGAGTCTGCACACATGCTCAAGTGCCTATCCTTCTGTGCATGCCTACATATAGGCATATGAGCACATGGGCCCACATGTATGAGCTGGTGCTCATATGTATGTACTGCACCAGTTTACTAATGTGTGCCTCTATGTATCTGTACATGCATCTGTGTGCTCACAGAGGTGTCCATCCATGTCTGTGCACATATGTAGATATGAACACACCATGCATGTGCATACATGTGTACATAGTCATGTTCATGTGTGTAATGTGCAAGTCTCACTTACATGCATGTTCATATATATATATATATATATATATATATATATATATATATATATATGTGAGTACATGCACGCCTCCATATGTACCTGTGCGCTCACATACAATGAATTATGTGCACCGATGTGACTGTGCCTGGCCTTGGATCTTTGTAGGGATGTATGTATGAACTCGTACTCAACGCACATTCCCTACAAGATCTGCCCTCCTCCGAAAGAAAACACCTACACCTGCAGCTCCTGCTGACTTGCCACGACTGACTTTGCGACATCCTTTTGTGGTGGCTATTCATGCGCTTATGTCCAGCGCTGCCAGCCCAGTGCCAATCTTGGATGAACAAGGGCATATCAGGGCTGACAGCTATGTCTTTGCAGAGAAGCAGCAACTCTGGGTTAGAGAAACGGGCATGCTGGCAAACTTCAGAAGCCCTAACTCACATCCACCTGTTTGCAATCTGGGATGCCAATCCTGAACTAGGCTTAACAAGCTGCTGACTGGGATGGGCAGAATGGCTGCCACAATGCAGAAATTTGGCTTAGCTGTCTTCACAGTGTGACTGCAGGGCAGCGATGCAGAGTGTCAAATGTGGTGAAGCAGTGCACAATGAGAAGACTTAACGGTGGGCTGCAACACCTTGCTAGCCTCGATGATGCCATGGTTAGATGGCTTAACAATCTACAGGTGAAAGAAGCTCCCACTCCCCCATTAGAGTTAGCACATATGTGCGCTTTGTCCCATGTGTAGATTGTCACACATTCACATAGGAGTGTGCCCTCAAGAGACCCAGCAGCTCTAGTGATTTCTTTCGCTCCCCAGCCCTGAAAGCATTTCAGAAACAGGAATCTGCTACATTCCTATTAACTGCCATTCACAAGAACGGAGCCTTGGAAAGGATTAGTGGGAGGTGAGGACAGGACAGTGTCCCTGTATATACACATTTATAAGCACTCGTCAGCCAAAACAAACCTGCAGGTCAGGTATGAGCCCAGAAGTTTGACTGTACCCATCAAATGGGTGCACTGGGTAGTGGGGAGTGAAGGGAATGGGACCAGTTAGCCCCACCCAGAAGGAGCTGATGTGCAGAACAGTGATTGAACTTCCCTCCTGGGGTGAAGGAGGAAATCCCACCTCTTATGCATCTCTTTGACTTTCCCCATCATCATGGCTCAGGTGCCTTTCTCTGTCTGACATGGGAGTTGGAGAGACAGGCAGAGAGGGAAGGTGGGGGAGAGTGGAACAAGATTCAAGATGAGGAATCCTAAATTGTCTAATGCAAGCTCTCCCCCTGCTGAGTACATTTGTGCTCAGGGTCCTGTTTCCAAGCCCAAATGAGCCAGCCCCAGCCCTACATCTCACCTCAAAGGAGAAAAACAAGGAAAAAAAACGTGATGCTAAGTGAACAAAATGAAGGAGGCAGATGGTAAAGAGCAAGCTCCTAAAGAAGAGATGCTCGGCCCATGCTGGCAGCATTGCAGTGTCTGCCTTTCCCAAGCAGTAATTGCTCTGCCTGGTTTGGGTCCTCCACATATACACACACAAAAGAAGACAATTAGAAAAAATGGCTAGGACACAGTGTCTGAAATTGCGGCTGTTTTCTGTATTGTGCTGTCCTTTGTTTAACAGAGCGCCATGCTCTGAGATGCTGTGTTTTTCCTCTATTTGCCTTTCTCTGTTTTGTTCAGGCAGTAAGATAAATAATAGCTGAAATGGGCAAGTTATTTCCCTCCCTTCCCGATCGCTCTGACATGTGTCATCGGGTCTGTGGGGGTTTTATGATAAAATGCCCTTGTTCCTGAAAACAGCAGTGGGGCCCCTCAGTGCTTTGGCACCCCCAAGCTCCTTGTCTGATCTCCCTGACTGCAAATCCAATCACCCCAGCTAATATACAATAATACTTGGCAATTCTATAGCAAATTCCATCCCAGAATATCAGCGTGCATCACAAAGGTAGGTAAGCATTATTATTCACATGCTTAGGGAGGAGGAAGCTGTGGCTCAGAGAGGAGCTGTGAGTTGCCCAAGATGGCACAGCAAGCCTGTAGCAAAGCCAGAAATAGAACCCAGGAATCCCAATGCTCAGTCTTCTGTTTCCCCTCTAACTAAGCCTTCCAAAGGGGTATCCCGATGAGCAGAGAGGCTAACTGGCTTGGCCTTCCCCCACCACTGGTAATAAAGCAGTTTAATGGCAGAGAAAAGAATAGAACCACATACTCCAGATTCTCAGCCTCCTGCTCTAAACCATATTCCTATGAATAAGCATCATCTCTCAGAAAGGTAAAGTAACTAACTAAGTTGTAAGCGGAGGGAAAAAAACTCTGTTAATTTATACTGTACAAAGTTTATTTGCACATTGATCTATGAGATGGGGAAAATGGGTCAGAGTGGGAGAAGCATTGCCTGCTAGGGACACTCTTTTATCTCTTGATTTTAAAGAACAATTTTCACCCCAGGTGGCAGGAAGCTTTTTTTTTTTTTTTTAAGCTTGTTGAATGTACTCTTGCACTCATTACAGGAGGAAGCTTCAGAGAACCGGCTCAAGCCAGGTAGAATAAAGCCAGGGATTATGCAAGCTTCCCTTACACACAGCTCTCCCAATACACCTCAGTCCTGATCTGAAGCAGTCCCTGCTGTTTCACTCCTAATCCCACACCCATCTCTGTGGCTGCACCTTAGTTCAGACCCCACAAAACCTGCTGCTGGTCTAGTACTGGGCTCCTCAGACACAGCTCTGCAAATGTACCCCAATTGTGTCCTGTTTGGGATGATTCCCCTGGCTCTGACTGATTTCATCCCTATTCTGGATACTGTTATATCTTCCCTACCAGAGACAACATTATTCTTGCCATTATGTCTGAAGAGAAATTTGGTCACTTTGGGAGTGCACTGGATTGCACCTTTCAAGCATTTTCAAGCCCTTTTCCTAGGAAAGGAGAGCAAGTGTCACCTGAAAAGGTTTCAACACAGCCTCACTTCAAAGGACACAGCCAATCACTGTGCTCTACTACCAATAAACTCGGAAGATTATTCAAAGAACAAGGTAGAAAACTTTCCGGATAGTGCCCTTAATGTGTTTGTTACCTTCTCCCTTGGTCATGGGTATGAGAAAATAAATGAACAAGTAAATGAATAGATGTTCCACATCCATCACTCCTCCCCTCTCTGCAGCACACAGGCACCCTGGGACATGGGGTTTATCAGACACTAAAGGGGAAATGTTTGTGGGAGCCCATTTAAAAATACTGAAAGAATATCACTATGGATTGGACCTGGGGACATAGAGGCGAAAGGCTCAAACAAAACTGATATTCCTATGGGTTGAGATTACAATTTTAGTTAATAAAGGTAACTATGTTGACATAATATATTTTAACTTCCTACCTGTGATGGAGCAAATAGGCCCCATGCTGACAATGAGAGGATTAAGGAAAAGCCTGTAGACCCAGCTGGCCTGCCTTGTTACACCTAAGTCAGGCATGGAGAGGGGAGTTAAAAAGAGAAGACCTAGCCCAGTTCCGGGAAAGACTGACCAGGAAAGACAACAGACCTCTGCTTCTCTTGATGGGAGATGAGCCTGGTTGCAGTCCAGAGACTGAGCTAGCTTGCTCACCAGATAAGCACCTTCTAGAACGGATGACCAGACCCTGAGGGATCAGTGGAAGTACAGACTGTTTGAAGACAAGCTCTTAATGTCGCTGAAGATTTGTTGGATGACCCTGTTCTGAATCATGTTTTTTGTCATTCCTGATTTCCCTTTGACCTTAGCACCCTAGAAGGGATAGGACTGAAGTGTGCCTTGGCTGGAGGATTAAAGCACTGCTAGCTTGGATCTCACAGAGACAACAGCTTACCTGCAGAGACCTGCAGCGGGTGAATCGTGCCCTGATGGGTCACAAGGGGACACTGCAGAGGCAATCCTGTCACAGTACTAGATGACATTTTGGTTACAAAATAACAACTATTAAATGGATTAAAATTGTCTAACTGACAGCTCTCAAAAAGTAATTGTAAATGGGTAATCATCTTCCAATAGAGGTACTTCTAGTGGGATCCCGATGGGGTCTATACTTGGCCCAATGTATTACAATACCTTGTATCAATGATCTGGAGGAAAATATATAATCATTGCTAGTAAAGTTTGCAGATGATATAAAGAATGATAAAGTGATAAATAGTGTGAAGAACAGGTCAGTTATACAGAGCAATCTGGAGCGCATGGTAAACTGGCACAATCAAGTAACAAGCTGTTGAGAAGGGGAGAAATATCTGTATTATTTGTTATAAATGTCACATGCACCTCAGTTTATTTGTCTGGTATTACCTTACTTCACAGAGTTAAGTCAAAGCAGGCTGTAAGGGGAAAACCGACAGGAAACAAAACAATGGCAGAAATAAGGTACGATCACAGAGAATACCAAAGGTCCTTGGGGGAAAGACGGGGGGCTGCTACCCAGAAATTCAGTCCTAGAGTGGTTGAATCACAGGGTTCCATGCCTGAGAGAAGTGCAGAGGAAGCCACACCATCACCTGAGGGGTACACTCAAGAGGGACAAAAAAGGGATCTAAAGCACAATTTGCACGTAACTGTGGCACACAAATTTCAATACAGTCAAATAGAAGGTCACACATCTAGGAATAAAAAATGTAGGTCTCACACACATAGGATAGGGAGTACAACCTGGAAAGCAGTACTCTGAAAAGGACTTGGGGGTCATGGTTGATAACCAGCTGAACATGAGCTCCCAGTTTGGTGATGTTGCTAAGAGGGCTAACACGATCCTTGAATGTATATGCTGGGGGATACTGAGTAGGCATATGGAAGTGCTATTCCCTCTGTATATGGCATTAATGAGACCATTATTAGGATACAGTGTCCAGTTCTGATATCTACACTTCAAAAAGGATATTGAAAAACAAAAAAGGGTCCAGAAAAGAGCTACACGAACAACTTCACGTCTGGAAAATCTTCATTACAATGACAAACCTAAGCAGCTCAATCTGTTTAATCAGAGAGAAGGTTAAGAGGTGACTTGATCACAGTCTATATGTATCTACCTGGGGAGAAGATTTATGATAACAGTGGGCTCTTTAATCTAGCAGACAGAGGCATAAAAACATCCACTGGCTGGAAGTTGAAGCTAGACAAATTCAAACTAGAAATGAGTGCAAATATTTAACAATGAAGGTAATTAAGCTTTGCAGCAATTTACTAAGGAATGTGGTGAATTCTCCATCTCTTGAATTCTTAACATCAAGACTGGACAGCTTTCTACAAAAAATGTGTGCTACCTCAACAAGAAGTTATGGGCTTGATGCAGGAATGAAGGATCAAGAAAAAAAAATATCAGGGAAAAAAATCTATGGCTGGTAGGGCTGAGGACAATTAAAAAAAAAATCCTAGCAGTTATATAGGCCCATTACTAGGTGGAGATGATAATACTGTTAATGATGATGCAGAACAGACAAAAGTGATCCATACTTCTGTTCTGTATTTAGAAAGAAGCAAGATGATGTGCTTATATCGCATACGGATGATTAATCACTTTCTAGTCCATTAGTAACCAAGGAGGATGTTAAACAACATTTACTGGGGGTAAATATTTTTAAATAAGCAAGCTCAGATTACGTGCACCCAAGAGTCCTAAGAGGTGGCCAAGGAACGCTCTAGCTCACTGTTAATTTTTAACAATTCTTGGAGTACTGAGGAAATTCCGGATGACTGGAAGGATGCTACTGTTGTGCAAATACTCAAAAAGGGCAAGCAGGATGATTATAGGCTGGTTAGCTTGATGTTGACCCTGGGCAAAATAATGGAAAAGCTAATTCAGGTTTGTGGCTGACTGCGGAACCTGCATGCCCACTAAAGGCATGGCACAGTGCCGCTGTGACTCTGCCTGTTTCCCTCATAGGTCTTCAGCCGATTAGCCTAGAAGGGATTTGGGGTGGGGGGGTGCGTGGAAGTGTCTTAGCCCTCCAGCCAGCTCATGTGAAAATTCCACCCATTCCAGGGTCCCCAAAGTCCTAGCTAAGCACAAAGAAAGGTAAACCCTTCCACCCCAGGCTCAACTCTTGGCAGATGCTTCACCCTTCCTGGGCTCTGCAGAGTACAAAGCAAACGTATTTCCAATCCACCTGGGCTCTTGCAACCTAAATTGGTCATTGGAAGCCAAACAGGGCAATCCTCTCATGCCAGGCCTACCCTCCCTCAGGGAGGCCCTGACAGGCAGCAGTTTCCCTCAGTTCCTGCTCTTCCTCCTAGCTAGGCACCAACTGAGCTGGGCTCTCTCTATTTAGCGCTTCCCTCACTGCCTGACCCAAGCTTCAGGCGTCACAAGGTAGAGCTCATTGGGATCCCAGCAGTCCATTAACCCTTTCCTGACTCATGTAGGGTTTGTATACCCCCTCACATGGCTCAAATTAATAAAGAATTAAAGGGATATAATTAATGCCAGTAACCATGGTTTTAGGGAAAATGTCTTGTCAAACAATCATTCTTTAAGAAAATCACATGTTAGGTTGATAAAGGTTACTGGGTAGTAGTAATGCCAAAGCCCAAGCCCAAGGGGTTCCGCCCTGGGTGGTGGAGCTCATGTTACAGGCCCCCTGCCTGGGGCTGAAGCCCTGGGGCTTCAGCTTTGGACCGCTGCCCAGACCAATGGGGCTCAGACTTTGGCTTTGCCAACCCCCTCCCACCCCACTCTTCCCGGGGCAGTAGAGCTTGGGTGGGCTCAGGCTTCGGTCCCCTGTCCTGGGGTCGTGTCATAATTTTTGTTGTCGGAAGGGGGTCACAGTGCAATGAAGTTTGAGAACCCCTGGACTAGATGATCCAAACATCCCTTCTTGCCTGAAACTCCATGAATGGAATTCTATGGTTTATGTTATGCAGGAAGTCAGGTGAGTTGATGATGAGCTCTTCTGGCCTTAAAAATTTATGAATTGATGACATCGTTGGGTGCACTGAATAATCCACCTGACAGCAGATTAGGAGATTGCAACTGAAACTCTTGCCATACTCTCAAACAGTTAACGGGCACCCGTGTTTTACTGGACTAAGTACGGGACTAGGAGTTAAGACTCCTGGTTTCTATTCCTGATCCTGCCACTAACTTTCTATGTAAACTTTCAGCAAATGACTTTCTCTCTTAGTGCCTTAGGCTGATCTACACCTAAAATTCATCTCTCAGGGTGTGATTTTTTCACACCCCTGAGTGATGTAGATAGGTCGATCTAAGCACCAGTATAGACACTGCCAATTTGATAGAAGAATTCTTCCATCAACCTAGCTACGGTCTCTAAGAGCTGTGGATTAACTACAGTGACTAAAAACCCTTTCCATCGCTGTACCAAGTGTCTAAGAGCTGTGGATTAACTACAGTGACTAAAAACCCCTTCCATCGCTGTACCAAGTGTCTGCACTATCGCACACACTATCGTGCCATAGCTGTGCTGCTGTAGCGTCTGCAATGTAGACAAGCCCTGAGTTAAGTAAAACAGTTGAATTAATAATTTTCACCCTCCTTTTTAAAGAGCTTCGACATCTCCAAACTAAGATCCCTTTAAAAGTGCCAAGTGCTATTATCATCACCTGAGGGAGCCAATGGGCAAGAGAAGCCCAGATGTGATGGGGTGGAAGAGCTCTTATTTATCCTTAAAATGTTTTTAGCAGTAGCAAAGGGAATAGAGAAATTGGTGAGCAAAGTACTGTGGTAAAAGACTCTTTGTATACACATTTCCCATTTAATATAATGAATGGAACAGTGGTGCACTGGGTAGGGGGAGATGGACAACGTGACCTAGTAGGTGTTTGCCATCTCTAATGTCTATGATTGTCTGAAGTTTGTCCCAGTAGGACAGTCCCTTCTCAGCCCCTTTTTACACAGCACCAGTCCACTGATCTGAGGCAGTAAAAACCACTCCTTGCTTTTTAAATTTCCTATAAAGAGTAACCCCACAGAGGCTCAGAGCTCAGAACAGAGGCTCATTTGGCAGTAATAAACCCCCTTTATTGTTACTTTAGTGGTAACAGCCATAGGGGAAGAAATGCAAACACATCAGAAGCATTGCTAGCAAGGCCCACACTGGCTTGGAGAGATTATGATGGATTTATTTTGTTAGCACTTTTTGTGGAATTTACAAACTCCATACACTTCAGGATCACTCAGCACTGAAATGCAGCTACCTCTACAGTGCAACTTAGCAGCAGTTTTACAGCTCTACTCAGTTTAGTACAGGAAGTGATGAAGAATACCGTATCCAACAGGAGGAGGATATGGGGAACCTATCTGTGTTGGAATTTGGCAGGATTTATTAACAGCCCCACAGTCGGATCCTTCTTCATCACAAGAGCTACGGGCGTATTGAAATTCCCACCCTTCAGCTCTCTCCCAACAGCCAAGTCTATCATCTGGGCCCCATCTCCCATCTCCGTTACAGCAACCTCCTCCTCTGTGGCCTCTCTGACATTCACGTTGCCACCCTCCATTTCAAACAAAACACAGACTCTAAAATAATCATCTCCATCCCTTGATCAGACCACAGCACTCTCCTTCCCTTCCCTATTTGATTCAAAATGCAGCCACTAAAATTGTGATCTTTATCCTTTGATCAAACCACAAATGCCCCTTCCCTTGTGAACCCCTTCCCTGGCTCCTTCTCCTTTCCCAACTTCAAACTTCTTACCTTCATCTAAATGCCTCTAGATAATTTCATCCCTGCCTACATCTCAGACCTCCTCTTGTATCACATCAGCCCTCTGCTCCTGATACCAGCTCTGATGCCCCCTGTTCTTCTGCTTCTCCCACAGCTGTATATAAACCTTTAACACCATTAACTTGTGTGATGCTTGTGGTGAGGTGGACAGGTACATGGCCTGTAACCGTCTTCTCTGAGGCTACCCTTAGAAACAAGATGCATCTAATCCAATTGGGATTCTCCTGACAAATAAGTAAACATGATAACGTGATGAAAATGACCGTGTCAGTCACAAGCTCAAGCCAAAGGTCACTATTTTATCTAATACAAACTGAATAGAAGGGCAGGACTGAGTAAATTCAACACATACCGGAGAACACCACAGGGAGCCTAGGAAAACAGCTGTAGGCAGAAGAGAAAAGCAAGGTGATGGGAGCTCCAGAATTTGTGAGAAGAGTCTAGTTTAACACTACTGACAAGTACTTGGTTACTGCAGTCAAATTACAATGTTCTTACTGGCTATAAATCCTCAGACACTATCATAAAAGTTTATTGACTGCATAAGCCCATGAAAGGTGTCATTACACCAGCCCCGGCTGGCAGCCAGCCATAAAACTTTGCCAAAGAAATCCATGAAATGAGTTATTTATACAAGGACTCAAAAAGCCAACCCCAAATAGATGGGACTAATGCTAGAATAAGAGAAGAAGACGCATGCCTGGGCTCTCTTTAGTTCTACGGCTGTGAATCTAAAGCCACAGCCAAACTCAACTGACCAGGTTGAGGCAAAGCACAAATCAACCCAGTTTTTTTCCTTCACTCCTTAGCAAATTGGCTCACCAACTCCAGCCTTCATCAGGTGTGTAGGAAAGTGAGTTGAGTAAATAGCAATTGGTGGAAAAGAAGCGAGGGACTGCTACAGCTGTGTGGAAATCAGCACTGTGAGTTGGGTAGATGTCACACTTGTGTTTGACTGGCCTGCTCTGTGAAACAGAGCCTCCAAGGCCAGCAAACTGGGAGCCTGAAAAATAGAGAGGATGTCACCAGTTAGCAAAATCTTCCCTATTGGTGGCTAGACTTGTTGTGTATGTCACCACAGCCAGGCCCTGAACAGGAAACAGTACGTGTAGCCCTTGGTTCACTCGACTGTCAAAATGGTAGCCCTAGCCTCCACTCTCAGCTATCCTGGTAGGAGCCATGGTGAGCTGGTCTCAGCTGGAAATCTGTGTGCAAGTTTACCAGTAGCTGTTCCATTTAGGGGAGCGTCTCCTCAAAACACAGACCCCAGAGATGGAAAAGAGCTCCAACTTCCTACTCAGGCCCTAAGGTCAGGATTGTTCCCTACAGTGTGCTCTCCAGAGCTTTGTCCAGGCCAGCATCAAACCTCAAGATTTCTCCGTATTATACCAAAAGATCTCATTGGAAATCTAACCATTCCCATGCATTTCACAGGGAACATTAGTCACCACAAATTCTCTTTCCCACTCTGGAAGATTTACCCTGATCAAAGTTCAAAAATGAGCAGCAAACTTTTCCCCACATCTGCTCTGGGTTACTGAGTTCTGGGCTTGAAACCTACCAAAGCACTTCTCAGAGTGGAAAATGAACATTGGCAGCCAGCTGAGAAGTGTAGCAGAACAGGGCAGACCTGATCAGCCTTTTAAAATCACTGGCTCTATTCCCTGCTGCTACTGCCGCCTGATGATGGGGAGTGCATGCAAAAGCAGGATGTCTGCTTCACTCCTGTCCCAGCCAAGGCAGCATACTATCTCTGGCTGGCATCTCACTGCCTTCAGCTGTGGTGAAAGTGGGAATCTCAAGGACAAGCGCTCCAGCCAGGACATTCTGCCAAGGTTAGCATTTCGAGCTGAGGAAATGGCCCTCTCTATTTTCCTCAGCGAGAGAGAGGGAGAGCATATACCCCCCCATTATCCCAAAGCCCGCAGGTGCCAGCAATCCGAATAAACGTAGAGCAATTAACAGAATTAACACAGCTTTAAATAGCTTGGCTCACCAGATGCTGACTCCTAGCAGGGTTCTATAAAACGTAAAGTTATTACAGATTAAACCATTAATCATCTGTTCGGAGACTCGCTCTGGATGCAAAACCCATTCCAATTAAAATGGCTAATAATCAAAAAGGGAGGCATGGTTTTAATGGGCTCAATTATGCCATCCTCAAGCCCCATTTTAAATGCCAGTATTCTTTCCCACCTCTTCCCTAAATCTGCAGTTCTCCCCCTTCTCCAGTCTAGCATTACTATAGTGAGGGGATGCTGCTGGGACCAAGTGCTGCCCTGCTGGAAAGCAGGCTCAGAGCTTTCTTGCAGCAAGTGGGGTACTCGAGCTGTGCCAGAACCTTGAAGGACCATAGGGACAGTGTCGGGGCATGGAGGGAGTATGATCATGCAAATACACACTCACTCATGCAACAGACATAGGCATGTCTAAGGGTGTAGCGATGCTATAGTCACCAGATGCTATAGGCACCCTTGTCTAAGGGTGTAGCGATGCTATAGTCACCAGTACCGTGCTCCCCAATCGCCCTAGAGATGCTACACCAACTTGTGACTTTGGCAGGCATAAGGACCCCATCCACTGCTGCTCTGCCCGTAGGCTACAATACTATCACTGCCCTCTACTGGATGGAATTATGACTGCTCAATTGTGTGTCAGACCCCATGTTGCTAACAGCTAACTGAGGCTCTCCTTCAGCTTAAGTGCTAAAGACCTGTGTTTGCAAAGCAGGAGAATCTGAGTTTTTCCCCCTCTGACGTGAAGGCCCCAGTGGCTATGATATGCAGTACAGTGACACTCATGAAATTCCTAGGATCCCATGAATTAATTACAATACTAATCTTCCATAGTTACTTTTCCTAGGGGGTTCCAGCTCAAAGGGTGCAAAGTCCAGATATAAGCTCTTCTGGGCAGGAGCCATATCTTCGCATATGTCTGCACAGTGCCCAGCACAATCTAACTGGGGCCTCTGGGTGCTACAGTAATACAAAGATGTAATCACAATAATATTGCAGATTCCAAGGCAGATTCTCCACAGAGCTCTGGAGTGATACTACTTTAAGATATGCTACAATCTCCAAAAGAACAGATGAATAATACCCAGGGACCTAGAGACATGAACAGTGAGATTTGACATGAGTAAACACAACTAATTCAGTTTGGGGGAGAGAACAATCCAAACCACAGAGATTCAGTGGGAGAGAGACCTGGAAAGTAGTAATGACAAAACAGATCCAGGAATTAGATTAGGAAAGAAATTAGAGGTCAAATTGTGATGCAACATGATAGCCAAACAAAATGATTTTGCGGTGCACGCTAAGAGTCACTGCATCAACAGCCAGAGAAGAAACCCTCCTTTCCTATCCAGTACGTATGGCTGAGGTGAAACCACACCAAGAATACTATGTTCAATCCTAGGTTCTTGGGTATCAAAATGATATCACCAAACTGGAGAGCAATCAGACAAAAGAAAGAAAAACTTATCAAGAAGGTAAAGAAATGCTCTGTGGTCCTGAGATTAGATTGGTATGAAATTATACAAAGGGCACTTTAAACAACATCAGGAAAATATTCCAACAATGACCCTTCCTCTTGGTATACGTTTACAGACATTTCCAAAAGTAGCTAGAAAGAGGGTGGCCATCTTCACCTAGAGTAACCTTCAAAGGAAAGTTTTTTATGTCTACACCAGGGGTCGGCAACCTCTGGCACGCAGCTCGCCAGGGTAGGCACCCTGGCGGGCTGGGCCAGTTTGTTTACCTGCCGCATCCGCAGGTTCGGTTGATCACGGCTCCCACTGGCCGCGGTTCGCTGCTCCAGGCCAATGGGGGCTGTGGGAAGCGGCGCGGGCTGAGGGATATGCTGGCCGTGACTTCCCGCCGTCCCTCACTTTTGGCCTAGACTTTTTTTAGCCCATTTCAGTCCATTTCTTATTCCCACACCATTATTTCCTTTAATAGTATATTCAATTGAACTTAGCAACTAAGTACTCAACCCAGGCAAAGAGGCAGAAAGGAGAACACTTACTTTCTTCCTTAGCTGTCAGCACAGGGCTCTTAAAAGCTGCTCTGAGCAGGAGGAATTAAGAGCAGAGGGCATTAGGTTCAGCTGAGCTTCATGCACACATGGGTGGATAAGGGCAAGATATGCAGGATAAGGCAAAATATGCAGGAATCTTTCCCATGGCAACTTCCATAAGTATCGCCATTCCTGCATTGTTAGCTTAGAACTTTCCAATGTGCATCCGTCATTATTCAGTGTCCTGATTTAATTTCTTTGTCCTTTGAAAAGAGCAGGATTTGAGCATGTAGGTGTGTCAAGACATCTAGGGCAGGGGTCGGCAACGTTCGGCACGCAGCTCGCCAGGGTAAGCACCCTGGCAGGCCGGGCCAGTTTTATTTACCTGCTGACGTGGCAGGTTCGGCCGATCGCGGCCCCCACTGGCCGCGGTTTGCTGTCCCGGGCCAATGGGGGCGGCGAGAAGCCACGGCCAGCACATCACTCGCCCGTGCCGCTTCTCGCCGCCCCCATTGGCCCGGGACAGCGAACCGCGGCCCGATCGGCCGAACCTGCTGCGTCAGCAGGTAAATAAACTGGCCCGGCCCGCCAGGGTGCTTACCCTGGCGAGCCGCGTGCCGAACGTTGCCAACCCCTGATCTAGGGTATTGTTGCTATATATCCCCCGCCTTCTGATCTGAACTAAAAACAATGCTCCTGTAACCCCAAAGCGTAGGCCATATTTTCTGTTCTCCTTTAAAGTTTCTAAACATGCCAGTGTGAGTACAGGCTTTGGATCCTGCTAGGAGAACATGTTCCTCCTACAGCAGTTCCACAGTTGGATAAGTTCTCACTTCCTTAAAATCAGCACGTCTCTGAGGTGCAGACGCTCACCAGGAGTGGGAGTCCCACTCACTGTATTTCATGCTGCAGGAAGGGGGAGTCCACTTCTGATGCTCTTGCTGCCAATTAAGCATGGAATAGTAGATTAAGGCAGGATTCTTAGAGCCCCAGGATCCAAATCCATAGGAGGCCCCCATGCTTGGGGGAATATGGCACAATGATCCACTCCTTGTGGTGTGTGAGCATTAGCTCACATCATAAGCCTATTGGCCTCATGGGTGGACAAACTGCTCCATCCCCAGTTTTATCTACCTGAGAGCAAACACTAATCAGGAAGCTCTGGAAAGACTGGGCATTCTTCTGCCTCAGTGGAGACTACAAGAAGACAGTACTTAGACTCCCTTGCACACGAGCTGGAAGGAGGAGCCATCTAGACCCCTACACCATATATAGACAATTCTATTCCATCAAAGATGGAGAGAAAGGGTGGCCTGTTCTTGAAGGCTGCTTCTGTGTGCAGCTATTCTGAAGTTCTTGGGTGGTAGAGGAATATTACACAAACCGTACTCTCCTGACTCCTGTGTGAGAGACTAGCTGTGTTCTCCAAACAGTGCTTGAGCCTGAGACCTGGCAGTCATAGGAAGCACCAGTAGATATCCCACCATGGAAACAGCTCACCCTTGACTTCCTGGTCTCTCCAGTATGGCAGGGTGGGCAAAAAGCACAAGACCAAGAGAACAAGTCCGATATCTCAGTGGCACAGTCTGGTCTGAGTCTAGCAGCAATCCCAACTGCCCAAACAGGTGAACTACTTCTTTGATTCCCACCCATCAGCTCAGCAGTGGCAATAGGACCAAAAAAAGTCTAACACTTTCTATCATATTAGCTTTGTGGCTCTGTTAATCTTTTTTGTTCTTTACTGTGTGTATCTAATGCATCCTCTTTTCCTTTATTTTGAGTTCCTTGCTCTCTGGTATGTATTGCCACATAAGGTATCCTTTTCAGGTCCATTCTTGAGACATGTCTAAACCATCACGGCTGTCTTACTGGAAACTTCTAGAACAGTGTTATTTCTTGTCCTGTTTTCTTATCTCTTCATTTTTTATTTTCTTCAGTTTTAAATTCTGAGTATGTCTCTCAACCATTTCATTTCTGCAGGCAAAGTCTATAAGGAACTGTAGGACTAGAACACAGGGCTGCAGAGACAGCTGACAGCCCCACAATGCCACTGGGAGACCATGTAGAGCTAGCTCCTAGGAGTGCTGTGGAGATTAGGTGTTGGAGGAAATACTGCCCAAAGAGTTGAGTGACAGAACCCCGCAGCCCTCTGATTGGCCCATGCACACTATTTAACCTGGATGGTGCCTCAGAAAGTTGCCTGGGAAATTACACAGATGTCTGGCCTGCTGTGACTTCAGACTACACCTTGCTTTCTGATCTTCTGTCTCTGACTCTGACCCTTGCCTCTTTATTTCAGCCTGGTATTACCTCTGCTCTCTGGACTCTGACCACGGCCTGACTCTGACACTGACTCTTGCTTATTGATCCCAGCTGAAGTGATTATTCTGCTCCCTGCTTGTTGACTACCACCTAGCGGCTGTCCTTGACTTGTGGACACCAGCCCCAGTGTGACTGTTAGGCCAGGCTGCTTATGTCCAGTCCCATATCTTCCATTTGTCAGCTTTCTTTGTACTTGGGCATTCAGACCTGTACAGTAGTATCTGCATGACAATTGTCTCATATGCTGATTTTTGTTTATATTGAAACAGATCTTGCAGAGTTTTCCAAAAGCAGTAGCAGCTACTCTAATTCTTCTTTTAATGTCATCCTCACAATTCCCATTTCTCAATACTATTCTTCCAAGATCCGCACATTTTTCCCACTTCCTCTAATTCTTTGTCTCCAACTTTCATCTTTACCTCCTCCTCCTGTCTTCCATTTGCCAAGTTTTTGCTTTCACACTGATCTTCGGTTTGAATTTGCTGCTTTCCTGGTCTATCTTGTCAGTTATTGTCCGTAAATCTTCCTTGGTCAATGCTATGAGGTCAATATTGTCTAGCAATCTAAGGTTATTCACTGTTTCCCCACATAACATAACTCCACTTGTTTCATCTTTCAGTGCTACAGCCATTACTGCTTCCAGTCCCAAGCTGAATAAATACAGATATCAGAGAAGTGCACAGAACACAACTGAATCTGTTACAACAGTTTTATAGACCTCAAACAGGCTTTTGACAGCATTTGGCAGAAAGGGTTATTGCAAGTCTTGACACTGTATGGCAAACCCAAGAAACTAATCAAGCGGATACAAGACATTTTCAGCAATTCGAGGAGTGTGGATAGAGCAGACAAGAAGCTCACAGAATGGTTCAGGATGACCATAGGAGTGAAACAAGTATGCACACTATTGCCAGATTTGTTCATAGAGGAGAACAGCAGGATGCTAACTAGACTACATTTCAAACCCCTGTCATTTATATGGTATGTGTTACTGTCACCACCCACGTTCTTGTTTCAAAAACTCATTCAGACCCAACTAGATACATAAAGTATCTCTCTATGCATTTATACCATATTCATCCTTGCATATGCAAACCCTCGTAATAACACTTAGGGCCAGCTTGTACAAAGGTATTCAGATACCTAAAGATGCAGATAAATGCATAATGGGACTTTCAAAAGGGTCTCAGCAGGTTAGGCGCCTAACTCCCAGGAGAGGCGATTTGAAAATCTAAGTAGGTTCCTATCTGCATCTTTAGACACCAAAATACCTTTTTAAACATCTGGTTCTTAATATTATTATGGCACTTAATACCTTGATATCTGAACGCAATTTACAAATGGAGAAACTGTGGCAGGGGCAAGTTAAGTGACTTGCCTAGGGTCACAGTGCTATTCTTTGGCGGAGCTGAGATTAGAACCAATGTTTCCAGATGAGAAGGTTACTCGTCCTGTGCAGTAACTGAGGTTCTTCAAGATGTATGTCCTTGTGGGTGCTCCCCTGTAGGTGCAGCAGAGCCCCCTGCACCTGGGATTGGAGATCTTCATCACCAGTGCCTATCGGACCACACATGTGCACTTCCTCCTCTCATGCTGTGAGAGGACGTATGTATAACACTGTGTGGTCCGACTGCCCCCAGTTCCTTCTCTCTGAAGCAGAGGGGAGGAGGGGGGGTAGTGGAGCACCCATAGGGACACACTTCTCGAAGACGGAGTGTGACTGATGAATATGCCTTGCGTCCAAATAAGTCTAGGGGCATTTCCAATCTCTGTATGGATGGCTAGAACAGAATTGGTATTGACAGCCTCTCTCTTGCAGTGCATTGACCACCAGAGAATTTGGGGGAGGGTGTGAGAATAGAAATTCTGCATCTTTCGCCGGAACATAGTATTTTTTGTCAGCATGTTTTCAAGTTGGAGGATGGACGCTGGGGTCTGCCAGAGCACTCATTGATCAATAATATGATCTTGGAGGAAGAGGATGTGTGGAGGATATCAAGCAGCTTATGCTGCTGGTCCTTGACTTCCTCCAAAGGAATCTGCACGGAGTATGCAATCCTACAGAATAAATCTTGAAAATGTCTGGAGTCGTTGGCAGTTTTAGTGGGTGGAGGCAAGATAGCCTCATCATGGGAGGAGGAGGAAAAAATCTAATGTTGGTGGAGCTTCCCCCTCATGTTGTTCCACCTCAGTCAGTATCGGTGGGGGTTCCGCCTCCGGAGGGCAAGAGACTAATGTAGGTCTCTGGCTTTGCTCCCTGGGAAGTTTCTCGGATTGTGCCCTGTACATGGCCCAAGAGTCCAAATATGGCCAGTGTGGAGGGAGTGGAACATGTGGTTGCATCCATGGTGGTCCATACCAAGATTGTGGATCGGATGTACATTGTGCATAGTGAGGATGAGTAGGTGGGATTTGTCTGGCAGACAAGGGAGTGATGGAGCCCTCCTCCTCCTCCTCATCACTGGGGAAGGGAGGTGCCATCCTCAGGGGAGAAAGGGAGGAGTGTTGTGAATCTGGAGAGGAGGTTACAGGTGTGGGGAGGTCACATCAAAGGAGAGGTGACTCAGCAGTGTCTGATACCAGCAGGCGTTTAGGGTATCAAAAGTCTTGTGGAGGGGAGAAAAGCATCATCAGTGCTGACGTACAACGCAGTGCCAAAGGAGGGATATATTCCTCCAAAGTGTCAGTACATGGGGCCAGAGACTTGGCCAGTGAATCATAGAATATCAGGGTTGGAAGGTACCTCAGGCGGTCATCTAGTCCAACCCCCTGCTCAAAGCAGGACCAATCCCCAGACAGATTTTTACCCCAGTTCCCTAAATGGCCCCCTCAAGGATTGAACTCACAACCCTGGGTTTAGCAGGCCAATGCTCAAACCACTGAGCTATCCCTCCCCCCAAAACCAGTGCTAATGGTTTTGATGGTGCCAAGAGCTTGCTCAGTGCCACCGGTTTTGCCAGTGTTGTAGCTCCTGCAATCAACTTGTCTCGATCTCCAGAGCTGAGAGAGAAAGTGCCGGGGGCTGAAGGTCTGCCCGGTTAGGGTTTTTAGAGCATTTCTTCATTCCGGGACTTGGACAGGCCCTGGAGCTATGTCCCCTGTCAGATGCTGTTGAGACAAATGACCTCACAGGGGATGGTGTTCTGGTGGGCTGTGCCTCAAAGTGTGAGGATGGAGCCTGTTTCTTCTTGTCCGAGCAAGAAAGGGACGACTTTCTCTTTGAGGGACAAGGGGAGTGAGAATCGGTAGATGACTTGGCAGAATGTGAGGGCCTCACGGGGGAAGAGCTGGGCCTGGATCTGATGCAGGTTGCAGTGATTTCTCTGTGAGAAGTTTTAAGCGAATGCCCCGGTCTTTTCTGGCTCTGGCTGTCAGGCCGTGGCAGTGGAACACTTTTGTGGGACATGCCCCTCTCCCAGACAGCGAATATACTGTGGGTGGCCATCCGTTACTGGGAAGGTGGCCCAGCAAGAGATGCACCTCTTAAACCTGGGGGATCCAGGCATAAGGTGAGGAAAAAAAGCTTCCCGGTTAGGAAGGGTGAGAAGCAGGGAAAATGAAACCTAAGCTATGAAATAACTATAATGGCAAAGTAGAAACAAAAAACTGGGGGTTTTTTGTTTGTTTTTTTTAGAATAGAAGAAAAGGAGAAGGAGAAAATATTAACTACACTACAACTAACAGGTAAAGCGCTAACTACTGAAGAAACAGGAGAAGTCAGATTCTGTCTCAGACAAAAGGTGGTAGAAAAGGAACTGGGGGCGGTCAGATTGCACAGCACTATATGTACGTCCCACTCACAGCGTGAGAGGGTGGAGGTGCGCATGTGTGCTCTGACGGGCACTGCTGATGAACATCTCTGATCCCAGGTGCAGGGGGCGCTGCCACACCTATAGGGACATCACTATAGGCAGCACCCATACGGACATCACTTAAAGAAGAATCTAAAGCTTTGTACAGGACTGTTAAAAAAATGAAAAACTGCTTTTGAATCAAAACGAAAACTTTTTGCAGAAATTTCTCAGTTTGGTTAAATTTTTTGTTGGAAAAATTAAAATAAAAAAGAACTTCAGTAAAAATATTGGTTATTCAGTAAAAAATAAATCAGTTCTGATCTTTTTCCAAAGGCAATTTGGGTGCTGTACCGTAGGGAGCGACAGAGAGACAGGTGGTGCTAGAAGAGTGAACGGAGCAAGGAGGAGAGCACAGACAAACCAAGTTGTTGAGGATGAATTTGTGGGGGGGGGGGGGTTAAACAGCAATTTCGAACTGGCCCCTGAAATTAATCCTTACTGGAGGATGGGAATGATGTGATGGAGTTTGTATATGCTGGAGTATGGAAGAGCTCAGACTTGTGGAGACCAAAGAGAACGGAGAATCTATCTTTGATTTCCTGCTCTCTCACTCAGCTGCGCCAGCAGAGGAGATGGCTTACCAAGCAGGGAAGCTCACTTATCCCCAAAAGCGGAGAGAAGAGGGCATTTTACACCAGTCAATAGTGCCTCCTCTGGTCAGTTACAATGCATGGTGGATGTAATCCACACACACACAGTGTGACACCTTCTGACAGTGGTGCTGGAACATTTTTAATAGTGGGGGTGCTGAGAGCCAGCCCCCTTACCCCTGTCCACCCCCACCCCTCCAGCTGAGGCCAGGAGCAAAGCCCCGGGAGCAGGGTGTCAGCAGATTCTGGGAATGGGCCAGCAGCCGGGACCCCTGGCGTGGGGCCCGCAGCCGGGACCCCAGGAACAGGGTGGCAGCAGAGCTGGGTGCAGGGCCGGGAGCCCGGGGGTGCTGCAGCACCCCCCACACCCTTAATTCCTGCACCTATGCTTTCTGATGTCTGTCTTTCACTCTCTCAAGATGGCAGGAATGAGGTAGAGATGTCAGGGGTAAAGCAAGGAAATGTTGGGCTGCTGCAAGCAGAGAAGGAAATTCCCCTGTGAAAAAAGGTGTAGGGACTTTCAGAAACAGCTACCATCATCCAAAGGAAGACGAGCCCTTGAAGCACTGCATAGTCATCTTCCACATTATTGATGCTACAGGCCCTGCCTGTGGGGAAGCAGTAAGTCCCAGTGTGTAGGGACCTGGAGCAGAAGTCAGGAGACCTGTATTCTATTCCTTGCTCTGCCACTGATCTCTTGTGTGACCTTGCCAAGTCATATCACCACTAATCCCCATCTTACAGATGGTGAAACTGAGGCAAGTGATGCTCATCGTCTTTTGTAATACACTCTTTGGTATTTTTCAAAGAAGCCTAATACTCTTAGGCTTCTTTGAAAATCCCAGGCTTTGAGCCCTACAGATGAAGAGCCCTATGGATGAGCTAAGTAATTATTATTCATTAAGCTTTAAATGCAGGTGCTCCTGGATAAAGGGTTGCCATGTGTCCCACTCAGCGCCCTCAGACTTTGGATGCAAAAGAAGTACTGCCATCTGCTCCGTCATTGAGCACCAGGACAGAGAAAGGAATTTCACAGATGCTCCGCAAACATTCTCCAAAATCATCAGAGATACTTATGTCAGGCTGGCTCAGACATTTTCAGTTGGCATTTCCTGAAACGATACTTTCACCTGGATGTTCCCATTCCAGGAAAAGCCAATTTGCTAGAGCTTGGGAAGTGGGGAGGGTAAAGAGAAGCAGCCCAACAGGAAGGATAATAAAGAGGAGCAAGATCAGACAGATACACAGACTTGTAGTGTGACTTGGAGCCAGAAATTTCTGAGTTCTAATGGTGGCCCCACCTCTGAGTCACTTATGTGGCCTCAGACACATCATTTTCTTTTCTATATATCACCAAAAGAATCTTAGAATGGAATTATTTTAGCATGTGATGCTTCTCCCCCCACATGCTTCATCTCCTTAGATGCCAGTAACAGAGCTCACCTCAGCCCCTCTGTTCTCCCTCCATGGATAACAACTCTTAACAACTATGTCCGGCCCCTTCTTTCCACCACAGCCACCACCACCTTCTCCTTCAAAGCCACCCCTTCTGGAAATCCTTTCAGTTCTCCTTACTAATTATCTCCACACCTTCTCTTGCCCGAACAGTTGGCAGATTTCTGCCTTATCATGTGCTACAGGTCAATTTATTATTAATATTAACTATTCCTATAGCCATAGTATCCAGAAGTCCCAATCAGGATTGAAGCCTCATTGTGCTGGGTGCTGTACAAACACACAAGAAGACACAATGCCAGCCTCACAAAGCATACAGTCATAAGGTGCATCAGTAGAACCATCAAGGGTGGCAGAGAACTGGAATAGCAAACCGTGCTGCAGGGCAAGATTGAGATGCATCGGCAGAGTTTTATGTAGGGCCCAGGACTCAGAATAACAGGAAGAGCTGCAACTCAAAGCTTAGAGGCATCAGGGCTGTGTGCCTGTTCTGGACAGCAATAGCAAGGGATGTAACAAATTAAGAAAAAGGCATGTCTCTAGGATGAGGAATCATACACAGCTTGTGCCCATGCTATGCCTGCCTCGGTCCAGTACTGTTAGCCCCTCACTTTCTTTTTTGAGCATTAAACTCACTTACATTTAAAATCAATTACAAAAATAAACAAATAGACCAATCCAGATGCAACAGAGCAGTGAGAGCAGTGGTGTCAGACCAATATTTATGTGCAATTAATGCTGTTCATGTCCTAAGCACTTCTGCAGAGCATAAATGAAATTTCACCAGCTAAGGAATTCTGTCTCATCTCCCCTTATGGATTCTTGGGGTGCTGTTAAACTGCTGCTCTGGGACTTGGGCTCCCACATGCTTTCCAGCTGTCTGGCTTTCTGTGGATAGCATCCCATGATCCTAGCAACATTCTCCCTTTGTCCTCTTCATCCTCAGGCTGACTTCTTCTGTCCCTCTCCCCACCCCCCAGACTTCTCTTTACACCTATGTCCTCAGGCCTTCTCTTTCTATCTGTGTCCTCAAGCCTTTTATTTTTCTTCTGCCTCAGCCCATACTCTGCCCAGAAAAGTCCAACTCAAACAGAAGCAATGCCCTCATTAACACAAATGGCCCTGTGCCTGCAAAAAGACCTAACTTGCATGCAGCATCATGGCTATGAGCCCAAAAACTAAGCACATGCACAGTCTGTTAAAACTCTGGCTCTTAGTGGCTATATAACAGAGAGAGGTGTGCTGCGTTCCTTTGAGTCTTTCTCAGTCATATTCCACAGATACATCCCATCACAGCCAGAAGAGGTATGACTTGTGCAACCTGGAAGTATTTTTGTCTCTGCAAAATATTTCTCCCTTACCACACAACATCCTACCCATATCCAAATGTGACTGTTTCTATAAATGTGTTAGAGCTAATCAAAATTTTCCAAAATTCAGCTTTTTGATAGAATTTTGATGGAAACAAAATTGAGGAGTTCATGAAATTGTGTTTTCCATTGTCAACCAGCTATCCTGTCTTAGGTTTTTCTACACCATCTGTTTCTGTAGTATATATGCACCCGCTACCCCCCAAGTAAATTAGATCTGCATGAAGGATCCCTAATGGAATCCACGGAGTCTTTCCCTCTTCTCCCGTCCCTGGTTATAGGAGGTTAGAATAAGAAAATTTAAAATCCAACCTTTCCTTTGTGCCACCATGGCTAAAATTCTCATCCAGGCTCTCTTTATCTCCCGTTTTGATTATTGCAATCTCCTCCTCCAGCCTTCCTGGTGTCCACCTCATGCCCTTCCAATCTGTTCAAAACATGGCTGTTTCCATCATCTTCCTTGCCCTTCCTTCTTCTGATCATATCACCATCCTCTTTGAATGCCAGCAATGGCTTCCCTTTTTTCACCATATAAAGTTCAAGCTCCTTGTCCTCAACTTCAGGGTCCTTCACAGTTCTTCCTCTCCCTACTTGTCTATTCATCATCTCTTATTACATCACCCCCACTGCACCCTCCATTCTGCCAGTGAGGCCTGCTTTGTCCAGTTCTCCCACATCTGCCTCTGCACCTTCTTCCACAAAACTCCTTATGTCTGGAACACCTCCCTTGAACTGACCTGTAAGGTCACTACCTTCTCCCCCTGATAACACCACTTGAAGACTCACTCATATCTGTTAAGGCTGAAAATCCAGAAAACTTGATTTTATGCAAATAATTCAGTACCTCAATTTACATATTTGATGCATATGCACACTTCATTTGCATATTTGCTTTTATTTTCAATTTAAGTAGTAGTTTTTCTTTTGCACTCCTGCTCCCTCATTACAGTATCAGTTGCTCCACTACAATGATAGCTAGGCTATAGAAGTCAGTAACAATAGTTTAGTAGACATTTGGGTGTCTTTAAGTTCTAGTGAAACTGAATAGAAAAATAAAAACGTAAGTTCAGCACTTAGGTTTATGATTTAAAAGATATTGCTGACAACCTGATGGGACTCCTCTAATCAGAGCCGCAGCAGCCATTAGAGGAGGCGGTATGAGGAGCACAGACACTATGGTGAGTATGGGAAATGCTCTGTCTCAACCAAATCAAGGAAAAGGCCATGTTAACTCCACTAATCATGGACATCGCAGCCTGGCTTCCTCGGCAGAGACTCTCTCTGTTTCCAACCCATCTCAGGGCTGGGGTCACAGAAGCCATATTCAGGTCCAGCCCTGCTATTGCTGCCCACATTGCTGGCACTTCCCCCATCTCACAACCAGTCACCGCTCCATGTGAAAGCCCTTCCCAGCCACAGGCAGGGAGAGTGAGGCACTCTACCCCCACACAGCGTATGGTCTCCATGATTTGCTATCTGACCAGAAGTGGGGATGAGATGCTCTAACCACAAATACAGTATATGGCAGAAGCAACCTAGCTGAGGCCCTAGAGTTTAAGAGCATGTGCAGAGTGCCTCACCCCCACTTCCCATTTAAATTGTCTTGTTTCCTTGGGAGATTCAGCCTCTCAATAGGGTGCCCATGGGAGGGCACAGGGAGAGCGGGAGGCAGACCTCTGCTACAACACCTACAAGGGATTAGCATGAAGCCTGGCTGGGATGAGGGGTGCTGGGGCTTGGTGGTGTTTACTATTCACTAACTATCGCGGTGTAGCCCCCCGCATCTCTGGGAATATCTTGCTCCTCAGAGAGGTATTGCATTGTAGGTGCTTATCCAGAGAAAGGAGCACTCTGCCCCAGCCATGGTGTTCTCTGAATGGGGAAACATTTGCTTTTTTGTAGCCCGTTGCTCCTTCCTTTCAGCAGTGCAGGGGAGGGGGACAGAGCAAGAAGAGTTCTTTCTTCTCTGCCAGGGGGGGGCTCTAGCTTTTTTGCCTCCCCGAGCATGGCTGTCAGGCTGCCTTTGGCGGTGCGCCTGCGGGAGGTCCCCGGTCCCGCAGATTCGGCGGCATGCCTGCGGGAGGTCCGCCGGTCCCGCGGCTTCGGCGTACCTGCCGCCAAATTGTGCTTGACTTTGATCCACTTTTCCAGTCCATGGAAGCATTGCCTGGTATATTGCAAGAGAACCATCCACTCCTCAAACAAAGAGCACCCTTCCAACTCCTGTGGGGAGGCGAAGTGGACTGCCTGCTGCGACCTGACCAGCATGTCCCTGTTCCTTAACACTCAAACTCCCCTGCATCGGCACTTTGGTGGTACCCAATGTTATTTAGTTATTTAGGTTCAGAGAATCACATAGGCGCCGACTCCATGGGTGCTGAGCACCCACTGGGAAAAAATGGTGGGTGCTGAGCACCCACTGGCAGTCCCCCCATCAGCTCCTCCCCCCCCCGTGCCTGCCACCCGCCGTTGATCAGCTGTTTCGCAGCATGCAGGAGGTCCTGGGGGGGAGGAGCGAGGGTGGGGTACCCTTGGGAGAGGGGGCAGAATGGGGTGGGAAGAGGTGGGGCGAGGATGGAGCGGGGGCAGGAAGAGGCAGAGTGGGGTGGCTTGGGGGAAGGGGTAGAGTGGGGGTGCGGCCTGGGGTACAGCCGGGGGGTCAAGCACCCCCTAGCACATTAGAAAGTCGGTGCCTCTGGAAGGAAAGCTTAGGAACTGGATTTTGCTTTATGCAGAGCTCAGAAAGCCTGAACGTCAGATAGGCTGTCTGTGTTAGACTGTGTGTTTCTAGGATGCACTCAGCTTGCTGTGTCATTTGGTCTGGAGTCCCGCAATTATTTAAGACTGCTCTTTATCCATTAACTGCAATTTACTGTCAGACCTATCTACCAGCACTGGATCTGAAGAAAAGTAGAACGTTCAGAACTGTAGAGAGGCATGGTGGGTGAGGTAATATCTTTTACTGGACCAACTTCTGTTGGTGAGAGAGACAAGCTTTTGAGCTACACTGAGCTCTTCTTCAGGTCTGGAAAAGGTACTCCAAATGTCACAGCTAAATACAACGTGAACAGATTTCTTAGCATAGTTACAAACACCAGAGTTACAAACTGACCGGTCTACTGCACACATGGGCATAGTTTGGGTAAGTAGGCAGAGCATTGCCCCCCCAAACAGAGGCAAGGAGTGGGGGGTCATGCGGGGTCATGTGCCAGTGCCCCACCCCTGATTTCTGTGAGCCCAGAGCTGCCCAGGGCTTGCTCTGCTCAGCCTGCCAGGGGGGCGGGGTAGGGGTGCTCTGTAATTCCCATGCTGCACCTCCCCCTCCCCGCACATTTCCAGCTCGCTCAGCCCCTCTCCCTGCAAGCTGGGTCTGGGAGGAGCGGAGGGTGAGGGACAGAGCAACTTCTTCTGCTAGGTGAGGGAGGGTGGCTGATCCGGCTCCTTGCCTCTGCAGCTGGACACTGCCTCCTGAAACCTAGTGCCAGTTTCCTTCCCCTTGTATGTGTGCTGAGCGCCCCACATGGCCACCATCCTGTTTCCTGTACAATGGTGAGTGTCAATGGTGGGCCAGGGCAAGGGGTGCGGGGTAGGGCAGGGGAAATGGGGAAAGGGTGGTGAGTTAGGGTTAGCATTTTTCTGCTGCATAGTAAAGTTTCAAAGCTATATTAACACCTCTCCACTTCACATTGAATGGTCCCTTAGAATATGTGCTAACTATGCTAAACTATCTATTCCAGGGGTCGGCAACCTTTCAGAAGTGGTGTGCCGAGTCTTCATTTATTCACTCTAATTTAAGGTTTCGCGTGCCAGTAATACATTTTAACATTTTAGAAGGTCTCTTTCTATAAGTCTATAATATATAACTAAACTATTGTTGTATGTAGAGTAAATACGGTTTTTAAAATGTTTCAGAAGCTTCATTTAAAATTAAATTAAAATGCAGAGCCCCCCGGACCGGTGTCCAGGATCTGGGCATTGTGAGTCCCACTGAAAATCAGCTCGCGTGCCGCCTTCGGCACACGTGCCATAGGTTGCCTACCCCTGATCTATTCCATCTTGTATTTAGCTGTGACGCTTGGAATATCTTTCCCAGACCTGCAGAGCTCTGCGTAGCTCGAAAGCTTGTCTCTCTCACCAACAGAAGTTGGTCCAGTAAAAGATATTACCTCACCTAGGTTGTCTCTCTAATACCCTAGGACCAACATGGCTACAACAACACTGCTTACAACTTTCAGAACTGTCAGTTGTGTGTGTATGTCCTAGTAAGACCAATGGCACATGGCTGGCTGGGAATGTGAGAGGTGTTAATTGGTAAAGCTGCTTATTTTATAGAGGACTGCCTTTTCTCATGTGTTCCCAAATAAATTTTCCCCTCTAACGCCCTGCTGTAGAAATTCTTATTGTTCGTATTCTGGCTGATTCCTGTTCTTAGAACATAGCAGATATTGAAATGCCCTTAGAGTTAGGGTGACATCTTCAGGAGTGCTAGAGGCATTACTGTGTTCACAACTAGACCAAGTTGCCACTAAACAGACTACAAGTCAAAACCAACCCAACCTGTAAATCCAGGCTGCTCATACATATCTGCTATCACTGCCTAGTAGTAGGGTGACCATATGTCCCATTTTGTCCAGGACAGTCCCTTTTTTAAGCCTTGTCCCAGCCGTCCTGAGTTTTTTTGGCAAAAGTGGACATTTGTCCCGTTCACTCTTGCCAACACAAAATGTGGGTTGCGCACCCCTAAAGGAACATGCGGGGGGTGAGGGAGGTGAGCAGCAACACCAGCCCTCCGGGGGGGAGGGGCAGCAGGGCTCAGGCGAGGAGCGACACCAGCCCCATGTGTGGAGCAGGCTGGGCTTGGACGAGAGCCCTGCACAGGGGAGAAGCAGGGCTTGGGCCAGCAGCTCGGGTCAGCCTCGTGTGCAGGGGGAGAGAGGGGCAGGGCTCGGGCCAGTGCCATGCGCGGAGGAGGATACGGGGGAAGGGAATGGGCCAGCCCCTGCTCAAGGGGGCAGGACTCGGTTGAATGGCTCGGGCTAGCCCCGCACGGTGTCCTGTTTTCCCTTTGGAAAATATGGTCACCCTACCTAGTAGAATGGGAGTTACAAACATTTATATACTGATTGTCTATTTTCTCTTTCTTTTCCATCCCCCTTAGGTTGCTCATCTTCTTAACGAGACAGGTGCTGTCTTCATGTGTGTGTATGGACAGTACATTGTGTGTACTACCAGAACACAAATAACTATATACATACTAATAAAGTTGCTGGGGATTTTTTTGTCATTACTTTCTCTGCCCTCTCTGCCTGAATGAAAGTTCAAAAATGAACTCTTCTGCTGTTATTACTGTTATCTTTACAGCACCCACAAGTAAGTTACAATCCTGATGTTCAGAGGTGTTAAGCGATGGTAACTCCCATTGACTTCAGTTGGAGGTATGGTGCTCAGTACCTATGAAAATCGGGCCCTAGGCTCTTCCTAGTAAAGACAAAGATGTGGTGCCTGCCACAGACAGGTTACATTCTCATGCAGCAGGGGCATTTTTATTTTCTGTATAAGATTCAATCCAGACCAGATCCCTGTTTCCAACAACCAATGCACATCTCCTTCAGCTGATTGAGAAGATTAAGGCAGACAGCAGTTCCAACCCCTTGAGGAGGCATCATTCAAGTCAAGAGCCCAACACACTTAAGACAACAAAAAACTTCTTGAGAATAGCCTGTCTGACACTGCATGTGGCCCGTTTGTGAGATGGCAGAGTTGTTAGGCAATTACAGACGAGCATGTGACCTAACATGGCCAGTTCCATGATTTCTGCAAGAAAACCCACCACTGCCTCTCCTTTGAGCCCTCTGCTGATACCTGTAATGTCCAAAGACAGAGGGCTCAATGGCACCTCTGGCTGAAAACAAAACCAGACATACTACAACAAGCATACAAGAAACCCATCCACAACACTTCGCATTGCACAGTAGCACAGGGACTCTAGTTACCGGCAAGCCTTATTATGAACATTCTAAGAAGTTGTCTAGGGCAGTTGGTTCAAAATCTGTCTTTTAGCAGACAGCCTTCAACAAAGTGACATGCACATTGATACACAGGGTCAAGAAACCATCGGCAGGAAGGCCTTTTGCAATGGTTTCCATTAAAAAATCAACATAAACCAACAGTTACCACAGGGTGCTGGAATAACTGCAGCAATTCCTATTCCAAGCATAGAGAAATAACTGTACATGTTCAGATCCCTCTGTGTAGAAGACTGTTGGCAAGTGCTGACTTTTTAATGATCACCACTAGAGTGACATAAGCACCAGTCATCCTATTTGACCTGTAACATTGTATTTCTTTATTTCTTATTACTGTCACTTTAGACTTTACAGAGGAGTAGGACAAGGAGTAGTAACAAAAAAAAGAGTAGTCACTTAACAAGGACACTGAATTTTCTGATGACTGTGATTTTCTTTTTCCACCACATAAAATGCTAGTTAGCAATGGAAGGTCATTTGCCTTATTTTTCTGGATATTATCCCAATGTCCACATGTGTTTACCACTGCTCTCAAATGGCTGACAACCTACGGAAAATAACTGACACAGATAGCTATTGGAAATCTTTCTGTAGCTCAAGCAACAGAGGCCTGTTTTTTTAGAACCCAGGATCCAGGGTTCTGTCACTAATGCTGTGTGTCTGGCTGACAGCCATGTTTGTCTGTGTGTGCGATCACAGAGCTATTGCAATGTCAGGGTACGATTCAGAACCTGTGAGAGACATTCAGGGTGTATCGAAGGGCAGGAAACAGAACATTTGGGGGGAACAAAAACCAAAAAGCAGTTGTCAAAGAAGAAAATTACCTCTTTGAGGCAGCCCATGAAGTTGTTGCTGACCGGTGACCCAGGTAAATCTGCTGTACTTGGGCTCCCTCCTACATAGAAGAAGTCATCTGAACCCAGCATGGTGTAATCCTCTTGTGTGTAGCCCGTCGTAGTGAGGATTCCATCCACAGATATTGTCACCTGTTCAAGGGATATAATGGACAAAAAAAAAAAATTCCCAGCAATGACCTTCCAGTTCTGAGAAGGGCAAGTCACCTCCCCTACGTTTTAGATCACTTTTATTAAGGTTTTGGTGAGGTTTGGTTTTTTTAGAGCAGCCAAGTTCCATTTTCTGGTCTGCTTTGCCTACGACAGAAGCACTCCAGCTTCTATTCACCCCTGTTTTGTTACCTTAGTGCTCCCAAGCCAAGCAGGCGTTCCATCCGTCAAGAGGCTCTCCACTAAATCAGGCTAGAAAATGGAACTGTCCTCAGAAGAGATTGTTCGTCTTAGCTGATTTTATGATTAATTAGTATTTATATTAATGATTATTGTTAGTTACAGTTGTTAGTAAAAAAAACACTACTGAAGTCAAAGTTGATATTTTTGTTTTTTTATTTTATTTTTTATTTGCTCACAGCACACTGACAATCATGCATTCGGGGAGGGATGGAGGGAAAGGATCTCACTTTCAATACATTATGGATGTGCATGCCATGGACCTAAGGAGACACACGCCCGCCACCCACCACCGCAAAATCAAAGAAAGGAACAAATTAAATTTTAAAAGCACTGGCTGAATCATAACCAACATAATAATAATATGAAAGGAAGAAATTAACAAAAACGAATAAAATAAAATCAACCACACACCAGCAAGTGTGAGAGGAGCAGAGAAGAGAAAGAGAGAAAATGCAAAGCGTGCACACACCGCACTTTGACAGGCCCATGCCAATAAGATCTGGAGCCCGTAAATAAAGAGAGAAAGAGAGAAAGAGAAAGAAAATCTATTTCACACTTGCATGCAATCATCAAAAATGAAAAACCAAACAGAAAACAAGATAATCATAAACAAAACAAAAAAGACCCAAAAAATCCCAAACCCCAAAACACATGGAGGGTGAAGGGGGGAACGGAGGGGGAGGAGGGAAAGGAGGAAGTGAAAGTGATGTGAATTTTGTTTAAAGGTTGTTAGTGGTTAGAAGGGGATATGGAGGAAAAAAGATAGAGGCCAATAGGAGAGGGACAGTCACCAGACGTGGACATGCCATGCAGAATGTGTAGTGAAACAAACAACCGGCTGAGCTCCTTTCGGCCATGGCAGGTGGAAAGTCAAAGAAAGAGAGAGATGGGGAGAAGTGGGAAGAAAGAGGACAGCTGGCCAATTTGCCTACAACAGCCATTGCCACAACAAAAGGATGAGAGAAAAAGAGAGCCTTCACCACACAAACTAGAGGCCCTGCAATGGTTCTGAGCTAAAAACCTTCGGAAAGTCAAAAGCAAAACAAAAAAACAAACAAAAAAAAGAGAGAAAGAAAGCTAAACTAAAAAGCAAAAGAGAGAAAAAAAACCATCAGAGTGAAAAACAAAAAGAGAAGTGAAGAAACCAATGAAAGAAATTACCAAACCCCATTTCCAGAACAGTTGTGTTTGTTTTTGTTGTTTTGTTTTTTTCTTAAAGAAAATATTTAAAAAAAAAAAGAGGAAAAAAAAAGGTGTTCACAGTGAAATCAAAAGAAAATCAAAAGAGGAAGTAAATATAAAGGTGAGGGGGGGAAAAAGGGGAGTAAAGGGAGGAAAAGGCAGGTAACACACGGCAAACCCAAAAAAAGAGACAATAAGAATGATATCTACCAGACAATGTAGTTTGTTTACCATAGCGTGTCCAATGCCTGAGTGCTTTGCGGAAAAGGGGGAAGAAAGGAAATTAAAAAATCGTGAACAGAACGATTGTTAATTAAAATAACTAAAAGCAAAGATGAGTCGTTAGGGTGTTAGTACATTAGTTGGTTAGTAAAAATGACACATTGCATGAATGGTCTAGTGTTAGTCTTTCAAAAAAAGGCGTGGGGCGCCTGACACACACAGAGTGAGAGAGAGGACAATATGACCAGGACTCTACGGGAAACCATGCCTTCTAGACTGTAAAGAGGAAGGGAACTGCCTACTCTCCCTGCCTCCAACCCATATATATTTTAGTACCACTCATCCAGAACTGGATTAAAATTAAAATTGTGCAATACTTACTTTTCAAAAGCCCAACAGGGTGTATTCCCCACCAACAACCCCTTCCCCCCACAGATACACACACCACCCACTCCCTTCAAGAGAGACCCCCAGCAAAGTATTTCCTCCCAGCCACCCCAATCCCTCTTTCCCTGCCTCTCCTCTAAGCTCTGCTATCCTCAAGTATTGCGGAATTATCCTAAGCAAGGAACAATCTCCCTTGCCTGGAAGCTGTTGGCTGAGGATAAGCCCAAAGCCCTGGGGCTCTCCTTCCAGTCCCTTTATTTGCAGATTTCTTTGGAACAGGTGAATTCATGACTCTCAGGAAAGACATACAAAACACATGTGGTTGGATTGCCAATGTCCACCTGTAGCTCACCTGTGTCACCTGGGGTGCAGGAGTTAAACCCACTTTACCGATGAAGAAATTGCCTGTGTCAGACATTTGAGGTGGCAGGGGGAAAAGGTTGACAGTATTTAGCATGTCTCTTGTTGTCTCTAAGACTACGTCTCCATTACTAGATGGCCCCATCATACGAAAGTCTCAGGCTGCAGGCTTGGCCTCCACTACCCAACTAAGTGCTGGTAATGGAATAAAGCTAAGGGGAACCAGATCACACAGTTATCAGTAAAACAGGTTGGTTTAACGGAACCTTGAGGTTGTTTTTAAATTTCCTCTAGAGTCGTGTGGAAGCCAAGTAGGTTATCTGTACACATGTTTACAACTGAGGAACCCAAGGCACCTG
Source organism: Emys orbicularis (assembly GCF_028017835.1). Classification (NCBI taxonomy): domain Eukaryota; kingdom Metazoa; phylum Chordata; order Testudines; family Emydidae; genus Emys; species Emys orbicularis. The sequence continues at coordinate 41,295,793 of NC_088686.1, forward strand.
TGATGGAATCTCTTAGTTGTTAATGCGGAGGTGCAGCCAGTGGAGACTTCATGGCCCAGGATCTAGTGCTCCATTCTGATCCAAACAGGCAAAAACAGATCCAAAAATGCACACAATGGGAGCTGTCCTGCCTCCTGCTACTGACTTCCAGGACATTTTTGAGATTGATTGGATTGATTTAGGAGGCTGATTTGCTTGGAGGAAATTGTGTGGAATTGCAACACAATGTCATTATGTCCCAATTCCATTTTATTTGTCCTAAGGCCTGGTCTACACTGGTGTGGGGGGGAATCGATCTAAGATACGCAACTTCAGCTACGAGAATAGTGTAGCTGAAGTCGACGTATCTTAGATCGACTTAGAATCACTTACTTTGCGTGCTCGCGGCGCGGGATCGACGGCCGCCGCTCCCCCGTCGGCTTTGCTTACGCCTCTCGCCGAGCTGGAGTTCAGCAGTCGACAGAAGAGCGATTGGGGATCGATTTATCGCATCTACACTAAACGCGATAAATCGATCGCCGATAGATCGATCGCTACCCGCCGATCTGGCGGGTAGTGTAGACGTACCCTTAGAGAATGAATGATAATAATACTTTGCACTTAGTGCCTTCTCTCCAAGGATCTCAAACTACTTTGAAACCTTCATCAAAGAAGTGTCATATCAACCTGTGTGACAGAGCAGTATTATTAGCTCCATTTTACAGATGAGGAAACTGAGGCAGAGACAGGGAATGAGACTTGCCCAAGGTCACGCAGTGACTCAGTGGCAGAGGTGCAGATAAAACCCAGAAATTCTCACTCCCAGTCTCCTGTTCTGCCCACTAGACCACACTTCCCCCCATGTTCTGAAAGTGCTGGTGAAAGATAGCTACAATCCTGTCCCTGCTACACATTTCCCAAAAGACAAAACCAGAGATCTGTGTTAACTATAATAGAAAGCAGATAAATAAAAAAATTTACATTGACATTAGCTCAAGGGAAATTCTGAGTTCACGGTCTGTCTCTCTCTCTGAAGAGATTAACTACTGCGTTAGTCGCTTGATCTAAGAAAACAAAGGACTTGATACTGTCATAGCTTAGCTACAAAACATGTATTGACCAATCAAAAGTATTGGGCAAAGCCTTCCACATATATGGGAAATTCTGATCTAATTCCCAGGAACATGGTCAAAAAGTATGTTAAAAATGGCATAATTTAAGATGTGGATTATATTATTGGATTTTCCTAAATCTCATTTTAAAAAAATAACTTTATTTGCTTTTTGGCAAATGTATTTCCCCCCAATGTAAATATTTTCAGTCAAAAATGAGGAGGCAATGGAGTTCCTTATAAAATCTAAGTGCCCAGAGTAACTCTTTTGTGTCCCTTTTCACTAGCAGGGCTGTAAATATGGGCATGGTTCAGAACCAGCAAAGGCTCTTCCACCTGCCTTCTCTATACTAAAAAACTATATTATACCATTATTCTATGCACATATATACTCTGGAGGTGATGGGGAGCAGATGATATATTGCATGTAAAAATATACACTACGTCCTTTATATCACCTTCCATCAGAAGATCTTAAATCACTTCATACACATCAGTGAATTAAGACTCACAACCCACCTATGTGATGGGTAAGTACTATTATTGCTGTCTTTTACAGATGGGGACATTGAAGGAAAGAGAAAGTAAGTGACATGCCCAGGAAATCAGTGGCAAAAGCAGGAATAGAACTCAGATCCCCTAAGTCTTACCCCAATGCTTTTACCACAAGGCACTCCTTCTTTGTTTTATTATAGCACAAGACCATGGTATGATGAAGGTGTATAGCGGCCATAACCAATTCTGGCCCCTGCACCTTGAATGTGATAATACCTCTCTATCCCTCATGGCAGATATTAATTCATTTTAAATCATTCCATTGTTGAATTGTTTTTATTCTGCAGTCCAGACAGATTCTAGGAGTCCTCAATTCCCAGTGAAGTCAATAGAAATTAAGAGCACTCAGCACCTTGCATGACTGGGCCTCTAATCACCTCTGCTTTGGTTTGTTTGTTTGTTTTTTTTAAGAGTTTGGTCTCCTTGATTGTTTGAAAAAGAATGAAACATCCCAGCTATAACATCCCAGCTACTAGGCAATCAAGCAGTATCCTCTCAGAATTCAGGACCAAACAATAATGTTGTGAACAGACAAAACAGGATGTATAGAGTATAATGTAAAATGCCAGGTGCTGCCTCACCTATTTTCTTTTAGTGGTGAGAACATGCTGCTGCTCTAACCCATGCCAAAAAGACCTAGTGTTATTTGTATTCATCTCTGTACTCAGAAAATAAAAGATATCAGCTAGAAAGGTATTTTTTAAAAAGAGAGAGTCCCATTTATAATCCCAACTGCCAACCCTCCCTATCACCACTTCCTCAAGATCTAAACCAGCTCTGGCAAGCAGCATGGATGCATTTTCCTCTGGGTGCTCTTTGACGTTGAAAACTGATTTCCCAGAAAAATAAAAAGTACCATTAGCTAAAATGGCCTATAAACCAGAAAAAAATATTCAGAGAGCATCCATTCTGAAAACATCTACAAATAAATAAAATGGAACCAATAAATAAAGTGATATATTCAGACCGTTCCAGACTGACAGCCCTCAGACAGTTGCTGTATCTCCCTCTACTGGACCGATGGGAATATTTTAATGAAACAGGATCGTTAAGGCCCATCCACTGCATAAGAAATTAAATTTATATCTGTGTGTGAAGTAGTAGAACTAGACAAATTTTGACTTCAGTGATAACCCTGCTGTCGCATGTAATTTAGAACAGAATTTGGCCTGATTGAATATAATCCTCCAGTTTACACACAGACATGTTGAATATGTAAAAGCACGGCATCTTGGATACTGTAGAAACATGGCAATTGCCATAATGTATTAGACAACTCTCTCTAGTCTGTTTCCAACAGTGGATATTTCAAAAGAAGGTGTAAAATCCCCATAATCGGCAAGTATGGGTGAAGATTCTTCCTGATGTCAGGCTCTTGCTGGTTTATGACCTGAAGCAAGAGGATTGTTATCCCATATACACTGTTATCCTCGCTAGTGTAAATGTTCCAGAAAGGCTGCTTTCTCGGCCAGTAAAGTTATGTAAACTGGAATAATACCATGAGGATTTGTGTAAACATTCACATTAACAAGCAAATGGACAGATCACACTGTTTACGTAAACTGATTTAAAATCTCAGTTTGCAAGCTGTTTCCACAGTGTTTACCAATCAATAAGACACTAAACAGTTTATATCCATAATGTAAACCTCATTTGTCATGTAGTGGATGGGCCTAAGTGACTTGATCTGTTCACCAGCTTTCAGAGCAATGTTATTTAATTTTATCTTATCTATTTATACACATATTTATATTTCATGAATGAGCTTTCAATATTTTAAGGCTAGCTGACTAGCGAAGACATCACCTGATAGAGCTGTCCGCTTAGAAAAGTGACAGGTAGAGTTGTAAAGTTACAGTGACAAGAATCAGATAAAGCCATTCCAAAGCGGCTTGTTTGTGGTTTTTGTCTTTGTTTTCTTTTTTGGTCCTTCCATTTTTCCAGTCCTCACAGCCAACAGAAGAGTCTCATCAGCAGAGACACAAGCAATAAAATAGATCACAGAACAGAAAAAAATAAAAAAGAACAGAGAAACAAGGAGATTCGGAAAGACTCCAGCCAATTAACTCCCAAGCTACAAAGTTAAAATAAACACACACACACACACACACACAGATGCACACACAAAAAGAAAAGAAAAAAGTAAAGGAAGAAACAAGGACTTTAAGAATTAGAATTATGACATTATGGCAATGGTTAAATCAATTAACAAAACATAAAGAAGACGAAGGGTGGGGGACTAAAGAGTCAGCTGCGGAAAAAAACACTCTGTTCCCACAGTATTTAAATGCAACAAGAATATTACTGATAAGATTGAAATGTAATTAAGGACATAATAAAAGAAAGAAAGAAAAAAAAAGAGAAAAGGAAAAGGAAAAGGGAGATGAAAGTAAAGTCAAATCACAAGTTTTATTATTAAATCAAACTGGGGAAAAAGTAGACAAAAATTAATAAGTGGAAATGGAGATATCACAACAGGGCTACACTCCATTGACTACTGGTATTTCATTGTCTATTGGATAACTGAGAGACATCTGGGAGGGTAAAAACACTTTGATGTACTTCACCGAGCATCCCTATTTCTCTATCACCTGCCCCCACGTCTGCCCAGATAACACTAGAGAGAAGCCTTCCTGGCATTCTCACTCCTTCACCATTACCTGCCGCAGGTTGCGTGTCACTTTAACGTCATGCCAAGCGTTGTCATTGAATTTGCCATTGACAGGCTCCACAATGGCCTCGAAGGCCCCGGACCCCAGGTTAATGACCAAGGAGACCGCACCGTCTTTCAGAGCCAGGTTGACGTAATCAGCTGACTTGCCCGTGTGGAGGATGAGCCCGTTACGTTGCCATGTCTTGAAGGAGAGGGTGATCTCGTCGCTGCTGCTCTGGATGGGGTTCTGGGACAGGTCGTAGCAAAGGTACTCTGAGCCACGGAAGGTGGCCACATTTTCATCTCTCGCTGAAAAAGAAGAAACAGAGAAAGAGCTGGTTAGTATTTTCCTTGCTAAGAACAGAATTAAAATCATTATTAAACTACTCAAAAATCTCATGGCTTTCTTAGTGTTCTTCTGTTGTTCCTGTGGACTGTGTTGTCTCTGTTGTAGTGTGGCTACCAACAGACTCAATAGTAGGATCCTCAATCCCTGTTAAAATCAATATATTAGCTCCACTTCCATTGCAGACAGCACTGATTCCATGGAAGACATTCGAAGGTAGCACAATAATGGCCAGAAGAAGGTAAGTGTTAAGACTTACAATTGTGCTACAAATGAATTTACATTTTTATCAGAAGCATGAGGGAATGACCTCCAATGTAACCATCACACCACCACCTGCCCAAAAAGATTCCAAAAGGAATGAACAATGTGCCACTGACGAATACCATACTGGTAATGCCATGTCATACACCTGCCTGAACTACTGTTGGGAGTATATCTGAGATGGTATCGAATCTAATTCTGGTTGATTTGTCCCTTTGTTCCAGGGACATACTGAAGGGGGGAAATGAGTCACTGCCTCATGTTCTCTCCTTTGACAGTGAGGGAAATCCAGGTCAGAACACTGACACCCATCTGAAATGGACAGGGTAGCGGTAAACTCTTCTAGGTACTTCTAATTGTAGTACTTAGCACAGACCTTTGCCTGCTGGATGACACTACTTAGAGAATCCTTAATAGGCAGATGTGTCTCTTTGCAGAGCAAAAATAAAGCATGGGGGATTGTTGGCAGCACACAACAAAGTCTCTCTTTCCTTGCAAAAAAACAAAATCTCCTGTGTGTACAGTACACTAGGGCATGACCAGCAAACTCATTTCCTCTGTTGACTGGAGGCAACATTTGAACGGCAGAGAGGAAACTAGGGTTCCCGCATTTCTAATTGCTGGTAACCAGACCCCCAAGGCCCTGCCCCCTGCTCTGTCTCTTCCCCCAAAGCCCCACCCCTGCCCTGCCTCTTCCTCCCAAGGCCCTGCCCCTGCTCCACCTCTTTCCCAAAGGCCCCATCCACATCACTCACTCTTCTCCCCTCCTCCCCCCATCACTCACTGGATCGTTTCCACCTTCTTCTCCCACCCCAGCTGGGCTCCCTCTGCTCCGGGACTTGGACGGGAGCTGCTGCATACGGACAAGGAGCCTGCCTGCATGTAGGAGGCAGCCCCAGCTGGAGCAGGTTAGTGACCCAGAGTGTCCCCTCACCCCACGGTGATTGGACTTTTGGTGTCCAGTCAGTACATCTGACCGGACACTGCCAGGTCCCCTTTTCAACCGGACTTTCCAGTTGAAAACCAGGCACCCGGCAACTGTAAATGGCACCTGGACACAGAAGCCAAAAACTGGACTGTCTGGGTAAAACCTGGATGGATAGCAACCCTAGAGGACATGCCAACATATAAATCCAACATGCAACTTGGATGCCTTTTTCACACCACCAATTCCCTGTCTCCTGCAGTCTCTCAGAAATGTCTTTTTCTTCTTCTTTTAATCATCTAGCAGAGTTGAATATGGAGGAAGTTTTGTGCTTTTTTAAAAAAAATATAAAAGCTGAAGTGAGCTTGTATTAGGTGGTTTCACATGGATAATTAACTGCTTTTGACAAACTGTTCTTTAGCCATTAGGGTTTTTTCATTGACTAATAACTAAGAATCAATTTTATTGAAAGATTTCTTGCTGGTTTTCATCCATCAGTAAAGCAGCCAAATCCAGTGATGTTCCTGTGCAGCACATAACATGCTCAGATGTGACTGGAGAATCAGCCATACAACTTGACTCAAGTGTAGGGGGCAATACAAAATGTGCGTTGTGAAGCTTGCAAAATGGCTGAGAGTGAGTAGCACATTGTAAACAGGGTATTCAGGAGACTGATCCACATTCCATGGCTCCTCATGTTATCAGTACAGGGGCATCTTGTTGAATCCCACCCACAAATGGAAGGCTGAATGTGAAATTACTGGCTGGTACAATCAAACTGCAGTCACTCCCATTTCTCTTGCATTAGGTAGGAGCCCATCCTATTGCCACACTGACACGTTAGTAGCACTTCTCTGCTTCATTTTGTCTCACTTAGTCCAAGCAAAGATTCACCAGAACCGCTTAATAAGAGACTGAGGGAAAGGGAAGTTACTTAATGTATTGTAATTGGAGTTCTTCTAGATGTGTGGTTCTTATCTGTATTCCACTTTGGGGTGCGCACACACTCCATGCACATGAGACTGGAGAATTCCTACGAGCAGTGTCTGTGGGTCCATGGCTGCACCCCTGCTCTCCTCATGCTTCACACCAGAAGTATAAGGATGGGGCGGACTGACTGTCTCTCCCCTTCTTTCTCTACCACAAATCCTGTCATGGTCCAAAGCAGAGGGGAAGGAGGGCAAGTAGTGAAATACAGATAGGGACCACACATCTTGAAGAATTCCAGTTACAATAAGGTAACTAATTTCCCTTTCTTCAAGTGCTGGTCTCTATTTGTATTCCACTGTGGGTGTCTGATGAGCAGTATTTAGAGAGGCGGATAGTGCAAGGTGGTATAGCTGCTTGCAGAACTGCTGTCCCAAGGGATGCATCAGTGGCGGAGTCCTGGACCAAGGTGTAAAGCCTCACCAATGTGTGGATGGAGCTCCACATAGCTGCCCCGCAAATGTCAAGCAGTGGTACCTCTGGAAGCGATGTTACTCGGGATGCTTGTGCCCTTGTGGAGTGAGCCTTTACCCCATGTGGGGGAGAAAGCTGTGTGAACTGATAATAGAGTAGAATACTGCTAGAGAGCCGCTTAGGGTATGACTCCACTGCAATATAAGACCCACAGCACAGCCACAGCTGGCCCAGGTCAGCTGACTCAGGCTGACAGGGCTTGGGCTGTGGGGCTAACAATTTTAGTTTGGCCTTTTGGGCTCAGGCTGGAGCTGGGCACTGAGATCCAGGGTTTCAGAGCCTGGGCTCCAGCCCAAACCTCAACATCTACACTACAATCAGCAGCCTGATCCCCACGAGCCCAAGTCATCTGACCCAGGCTCTGAGACTTGGTGCCCCGGGTCTTTTACTGCAGTATAGATGTGCCCTTAGAGATACAGCTTGTCTTCATACTCATTCTGCTACGACAACACATAATCTAGGTGACTTCCTGATCTGTTTCATTCTCTGATGGGAGAATGCCAATGCTCGTCACACACTGAGGGAATGAAGTCTTCGCTCCTCACCTGAGGCCCAAAGCTTCGGGAAAAACACAGCTAAGTGAATGGACTGGTTCATGTGAAATTCCAAAACTATCTTAGGAATTAATTTCGAGTGTAATCATAGTGAGACTTTATCCTTATTGTGTACATTGGATCATTCACTAAGGCCCTAAGTTCACATACCCTTCAGGCCGAGGTGACAGCAGTGAGGAAGGTGACTTTCATTGACAGGTGAGACATGGAACACATAGCTAGCAGTTCAAAGCTTGCCTTATCTTAACGGTAAGAAGACAGTCCAACATATTTCCACCGTATCTGGAGAGAGATGTTTTTGCTGGGCCCAGACAGAGAAATGTTTCCACTTGGCTAGGTGACATTTTCTGGTGGAGACTTTTCTGTTATTTTTAAGACTGATTTGCACAGCCTCAGAGCAGGAACATTCTAGGCTTGACACCCATCCAAATACCAAGCCATGAGATGAAGAACATTGGGGTTGGGATGCCTGACCCTGCCATTTTTCTGGATCAAGAGATCCAGAAAGGTCCAAATGCTAATAGATGGATGGGATAACACTGGTAGGAGGCTTGGAAACCAGAACTGTTGGGCCATCTGGGGACAATGAAGATGACTTGTGCCCTGTCTAGTTGACTCTTCCGTAGAACAGGGGTAACTACCAGGATGGGAGGGAACAGAGAGTGCCCCTCCCTGCTTTATTCTATAAAAATGGCAATTATGTTGTTTGACATTATCAGGACATGCTGGGATTGTATGAATGGTAGGAATGCTTTGCAAGCTTCTCCTACTGCTCTCAGTTACAGAAGATTGATTTGTATTCTCTCTTTGCGAGGAGTCCAAGTGTTTTGTGCTATGTAATCATCCATGTGGGCTCTCCAACCTATCAGGGAGAGATGTCTGTAATTATTGTCTTGTGGGGTGTGAAAGAGAACTCCCATGCACACACAACAAGGATCTCTCCACCATGCCAGAGAGGTCTTTACCTCAGAGGGAATTGTCACTATGGTATTCATGCTGTGCTTGCTCAGTGCATATACTGTTCGGAGCCAAGCTTGCAGGTAAAGGAGATGGAGTCTTGTGAATGGCATCACGTAAGTACATGGCGTCATATGCCCCAGAAGAGTAAGGAATAGCCAAACTCACTAATGAGGGTTGTGTGTAATTACATCTATCAGAGTGTCCATGGTGTGAAATCTGTCGGTCGGGAGGTAGGCCCTCACCCTGATTTAATCCGGTGTCGTTCCTATAAATTTATGGACTGTGTTGCAGTCAGGGAAGGCTTCTCCACATTTATACAGATTCCAGGGATGCTAAAAGGTGAAGCAACGATGAAGCTGACGTTAAGGCTTCGAGGCAAAACCTGCCAGTCAGAAGCCAGTAGTCCAAGAACAGAAAGATGGTGGAGCTGGCTTGTCTGAGCTAAGAACATTTCTCTGAAGACTCTGGGAGCTATAACTAACCCAAAATGGGAGCACCCTGTATTAATAGTGTTGGGAGTCCACCACAAATCTGAGGAATCATTTGTGAGGGGGTGAATATCCACATGAACGTGGAAGTCTTTCATATTGAGAGCTGTGAACCATGTGCCTTTTTCTAGGAATGGTATTACTGATGCTTATGTAACCATACAAAATTGCAACATGTGAATAAAAATACTGACACAGGCTGAGAATGTATCTCCAGTCTCCTTTCTTCTCAGGGCAAGGAAATATTTTGAACAGGAGCCTTTTCCACGATGTTGGGGGGTACCTGGTGTATTGCTCCCCATTGGAGAAGAGACTATACCTCCTGAAGGAGGATTCTCTCATAAGAGGGGAAGGGGTTTTTGAAGAAGGTGGACAGAGAAACTTGACGGCATAGCTGGAATGGATGATATCCAACACCCACTTGTCTGTTGTTATCGCCTCTCTGTGTGCCCAAGGCTGGTTCCAGGAGATTCTCGATCCCCTGTCTGGGCTGAATTCCCTGGGTGGAAGTGAATCTGGTTCCACAGGAATATCTGACTCTTCCAAAGATGAAAAGGTTGGATCCAGGTCCATCAGCAGTGCTGACAGTTCCCTTGAGAGGAAATTGTAGCTAATAGACAAAGGATGGACTTTTTTCCAGAGTCCTATATTCCCACAGGCATTTATCTCTTTCCCTGGTGAGGATCAGTCTCGATAACAAGGAAAATTGTGGGTCCGGGAGGACGAAGATATCGTCCGAACTGGTATAAGTCACCAGCACCTTTGAAGGTTGTATCTTTTCACCTGTACCATTGAAGTAGGTGTAGACAGTGGTTCTTTATGGGGCCAAGATGGTACTGACAGTGAATGTGATTTTCTATGGTACTGAAGGTTCCCAGTCCTTCAGGTCCTGATGCTTCATTTTAGGTGGCACCACAATCAGTGTCGAGATCAATGCAGATGCTGTTACTGAAGGAGTTTTGCTCGATGAGTCTTTTGAACTTGCTCATGTGGCTTTGGATGGCCTAAACCTTTATGGCTTGGGCATGAAGTCTCCCTCCTCTTAGAAAGTCTAGGAGAGGATCTGTTTTTGTGTTTGTGAGCGTGACTTTTACTCTCATGAGGTCGCCCAACCAAAGGGTCCTTCTCTCTGCCCCTCTCCACTCCAGGGTCAGGCATAGCACTAGGAGATGAACTCCTTGCTGACTCTGATCAATGTACAGGGAGCTCTCCCCAGCTGGTTGTGACTGGGGCCTCATTGCACGCTCCATAAGGAGCTTCCAAAGCCAAAGTTCTCACGCCTGCCATGTTCTGTGGGAAAAAGAATGGCAGATACTACACTGAGTGGAGATATGAGTTTCTCTGAGGCAGTGTTGCTTGTTGTCGCTGACCCAAATGGAGCAGGGACAGAAGACAGTTTTTGAAGCCCGGTATTCTGCGTATAATCTAAGTCCCGCACCAGAAGGCCAGGAGGGTTCACCGGGATGGGGATTCTCTCACTAACTATCTGTAGCTATCATAACACTAACAACCAAAAACTAAGAATAATATACAACTTTGAATATTTACAGGAAAAAGAGAAAGGAAAAGCTCCAAACACTAGGGGATTCCATCTCAGGTCATGTGGCGGTAAGAAGGAACTGGAGAGACGTTGGTCAGCGCTCCACCTCCTACCCACTTATACCCTCAGTGCCGAGCATGAGGAGAGTAGGGGCACAGATGCAGTCCGACGGACACTACTCACAAGAATTTTCCAGTCTCAGACACATGGACTGCATGTATACCTCAGAGTGGAACACAGATATGGACCAGCACTCGAAGGAGAAAAAATTATTTCCTGTGACAACTACCCTTGAGAAATAATCATGTGGTGATGTTTGTGTCCTCAGGTCATGAAGCAGCAGCATCATGTTATGAATGGACCCACAGTGTCATCAAGTGATAGCACTGCAGTGTGAGGTCTGAAATACAACCTAGACCCTTTAATAGCCTTGCAAGAGGGGCTCACAGGATGGACCCATACAAATCTGAGCTCTCTCTGGGAGTGCCAAGGAAAGTAGCAACTAATGTCTATTTGTGCTTGTGAGAGCATTTGTGTGTGTACATAAGCATGTCTGAGAGTAGGTCACACACCTACATTTACACAGAACCAAGGAATATCCATGTTTATGTTAATAGACAGCCACCCCAGCCATAGAGGACTGACATTGATTGCACTGCTGAAGTAGTCAGAGCCAAGAGCTTAACATTCTCTACTATGGTAATTTCTCTGCCTAGTCACTTCTGATCTGAAGGAAGGAAATGTGTTACAATCAAGTCAGACACACGCTCTATATACCTGCAGGTAATTCTGATCAAATAGCTAGCATCTGAGGTCAGGAGTCAAATGCAATCGTTATGACTAAGTCATTTCCCCACAGCCAGAGATTTGTGAAGCGTTGAATACACATTTAATGGCCTTTTTCTGGGAAGGTGGGGTGATTGTTAGCTCAACATAAGGCATATTAATAGGTCTCACTTCCAGTCTCCTGGTCACTTAGACAGAATGCTGCTGGCCATCAGTGCAAGGGATAAGGAGAAGGGTATATTAAAAATCTGAACAGTAATTTAAGGCATCAACTGCAGATCCATCAAAATGGGGCAGAGAAAATCGAGGAAGATGTTTCATTTACACTCCCTATTTGTACAGATGGTTTTGATATATGAAGCCTTCAATCCATACTCTATGCACAGAATCAGAGGGGTAGCCGTGTTAGTCTGGATCTGTAAAAAGCAACAGAGGGTCCTGTGGCACCTTTAAGACTAACAGATGTATTGGAGCATAAGCTTTCGTGGGTGAATGCCCACTTCGTCAGACGCATGTCTATGCACAGAGTCATTCATCTGGTATTTTCTGCTCTGAAACTAGTTCAAACAGGCATGGGCATGTGAGTTTTATTTTTGTTTTTTATTTGTTTTTAGTTCGTGTGTGGATCTTGGATCCTGATTCCAAATTGAGTGTAGAATTTGGGTATGAATCATCCCAAACTAAGATCCCATTAGGGATCCCATCCTAAAATTTACAGGATGGTCAAGATTCATACCAGTCTGCCCTGTGCCTCACAAACAGAGCTCAAAAGGCAATTTATTCTCTGCACCATTTTGAAGGGGAAGCACATTCTAACCATAGTGTCATGATTTACAGTGGGAAGGGCCCTAAATTCATTCCAGGCATCACAGTATTACCCTACTGCATGGGCACATAGTCATGTGACATTAGTAGGAACTGGGAATGGTAAGTCTTTATTTGTAGCAGTGTACTCTATGCTGTACAACACAAAGGAAGGCACAGATCTTGCCCCATGGACTTTCCATAAAGAATTCAGACAAAAATGCACCAGGAGACTCCGAAATTGATGCTAATTTACAACCTGTTATTTATGACAATTATTTTTATAATTTAACTGGCCCCAGTGGGACTCAGTGAAATGCTTTTGTAATGTCTTACTCTGCTCTGAGCACCTGTCAGTCTAGGACCCAACATTAATGGTGAGACTCATCCACCAGTCAGTGTCTATTCTGTGCTAAACTTGGTTTTGCATGCATGCTGCAGCTCTGATCTCACCAAGAAAAGCCTCTTTGCTAACCAATAAATGCAGAGGAGCCATTATGTTCCACCCAAAGAATTCCTATTGCTTAATGTTAGTCATTCCTTGCCCTTCTTTGTCAGCTGCTGTACACACTACCCTGCAAAGCTAGATGTCACTGGCTGTTAAAAGCCCACTCGTCCCTATCTGTTTTATGAAGATAACAACAATGAAAGTAAAGTCCTTTGAGACCGCTGGATAAAAAGTGCTAAGTAATTATTAATAATTCCCACTGGGCATTAGCCATTAATGCATCTTCAGTGGAAAGCAGGGAATTTCCAAGCAATCTTTACAGTGGCCAGCTAATAGCTTTACTAGTCCCTGGCATTAGCTGGTTGGAATTTCACACAGCTCCAGGAAGCTGTCCAGAGTAGAGTGTGTGTTGGGTATCTCTGTTCTGGTGGATTTTCCATTGTTTGCAAAGCATGGAGGATTGTGCTGTTATCTGTGTGAGATTTTGCATTGTTTCCCATTTGTGAAGAAACATTAAACTCCAAGCCTTTTAGATGGGGAGAGATGCTTTTGGCTGTTGGCTGGAGAGAGGCAATGCTAAAAAAGTCTGAAAAAAGTGTGTGTGGGGGGGGTGTTTCATCACCCCCACATCTGGCCATCCCCCCACCTAGCAATCAGTTCTGCCCCACCCCACAAAACAATCCTGTTGTCCCACTCCCCACATCAATTCTACCCCCATATTTGCTCTGCCCCAGTCCCCACCATTAGTTCTGCCTCTCCAGCCTCTTATCTATTCTTCCCGTGTTCCCTTTGCCCTGTCAATGTCACCAGCCTGGATATCTCATTGGTTGCCTCTTGGCATAAAAGTCTCTGTGCCTTCTACCATGCTGCCCCTTACACTTGGAAGGGTGGGATACCAAGCAGTATTCACAGGAAGTGTGGACACTTGCTGCTGATCTTCCTAGGAGCTGATGTTTAGATACCATGGTGATGGGAGTGGTATAAAAACCTTAAAAGACCCTTCCCCATGACAGCCATGGCACAAGGGTCAATTCCCATCACAATCCTGGATAATTGTTTTTTAGATTTCTTTGGCTTTGCATTTCTCACAGCTTATTCTTTTACTCTCCTCATCTGCATCATTCTAAAATGTGATGATTTAAGTTATCAGATTTAACTCCAGAGAGAAACCCCTCAAGAGAGGGGAGCATTCAGCAAAATGCAAAGCAAAATGGCACAAAGCATCCAGGGTGGGTAGATTTTTATTCCCATTGTGTAGCAGGACCAGGGGAGATAAGATATGGCTGCATTGTGAACATGGGATTCTCCAGCAGCCTCCCCATTGTGCAGGTATCTCTCTACCTAATGGTTGCTACGCAACCCATCAGCCCACCTGGCGCATGGCATACAGTGCACAATTGTAAGATGCTCCTATGTTGCTGAAAATGTGTGTGTGTGTCTATGTCTGAGGCAGAGTGTGATATGAATGTGTGTGTAAGTGTGTGAATTGCACTCTTCATTTCACAGCTGCCTATCTTCAATACTGCACACTCCCTGGTAGAAATCAAAGGATGTATTGGGACGTTGCTAGTAACAACTCCAATACCACAGGCATGGATAAAACTTCCTACAACCCCGCTACAATCTAATCAGATAAAACAACATATCAAAGCAGACAACTCAGCACTAAGATAAAGTTAAAGCTCCACCTATTGATGGAGGTGCTGCCTACATAAATCATTACAACCCATTGCTTGATTGCGCAAATTCAAATTATGCCGTTTATATCCATGAAGTTACTCAGTTTCACCAAAGAGATGTTACATTAGCAATCATGATTTATCACGACTCTGGCAATTTTGGAATGGTTTTTTACCTGCCTTGTGAAAACATGATGAAAGCTGCCAACTCACAAAGTTCCCCTTGTTCAAAATGGCTACCATCTCTTATTACAGTCAATGGGCTGACTTCATCAAGATGGCCACCATTTCCCTACAGTCTATCTGCACATGGAAGTGAGGCAGTCATTAATAAAGATGGTTGCCACCTCCCACTGTCTTCAATGAGGTTGAAGCCATTCCCACAGACAAAATGGCTGCCACACTGTGGTTCAAGGGCTAAAGAGGACATGGGGGACTAGGAGGAGCAGCAAAAACACGATGAAAGATTGATGGGAAGAGTGAGGGCACTGGGGGAGCAGGAGTCTAGGGGTTACAGGAGAATGGGGTGTGAGGAGAAGAGAGACTGAGGGGGGTGTTAAACACCCTCAGAGGAGTTTGCTCTTCTAGTTCACAGTTAGGATCGCTATCTGGATCCCAAGCCCCACACCACCACCATTCTCCTAGTTCAGCCTATTATAAAGATAGGGAATCTGGACAGGGCCGGCTCTGGCTTTTTTGCCGCCCCAGGCAAAAAAGCCTCCGGGGGGAGGGCGGCGAGCCCGGCGGGGGGCTCCGCTCTCCCCCGGCGGCCGGGGGGAGGGCGCCTGGGGGGAGGGCGGCCGGAGCCCTGGGAGGAGGGCGGCGAGCCCCGCGGGGGGCTCCGCTCTCCCCCGGCGGCCAGAGCGCAGGGGGCAGGGCGGCGAGAAGCGCGGGGGGAGGGCGGCGAGCCCGGCCGTGTCCCCACTCTCCCCGGCGGCCGGAGCGCCGCGCCGCCCCCCTCCAGGTGCCGCCCCAAGCACAAGCTTGGTGGGCTGGTGCCTGGAGCGGCCCTGAATCTGGAGCAGGAGTCCGATTCCAAATATCCCCCAACACAAATTGTTTGGACCTGGGTTTTTGATTTAGATGTAAGATCTCTAGTATTCATCTAATAAAATGGTGTCTGCTAACCCTGGTAAAAAAAAAAAAGTACTGGGCTGAAATTAAGAAAAGGAAAATGTAGACTGAATATCTGGGAGCTCTGTGAGCTGAAGCAGTGTCTTCCCAGTGGAAGAGGTGGGACCACCATTGTTTTGGATACTTACAACTAAAGTAGACAAAGCCCTGGAGAACTGCCTGGGTGGGGGGGAGGGCTGCACTGACAGCACAGGCAGATGGAGGTGAAGATTTTCTTTGAGAATCACAGAGATGAGGGAAAGGATATTCCTACACTGAGCAGATCGAAGAAGTGCTAGGAGGAAAGCCTGTTCCTATTGGGCCCCCTATGCTTGAAAAAGCACAAGAAAAGGAGTGGGAAAGATAGAGACAGTCAGACAGATAGCATGGAAACTAGACACTCATGCACTTGTGATGGCATCAGTCTAACGTAAGAACATAAGAGCGGCCATACTGGGTCAGACCAAAGGTCCATTCCTAGCCCAGTATCCTGTCTTCTGATAGTGGCCAATGCCAGGTGCCCCAGAGGGAATGAACAGAACAGGTAATCATCAGTGATCCATCCCCTGTCCTCCATTCCCACGTCCTGGCAAACAGTCTACCAGAAGGGGTCACTCTTGCTGTTGAGCAGAGAGCTTGTTGGTGTCCTGGCAATACCAGTTAAAGTAGAAAATAAATTACATTAAGAGACTAATCACAATAATGACTCAACAATTATCCACAAAATGATCCTTTTACAAAGTATATTGTTGCATTTTAGGGTTCTAATAATGTTTCTTAAAATGCTAACCAGTTACATAGGGGACAGCAGGTGCTGTTGCGTGTGTCAGAGTGTACGTCAAGCGTGTGTGTGTGTACATGGCTATGCCATTGTGCAATAACACATCACTTACATTGGGCTTTTCATCTTCAAATGCTTTACAAGTCTTAATCATCAAAAGCCACTAGTAGGTCATTTTGTTATGGGTAGAATGTGTGCAAGGAGGCAGGTGTACGTAGGGTATATGTCTCTGTTTGTGACCACGTGTGTATCAATGTGCAGAGAGTACTAATGGAGGGTAAAGAGGGTGGGTTGATGTGTGTATCTTTATGCCAGCATGTAGGGGGCATTTGTGTGTTTGCCACTGTGTAGGGTGTAAATATGTAAGTGTAAAGGAGTGGCTCTGGTTTGTAAGAAGTGTATATAGGGAATATAGTTATATAGTATGTGTCTGTAGGGAGGCAGATATAGAGGTCTGTGTGTAGGGCGGGCACGTGTACAGGAGGTTTGCCAATTTGTGTAATATGAGGGAGTACATGGAGGTATGTGCAGGGGCGTGTGTAAATAGTGAAGAGCATGCAAAGGGAACATGTGAAAGTCTGTGGGTGTGAGAAAGACATGGGTTTATAGGGAGTTGTATTTTGAGAAGCACATGCAGTGTGTGTACATAGTATAAGTCTGTATTGGGGTAACCATATGTGTATAGGTATAGGGGGTACACATACATGGAGAGTTGTGCACAAGCATGCATTACATACGTATTTGTGTATAGAGGGAGTACATGTGTATGCAGTATGTGCAAGTGAAGGGGTGCATATGTGTATGCAGTGAGAGCACGTGAAGGGGTGCATATGCATGCAGTGAGAGCATGTTTTTCTATGGGGGTGGGCTGGGGGGGGTACATGCCTGTTTCTATGGTGTGTGTGTGGTACAGCATGTGTCTGTGTTTCTATGGTGTATGTCTTCAGGAGCATGGATGTCAGCATGTTCTTGCACACGCTCCCTCCATGTCCTGGGCTTTTTCTCCCCCTGCTTGTCATTTTTTTCCTGCAGCAGAGCAGACTCCACATCTATAGGGAGGGAGCTTAATGATTCAAATCCAATCTCCCAAGCGTCTTATCAGCCACTGACAGGCCTGCTTCTGACAGCTGACCTTTCCCACCGCACGCCACCAAAAAACCCAGACACCACAAACAATTAACGCAATGCCCAAAAGGGAGGAAGGAGGGCTCCAGGCTATCACAGGAGAGCACAGCGGAATGGAGGGAGAGAGGGCACAGTACACAGGGGAATGACACACAGTGGCCATGGGGGTTCAATTTCACCCAGATCTTTTTTCTCTGTTACACTCTTGTGGCTCGATCGTAGTGAAGCTATGTGTAAAATAAGGGTCATGGAGAAAGGGAGAAAGGGGAAGAGCCCCATGATGTGGAAAAGAACATTAACCCCATGCACGCAAACCTTACACACAACCACCCAGCCTCTGTGCTGCAGAAGGCAGCTCTAAGGAACAAAGAGCCTTGCAAGAAAATGAAAGAGAATATAGAGCTGCAGAGGCTGAGATAACATCCCACATGTTTTCCTAAGTCATCTCCACTGTTGTGGAATCAGGTCCTAGCAGTTATTGGAAACAAGCATTTATTAAAGGACTAAGCACCATTTCCCTCCATTAATATCCTTTATAGTAGTAACAGCTATCAAACAACCACTTCCAAGGCATAAAGACAAATTGACCCATCGCTGACTGAGCAAGAGGATAAATTCCCTTGGGAGAGATGAGCCTCTGAAGGATGAAGAAGTGGAGAGTATGTTGTCCACCGGGAGTCAGTTGCCAGACTGGGAGTCAGGATACCTGGATTTTGTTCCTACCTCTACTGTCAGCTTGCTGTGAGACCTTGAACAGATCAGTTAGCCCCACACTTTCAGAAGTGTCCACGCACTGCCTAACCTGGGATACTCTGGGCTTGATTTTCTTCAGTTTTGAGCACCTTCACTGAAGTTGGTTTGAAGTCAATTGTAGCTGAATGCACTCAACATCTTTGGAAATCAGGCCCAATGTGTCTCAACTGAAAACTTGAGGCACCCAGACTTAATGGACAGGTTTGAAAAATGGGAGCATTAACCTCTTTGGGCCCATCTGTACATGGGGATAATGTTACCCACCATTATAAAGTGCTTTAGTATCTACAGATGAAAAACACTGAGCATTGTTATTATTATATTCAGGAAATGCAAAAGGCAGAGAAGAGGAAATGAGAACCAATCACTACTGTAGGATGTGGAAATATTATACTTGGTCTGGAAATGCTGGAACAACCCTAGGTCAGCTCTACTATCCCTTAAATGTAAGATACAACACCCTGCCTTTTAGAATTCCACTCTCCCAAGATAAGTAATTTCATTACATTTTTGTGATGGATGAATAAAATATGATTAGTTCTTTTAATTATCATGATCCTCATATAAAGGCAGGTGAGTTTTGTATAATACTATTATTAATGATAATTATTTGTATCATGGTAACATCCAGCTGAGAGCAGTTGAGTCCCATTGTGCTAGGCTGTGTATATACATGCAGTGGGAGACAGTTCCTGCCTTGCAGAAAATTGTGAAAAGTGCTTAAGTCTCATTGAAGTTCATTGTGGTTTAGGCACCTGAGTCATTTAGGTGCTTTTGCAAATTTTATCCATAATCTAGACAAGACCGAAAAAGAGTAGAGGAAAGAAAATATTATCATCATCCCCTTCTTACAAATGAGGAACTAATGGGACAGATTGAATGACTTCCCCAAGGTCACACAGTGGAGCAAATGTTCCTGATGATGATGTAAGGATGTTCTGACTCAATGATACCCTAGGATTTTTCTGTAAAGGTGAATTTCAGGTGGACTCTGGGAGTGAGCTTGAAAAGGGAAGAACACTCACTTCTCAGGGGTTGCAATGGGAGCTCCAGTTGCTCAGCAGCTCCCGCTAGGCACTCCAGAGGAAAAAGGAGGTGCTGGATCTTATAAAACAGAAGGGCTGGGAGCTGCTCCTGGGTGTGATCAATACTGCCAAATCATCTTTGGTGCTTACTGGCCAAATGCATAATACTTGAGAACAAGACATTATCTGAAGGGTGTATCTTGTAGGACAAACGTTTTGAAAATTATGGAGGGGGGGTGTTGTTGAGGGGTGGTAATAAAACATACAATTGAAAAGCTACCCTTCCCCTACTAACTCCATGGTTTTCATGCCCTGTCCCAACACACGTGCCATCGGCAGCAGCTCCAATGCAGCCCCTGGCCCCAAACACGCACCACATGAATTCAAAGAGGCATAAAGAATACACCTGGAAGGGGGAGGAGGTGAGGAGTCATTGATAACATTCCCAGCATCTTTGCTGTACCCAATACAGAAAATTTCAGAAAACTGCTATGAAAGTAAATGTAGCCCTGGTGAAAGGTGCCAGAATGGCACTGTTGGTTTCCGGAGTTCTGTATTTATCCAAAGAATGGGTACAGCATGAGCACATGCAATTCCAGCTCCCCCTCAGATTTCCCTCCACTTCACCCATGGCTTAACCCTGACGCAGAAGGACCCTGCTCTGGAGTGAGAGGGGCATTCAGACTCTGTGCCACTTTCAATCCTTGGCCTCTTTGCCAAGGCTGTTGATACCAAGAGGACCAATGCATATTTACTAGTGTGAACACTTGCCCCACCAGGAATAGAACAGAGACAATGTGGAGAAAATACAGCTTGGCAGATGAACGCTGGTAAATATCAATTTGATCTAAAAAAAGAAAAGTAAGGGAACAAACTCCATAGGCAACTAGCACTTTACAGTCCTATGCTGCATGCTATGGCTGGATGGTACAAACACAGGAGGAGTGAGCAAAGAACTCAGATCCTCCTACTCATAAAGCCCAAGTTCTCACTACTTGAACTAGAAGAGAATTTCCAGTGCCTGCTAACAGAACATGACTTATGAAACAACAGATCATATTCAGTTCAGTAGAGAACAGTGGTAACATACAAGACCATTCATTATGATAAGGATATAAAACCTATTTCAATAAATCAATAATAATGCAAAGTGCATCTTCCAGTACATATATAAAATATCCAACTGTGCTGCCATTGGAGGTGTTAATGAAACATAGCATTTTATTTTACACAGGTGAGGTCCATCCTTAATTCACCTGGATGTCTAAAAGCTACAAGAATGATATCCACTGCCACTGGGCAATGTCCTAGAGCTGCTCTAATATTCATTGCCAACAATTTATTCCATACGTTTAGCCCTTTTTTCACCACTTGTGAATCATGCATTGACTGGATCACAACTTTCTCTTCATTATTCAAAACCATTTAACAAACCATTTTTACTGGCATCTTGGAGCTCTGGATTGTTCGCAAACTGTTCAGAGTGACACCTTATAGACTAACAGACATATAGGAGCATGAGCTTTCGTGGGTGAATACCCACTTCTTCGGATTCACCCACGAAAGCTCATGCTCCTATACGTCTGTTAGTCTATAAGGTGCCACAGGACTCCTTGCTGCTTTTACAGATCCAGACTAACACGGCTACCCCTTTGATACTTGTTTAGAGTGAGTGTTTGGTCAATTATCTGCTGTCTAGAATTCATTGGTCATTCTCTGTGACTAGTCACCTCTGGTCACAGGGTATAATTTTTGTTCCTTGAATGGCAGAAGTAAGCTTTATAAACTATTTCCACTTCTCAAAACAAACATGGTTTTGTCACAAAATTAATTTCATTTCTTTACTAAATGACAGGCCTGGAATACTCTTCCTGTGAACATCCCCATAAAGGCCTCGCTACACACAAACTTGCACCAGTTTAATTACATTGGTGTTTTTAAAACTGTTTTGTTAAACCAGTGCAAAACCACTGTGTGGACACTGCAAATGCATTTAAAATTACTTGTTTCAATGCAGTTTCATTCTGTAAGCCAGGTGTAAATCTAATTAAGAATATCCACACAGGGGTTTTACACTGTTTTAAATTAACTGTTTTTAAAACAGATTTTAGTTAAATCAATGCAACTTTTGTGTGCTATTTTCCCCCCTATTTTTTTAATCTGCTCTTGTCTTGTCATGATCAGACACGAAACTTGGCTATTCTTTTTTGAGGATCTTTTGGTATATATGTACTGATCATGTTTATTTATTATTTAAAAAAAAATCAATGTAAAAGCAATGTTTATTTTATACTGTAAATTTCTGTGAATAGCTTTCAGTTTGTCTCTTTTTACACAGCTCCTAAATAGTACAGTTAATCGGGGGTGATTGATGACAGGAATCCTGCTGGCCCATCCAAAGTAAGGTGCTTTATAGTATGAACAAAATTATTTTCATATCTTGATATGGTTTATCATTGTAAAGGATGAATCCAGCTATTTATATTAGTTCAATTGACACCTTGCAGGATGGAGAGAATATTATTAAAACCAGACATGGTTATTGCTTCTGTATGTCAACGTGAAAACAAATAGAGTCACTGGTTCTCTAGCATTACAACCAGGATTCTGATCTCACTTGCGCTGGTGTAAATCAGGAGCAATTCTATGGTGGTCAATGAAGGTACACCAGTATGATGAGTGAGAAGATCAGGCTGGCATCTCGCATATTCACGCTGTGTTCACTAAGCCTGTTGTTAGAAGGTTATAGCAGATGTAATTCTTACTCTTATAGGTAAAGCCTGGATGTTGTGTGGACGATTTTTCTAATCCCCCTGCAGGAGATTTTACATGGTCTTTGTGTCATAAGTACAACTGAAAAACCATTTCCTCTGTGAGGTCCAGAAAGGAGATGCCACTATTTTTCTAGAGAGGAATTTGCCCTGGTGGATCTTGGATCCTGTTTTCTTGTAACGATGCTTATTCTAATCCAAACCCAAGTATCTTAAAAACATTTTAGATACCAGACACACCTCTTATGCTAAAGGACTGACCCTAAAGCACTTTAGGAATTATATGCCTACAGCACCACTAAAATGCAGACTGGCAGCAAAACGTGCGCTGCTCAGTCAAGGACGGAGACAAAATTTTGTCTGAAGGCCCGTAGAGTAAACTCCAACTCCTAGAAAGTTTTAGGAATCTTTAATGTCCACAAAGAGGGCAAAGGATGTCACCTTTTTAAAAGTGTGATTCTTCTCTGAAAAGTGACTGTGCCACAATAACCTTCTAGGGCTCCAGGTAAATTGTCGCTCAGTAGCTACCAGGTGAAATGTGCTCAATTTTCAAGTAAAAGAATGACATTTTCTAACTGCCAGTCCTGCCAACTCATCCTGGCATCAGAGACACAAGCTGGATTTCTTTTTGGCTTGTGCACCATCACTAATAATAAAGATTCTGCAGATCAAATTGTACCCTCACCTACACCTTACTAACCCCATAGTATCCAGTGGGGTGACCCAGGTGCATAGCGGGCAGAATTCAGCCCTGTAACTGCAACTGAGTAAAGAGCCTGTTGATGATACATGAGTCAGAATAGAATCCAGCTCCCGCTCCCAGAACTGTGCTGGTTCTGCTGGACTAAAAGGAGTAAGTGGTAGAAAAATTATATATTTTTGTCCCTACAGTCAGTAAATCTGACTCTGAAACAAATACAGAGCAGCTCCCTTGGGTAAATTAATGTCAATTTTACACAGTCACTTTCTTGACCACAATTGCAGTTTAAGGTCTCAGGCAAAAGTAGCTGCCTTTGAACTACAGGATTTGAGCCAGTCCTTCCTGGAAGCTTAAGGATCTTTACCCAACTGCTTACATCATTAAGCAACCTTACCCCTGGCAGGTAGATGAGCAAAGCGGTTCCTTCTGCTATTTATACTTTTATACTTCACTGCTTCATAAAGCACAAGGTTGATGTTGCAAAATGCACAGGCTGCGCTGACTCCCTCACCAGCCACCTTCCTTTATAGAACTTCAGTGCACAAAACTGCTCTGGAGTTGCAGTGATGATCAGCAGGCAAACAGGTAAGTTACACTCACCCTTTCAATTCTAAGCAAAGCAAGAAACAGTCATGCAAAATTGTCTGTTGTATATTTGAGCCTACCTTGAAAATATCAATAGTGTCTAATCCCACATGCATGTGCACAATTCCCAGGGGTTAGGACATGTGCACATGTTAAAAAATCTAGCACTGTAGGCCCTATGTAAACATTAGCTGATTTCTTTTTTTAATTCTTCCATTACAGTGTGGCAGATTAAAAAGCATATTGATATTCAGCAGATGGAATGAAAGAGTTTAAAAGACTGTTTAGAACAATTTTAAAGTAGGTCAAATGATAAGCTTACGCTAGGGTTACCATTCGTCCGGATTCTCCCGGACATGTCCGGCTTTTCTGAGTTAAAAATAGCGTCCGGGGGGAATTTGTAAATGTCCGGACTTCCCCCCCCCCATGCAGAGCGCGCGCGGCTGACAGGGCAGCCAGTCGGATGGTGCCACTTGCACTGGGCTCTGGCAGCCAGAGAGAGCCCCTCCTCTGCTTCCCCCTCCTCTCCCCTGCAGCTGAGATCACTCCCTCCCTCCCTCCCTGCGTTCGCAGATTGCCAGACGTTCGGGCCTCCGGCAGTCTGGAGCTCCTCCCCCTGCCCAGCGCGCTGCTCCACAGCACTCTGCGAGGGCGGGAACCGGGCTATGCGCTCTGTGGGGGAGCGCGGCAGCGTGTCAGGCTGTGCGTGGAGCCCGACACGCTGTTCTAAGCGGCACAGTAAGGGGGCCAGGGGGTCGGAGAAGGGGCAGGGGGGTTCTGGAGGGGGCAGTCAAGAGACAGGGAGCAGAGTTGGATGGGTCGGGAGGTCAGGGGGGACTGTCTGGGGGTTGGGGGTGTAAGGTTTTGGGCAGTCAGGGGACAGGTAGGGGGTAGGGTCCTAGGGGGGGCAGTTAGGGTGGGGGGGTCTCAGGAGGGGGCAGTTAGGGTTCAAGGAACAGGGAGGCTTAGGTAGGGGGTAGGGTTCTGGAGGGCAGTTAGGAGCAGGGGTCCCAGGAGGGGGCAGTCAGGGGACAGGGAGCAGAGGGGTTTAGATGGGTCGGGAGTTCTGGGGGGGGGGGCTGTCAGGGGGTGGGGAGTGGTTGGATGGGGCGTGGGAGTCCCTGGTGTCTGTCTGGGGGTGGGGGGGTGGATAAGGGTTGGGGCAGTCAGGGGACAGGTAGGGGGTAGGGTCCTAGGGGGGGCAGTTAGGGTGGGGGGGGTCTCAGGAGGGGGCAGTTAGGGTTCAAGGAACAGGGAGGCTTAGGTAGGGGGTAGGGTTCTGGAGGGCAGTTAGGAGCAGGGGTCCCAGGAGGGGGCAGTCAGGGGACAGGGAGCAGAGGGGTTTAGATGGGTCGGGAGTTCTGGGGGGGGGGCTGTCAGGGGGTGGGGAGTGGTTGGATGGGGCGTGGGAGTCCCTGGTGTCTGTCTGGGGGTGGGGGGGTGGATAAGGGTTGGGGCAGTCAGGGGACAGGTAGGGGGTAGGGTCCTAGGGGGCCAGTTAGGATGGGGGGAGGGTCTCAGGAGGGGGCAGTCAGGGGACAGGTAGGGTCCTAGGGGGCCAGTTAGGATGGGGGGGGAAGGTCTCAGGAGGGGGCAGTCAGGGGACAAGGAGCAGGGAGGCTTAGGTAGGGGGTGGAGTCCTGGGGGGCAGTTAGGTAGGGTTACCGTACGTCCGGTTTTTCCCAGACATGTCCGGCTTTTTGGTCCTCAAATCCCCGTCCGGGGGGAATTGCCAAAAAGCCGAACATGTCCGGGAAAATAGCTTTGCCGGCATCCCTGCCCCAGTCCCCTGCTTACCTTGCAGCTCCCGCAGGCTGCGAGCTGCAGGCGGATTCCCCTGCGGCGGCTGCTGCTGCTCCCCCCAGACACCTCACCTCTGTGTAGCTGAAGAGCCGAGCTGCCCGAGCGCTACCGGCTTCACGGTTTGCCAGGCAGCCCCCAGACCTCCAGACCCTGCGCCCCCGGCTGGGCGCTTCCCCAGCGCAGCTGGAGCCCGGGAGGGGAAGCGCCCGGCTGGGGGCGCAGGGTCTGGAGGTCTGGGGGTTGCCCGGCAAACCGTGAAGCCGGTAGCGCTCGGGCAGCTGTTTCGCGGCTGGGAGGGAGGAGGGGGAATGCGGGGTGCTCAGGGGAGGGGGCGGAGTTGGGGCGGGGACTTTGGGGAAGGGGCAGAGTTGGGGTGGGGAAGAGGCGGGGCCAGGGCCCCGTGGAGTATCCTCTTTTTTTAATGAGGAAATATGGTAACCCTACTTACGCTGCAATAGTGTTTCACTAAGAGCTCAAGCTTGCTGGTCTCCAGGACCTTCCTTCCCTAAACTGTGATGAATCAAAAAATTATATTCCAGATTTTACAAAAATCACAAATTGATCAAGCACCACTGCCCCCAGATCATCCCAAAACATTTTACAGCCTATGCATTCCATTCACTTTACTTGGAAGAACCAGGCTGCAGGCGCCCAGATGGTAAAAAGCCAACTAACGTGGCCCAACAGCACAAGCCAAGCACAACTCCCACCCCTCAAGGGGTGACCAGGGCCAGTCAGCACAGCCAAGAAAGTGGAGAGCACTGACTAGGGTGTGGCAAGAGCACACACGCATTACAATGATTCACGACTGCCACCTGCTTTGCCCTGGGGCTTCAGGTGGAGTGGATCCTGCAGGAGCAGGAGGGCTGCAGATTGCACCTGCACTCACAGCTCTATATACACAGGAATCACTACAACAGAAATGCAGCCCCTTCTGGAGTAGAATGTAACAACTGTTTAACAGCTATTTAGCAACATTGCTGAACCATTCAGGATAGGGTGTGAAGGAGAATCCTGTATCCCACTGAAAGTGCAAGAGTCGAAGGAGACCACAGGTAATTATAAAAATTGGAATTTTTCATAACACGTGATGAGAGCTTTAATTAGGAAAGCAGGACCACAGGTTTGTGTCTCATGAGAAAGACAACACCCCATATCACTATTCTAGAGCATTAGGTCAGGTGAGTGCTACCTTCTGAGTTACCCACACCACTTCCTGCACCACAGCATCCTCCAGTACCATGGTGAAATGAGGTTAGTACTGACTCAGAAGGGAGAGTGCTCACTACTGAGTTCACCACTCCAATCCCTTCAACCTCTACCACTGTGCTGCAGCACTGGCTCATTACTGACTGATGGAACAGCTGACCCTACCAAATTGCTAACATCACTTCCTGAAGCACCTGGGTGTTCCTTAGAGCAGTGGTTCTCAACCAGGGGTACATGTACCCCTGGCGGCATGCAGAGGGCTTCCAGGGGAAACATCAACTCATCTAGATATTTGCCTAGTTTTACCACAGGCTACATAAAAAGCACCTGCAAAGTCAGTACAAACAAAAATTTCACACGGACAATGACTTGTTTACACTGCTCTATGTACTATACACTGAAATGTAAGTACAATGTTTATATTCCAATTTATTTATTTTATAATTATATGCTAAAATGAGAAAGTCAGCAATCTTTCAGTAATAGTGTGCTGTGACACTTTTGTATTTTTATGTCTGATTTTGTAAGCAAGTAGTTTTTAAGTGAGTGAAACTTACGCAAGACAACTCAGACTGCTGAAAGGGGTACAGTAGTCTGGAAAGGTTGAGAGGCTTAGAGGAAGCAAGTCTTGACCCTGCTTTACTCACACAGCGCAAGGGGCCTCGGCCACAGGGACACACAAAATTTCAACAGCCTGTGGCCTGAGTTTGAGAGACCTGACATTATTTTAATGTTTTGCAATGCTTGGGGTTCTTACTGGGATGTTCTGGGCTCTCTGCAATCTCCCTGAATAGTGCCGTAAACAAACACATGGTTTGCTGTCACATGTGCCTCTTTTAAACTTCAAATGCCAGCACCCACAGCCCTCTTTTATTCCCCTGGCTGCAGCTTCCATGAATCACTAGCTGATGAAAACAATTCAAAACGTAGAACATCTGAGTTTCAGTTATTTTCCTGCTGCTGTATCTGCTTTCCGGAGCTGTTTAGCATCCACTGGGATCCAGGTAAACCTCTGATAAAAGACTGTTTGCTAACTGCTCCATATTGATGTGTTTACAGCTAACGCAGACACATAGGGAAGGGGAAGAATAAATCAGGCACCAGTTCAAAAAGGTTATTTTCCTAACACTTATAAAATGCATTTGATTTTAAACAGTCTTCACAACATTATTTCAACTACTCTTACTTTTTACCATCTTGTATCACTGCACAGCAATCACTATTGTTCCAAGTCTGATACTTGGGGAATAGCTGCTACCTTTCTTTTCTTATTTAATAATAAATAATAAACTGATAATTCTTTGCCCTTTTCTGGAAGCCCTGTGAAGTAATTAATGTTTATCCCCATTTCACAGATAGAGAAACTGAGGTACAACAAGGTGATGCGTCTTGCCTGTGGTCATACAGATGGGCAGTAGCAGTGCCAGGAATAAAGCCCAGGAGTCTTTGTTCCTAAAGCCCCTTCACACTCTAACCTGTACATACACCATCATCCTTTTGATAAAAGAGGTGGGAGGGTGTTGTTTCTGCATTTTCATTGGATACAACTGTGAAGAACGCTTCATAAAAAGGATAGTCCATGACAATTGACATATCTCCAGGCAGCTGTAGGTCATAAAGTGGGGTACACTTATTTATAACAGCCCATGGATAGTCTATGTGAAATAAGTCCATTGTCTCAGTGCAGTGGCTAGTGGGCAGGTAATAGACAGCTAAAGGCACATCCCCTCTGTATGCCACAGAGCATGGTTATCATTTCTTCTGCTGGCTGGCCAATTTATCCTCTCTTCTTTTGGGGGGTCTTTTATTAATACTCTGCCAGAGCTTTTGGCCTAACATCACCTGCTTTTTAGTGACATTCCATTTGGCCCACTGTGAGCAATGGGGTGTCTACTCAGGAGCAATTGTGGGTCTATGGTGGGAAAGGATCATTGGATGGGCCCGTTTGCATATTGCATATGGGACAGGTGTCCACATCACAATGCTCTGGCTCCCTTGTTGAGAGCCTTAGCAGAGGACAAAGACTAAATCAACTTTGAACACTGAACTCCCATCTCAGCCCACTGGGTGCTCCCTTCAAAACAAGCTAAAGACCGGGAAAAGGCTCTGCAGTACGTCCATTATCCATTACGGTATCCAAACGGTGATTCTCCTCAATCCCAGGCCCAGGTCTGTCGCAACACACCACTCTCACTTAGCCTATTCATGATGAATTGGAAAAGGTGGGAGGGACACAAGGCAGAAAAAGAGTTAAGTGAGGGGGCTGAGAGGCCAAAAAGGAGGCAGCTCTGTCCCCCCAAATCACAATCATGGCCACAGATTTAGCAAAAAGGGGCTCTGATGTTCCATCTGTACACACACACAAATTCACATTTCCGGGCAAGCAAATCTAGAGCAATGGTGTGTGTGTGTGTGTGTGTGTGTGAGAGAGAGAGAACAGTGACTGTGCATGTGTGCTTGTGGCTGTGTATGTATGTGTGCAAAAGGTGGATTTGAACATACTTGTGTGGCAGTTGCAGACCTGTCTGTCTGCATGGTGGTTGTGCAGGCAATGGATACATGGTGGGGGGGTATGTGGATGGTTTGGGGCATACAGTGGTTGTATATTTGTGTGTGTGTTGGGGAAGGTTCCTCTTTTCTTTCTGCTGAATGAGAAAAGGCTGTCAGCAATTTCCTTCTGTCAACAGCTGGGAGATGGTTTTCTGCAGTTAGCTGCAATTTGTTTCAATTATGTGTATTAATCATAGCCTGCTCCTGATGGTATTCTTAAAAAAAAAAAAAAAAAAAAAAAATCAGGGCTTTTCTTTTTTAAACAAGCCATTTCCTCTCTCATGACAGCACTTAGCAAGTGCAAGTTTGCCGGGGGGGGGGGACACAGCAGCTCCCCTGTTTGCCTAGTTAGTTAATAACCCCCAGGGACTGAGGGGCTGGGAGGGAGTAGGAGAGAAGCGGGGGGTTGGTGCACTGGCCTTTCACTCTTGGATAGTGGGTCTGAACATGATGTAGGTTTTCAGATCTCCCAGCTTAAAATAAGGCAAGAATGGAGCAAGAACTATCACAGATTTGGGTCTCTCAACTTACTCCCATTGAAACCAAAGACAAAAATCTTACTAGGTTCCATGGGAGCATAACTGGCCCTTTTGGTCTCTGTCTCACAAAAAGGGTCAATTAAAAAAGACACCAGAGGAAGAGGAGGTGGCAGATTGTAGAAATTATAAAGGACTGTTTCCAAAGCCTTCCATTCAAATGAATGCAAAACCTCAACTGGAAATGCAATCAGAATTACCAAGGTTCACCCCGTTTTGTGATGAAATCAAAGGACATTGTGAGTTGCATGCAATTTTGATGCTGAACTATAAATCAGGTTGTACTGGCTCAAAGCATGACCTGGATTTGCCCAAAGCATTTGTGAACCCCAGCAAGCCTGCTGACGAACGTGCTCTGAGCCTGTGATGAACCGTGAGAGCCGTCAAGTCCTGGCTGAGTTCAGGCTTCATTGTAAACATTTCCCACAGATCTAGAAATTCTCTCTCCTGGCTGGCACCATCAAAGTGCCAAGATCCCAGCAGTGGTTATTTGCCCACACTAGGATTTTGCAGCTTCTGCTCAGAAAAGGTTCAGGCTCTGAAGAGCAGAGGCTGTTTGCAGGTCAGGATTGAGGTATAAGGAACCCAGGACTAGAACAGCAAGTGAGTTACAGGTCAGAACCAAGATGAATGGGGTTGTATCCTCTCTAAAGTCTCACCTAAAAATGCTGTTGGGTAGAGCTGCTGACCCCAAACTGCTGCTTTACAAGAAGGAGCGATCCCTGTACATAGCTCTATAAGATCCATCTATAGGAAAGGCACCATATACATACCACTTACAGGGGATTGCAACTGTGCAGAGTTAAGCCTGGTTTACACTTAAAAAGTTTTGCCAGCATAGATATGTCAGAAAGGAGTGTGGGGAAAAAATCACACCCAGCATAGGTTTGTCAGCAAGAACCCTAGTGCAGATGCAGTTATGCCAGCAAAAAAGTCCTTTTGCTGGTATAGTTTATTTCATCTGGGAGCTGGTATAAACTCTGCTGGCAAAAGCACAGAGTGCATCTCCACTAGGAGAATTTGCCATTCTAAACTCCAGAAAACTCCTTCTAGTGCAGACAAAGTCTTAGAGTTAAAACAGTTCAGTCATCTAGTGACTGCAGTTCAATGGAGTAGAATCGGGAGGCATCCATGGCAAATCCAACTGGATGCCCACTGCAAGCTACTGGCTAGGGTAATGAGAAGGACTTGAAGAGCCATAGTCAGTATTAAGCCCCATTTATTTTTCTCTCTTCTGAAGCTGTTCTGGGACACAGCACCTCCAGGAAAGATTCCGAAAGGGGCACTAGGCAGAGTTTGGGACTGATCTGATGGATATGCCCTGAAATGACCAGACCAGTACCTGGCAGCTGGCATGCCTGGAGCAAATCTGGGGAGAAGTTAGAGTAATCAGGAACCAGGGAAACAGCCCAACCCTTCCAACTCAAACTGAATTTTTCCTGAGGTTTGAAACAGAAAAAAAAAAGCTTGCTTTCTCATTCCCTACAACACACCCATGATTTTTGCACAGATCTTCACTTCCCAACTCCAGCCAGGACAGAGGTAAATTTACTGCCAGAGACAGCGGGGGATTTACTGACAGAGTGACTTGTTTTGTGATATTTGAGGCCCAGACAAAAGCAGGAAGTTCAGAAAACATTTCAGTCCACAGCAATCGACAGGGGTAAGACTAGCAGCCAAGCCTCCAGGTGTTTTGAACTAAAGCTTGGCTAGTTAAGGTCTGAAAGCAAGAGTGACAGTGTGGAGAATCAATTAGAAATTAGCCTGCCCCACAGTACAGATCCAAACCCCCTAACTTCTTGGTGATCCAAATACTGCACCCAGGCTTGTCTCCTGACTAAGCAGGACAACAGGGTACACCCACCATGGGGCAGACATTGGCTTCTGGATTTCCACCACCTCATGTTGTGTTCACCTAGCCAAAGGAAAAGCTAATTTGCAAAAGTGCCTTGGCTTGAGGCCCAACAAGCACAGAGCATCCTTAGAGGGCTGGCACTGACATGATGGTACAATGGGAAGTAATGAGCAGGTATCAGGTCAAAAGAAAATGGGAGAAGCCTGAAAGAGTAGATGGCTCAGAGCAATCATGCAGAAAGGCCTCAGTGTGACACAAACAAAGGGAAATATCCAGTCCTCAGATATCAGTGACAGGGACAGTAACTTCTCAGTTCAATATGCGATAACGAGTATGTGCGCACACACGCAGGCGCATAGAGGGAAGGTAAAAGACAGAGAGAAGAAAGAGGTGAGGGTGGGGGTGTAGAAACAGAGAGAAGAAACAAGGACAGATAGGGAGAGCAAGGGAAGAGTAGAAATAGAGACTCCCAGACAAAAAGGGGAAGAAAGGAGAAGACTGAAGGAAAAGAGAGGGAGGGAAAGACAGAAAGTGATAGACAGAAGGAGAGAGAGAGAAATCTGTGCTGATACAGTACCAAATAAATCCCTGCAGCATGACAGGCGTCTGCTGAAGCATTTCATTTCCCCGCAGTATAATGGTGTGTTATTGCCCATTATCTGTTCTGTCAGTGCCAGAGTCGATATTAAATGAGGGGCAGCTGCATTTAGCTGCCATTTTTCAGCTGTCTCTCTGTTGCCATGGACACTCAGTTGTGTCTGGATGAACCTAGCTGGCAAGCAAAGGACGGGTGTGTGTGTGTGTGTGTAACTGCTCCAGGGAGGAAGGGAGCAAAGGACAGAAAGCGGCAGTGGAGGAATGCATGCAAAGGGGAGGGGTGGCTGGTGCAGCACAGGTCGGTCATGTCCCCACCTGCACCAGAGAAATCAGCCTTTTCTATATATGCGGGGGGGGGGGGGGGGGGGGGGGGGCAGCTGGCTGGCATCTGGTCAGAACTTTGAGTTTCACAGGCTCTAGTGACCCTCCCTTTATGTCCTTCGTGCTTCCACTGAATAACCCCCCCCAACATAAGGATGATAATGATCCTCTCCTCATCTCTAGCACCTTCCCTAGGAGGATCCAAGAGTACTTCAGAAAGTGTAATGAACTGAGCCTCACAAAGGCCCCCTGGAAGATGGGGAAGCATCAATAGCTCCATTGTATAAATGGGGAAATTGAGGCACAGAGAGAAGACACTTTTACCTGAAGATCACACAGCAAGCTGGTGGCACAGCCAGGCTTTGAAGCACAGGAATTCTGATTCCCAGTCCTTCTGATCTAACCATTAGACCATGCTCCCTCAAGAAGAGAGGTCAGGATTCCTGACTATTTGCCTTGTTGTTCGCACTACCTCCCAGAATCAAGACCAGAATCCAGGAGTCCTGGCTCCCTGCCCCTTGCTCTCAGCACTACATAAGGCTGCCCACATGTGTCTCCTCACAAAGCATAACAAAATTGCTCAATATAACTTTGATAATTGCATAAAATGTCTTAACAGCTATGGGCAGCCTCGCTCTGAAGTCATCTTCTGTACGGGTCACCTTGAAATCAGGGGCTTTGCGGGCTTGTGATGGAATTAAATGTGGCATTGTGATGGGCAGAAAGAAGCATGGAGTGAGAGAAGTACAGATTCTGGCCTCAGACCTCCCCTGTGGAAATCCTTCTTTTTCTTCAGGCCATCAGCAAACACTCCTCTCTTTCTCTGTCTCCAGGATTTATCTGACCCCTCACCCCACCCT
This sequence comes from Emys orbicularis, assembly GCF_028017835.1. NCBI lineage: Eukaryota > Metazoa > Chordata > Testudines > Emydidae > Emys > Emys orbicularis. Next base: position 41,328,930 of record NC_088686.1, read on the forward strand.
CAGGAACACCTGAGGGCCTATATCATATCATACTAATAGCGATACTTGACCCTTTAGCATCTTTCATCAACAGACCTCGAAGCACTTTATAAACTGCAATGAACTAAGCCTCACAATCTACGCCCATTTTATAGATGGGAAACTGAGGCACAGAGCGATGAAGTGACCTGCTCCAGGGCGCACACACCAGGAACACAGCACAGGAATCCTGCCTTCCTACTCCAACTTCGTGGAAGGCACGCTATCTGGTGGAAAGGATTTCTGAGGTTCCCCCTCATTCAGCCATTAATACTTTCCCAGTGCCCAGCATCTGGTGGACTCCTCTGTCACCTCAGGCCTCTCACCAGCATTGCTGCCTTAGATGAGCAGGTATGTGCAGCTCTTCTCCTTCATGCTACCACTTCCCCACAAGCTGAGCACACATTCTCAATGGCACACTTTCACAGCACTAGTACAGCGAGCTAAGCAACCCCGGTGTAAGTGTCAAGTGCACACAGCAATATGACTCATCAGCAGAGTCCTGACTCCAGTCTACGTAAACCCAGCGCCTGCAAAGAGGTTTACCAGGCATAAGGGTCTCAATTTTCTAAGTGTCTGTGAAGAGTGTTGAAAGCTACTATAGAAGGTGAAGAGATGGGTGTTCAAACCCTTAAGGTCCTTAATACTTCGGAAATTCCCCAAAAGTAATAACTTACATCTCTCTGGCCCTTTCTAGCTCCCCCAACCCAAAGCTGACCAGCACAGCTCTACTTAACATATACAAACATACATAAGCACAGACCAGACAGGTGAGCCAACAGCATCTTTGTAAGCCTGTGAATTCTATCACAGGGTCCTAGTGATATATACCCCCAAATATACGAATATTAAAATGAGGAGAGCAGCAATATCCCCCATGCCCTGCTACTTGTAACAGGCAACTAGGTCAATGGGCTGCTCAGATGGAAACTCATGACCATGAGATGGTGACCCTGAAGCATTCCCAATACCTGGAGTTCGCTAGCCCTGGGGATTGACAAAGGGGCAGCTTCTGTTGTGAGACCCTCAGCTTGAGGGAAGCCCCTCTGACAGCTTTATATCAACTCTCAATTGGTGCCAGATGCAGTTGTCTAGTGTTGCTTCTGGATAGAGGCAAGGTTGCCCTGCAGGTCCTTACTCCTGGAAGGTTAAATTTATAATGCAGAGGGGATGACCGTCCTAAAGCAGCTTGCAGCTGCTCAGATACTTTGTTGCTTATATTTGTCCTGAATTCTGATTTACAACTTCCTGTCAACTCCCACAGTCCAGCCACGAAAATATGAACCTCACGGTTCAAACCATCCTACTCACTCTCCTTATCCTCATCTCCCAAAATCCAGCCTGAAAAAGCCTGAAGTGATGACTTACTTCCCCAATTTCTATAGCATTACACCATTTAAAACTGAGATCTACACAACTTTGAGTTTGGACTGCATCCTAATATAGTTGTTGTGGCTACACTCTTCCCCCCCCCCCCCCCCCAGTTTGCAATTACTCAAACCCAACTCTCCTTCCATTTGCAAAGTTAATAACTGACCCATTTTCTTCTGGGCCAGACATTTAGTAAGATAGTCATAACATGCCAGACCACCTACTCCATCATCCTGCTGTCTACCTTACTGAATCAAACCAATGGCCCAACTAGTCTAGACTTCAACTAGCAGCTAGTACCTGATGCTTCAGACAAAGGCTAAAGACCACCTTTCAAATGGTGCAATGCAATCAGATGGGAGGAGGAAAAATCTTTTCTGACCTTTGCCAGCAATCAGCTTATGCCCTGAAGCAAAAGGCTTAATTGACCCTGACACTTTCACTGGAAATATTAATAATGGTTGTAAAATGGTGCAGTCATTTAAAATGACCTGTTGCACTCTCCATCTCAGCCACCTGCTGCAGCAGTGAACGAGGCGGCTGTCTACACAGCAGCATTTCTTTCCATTAGGCTTAAATTTGCTGCCTTTCAAATTCTGCTTGGTGCTCCTTTGCTCTGTGTAATGGGGCAGAGCAAAAAGAGGGGACTGATCAGTTTCCACTACACCCTTCATTATATTAAATACCTCAGTAAAGTCCCCTTTAATTATTTTCCTTTCAGAGATAAGTGATCCCTACCTCGGCATTTTCTCAGCATACAGAAGTCCCTTCTCACCCCAACATTTCCGACCATTGTGTAGCCTTGTTGCTGGGGGTTCTGAACAAAGTTCTAGAAAATACACTGTTGGGAACAACCCCAGCACTGGCCCCAAGACGTGGTCTAATTTATCTAATACTGTAGGTCTTTTCCACCTTCAGGATTTGTTGCCTTTCACAGGATTTTTCCCATCTCCCTTATAGCTCTCCTGCTCCCTCTAAATACATCATCTTTTTCTTTTGCTGACTGGCAGTTTCTTCCAAATTTCTTATCGTACTTTGTAGAAACAAATTCTGCCTGCATTGCTTATATGTTAATCCTCTCTATAGCTCCACTCCACAATCAGGACCTCTTGCTTTTGAATGTGCAACTATCTTAAGCAGCATATTGGGCACCAGGGTGCCCCTTTGCCTTGCAGGATCTGGCTTTCCTCAGAGAGAGCCTAAGTTCAAGGTCTGTCATCAAAAGTCCTCTCAGCAGCTTAGAGAGATTTACTAAATATTAGTGGAAATAACAGATTTAGACTGATCTAAAAATATAAAGAACATTAACGAACATTCTGGTTTGATGGTTGCGATGACAATAGATATGTGTCCAACAATCCAGAGAGGGCAACAGGAAGAAGAGAATTTGCAATGGGATTAAATGGGTGTTTTCACATATACACTGGTCAGCAAAAGAGCATTAGTAAGATAGTGACAAGAGTGGAGATAAAACTTGGCATTCATTGGCGTTTGACATAGCAGAGGAGAGAATGGGTCATTTTTGTTACAATGTTCTAGCAAATAACTGTCCTGATGGCCCTTCCAGGAATTTCTGGGGCCAAATTTGGTTTGCCAGGTGCATACAGCATAAAGCTAGGTTTGCCCCTGGAGCTGCTAAGGTGTCCTCTCTAGATCAAGCCTAGCTCCCAGAACAAGGCTTAGGGCATCACAACTTGCATTGAATTCTTGCAACCCACCCCAACAAAAATTTCATCAGCTAAAGAACAGAATGAGGCAACTACATTCCAAAGCAAAATCTCACTGACGGATGTCGTGAGCAGCTGGTATTTATTCTGCAACAGTTTTTAAACAAAGTGTTAATTTGTAATGTTCTAGGAAAGCTCTGCAGTGAGCGTTCCAACAGAGAAAACTAGTACTTTGACTTTCTGGGTGGGGGGAGGGGAAGTTCCACCTTTTGTCTTTTCCTTCTTGTTCCCCACCCTCTTTTCTTGAGGCTTAAAATAGCCATCATCTTCCTTCCCACAAGCTGCTATCTTCAGCCAAACCTATTTAGCATATATACTGCACGCTGGATTTGATTCACAGGATCGCACATAAGCAGCATAAAGCAACATAAGCAGGGGTTGCCAAATGTTCTGACCCTCCGAGCCGCATACAATAATCTTCAGAAATTCGAGAGCCAGGCACACCTGCCGGGGCTTGGGGACTTCAGCCCCGCAGGAGGCACCTGCAGTGGCTGAAGCCCCCAGCCAGAGCTGAAGTCCCACTACCCCGCCTCAGGGCAGAAGCCCCGAGCTCCCTTCCCTCCCCCAGACTGGTAAGCGGAGAATGGGGGAGGGGCATGGGGCTCCGTGAGCCGCACATTAACTGTAAAGGAGCTGCATGCAATATAGCTATGGGCCTGAATCTGTCCTCCCTACCTGGGCAAAACACCCACTGATTTCATTCACATTGTCCATTTCTCAATAAGTCAACAATCAGGCCCTGTACTTCTATAGGGTTACCATATTTCCACAATCAAAAAAGAGGACACGGAGGGGGGGAGGAGCCCTGCTCTAGCCCCGCCCCTGCCCCACCCCGCCCCCATCCACTCCCTCCCACTTCCCACCCCCTGACTGCCCCCCTCAGAACCCCCAACCCCCCCCTACTCCTTGTCCCCTGACTGCCCCCTCCTGGGATCCCTGCCACTAACTGCCCCCTAGGACCCCACCCCCTATCTAAGCCTCCCCGCTTCTTGTCCCCTGACTGCACCCTCCTGAGAACCCCCCACCCTAACTGCCCCCCTAGGACCCTACCTGTCCCCTGACTGCCCCGACCCTTATCCACACCCCCACCCCATATTCACACCCCCGCCCCCAGACAGACCCCTGGGACTCCCATGCCCTATCCAACTGCTCCCCACCCCCTGACAGGACCCCCAGAAATCCCGACCCATCCAACCCCCTCTGCTCCCTGCCTGCCTCGACCCCTCTCCACAATCCTGCCCCCCTGACAGCCCCCCCCCCCCCCGAACTCCCAACCCATCCAACCCCCGTCCCCCGTCCCCTGACCAGGGCCGGCTTTAACAAGAGCCCAGGAATCGGCTGCGCTCTGGCCGGAGTCGCGGGGCTTGGGGCCGGGCCGGAGGTGCTCGGCTGGGGCTGGGCCGGCCGCCCTGGGGCCCCAGCCGGGTCGGGCCAGAGCCGCCGGGGCCGGCGCGCTCGGCCGGAACCGGGGCCGCCGCCCTGGGGCCCGAGCCGGGCCCGAGCCACTGGGGCCGGGGCCGGCACACTCGGCCGGAACCGGGGCCGCCGCCCTGGGGCCCGAGCCGGGCCGGAGCCACTGGGGCCGTGGCCGGTGCGCTCGGCCGGAACCGGGGCCGCCGCCCTGGGGCCCGAGCCGGGCCGGAGCCCCTGGGGCCGGGGCCGGCACGCTCGGCTGGAACTGGGGCCGGTGCCCCGGGGCCCGAGCCGAGCTGGGCCGGAGCCACTGGGGCCGGCTGGGGCTGGAACCGCTCGGCCGGGGCCGGAGGGAGCCGCTCGGCCGGGGCCGGACTGGGCCGTGCCACGCCTCGCCTCCCCGGAGCCCTCCTCCTCGCATCTTCCCCCCCCCGCCCCAGCTTACCTGCTGCTGCCGGCCTGCCCCTGCTTCTTTTCAGACTTCCCGCGAACTTCTGATTCGCGGGAAGCAGGGGAGGGGGAGGAGCAGGGGGGTGGAGCGTTCAGGGGAGGGGAGGAGGGGGAAGACAGCTGCCGGGCCGGACGGCGTGCTAAGGCTGCAGGGGATGGGGGGAGCCGGGAAGGGGCTTTGGCTGCCCAGCGGCGCTTGGCCGCCACTTTTCCATCTATAAATAGCTGACCGGGAGGAAATCCCGGACATTTTTAGAAATCCCCCCCCGGTCGGCTATTTATAGATCGAAAAGCCGGACATGTCCGGGGAAATCTGGACATATGGTAGCCCTAACTTCTATAATTAAAAACAACTGTCTATATGTACTGTATGTTTCATCCCAAATAGCCACCATCCTTGCACTTCATTGTTTTTAAATCCTCATTATTTACCTTGTGCTTCCCAAGCACCTTCCCACCAAGACTCTCAAAGTGTTTTCCAAATATTGATTAGACCTGAGAGCCCCACCCCACAGTGTGTCAATAGCGTTCTCCCCATTTTGCACATGGGGAAACTGAGCTAGAGAGGTTAAGTCCCTCATTTTCAAAAGTCCACACTCAAAAACACATGGGGACTTTTGCATTTGCATGATTTGCACATGCAAAAATCCAATGCGTGCCAAGAGTTGAGATTTGACAGCACACATACCTTTGCAGGAGTGCAATCCCTAACTTGCTTGTATGTAATACGTTGGCTTAGTAGGGTAATTCCATCTCCTGCTAATGGCTGATGTCAGCAACTAATAGCCTGCTATTTAACCACTGTAGGTAGAGCTAACCCTCCCTTTAGCTCAAGTAGTAGTGACTTGTGCCTTTGATGATGCTAATTCTGAGTTTGATCCCTGCTGAGGACTATGGGGGTCTTTATACAGCAGCCATTGTTCATTACAATTGACTCAGGTGTTCTGTATGTACAAATCTGAAAATAATTGGGGCTAAGGATCTTAATTTCCAAAGAGCTAAGTACACCAAACTCCAATGGGAGACGTAGCTGCTCTGCACCTTGGAGAATCACACCACAGGGACAAAACTCTGAGAAGGATCCAGCATCCACAGTTGGAGCCAGTTTCTCAAGAGAGCTCAGTTGCACCCATTTAAGCACCAGAAAGCGCCATATTTTCAAAAGTGAGCAATATTCTGGGAGCTGAGCACTTCTGAAAATCTGACCTCAGACAACTTGCCCAGGGTTGCCGAGGAACTCTGTGGCTGAGCTAGGAAGAGAACACAAGTCTCCCAGGCCCATGCTATCATGAAAGAAGCACTGTCCCCACCCCACTCTGTCCTGTCCTGTCCCATCCCAGCACGTTCCTATGAGGGGTACTGATGCTGTCTGGAGTGACAAAGTACTGTCATGAAGAGGCAAGCAGTGAAGTGAATCTGTAACACAACAGCACTTATTATCGTAATTCCTAATTATCACTGTTTAGAGGCCCCATAAGAGGAAGAATAATTACGTTTAAGAGGCAGAGTGATAAAGAGAAAAGATTAATCAACTCTCCATTCCCTTTCAGATTGCTGCAAGATCCTCCACATTTCAGCTGCTGTTTGTGAGCCTGTCATTGTCAAAGGAATTTATTCCACAAAGGACAAGGGCTTCATTCCAGCAACACTAGGAATCCCCACAGCTATGACAAGCAGGCAGCCCAAGCTCTTCTTGAAGGGGCCCTTGATTGCAAACTTCAGGGTGAAAGCAAAAACAGAGTAGGAAGTAACACTAGTTCCTCTGAAATGAGGCATTTGGGCTCTTCAATCTACGCGAGAAGCAGCAAGGGGGCAGCAGATGGGAAAAGCCTCAACAGCATCAGAATACAATCCAGACCTTTAAACCACACAAGGGAAACTGGTTTTTACTTGCAGGTGTGAGGAGCTACTTTCCAAAATAGATGGTAAGAAGCTACTAAGGGGAGAATGGAGCATTCATACTGCCTCCTGCTGGGCAGTCAGCAAGCATGCAGGCTGCCTCCCCAGCCCCCAGACTTTCCAGCAGAGAGGAGCCCAAGAACTTGAAAAATAAAAGCAACTGCCAATCTACACTACCATACTGGACTGCAGAAGTGACTTATTGCATGCAGATCACACTTAAATCACTATGGGCTATGAGCACACACACTGAGTCTCAGGCTGCTCTGGGTGTCATGACAGGTTGAAAGATGTTCCAGGGACTGGTACAGCAATTGGGGCAGGGAGATTTCCTCTTCTGTGTTTGGATAGGAACAAGCATTCAGCCAGGGCTTGCCAAGGGCTTGATTCTGAGATGGGTGGAGGGCACTGGAAGTAGAAGGAACTAAGCTTCTCAAAAGAATCAGCATCTAAATGTCAACAATCAAATGCAGGGTGACCTTTGTGGTCTTTTCTGACCCTGTCTAGGATTCTGTTGGATCATTACTCGGGACAGGAATGTCAAGAGAAGTAAGTGAATGGAACCTGTGTTGGTATGAACAGAGTCCCTGACCAGTAGAGTTGGCAATCTCTAGACACTAGTGGGTACTCGGGGAAGCGAGCCCTTGCTGCTGGTTGCACTGCTGCAGCCACACTACTGTTTTTAGCATGCTAGCTCAACAGAAGCTAGCGAGCGTACATCTATCCAAGCTGGAAATTACACCCTTAGCTCGAGTGCAGTCATACCCGTAGACAAACCCAGGATAATATGTGGCTATTGTAGCTTGAAGGTTTCAGGATCCCACTTTTAATAATGTAGAATCATTTCATTATTGAGCTGGAGACAGCCAATCTCTTTCAGCTCTAGTAACCCCAGCCACCCTCCCAAGCCTCTTGCATTCTCCAAAACTTTGCCCAAAGCTCAAAAAAAATACTCTTTTTTTAATGTAGGTTCTGTTAATTGCATTTGTTACCGCTGCTGCTGCATCTCTGCAGTTCCAGGTTCTGCCCAGAACCAGAAGCAGCAGTACCACAAGGGTCAAACTTAGGGTTGCCAGGCAACTGGTTTTCTACCGTTCGAAAACAGACTCTGACAGCACTGGTCAGTGGCCGTTAAAAGTCCGGTTATCGACGCAGCAAGAGTCTGGGGCCAGGGCCAGCTCCAGGCACCAGCTTACCAAGCAGGTGCTTGGGGCGGCCACTTCGGAGAGGGGCGGCACATCCAGCTGTTTGGCGGCAATTCGGCAGACGGTCCCTGACTCCTGCTCGGAGCAAAGGACCTCCCGCCGAATTGCCGCCGCAGATCGCAACTGCGGCTTTTTTGTTTGTTTGTTTGGCTGCTTGGGGCGGCCAAAACCCTGGAGCCAGCCCTGTCTGGGGCTAAGGAAGGTTCCTTACCTTTCCTGGGAGCCGTGGTAAGCACCAACGGGAGCCCTCCATCTCCCCCGCACCCCAACCCCCTGCTCCAGCCCGGAGTCCCCTCCCGCACCCAAACTCCCTCCCAGAGCCTGCACCTTGCACCCCCCACACCCTAACCCGCAGCCCTGAGATCTCTCCCACACCCTGAACCCTTCATTTCTGACCCCACCCGGAGCTTGTCCCCCCTCACCTCAACCCCCTGCCCCAACCTGGAGCCCCCTCCTGCACCCCAAACCCCTCATCCCTGGCCCCACCCCAGAGCCCTCACCCCCAGCTGGAGCCCTCATCTCCCTCCCACTCTCCAATCCCCTGCCCAGTGAAAGTGAGTGAGGGTAGGGGAGAGCGAGCAACGGAGGGAGGGGAGATGGAGGGAGCAGGGGGCAGGGCCTCACAGAAGGGGCAGGGCAGGGGCAGAGCAGAGGTGTTCAGTTTTGTGCGATTAAAAAGTTGGCAACCCTAGTCAAACTGTGCAGAGAAGCATCCAGACTTCTTGTTTCTAATCCAAACCCAAACTCTTGTCAGATGCACCTGCCTCTTCCCTTAGGTATTTCACCCTCTGCTATGTGGGGAACAGGAATAAAAGACCACAAGTTTTTGGATGTCCTTGTTTTGATTTTTATTGAAAGGGACTGGACAAATAGTTCAGTTGGTGCTGGATTAGATCCTGAGACCTGGCTCTTAGTACCCTGGTGAATTGCAACTGGAAGGAATTTCTATACATTTAATATGGAAGAGACAAATCTGAACAAATATTAGCGCTACGTGAAATTATTTCTCCTAAGAGAAGGTGACCAGCCCTCTGTGGAGAAAGAAGTAGTTCGGGACTATTTAGAAAAACTGGACGTGCACAAGTCCATGGGGCTGGATGCGCTGCATTCGAGGGTGCTAAAGGAGTTGGCGGATGAGATTGCAGAGCCATTAGCCATTATTTTTGAAAACTCATGGCGATCGGGGGAGGTCCCGGATGACTGGAAAAAGGCTAATGTAGTGCCCATCTTTAAAAAAGGGAAGAAGGAGGATCTGGGGAACTACAGGCCAGTCAGCCTCACCTCAGTCCCTGGAAAAATCATGGAGCAGGTCCTCAAGGAATCAATTATGAAACACTTAGAGGAGAGGAAAGTGATCAGGAACAGTCAGCATGGATTCACCAAGGGAAAGTCGTGCCTGACTAACCTAATTGCCTTCTATGATGAGATAACTGGCTCTGTGGATGAGGGGAAAGCAGTGGATGTGTTATTCCTTGACTTTAGCAAAGCTTTTGATACGGTCTCCCACAGTATTCTTGCTGCCAAGTTAAAGAAGTATGGGCTGGATGAATGGACTGTAACGTGGATAGAAAGCTGGCTAGATCGTCGGGCTCAACGGGTAGTGATCAATGGCTCCATGTCTAGTTGGCAGCCGGTTTCAAGCGGAGTGCCCCAAGGGTCGGTCCTGGGGCCGGTTTTGTTTAATATCTTTATTAATGATCTGGAGGATGGAGTGGACTGCACTCTCAGCAAGTTTGCCGATGACACTAAACTAGGAGGCGTGGTAGATACACTAGAGGGTAGGGATCGGATACAGAGGGACCTAGACAAATTAGAGGATTGGGCCAAAAGAAACCTGATGAGGTTCAACAAGTGCAGAGTCCTGCACTTAGGACGGAAGAATCCCATGCACAGCTACAGACTAGGGACCGAATGGCTAGGTAGCAGTTCTGCAGAAAAGGACCTAGGGGTCACAGTGGACGAGAAGCTGGATATGAGTCAACAGTGTGCTCTTGTTGCCAAGAAGGCTAACGGCATTTTGGGCTGTATAAGTAGGGGCATTGCCAGCAGATCGAGGGACGTGATCGTTCCCCTTTATTCGACATTGGTGAGGCCTCATCTGGAGTACTGTGTCCAGTTTTGGGCCCCACACTACAAGAAGGATGTGGAAAAATTGGAAAGAGTCCAGCGGAGGGCAACAAAAATGATTAGGGGTCTGGAGTGCATGACTTATGAGGAGAGGCTGAGGGAACTGGGATTGTTTAGTCTCCAGAAGAGAAGAATGAGGGGGGATTTGATAGCAGCCTACAACTACCTGAAGGGGGGTTCCAAAGAGGATGGAACTCGGCTGTTCTCAATGGTGGCAGATGACAGAACAAGGAGCAATGGTCTCAAGTTGCAGTGGGGGAGGTCTAGGTTGGATATTAGGAAACACTATTTCACTAGTAGGGTGGTGAAGCACTGGAATGCGTTACCTAGGGAGGTGGTGGAGTCTCCTTCCTTGGAGGTTTTTAAGGCCCGGCTTGACAAAGCCCTGGCTGGGATGATTTAGTTGGGAATTGGTCCTGCTTTGAGCAGGGGGTTGGACTAGATGACCTCCTGAGGTCCCTTCCAACCCTGATATTCTATGATTCTATGATTCTAAGAAAATTATGCAAATATATCTGCAAATAACAATAAGGGATGCCCTTAGGCTTCTGAAAAACTGCCAATGTAATGTCACAAAATCTGGGTGCTTCTGATTTAAATGCTCAAAGACAAATTGGCTAAGACTACTTTGTAACCACCAGAGAGAGAGTGGTCTAGTTATGAGAAAACAGTTCTGAAAGCCAGGGACTTTTAAACTCTAATCCTAGGTAGGGAGCTGTTTTTATAAAGGGCCTGTCACCTTGCTATCTAAGCCCAGCTCTGCCACAGACTTGTTGCATAGCCTGGGTCAAGTCACTCTCTGCCTCAGTCTCCCCATTTGAAATACAATACAACTTCAGAGTTACGAACACCAGTTACGAACTGACTGGTCAACTACATCCCTCATTTGGAATTGGAAGTACACAATCAGGCAGCAGCAGAGACAAAAAAAAGAAAAAAGCTAACACAGTACAGTACTGTGGTAAATGTAAACTACTAAAAAGTAAAAGGCCTACCTGCAGCCCAGGCTCAGCCACAGGGTGGAGAGAGCTTATATTTGCTGCATATACTCTCCCCTCTTGTGCAGTCCCATGCTCCTTGAATTGATCTTACCTTCATAATGTTTATGTAAATGTTTTGCTGCTTAGTTCAAGACCATGTTCAAATCAGATCACGAGAGAAAGATGAAAGCCACCCAGAAAAAATGGTAGATTTTAAAACACTTTTCCTTTCACCCCAAATGATTTCACTGCTTTTTATTAAGTATGGATTCGATTGTGTGAGGTGCTGAGCACCTTCGCTTCCTAGGGAACTATCTGGCACTATGTACACAGAGGAGTTACTCCTTCACATGGGTTAAGAAATCTTTCACTTCACCATGACATTTCCTGCACCATTACTAATCTCACATCCTTCCACTTCTGGGCTTTCTCCCACATTCAAGTCTTCAGCAAATCAGCCAGGCAACTCAGTCCCCCACCTCTTCCTTTGTGCTATCAACATCCACTGCCCTCAGAGTCAATTGAATGCCAAATGTAACCAAACAGGCATTGCTTTCATCTGGCACCCCCTACACTGTGAGCAATGATGTCCAAAGTGCTGACTCCTGAGAGTGGGCATAGGAGAGGAAAACCACTGCAAAGTGAATCAGAGGAATCAACCAGAGGGGAAAGTTGATCCAACCTTTCCCGAGCTGCATGCGTGTCTCTATGGCAGAGGCTTCTCTGCTGGGTATGAAGCTTCCCAGATAGGGTGACCAGACAGCAAGTGTGAAAAATCGGGACGGGGGTGGGGGGTAATAGGCTTCTATATAAGAAAAAGCCTCAAATATCGGGACAGTCCCTATAAAATCGTGACATCCGGTCACCCTATTCCCAGATAACATTTCTAACACCAACTAGTTGAGTAGCTCTTGCATCTTCTTGAAGACCCTGCACAGAGACAGCAAAGAGTGCCCTTCACCATCCAAGGGCCTTATCTGCACGACATCTGTGTGGCTAGTTTACTTCATAGGGTTTATGCAAAGATTTGGAGATGTTTTGGATCAGGTGGGTTGACATTCCCAAGCTTTGCTTTGAGCTTCAGGTTCCGAAGAATAACATGGGGCCTAAGCTGTGAAGTTCAGCTCCAGATCTGCATTTCCACAAATGCAACACAGCTCTGGTCCATTCAGGATTCTAGCCCGGCTGGGAAGGGGAAGTTGAGAGGAAAGGAGGCAGATTGCAGAGTTAACTTTACCCGGGGAAAACAGGACAGTGGCATTCTCCAGTGGCTGGTTGTCAGGGCCGGCTCCAGGCACCAGATGAGAAAGCACGTGCCTGGGGTGGCACACTGTAAAGGGCAGCATTCCGGCCAATCTTGGGACGGCACATTCCGGCTGCCCTGCCGTGGTTCTTTTTTTTTTTTTTTTGCTTGGCAGCCCAGTCCTCAGCTCCCCGCGCTCCGCCAGTCCCAGCCCAGCCCTGCAGGGGCACGACCCCGGCCTGAGGGGCAGGAACTAGCGATCCCCGCCGCTCACCGTGCTGCCGGGCTCCCCAGGACGCACCACTCCCCGCCGCCTGCACCGACCTCCGCCTCCTGCGCCGCTCTGAGCCCAGCCCAGCCGAGCCGCCTTTAAAGGAGCGGCTGAGCCAGCACCTCCTGCAGCCCCCAGGGGCTCCACCTGCCCGGCTGGGAGAGGCACCCCAAGGCTGGAGGGGGAGCCCCTCTTGCCCAGCTGCGAGCGGGCTGCAGTGCCTGGCTGCCCATGGGTGGAGGGAGCGGGCGGGCGCCGTCCTTCATCCCCCTGCGAGCCGCCTTGACCACCCTCCACGCGCTCCCTGCGGCTGCCATTTTGGTTTTTTTTGCTTGGGGCGGCAAAAAAGCTAGAGCTGGCCCTGCTGGTTGTGGAATAGTGTGGATGCCTTGGAGGCAAGTGTTTTCTGGTTTCCTTCACCTTACAAGCCCAGGAAATCAGGCGGAAGGTCAGAAAAGCCAGGCCAGAGCAAGGGCTGTAGAGAAACGCCAACACCCTCACATGCTCCCTCAAACTGGCCTAAGGAAGTTCAGACAAGATGGAGAGAGAGAGCCCACATTCCTGTACAATTAAACGAGAGAAAGGGGAGAAAAGGAAAAGGCTCACTCCATCCTCAGGCACTTTATAAACATGGAACAGATACTCCTCTAGCTATGGGGAGGGGAGCCAGAAGATCAGGGTGGGGGTGGGGGCTCTACTGGCTCCTCACACTGCACAGGAAAGTACTGTTGGTTTGAGTCATCCCATCAGGCCAGTCTTTAAGCAACTCAGATTGTCAGACAAGACACCATGGCACTTATATAGCACACATTAGAGATTTATTGTGTGAGCGCACATGGTTATTATTAGGAATCATTTATTTCAGCACGGTAGGAGCCATTCTGCATAACTACCCAGGTCTGATTAGTGGAGACTGGCGGGGGGGGAATAGTGGAAGCAAGGGGGAGAGCGGAGGCTGCTACGCACCTTTTGGCCTGACAGGCAATCATGTTTTGGCATCTAGTTTGTGAAATTTGCCCCCCTCCATAGCATCAGCTTCAACCTTTTTCTCTCCTGCTCTGCATATGGATTTCCCATAGTGAGATTTTCTATTGGAACCATTATTCCCCCACAGCAATCCACGAGAATCCTTAAGGGATAAGACACTCGAGGCCTTGCTGATCTCCTGGTGCTAAGGGGCAGGAGTATGAGGTGCTGTGCTCAGGAGGAGGGAAAGCTTCTGGCCAATGGGAGGTAGGGCCAGGGCAGGACTCTAGGCTGCAGGCAGTGCTGTTCTGCCATACCTTTCTCCCCATTACTGGGACCATGTCACCTCTCCTTCCCACTAGCTTACACTCCCACTGTGACTCCCTCCTTGCTGCTGCTGGTTTCTAACACCTTCTCTCAGGCCAGGAGCTAGCCTGGGAAGCAGGGTGCATTGGAAAGGCAAGACCAAGGCATGGAGTCTAAACTGGCTCCACATAGGGAATCAGGAGGGGGTGGGCTGGAGGAGAGAGCACAGAGGCCCCGAAGAGACAGTGGCTTCTCTGAGAGCTCATCGGTGGGGACCAGAGAAGGGCTAGAAGGGCAAGAAAAGACTCACTAGCCCAGATAATGGAGAGAGAAGGAGGAGTGAGGCAGAGCCCTCTCTGCAGCACAGGAAGCAGAGGACAAAATTAGTCCCCCAGCTTAGAATCTAAGGACCAGAATCCTCAGGGTCCCAAGGGTGCCGGACAATGCAGCATCTGGCTTCTAATAAAAAAATCACTATTATGCCTATGCAGCATCTCCAGTGCCTTGGCAAGGAAGGAGGATGCTTTAGTCATTAAAATAACTAGTAAGAGTAGGAAGGGCAGGCGACTGTGTAGGGTGGGGCACTAGTGTAACTGAGACAGAGGGGTTTTTCAGGGGGTGGGGTGTTGGTTTCCCCTCCTTCAATTCTACAGATATAGTTTTATTTGATATCTTTGTTAGCAATGGCCAGACCTAACAGCACCAGAATGCGTAACTTCCCCCCTGCTGTGGGGGGGGGGAGGTGTCAGTGAGCCATGATCCATCCACACACACACACACTTCACCTTCCTACCTCCAGAGGTTAAAAGACATCCCAGCCTGATTCACACAGAAGCTGCTGTTCTAGTCTTGTGCTTGGTGATACTTGTGCTGTTTTAGCACCAGGGCAAGATGTTCAGATAAAGTCAGGAGTGGTGAAAGGAAGGTGCCGAGGGTATCTCCATCTCTCCCATGTACATGCAATCACAGCCGTGTGCAGAAGCCCATGCACACAGTACTGCCCCTAGAGTCCAGCCTGCTATGCCACTCAAACTCACATAAAGAGCTCTGCACATCAGTTAGCTTTGCAGTGAATGTAATGTGGGTGACAGGGGCCCAACTGGCAGCTCTTGCGACTGAGATCCCCATGTAGCCACAGAAAAGACACATTCTGGCCAGTGCCGGGGAAGCTTCCCCAAGACTCTATCATGAATATGCCTCAACCCTGTCCTGGTATTAGAGAGGATATCAATCTCTGTGACCCACTCATTCTTCAGCCCCTCTGCAGAAGCTCCCATCATGGAGGCCAGGGAGTGCCAAGCAAGATGAAGGTTCGCCTGACACCCACCAACTATTTCATACAGGGGTTACTGAACTTCCACTGGCAGAGCCTGTCAATAGTGTCCATCAAACCCAGTTATACAGGGTGGAAATGATCTCGCCTCAGGGACCCTCTCAAACCATAAAGGGCCTAACGCGGAGAAGAGCATTGGTTTGTGGAAAGCCACTCATAGACCCTCCCAGCCAGAGAGTTTGCAGACATGCAGAGAGGGGTTGGAAAAGGACAAGGGACTGGGTTTCAAGCAAGAGGATGGATCTCTTTGAGACGGCAGTTGTTTTTCGACTTTGACAGAATGTGGTCTGGGATTTGCAAGGGGCCTGCTCTAGCTCCACACACACACAGTGCTTTCAAGAGATGGACTCCAGCACTTCGTCCAGATCCAATTCTCTCTCAAGGCTGGAGTGGTCACAGTCCAGTTTTCACTTAGGCCCATCTATTTAAACAGATAGTAAATCGCAGCAGCATTAATGTTCTCATTGAAGACCTCCTGACAATAAAGAAAGAGACCATTACAACAGTCTTACCTACTGCACCACAGGTGTGTGTCATGTCACTCAGAATGCAAGGCTCAGCACTGCTGCATGAGCACAGGTCTAAAGCTTTCCAGCAAAAAACACTATGGGCTTGGGTAGAAAAGGAACATTGTGATTCAAACCCACCATTCAAAGCAAGGTCAAGGAAGGGGAAGAACCCTGGAAAGTGACCTCAACCCCTTCTCTCCCACCTGGGCAAAGGCTCCTCTCAACGTCCTGCTGCATCTGAAGCTAGGGTAAAGTTTCCACATTCACTTGTTTGTTCTATTGGACAAATTTGTTGTGTCATTATATCTTGATGTGCAGGCTCAAAATAATCTGGAGGAACCATCAACAATGCTGCTACAGTCATCAATGTCCCTGGTTGGAATCAGCCTGATCCCTCACAACCTGGGACAGATGGCAAACCTAGGAACACTGGTCTGGGCTTCAGGAAGAAATGTGCATTCAGTGTAGGGTGACCAGATGTCCCAATTTTATAGGGACAGTCCCAATTTTGGGGTCTTTTTCTTATATAGGCTCCTATTACCCCCCACCCCCTGTCCTGATTTTTCACATTTTCTGTCTGGTCACCCTAATTCAGTGTGGCAAAGAGAAGGCTAGATCCACCTCAGGCATTGTATGTTTAAAAGACATTTAATTCTCATATTAGCCAAATGCCAGGAAAACAAAGTATAACCCCACCTCTCACACACACACACACACACACACACACTTAGGCCTGGTCTACACTACCCCCCAAATTCGAACTAAGGTACGCAACTTCAGCTACGTGAATAATGTAGCTGAAGTCGACATACCTTAGTTCGAACTTACCGCGGTTCAGACGCGGTCCACACGCGGCAGGCAGGCTCCCCGTCGACTCCGTGGTACTCCTCTCGCCGAGCTGGAGTACCGCAGTCGACGGCGAGCGCTTCCGGGATCGATTTATCGCGTCCAGACCAGACGCGATAAATCGAACCCAGAACTTCGATTCCCAGCCGCCGAACTAGCGGCTGGGTGTAGACCTGGCCATATACACGCGGCTACTCATAAATAGAGGCTGCCAATTGACTAACAGATCATGACTCACCTCTCTGTCAATCAGACGCCCAATCAGTGATGAAAGATCATTTCACTTATGACACAAGATCTGCTGTGCATTAACACATTGCTGTGAGTATGTAGGAAGCTGCAGTGAAATAGAGCTGGCTAGATACAAAATCTAAAATTTGTGCTCTTGTTGATTAACCACTTGAATTCTCCAATCAGGGAACAGAGGTAATACTTTGAAATGTATGTATCTCGCTAACAACAGGGTGAATTTTGCATATTCATGGTGACCTGTTTGCAAAGTATATGCAGACCATGGATTATTCGCTGAAGAAATTCATCAGTAATTTCTAATAGTCAAACTTTGAAAATTTGCAGTTTGTTTGCAGACAGAGAGAGGTAACATCTGGCAAATAAATGACTGATTACAAAATATTGCCCCTGTTCTAGTCCTGGTGGGGTGAAATTACTCAGCAGGAGAGGGCTGTATAAAGAAGTCAGAATGGCTTCCTGTAGGAGCAGGCTCAGTGAATCAGACCTTTATCTAGTCCAGTGTCCTTCCTCCAGCAAAACCCAATACCAGATGTTTCAGAGGAAGGCATAAAACATCTTGGCAGCACCTGTCCCACTGTGCCAAACTATACCCTATAGGTAAGGGGTATGCCCTCCTGATTCCCACAATGTTTTTGCCCTAGAGCATGAGAGTTGAGGGCCCTTATAAATTTTGATCTAACTTTCAAACTCCTTAGCATGGGGGAACACCTTTTACTTTTGTATTCCACTAAGGCCTTGAGGTCTCCATCTAGATCAGGATCCCATTGTGCTAGGCTCTGTCTGCACACACAAATAAGACGACGCAGTCCCTGCCCCCAACTAGTTTACAACGTAAATACACAAGGGTGGGAGACAGGAAGGATTATAATCCACCGTTTTACAAACTGCCAACTGAGACAAAGAAATAAAGTGATTTATTTAAGATCCCAGGAACACCGCGATATAGACACAATTTGAACCCGCCTCTCCCTAGTCTAGCACCTTAACTACAAGAGCCTTCTTACAGTCAAAGAGCTACACGTTTCTTTGCAGACTGCTTTATTTCTGCTATACCAGACTGCACTCCAAGATTTCCAAGATTTATGAGAAAGGAACAGCTCAGTTGCATGAGCACAGAAATGGAAGCGAGAAACTCTTACATTCCATCTGTTGCTTTGGACAAATCATTTGACTTCGCTATTCGATGTAAAATGCATCTAATAATACTCAATTACCTACCTCACTGGGATGTTGTAAGGATTAATCAATGTGTGTAAAATGTGCCGAAGTAATGTACTGACTAGTGTGTAATGTATCACCACTGCCCTCTACTGGATGGAATTGGAACTGCTCAGCTGTGTGTCATAGGCCATATACTGGTTCGATTAACTGAGATTCTCCTTCAGCTGAAGTGGTAGGATCTCATGCGTGGCTTCAGAACAGAAGGTGTCTGTTGCTGCCAGGAAGTTCCAAGTGGCAGCAAAATGGCAACCACAAAGCCCTCTTGGGTGGGCATGAATTTGTTTCAATATTATATGCTATTAACTTAAAATAATATGTAGACTCAAAGCCTGTAAACATTAAAAACAGAGCTCCTTTTTATGTGAAAATGCAAGGGAGGATTGCTCTCCTACTTTCAGTGTCTTTGTCTCCTAAACATAAATAGGCAACTTCCTTTCCTTTAAACTACATTCTTCCATGAGATGAGCTGCTAAGCAAATGCCTCTCTGTCAACCTCACTTGCAAGAAGTGTGTCCTTTGTGTGCTCTGACAGGTCTTTTCTACGTATGTTCCTTTCTGCACTGCTGAAGGCCCCTTAGCTTGCAGCTGCTTTAACTTCTAAAAATAAGAATAAAGCTGAGAAACTATGTAGTTCTGAAGACAGAAGCTCTACAATGAGGCTTTTGTATTCCCTAGCCAAGCAGCAGGAGGAAACTTTGCTTAGGATTTCCCTCTGCTAACATCAAGTCTGTCTCTAATGTCCTGCAGACTGTGCATAGCCCCAACCCTTCCTTTGCAGAGAGAAACAACTCAGGCTTGCCGACAAGACGCGTCCTCAATGCTGCATCTCTATTTATACTGCATAGCATTACCTCACTTCCAGCCAATCAAGGCTCTTCATGCCTCAACACTTTCTCCTCACATTGTGCTGCACCCGCCACTGGACCAGCCTATTGCCATGGCGAGCATGGGGGAGTTCGGAAAATAACATGCAGCTCAGTAGTTAGTATTTGGAGGAGAGACAAATAGAAATAGCACAACTGAACCTAAGAAAAGTGGGTTGTCGGCATTCATATTTCCTGCCTGCAAAATGTAAAGAAGGCAGAATAAAATGTACAAACAAGGTAATGGGAAGCTCTCTCCTGCTAAATGGGTCTTCCTGGCTTCATGGCTTGGTCGCCACAGCTGGTAACAAGGTGACCCTCCTGTCTCCAGAGAGGCATTTCAAGAGCATGATTGAGAACTGCAACACGAGCCGCATCATTTCAAACAGGGTAGGAACCAGGTGGGGAAAGCGCCAAGACCTCACAGCTCACAGCACCAATGTGGTACAAAGCCAAGATCCCAAGAGAACAACTCCCCCCACCCCCTATAGAGCTTTGGAGTGCCAGTTTCCCAACCCTTTCTTGAGACACTCCTCTCCATTTTAAGCAGCCCCATTTCAGAGACTCTCATGCCTCACTGAGGCGTGTATTTTATCTTGATGGTATCTTACTTGAAAGATTTTGCTCAAGGCGAAACTAGGGCTGATACAATATTTCTTAAAAAGAAAAAGTGGGGGAAACCATTATAAATCTTTACAGGGTGTTCAATATTTTTTACACAAACAGTGATCCAGTAATAACGACTCCATAGCTGTGAGATGTGCATGTATTGTTAATAGCTTTTCCCACACGGCCAGGCCAAACACAAGACACATACTAATGAAGCAGAGAAGAAGTCAGGACTATGGCTCTCTCCATAATTTGAGGGAATCAGTGCTGTACTAGGAACAAATTGGATCCTGAGAATAAGCTCTGCAAAAAGTGAGACAAGCTCTGGAACAACACGAGGAAAGTTACCTGATAGAACCACTGTCTATTCACTGTGATAGCCATGGTTCAAGTCTTAGCTGTGGCACTATATGGGATGCACGCATATGGCAAAGTCCAGTTGCTGACTGGGGATTTTATTCATCGGATTTCCCATAATGCATCAGGTCTGTGGTCCACCTAGTTCAGTGTCTCGGACAGTGGCCAGTACCAGATGCTTCAGAGGAAGGTGCAAGAACCCCAGAGTAAGCACATATGAGATAATTTGCTTCCATGAAGATTCCAGCCTAATCCCTAAAAGTTAGAGACTGCCTTTTTGAATCTTGCTAAGTTTTGGACCGCAAAAACAACCTGTGGCAGTGAGTTCCACAGTCTAATTTTGCAATGAGGGAATAAATATTTCCTTTTATTCATTCTGAATTTGCTAATTATCAATTTCAGGGAGGACAGAAGTTCCTGATCTACCTTCTGTATATATTTTTATCAGATCCCATTATTCACCTCCATTCTAAGGTAAACAATACCAATCTTTTCAATCTCTCTTTACATGAGAGATTTCCTATGCCCTTAATAATTTACGTGCACTCCTTGGCTAAGTCTGCTCATGAGAGCCTCATCCAATTAGTGCAGGAGAATGGGAGTCAGGACTCCAAGGTACTATTGCCACCTTGGAAATCGACTCAGTATGTGGTCAGTGGCAAATCACTTACAGTAAGTTTTGAGTGCTCAGCCCCTCTGAAAAAGCAGATACTTAACTTTTCTTAGGCCTCGGTTTTCCATGCGTCTCATAGACTTTAAGGTCAGAAGGGACCATTATGATCATCTAGTCTGACCTCCTGCACAACGCAGGCCACAGAATCTCACCCACCCACTCCTGTAACAAACCCCTAACCTATGTCTGAGTTATTGAAGTCCTCAAATCGTGGTTTAAAGACCTCAAGGTGCAGAGAATCCTCCAGCAAATGACCCGTGCCCCACCCTGCAGAGGAAGGCGAAAAACCTCCAGGGCCTCTGCCAGTCTGCCCTGGAGGAAAATTCCTTCCCGACCCCAAATATGGCAATCAGCTAAACCCTGAGCATGTGGGCAAGACTCACCAGCCAGCACCCAGGAAAGAATTATCTGTAGTAACTCAGATCCCATCCCATCTAACATCCCATCACAGGCCATTGGGCATATTTACTGCTAATAATCAAAGATCAATTAATTGCCAAAACTTAGGCTATTCCATCATACCATCCCCTCCATAAACTTATCAAGCTTAGTCTTGAAGCCAGATATGTCTTTTGCCCCCACTACTCCCCTTGGAAGGCTGTTCTAGAACTTCACTCCTCTGATGGTTAGAAACCTTCATCTAATTTCAAGTCTAAACTTCCTGATGGCCAGTTTATATCCATTTGTTCTTGTGTCCACATTGATACTGAGCTTAAATATTTCCTCTCCCTCCCTGATATTTATCCCTCTGATATATTTATAAAGAGCAATCATATCTCCCCTCAGCCTTCTTTTGGTTAGGCTAAACAAGCCAAGCTCTTTGAGTCTCCTTTCATAAGACAGGTTTTCCATTCCTCGGATCATCCTAGTAGCCCTTCTCTGTACCTGTTCCAGTTTGAATTCATCCTTCTTAAACATGGGAGACCAGAACTGCACACAATATTCCAGATGAGGTCTCACCAGTGCCTTGTATAACGGAACTAACACCTCTTATCTTTACTGGAAATACCTCGCCTGATGCATCCCAAGACTGCATTAGCTTTTTTAACGGCCATATCACATTGGCGGCTCATAGTCATCCTGTGATCAACCAATACTCCAAGGTCCTTCTCCTCCTCTGTTACTTCTAACTGATGCATCCCCAATTTATAACAAAAATTCTTGTTATTAATCCCTAAATGCATGACCTTGCACTTTTCACTATTAAATTTCATCCTATTACTATTACTCCAGTTTACAAGGTCATCCAGATCTTCCTGTAGGATATCCCGGTCCTTCTCTGTATTAGCAATACCTCCCAGCTTTGTGGCATCCACAAACTTTATTGGCACATTCCCACTTTTTGTGCCAAGGTCAGTAATAAAAAGATTAAACAAGATTGGTCCCAAAACCAATCCCTGAGGAACTCCACTAGTAACCTTCTTCCAGCCTGACAGTTCACCTTTCAGTACGACCTGTTGTAGTCTCCCCTTTAACCAGTTCCTTATCCACATGTCACATGAGGATGATGCATTTACTGAGCTCCCAGAGGAGTTGTCACAGTTAATTAATGACCAAAAGAAGCTTTGAGGTTCTCAAACAAAAGGTGCTATAAAAATGCAAAGAATTAATGTTATTATGTCTGGCCTCTCAGTTGACAGACATACCACTGAAGAGCTTATTGAAAGGAGCATTCCTCTCCTTCCCCCCACTCTCCCATCTGCACAGGGATTAGGAGACAAAAGATAAGAGTGAGAGGACTACTTTGCTCATATGAAGATTCCACTGGCATTATCTTAAACTTTGGTCCAGGTTCATGATGCCCTATGTTATCATGCTCATTATGGGTCAGGAAAAGGACACTCACATGCCTCATCTGTAAAATGGGGATAATACTTTCTTGCTCCCACCCTTTGTCTGTCTTGTATATTTAGATATAAGCTGTTCAAGGCAGGGACTGTCTCTCATTATGTGTTTCTACAGCACCTAGCGCAATGGGGTTCCAACCGTGGCGGGAACTAAGCACTACCACAATACAAAAAAATATTATTAATGAACAACACAAGGAAACTGTTTTCTTTCCTGTTAACAGTATGTGTGCATATGTGCAGGGGCCCAAAGAGCTGCTTCAGCCTTGTGTAGCCCTGGGAGCTGAGGACTCAGGGAGTTCTCACTTTGAAGCATTTGCCAAGTCTAATTTTGTTTTGTGTATTCTTCCCCTGTGCTCCTCCTGGAGGGATTGTAGGGATGGGACAGAAAGAATCCATCAGGGTGTGGCTGGTCACAGCTCTCTCCCCACAGAGGCAAAGGGTGAAGTATACCTCAGAGCTAACTCTCCCACCATTCACACCTTCACCTATCTGCAGGTTTCAGCAGCTCTTCGCTTGTGGACAGGAGAGAAGGCTGAAACCCTTGGAGAGAGTAAATCCACTCTAACATTTCAGGGCATCCGCTGATCTCTGCAGGGGTCAGGAAATTCACACCCATCCCCCCAGGTTACCGCACTGCAGAACTGAGCATGTGTATTATGCGGTGGGGGGTCACCTTGCTTTGAACAGAAAGTGGCCACTGCTAGAGATTGGATGGATGATTAGATGGATCTGGTCTGTTTTATTATGGTAAATCCTGTGACAAAGAAGAGATGAAGCCTAGCTTGAGTTCATGAATGCTCATGCTATGGCTGAAACTGAGCTTTGTTCTCTCCCCACTCCCTTCTTCAAGAGGGATTTTCACTAATGGCTTTGGTGCAAACTCCAGCTCCACATTTCTGAGCCAACACCGTGTCAGCATGTCTCATAGGTCAGGATACTGCAGCTTCCTGCAAGAGGCCTGACCGCAACAATTGCATCCTGGGGGCAACATTTACAACAGCTGGAATTCTCCAACTAGCCTAATAATAGCAAATACACACAGTGTTACAGCAATCAACCAACAAGGGGCAGCCCAAGGCTAGGTACAAACTGGCTACTAGATTCCAGGAAGATCTCAAAATGAAAAGCACTGAAGGGAGGGGAGGCTAAGAAGGTTTTGCTCCTATAAAATACATACTACAGTATACTACAGCTCAAGACACTAGAGACCTGGTTTTCAGAGGTGCTAAATGCCTACAACTTCAGCTGAAGTCAATGGGATCTGCGA
Source organism: Emys orbicularis (assembly GCF_028017835.1). NCBI lineage: Eukaryota > Metazoa > Chordata > Testudines > Emydidae > Emys > Emys orbicularis. The sequence continues at coordinate 41,352,686 of NC_088686.1, forward strand.
ATACTTAGCACCTCTGGACAGTCCGTATCCTACCTTCTGACATGCACATCCTACTGACTTCCAGGAGAGAGAATGCAGATGAAATGGACTGAGGCAAAATTAATCTGTTTAGCCATAGTACCGTCTGAGGCAAGCCAGTAGTATCCCCAATTTATACATGGGGAAACTGAGGCACCGGGAAATTTTACTAGCCCAGAGTCGCTCAATAAGTGAGTAGCAGTGCTATGCACAGAATCCAGAAGTCTCAACCGTGCTGAAAAGCGAGACAGCTAACCAGTAAGTTTCAGAGGGGGTAGCTGCGGACTCTGTGCTTTGAACATTAGAACAGCCAGAGGCAGGAGTAGTACTGCAGAGATCTAACAGCAAAAAAATCACACTCTAGGTTGCAGGAGTTGGCAAGTGATGTATTTGGTCTGTCTGTGGGGTGTTTGTTTGACTGTTTGCTCTCTGTGTACAGGTTGTGTAGCAGAGCCCTGAGTAAGAAGCTGAGACAGATCTGTTTGCTGGTGCCTTGCTAAAGGTTGCAAGGCTCTGACCCTTGGAGCTTTTATCAGCCCCACTGTTTGAAGTCTCTGAAAGGTTAATCGCTCCCTGGTGGTGAGGGGCAGAGCTGAACTCAGCTAGCCAGGGATAAAAAATCACTTGCTAGAGCAGGGGTCTCAAACACACGGCCCGGGGGCCGCATGCAGCCCGCGAGCTCCTCGCGGCCCCCCCCAGCGTTTACCTAGAGCGGTTCCAGCCCGACGCTCACCGGGGGAAGGGCAGGCTCCCTGCCTGCCCTGCCCCCTGCCACTCCGGGAAGCAGCCGGAACGTGCGGAAGGGGGGGGGGCACAGGGCTCTGTGTGTTGCTCTTGCTTCAGGCAGCACCCCCAGCAGCTCCCATTGGCTGCAGTTCCCCGTTCCCGGACAATGGGAGCTGCTGGGGGTGGTGCCTGAAGCAACAGCAACACACAGACCCCTGTGCCCCTCCTCCCCCAGGTTCCGGCAATTTCCCGGAGCGGTGCAGGGACAGGCAGGCAGGCGGCCTGCCCTGCCCCCGGTGCGTGTCGGGCCGGAGCCCGCCCCCCAAACCCCTCCTGCAGCCCAACCCCCTGCTGTACCCCACACCCCTCCTGCACCCCACACCCCAACTCCCTGCCCTGAGCCCCCACCACATCCCACACCCCTCCTGCCCTCCCTGGGGGCAGGAAGGGGGCAGAGGTGGGGTGGGGATTTCAGGGAAGGGGTTGGAATGGGGGCAGGGCCTCATGGAAGGGGTGGAGTGGGGGCGGGGCCAAGGGTGGCAGGGGGAGGTGTCAGTAATGCGGCCCTCGGCCAATGTACTAGTCCTCATGTGGCCCTTGTGGTCATTTGAGTTTGAGACCCCTGTGCTAGAGGAACTCAAGAGCCATGAACAGAGGCAGCTAACAGGAGAATTTGGAGTGCGAGCGCCTTTCCTTCGAGGTTTGGCACTACATGTGATATCAAGTTGGCAGCAATGGAACAGTGGTGGTGACCTGAAACAGATGTGCTATGTTTTCCTTCCTGCTTGAAGCCAGAAGGGACTTCCAATGCATGACGTGCAAGTTGGTGGCTGTGCTGGAGGAAAAGTTTCTTGGATTAGAGGGGCAAGTTAAGATGCTACTGAGAATCAGAGAAGTTCCTAAACAGCCACGTTCAGGAAACGTCAGCATCCCAGGTTCAAGGAAGAAAGGAGCTGGCCACCAAAGAGTCAGAAAGACAGGAAGTCAGAAAGGAACCCTGGTAACCACCAGAGGCAAGAGATCACATCAACATTCTTCATGGCTGGAGATAGAGGAGGATGGGCAGGCTGTGGCCACCAGAGAGAAGCCAACCAGGAGGAATTCCACAGAAGTTTCAAATGATACCAGGTCCTCAACATGAGAACTGTGGAAAATACCTCTCAAGATCCAGCTGGTACAAGGAAACATTGAGTTATATGAGACACACCTGGTGATAGCAGCTCATCTCAACTTGTAAGAAAAGCAAGCTTGCCCATAAGGAGTTCTCCAACCATCTGAGGAAGGAAGATGATCCTTGTTGGGGATATAATACTGAGAGAACTGAAAGAACTTCTGCAAAGAACAGGCAGGCAGTGTGATGTCTTCCCTGAGTCAAGACACAGGCCATCACTCTAAGATTGGTTAGACTTTTGAAATCAACAGACAAGGATCCACTGGTGATGGTTCATATTGGCATTAATGACACTGCATCCTGGGATATCTCACAGATAGATGACTTCAGGGAACATGGAAGAAGAAGAAGAATGCTCAAGCAATCTTCTCTGAGATCCTTCCTGTCCTGTGAGCAAATAAGACACAAGAGTCTAGAAGAGATTGTGAAGTGACTGTGGATAGTCCTCTGAAAACATCTGCTCAGTGTGCAGTGGCAGTCAAAAAAAGCTATCATTCCATTAGGAAAGGGAGAGAGAAGACAGAAAATATCATAATGCCACTATATAAATTCATGGTATGCCCACACTTGAATACTGCGTGCAGATCTGGTCATGCCATCTTAAAAAAATACAGAAAAGGGCAACGAAAATGGTTAGGGGTATGGAACAGCTACCTTCTGAGGAGACATTAAAAAGACAGGTAGTGTTCAGCTTACAAAAGACAACAAAGGGGGATATGATAGAGGTCTGTAAAATCATGAATGGAGAAAGTAAGTGTTATTTACCCCTTCACATAACACGAACCAGGGGTCATCTACTGAAATTAATAGGCAGCTAGTTGAAAACAAACATAAGGAAGTACTTCACAAAACACACAGTCAACCTGTAGCTGTGAAGGCCAAAAGTATAACTTGGTTCAAAGAAGAATTGGTTCATGAAGGATAGGTCCCTCAATGGCTATTAACAAATACGGTCAGTGACACAACCCCAAACTCTGGGTGTCCCTAAACCTCCGACTGCCAGGAGGTGGGACTGGATCACAGGGGATGGATCTCTCAATAAACTGCTCTGTTGTGTTCATTCCCTCTGAAGCATCTGGAAGCAGCAACTGTCAGAAGACAGAAAAGTGGGCAACTGGGCTAGATGGATCACTGGCTGTCATGAACATACAGCTAAGGGTAGCATAAAATCTCTCCTTTACCTGTAAAGGGTTAAGAAGCTCAAATAACCTGGTTGGCACCTGACCAAAAGGACCAATAGGGGGAGAAGATGCTTTCAAATCTGTGGGGAAAGGTTTTTGTTTTGTGCTCTCTTTGTTGTTCTCTCCGGGACAGAGAGGGACCAGGGCAGGAAAAATACATCTCCTAAAGCCATATCTGAAATAAGCATCTATTACAAATTGTAAGTAATAGCAAGGAAATGCATTAGGTTATCTTTTGTTTTAGCTTTTGAATTTTCCCTATGCTAAGAGGGACGTTTATTCCTGTTTTTTGTAACTTTAAGGTTTTGCCTAGAGGGGAATCCTCTGTGTTTTAACTCTTACTACCCTGTAAAATTATCTTCCATCCTGATTTTACAGAGGTGCTTCTTTTACTTTTTTTCTTTATAATAAAGTTCTACCTGATTGGTTTTTAGTGTCCTAAAAACCCAAGGCTCTGGTCTGTGCTCACCTTGTTTACCTATTTGGTTGGTATATTATTCTCCAGCCTCCCCAGGAAAGGGGTTGAAGGGGCTTGGGGGGATATTTTGGGGAAACAGGAACTCCAAGTGGTCCTTTTCCTGAATCTTTGTCTAACTCACTTGGTGGTGGCAGCATACTGTCCAAGAACAAGGAAGAATCTGTGCCTTGGGGAAGTTTTTAACCTAAGCTGGTAGAAATAAGCTTAGGGGGTCTTTCATACGGATCCCCACATCTGTACCCTAGGGTTCAGAGTGGGGAGGGAACTCTGACATGGTGGTAGACGTGGGATCATTTTGAACCAGAAGCACAGACCTCAGGATTTTAAAAGGACATTTCTTTTTTTCTTTTGGCTGCTTGAAAGCCAGGGAGGTTTGTTTTTTTTTTAAATCTGAGAGCAGCTGGAGTTTTTTGTTTCTTGCCTGGAGGCAGAGTAGTTAAGTCCTGCAAGAAAATTCACAAGCTAAAACAAAAGATAACCTAACGCATTTCCTTGCTATTACTTACAATTTCTAATCTTAGATGCTTATTTTAGATATGGCTTTAGGAGATGTATTTTTCCTGCCCTGGTCCCTCTCTGTCCCGGAGAGAACAACAAAGAGAGCCCAAAACAAAAACCTTCCCCCCACAGATTTGAAAGTATCTTCTCCCCCTATTGGTCCTTTTGGTCAGGTGCCAACCAGGTTATTTGAGCTTCTTAACCCTTTACAGGTAAAGGAGGGATTTTATGCTACCCTTAGCTGTATGTTCATGACACTGGCCTGACCCAGTATGGCCATTCTGATGTTCTCATGAACCTCTGGCTAGGTAAGTAGTGTGGGATGGAGGGTTTTAGTTCTGTAGAACATGGGGCCACCTTCTATGACAAGCGGGGACTGTGTAGTTTGGATGGCCACCACCTCAATAGAAAAGGGATCTCCTTGAGGACTGACTGGGTAGAGTAGTCAGGTGAGTGTTCAACTAATAAGAAAAGGGGAGGGGTAAAGATATGAGCACTCATTTAGCACAGAATCAAGATGGTGAGAACAAAATTAATCAAGGGACCAAAGGACACAGGAGAAGAAATTCTTTGCCTATACAATAATGCTACGAGACTGGGTAACAAACAAGAGTAATTGCTCATTTATGAGCCTAAATTTGAACTAGTTGGTATTACTGAAACCTGGTGGGATAATTTGCACAACTGGGATATTGAAATCAATGGTTATAACCTATTAAGGATGGATTGGTTGAGCATTTTCTGTGAAAAATGGCATTACCTGTAGCCATATCACTGATAACTCGGAAGAAAATGATCTTGAATGCTTACAGATCCATGTCCTTCCAGATAAAACACAAGATGGAGTATTAGTTGGTGACTGCTATAGACCACCAAATCACACTAGGCAACAGAATGACCACCTCCTTACATACCTATCTATAATGTGTAGGAACAAAACTGTGTGATCATGGAGGCCTTCAGTTTTAGTGACATATGCTGGAGGTCTCATCCTGCCTTTCCATTCCACTAGTCTCTCAGAAGGATATTAAACAGCAGCTACTAAAGTTAGACATTTTTAAATTAGCTAGTCCAGATAACTTGCATCCAAGAGTTTTGAAAGGGCTGCCTGAGGAGCTCACTGGACCTTTAATGTTGATTTTCAGTATGTCTTGGAGCACTGGGGAAGTTCCAGAAGACTGGAAGAAAGCTAACGTGTCAATTTATAAAAAGGGTAAATGGGATGACCGAGGTAGTCGTAGGCCTGTCATACTGACATTTATCCCAGGCAAGATAATGGGGCAGCTGATACAGGACTTGATTAATAAATAATTAAAGGAGGGTAATGTAATTAATGCCAATCAACATGGGTTATGGAAACTAGATCTTGTCAAACTAACTATATCTTTTTTTATGAGATTGCAAGTTTGGTTGATAAAGGTAATAGTGCTGATGTAATAGACTTAGACTTCTGTAAAGTGTTTGACTCGGTACCAAACGACATTTTGATTAAAAAACTAGAAAGATATAAAATGAACATGGCACACCTTAGGTGGATTAAAAGCAAGCTGACTAGGTCTCAAAATGTAATAGTAAATAGGGAATCATCATTGAGCAGGTGAGTTTCTAGTGGGATCCCTCAGGGATCTTTTGTTGGCCCTGCACTATTTAACATTGTTATCAATGACCTGGAAGAAGACATAAAATCATCGCTGATGAAGTTTGCGGATGATCCAAAAATTGGGGGACTGGTAAATAATGAAGAGGACAGGTCACTAACACAGAGCAATTTGGATCATTCGTTTATGCCCAGCTTACCAAACTATATGTGTTTAAATATAGTTAAATGTAAATGTGTACATCTAGGAACAAAGAATGAAGGCCATACTTACAGGATGGGTGACTATCCTGGGAAGCAGTGACTCTGAAAAAGCCTGGGCAGGGAGGTGGATAATCGCTGAACAATGAAATGATGTGGCCAAAAGGGTTAATGTGATTCTTGGATGCATAATCAGGGGAATCTTGAGTAGGAGTAGAGATTGTTATTTTACCTCTGTATTTGGCAACTGCTGCTGGAATACTGTATCCAGTTCTGGTGCCCACAATTCAAGAAGGATGTTAAAAAACTAGAGTGTGTTCAGAGAAGAATCATTCAGAATGATTAAAGGATTAGAAACCATGCCTTATAGTGATAGATTGAACTCACTGAGTCTATTTATTTACTTTAAAGAGAAGGCTAAGGAGTGACTTGATTACAGTCTATAAGTACCTACATGGGGAAGAAATATTTGATAAGTGGCTCTTCAGTGTAGCAGAGAAAGGTATAACACAATCCAATGGCTAGAAGTTAAAGCTAGACAAATTCAGCCCGGAAATAAGGTAAAAAAATTTAACAGTGAGAGTAATTAACAACTTACCAAGGGTCATGGTGGATTCTCCATCACTGACGATTTTTAAAGGAAGATTGGATGTTTGTCTAAAAGATCTGCTCTGGGAATTACTTTGGGGGAAGTTCTATGGCCTGTGTTGTTATGCAGAAAGTCAGACTAGATGATCACAATAGTTTCTTCTGGCCTGCGAATCTATTAACTCCCAGGATCCTTCTGTAGCTGTTGTATGGAGGTTGTTACTGGAGGTAGCTTGGTATAAGAGTGGGCAGAAAGCCAAAGAGTATGATTTCACGTTGGGGGCTAGAAGGCAGGAGGGACCTCATTGTGATAGTTTCACATTTGCTTTGAAAGCAGAGATTTCTCCTTTAAAAAATGCCCATCAAGTTTCACTAAGAAGAGCAGAGTGAATTCCTTGTGTGTGAGAGGTCTACAAAACCAGGTGATAATCTAGCACTGATGCAAATCTTTGGTAATAAAATAATCCCAAATGCCCATGTGCAAGGGCTGTGTCATAAGGCAACCCCGGCCTGGGGCACCCTTCTACAGTAGGCCAAGGCACGACATGTATGTCTGCCTTAGCTCTAGCCCAGGGGTCGGCAACCTTTCAGGAGTGGTGTGCCGAGTCTTCATTTATTCACTCTAATTTAAGGTTTCGCGTGCCAGTAATACATTTTAACGTTTTTAGAAGGTCTCTTTCTATAAGTCTATAATATATAACGAACCTATTGTTGTATGTAAAGTAAATAAGGTTTATAAAATGTTTAAGAAGCTTCATTTTAAATTAAATTAAAATGCAGAGCCCCTGGACCGGTGGCCAGGACCCGGGCAGTGTGAGTGCCACTGAAAATCAGCTCGTGTGCCGCCTTCGGCACTCGTGCCATAGGTTGCCTACCCCTGCTCTAGCCAGTCCTTCACCAGTTTTCCTCAGAACCCATCACCAGCATCTTCTGGTTACTGCTCTCCTTCTGGTTTCCTGCAGCTCTTTCTCTCAGGCAACTCTCTACTGCTCCCTCTCTCTCTCTCTCTCTCCCCTCTGTTCTCAGACAGCTTGTACCTGCCTTTCTCTGCCTTCACTTAAACCCAACTGGGAGGCAGCTAAATGAGTCAAAGGGGCATTATTCCCCACTCCCTTTTAAGGCGTCAGGCACCCTGTGACAGGGAGGCTTCCCAGATCTTGCCTTTCCATTTGATAAAGATCCAAAATATGAAATGTAATTTATATGTATGTGCAAGCTCACAGTCTCCAGGTAGGAATGGATTTCTCCTTTCTCTGTCACGACAGCCCTTCTTGTTTAGTTTGAAGTACAAATGATTACTTGCAGAAAACAGTGTGAGCTTCTTAATGTCCTTCTCTTACCTCACAACTGCCTCCAACTGCCCTTCTTACAAAACCTGGAACTGGACAACAGGGGATGGTGGACCGCTTGATAATTGCCCTGTTCAGTTATTCCCTCTGAAGTATCTGGCATCAGCACTGTCAGAAGACAGGACACGGAGCTGGATGGACCAGTGGTCTGACCCTGTATGGCCATTCTTATGTTCTTACCCTTCTTCCCAGATTGATGTGACATCACTAATTGCTAACCTCTTATAGAACTTTCTCTCCCAGTTCCTATGACATCACTATCCAACTCCTCCTCTGAAATCATAAACTTTCTGAATGAGGTGGTTTGAATTCCTCTTTCCAATGTGATGTATTTTGGAAGCACTAATCACAGCTCATACTTAAACTTTGCACTTAAAGTAGGAAGACGACCACGCATGTTCCCAAAAATTATAGCACTTACTCTGAGGGCTGAAATTTTTTGTAATAACTACAAGTAAATACATTACAATATTGCAAACCCCAAATATTCAAAAACCAGGAGTTCAGCCCCGCCCCCCAGATCATGACATTGTCTTAACAGTTATGCAATTAAAATAAAAAGGATCCAACATTTATTTATTTATTTGCCTTCTGGGTTATGATCCTTTAGGATACACTAGCTTCACATTTTCAACCTTTTCTCTGTAACCCACGAGAGCTTGAAATTTACTTTTTTTTAAATGAAAACTGAGATAATTATTCAGTCTACAGATTCCAGCATCTGAGGCTTTAAAAAAAACACTAAAAATTGTGAAACTCTTGATAAAATCATGAAAGTAGGCAATGTTATGTTAATTAGTTTTAGTTAAAAATTAATTAAAAATTGGGTCCTTTAAGAAATTTAGCATTCCGTGTCAGACCATATTTTATCCCAAAATAGCTTTATAAAGGAATGATGCAGACTCTTCAAACGTCCCATATAGTTGAACTCTCAGAAATTCTGTGCATAGGCTATATTTTGAGAAATTTATTTTTAGGATTAATGATTATTTTTTGTTAGTATTCTTCATCAGAATAAAGAATTGTCTTCATTTAAAATCACTGCTGTCTCCTCTTGTTCTCAATAGGAATGAAGCCATAGGACTTAAGATGATCTTTTCTCAAAATGGCCACCATCTCCCATTATTCCCAATGGGAGCAAAGCCACGCTGCCCTCAGGAAAGACTGTGGCCCTGACAGCCCTGTAGTGACACGATGGTGGGGGGACTTATATACCTTTAAAATTTATCTAATCTAGGACTACACACACTAGTATGTATTACCCAATATTGTATGGTTATTGTGTCAGAGCCACTAAAGCAGGGATCAAAACAGGGAGCTTCAGAGCCAGCGGCTTGATTCTCTACAGCATGAGCTGAAGAACCAGGTTATGTAGCTAGGAGTCTATGGATTGGGCAGAGAAGGGGAAACATACCACACACTGAGCAATGGGTTAGATTTACATGGTGTCACTACAGGGCAGAGTTAAGGTTATTTGAGTTTTTTTTACTGTGGATTTTCATTCCCTAACATGTTTGGGTTTCTTTTAAGTTTAAACTTAACTTTGAATTTCCTCGGTTATTGACACCTGTTTTGGGGAATAACTACAACATCCCTGTAATGTTCTTACCCCTATGTTACTGATATGTAGTCAACCTTACCTTCAGTTTAGCATGTTTTTTACCTGGGAATAAACCAAGGTCCTGACCCCTTTGTCATTAAAGATCTTATGACACTATTCAGAAAAATGAAGATAGCTCCAGTGTCCTGTCTAAAATCTAACCTGGGTTGTTACATTCTACCACCCAAAATTCCTCCCTACGATATCAATTGGATACAGTAGTCATCAGAATTTTTTATCCCAAAATATTATATATAGTGTTGTGGTGCAACTGTATGCCACTCCAGAGTTGGCTGCAGTCCAATGGTACCTAAAATGATCCCTGGATATATAAAATGTATGCAGAATTTTCAGATCACTTGGAATGAAAGGTGAGATATATAAATTTCAGTCAGTCATTCTCATTCATGTTTCTTAAGGCAGTGACTCAACTTTTCCAGACTACTGAACCCCTTTCAGGAGTCTTAGTTGTCTTGCGTATCCCCAAGTTTCACCTCACTTAAAAAACTACTTACTTACAAAATCAGACATAATAATACAAATGTGTCACAGCACACTATTACTGAAAAATTGCTGACTTTCTCATTTTTACCATATAATTATAAAATAAATCAATTGGAATATAAATATTGTACTTACATTTCAGTGTATAAGGCAGTATAAACAAGTAATTATCTGTATGAAATTTTAATTTGTACTGACTTCGCTAGAGCTTTTTATGCAGCTTGTTGTAAAACTAGGCAATTATCTAGATGAGTTGATGTGCCCCCTGGAAGACCTCTGCGTACCCTCAAGGGAACACAGTCTTTAGGGGGCCACTTTCCTTAAAGGAGATTTGTCAAATGTGGAAATTCTGCAAAGTGGAAAGAAAAACACTTGTCCCAGTTCTGGGTACAAAGTATCTCACACGCTGTTATGTCCTATGTCCTGTTATGTCAGTTCAGGGGCTCTGGAAATGCAATTTAACTTTTCCTTGGTGCTGCATCAGACACGTGAACCTACAAAGATAAGTACAGTGATGGTTATTAACCCCTACCACCTCAATACTAACCTTATTATGGCTGCATAGACACAACAGTGTGTCTTCCTTGGCTGTCTTCCTTTCTCTGCTAGTAAATCTGGTGCATTATGAGATTCTGTAGTTGCCAAGTATTAGCAAATATACATGCTTGGCAACCACCGTGTTACTGGAAAGGATGTGTATCTTGAGATGTAGCTTTGCCAATTGCTGCTCTATGTTACAACACTGAAGGCTTCCAGTACTCTCAGTTCAGCAGCACAGGCATGAAGGATGAGAGTCACCCAGAGGCAGAGTTGGGAGACTGCAGTGCAAAATGTATCCTTGACAATACTCTCAAAACAGAAGAAGGGACTCTGCTTCGAAGGTGTTTGCCACTCTTTTTGTTCGTTTCCATGCGTTTTGTGCAAGTGGGTTTTTATTGCCAAGAATGTTCTTGGAAATAATTTGCACTAATATAGCACCTTTCATCCAAACTTCAAGAGGAGTAACATTATTATCCCCATTGCATCTATGGAGAAACTAAGGGTAGATCTATGCTGCACACAAAAAAACCCCTACACCCACACACACAACAACCAACACCTATTGGCAGCAAGTCTCAGAGCCCGGGGTCAACTGACTCAGCCTTGTGCTATGAGGCTAAAAATTGCAGCCTAGATGTTTGGGCTCAGACTGGAGCCAGGGCTCCAAGACCTCCTCCCTCACAGTCTCCAAATCCCTGGCTCCAGCTCAGTCCCAAAACATCTACACAGCTATTTTTAGCCCCACATTACAAGCCCTGCGAGCACGAGTCAGTTGACCCTCGCTACCACAGGTCTTTTCTGTGCAGTGTAGACGTACCCACAGTGACTTGCTCAAGGTCACACAGCAAATCAGGGGCCAGGATCTCAGGCATTCAGATACCAGAGTGATGGGCACAGCATAAGCACCTCAGAACAAATCTAACACCTAAGCATCACTGTAACCTTAAAGAGATACTTTCAGATGCTTTGGTCGCAAAGAAAGGTTCTGTTTTTAAAAAGGGGTGGAGGGAGAGAGAGTTTATAAAATCTGATAAGATTAAAGCTGCATGTTTGAGTTCAAATCGGCGCTCAGTTATGAAAGCGATAAGCACCATAGAAAGAAGATAATCCTGAATAAACCCAAATCTCTCCATATTTGCACATCTGATTTTCACCAGCTCTTTTGTCACAGGGAGCCATTTATGGGATTGAAATGGCAGTAGTTCTGGTCTTTTCATGGTAGGTTCACTGCCCAGGTATTTTCAGTTACAGAAATTTCGATAGTAACAAATCTGCAGTCACCTAAGATTTCACAGCTGTCATTATGCTGCACATTGTGGCCATTTGGAATTTCATAGCAACAATGAGGATAGAACTCAGATCCACTGACTCCAAGAACACAGATCTGTCCCACCACTTGAGCTAAGGTAGAATCTCCATTAGCAGTAAAGGGACTATGACACACAGTTGGGCATTTGCAATTCCACCCAGTATATCACTAGTGTTTTATAGCATAATTATAAATATATAACAGGGAAATTGTAACTGTGTGTGCAGGGCCGGTGCAAGGAAGTTTCGCGCCCCCCCCCCCCCACCAGCCCTGCGGCAGCTCCCCACCCCCCCACCACCCTAAAGGCGCCCCCCCGCGGCAGCTCCGCCCCCTGCCCTGAGCCGCCCCCCCCCCCCCGCGGAGCCCTGCGGCAGCTCCCCACCCCAGCTCACCTCTGCTCCACGTCCTCCCCGAGCACGCCGCCCCCGCTCTAATTCTCCTCCCCTCCCAGGCTTGTGCCGCCAAACAGCTGATTGGCACCGCAAGCCTGGGAGGCAGGAGAAGTGGAGCAGCGACGGCGTGCTCAGGGAGGGGGCGTAGCAGAGGTGAGCTGGGGTGGGGAGCCCTGCGGCAGCTCCCCCCCCGCCCTGAGGCACCCCCGCGGCAGCTCCCCGGCCCAAGGAGCCGTGCAGCAGCTCCCCACCCCAGCTCACCTCTGCTCCGCCTCCTCCCCGAGCACGCTGCCCCCGCTGTAATTCTCCTCCCCTCCCAGGCTTGCGGCGCCAAACAGCTGATTGGCGCTGCAAGCCTGGGAGGCGGGAGAAGTGGAGCGGTGACTGCGTGCTCGGGGAGGGGGCGTAGGAATGCTGTAAAAAAAACAAACCGCTTTTTGGCGCCCCCAAATCTTGGCGCCCTAGGCAACCGCCTAGTTTGCCTTAATGGTAGCACCGGCCCTGTGTGTGTGGGTAGGAGGGAAAGCTCTGTGTGTTGGCCTGCAAGAGAGAGAGAGAGGTTGAGTGTATGTGTGCAGCTTTTGTGTATATTTGTACAACACAGTAACTGATACTATCACTGCCTTCCCTATATTCTATTATTCTCACTGTACAGGTCCAGAGTTGAAGTAAGTGGCTGATAATGCACTAAGTGTTGAAAGAAATATTCATCTCCACATTTTATCTATTACCCAAGTGACACCTCCTTTTTTCCATTCCCGGGCACCTGCAGCAGCAGCTGAGTTCTAAGTGTGACATTTATCTTCAAAAGCCAGGTGACCACATAACAAATGAGAAAAGTATGAGCACTTCAAAGAGCCTGGAGGGTTTTATGGGGCCCTTAGCCACACCCCTTTCACCTTAGGTTCAACCTCCCTCCTCTACCAGCATGTCCTACCTTAGCCACTTGTACACCCCTCATTCCTCAAAGGGTCTATTGTGTCGCTTCTTCTTCTCCACTTACAAACACACCTGCCAAGCAGCAGTGGAGGAGCCCAGCCAGCTCTCTGCTGGAGACCACTGCTGTTCCTTTCCAAATCGGCCACTGCTCTAGAGATTCCCATGAAGTCATACCCCTTGGAAGTCCCTGCCAAACCTCTCTACTCCACCCAAATATTTATCAAGGACTCCACAACTTTGCAATACCAACAGCTGCTTAGGCAACTTGCCTCAGAGCCCAAGGCTGCACCTGACTTGTGTAGTTTTATATACAATTTTCACAACTTTAAGGATAAGAAAAATGCATGCAAGACTAACTAGAATTATTGCTAACACATGTATTGTCCTTAGCAAATGGGTAGAAAATGCCAGTTGGTTGAATTCCCCAGCAACAGAAATCTGCTGCTGCTGTCTTCACCCAGCAGTTATGATGGGACACATCTTATGGCTCCACAGGCCACATTTGGTCTGACTGCACCTTGGCCCCTTCAGTATAGAGCTGTAAACCAGTGACTCTCAACCTTTCCAGGCTACTGTACCCCTTTCAAGAGTCTGAGTTGTCTTGCGTAACCCAGGGTTCACCTCACTTAAAAAATACTTGCTTACAAAATCAGGCATAAAAATCCAAAAGTGTCACAGCACACTGTTACTGAAAAATTGCTGACTTTCTCATTTTAGCATATAATTATAACACAAATCAATTGGAATATAAATATTGTACTTACATTATAGTGTATAGAACAGTATAAACAAGTCATTGTATGAAATTTTAGTTTGTGCTGACTTCACTAGTGCTTTTCATGTAGCCTCTTGCTAGGCAAATATCTAGATGAGTTGATGTATCCCCTTGGAACACCTCTGCGTACCTCTAGGGGTACACATATCCCTGGTTGAGACCACTGCTATAAATCATCACAGAAATGCACGTTTTTATCACCTGCATGTTCCCCTTAATTTTGACAATCTACATAAAGTGATTTCTCTCAACACTTGGGTTTGAACAGAAAGATCCCTGCTTGCCCAAGATCACACACACAGAGTCTTTGGCATAGCCATAAATAAAGCAAAGATCTCCCAAGCCCCAGTCCTGTGCCTAAACCACAAGGATATCTTCAGATGCAGTTTGGGCCTTCAAGGGGAAGACTAATCAAATAATACCATGTCCTCTATAGTAAATGTCTCTCAGTGCAGTGTAACTTCACCGCGCTCACATCTGCAGGTAGCAGTAAGTTATAAATAATTAACATGATTACACACAACACATATAAAGGGTGTAATAAATTATGTACACCAGCCTCGCATTGCATCTGCTGGGACCTCGTAATGTGATTTAGCAGATAAAACACACTGTTTACTTAAAAGGTTTATCAAATTTTGAAGCTACATTAAATTATGCATTGAGTGTTTGTCTTTGCGTGGATGCTTATGCCATATAACTTCTATGTATGAATCAATCAATCACAACCCTGTCTCCACACACCCCTCCACATCATACCATGGTAGGTGCTAAAGTTCACTGCAGTCGGAAAAGAGCTAGTTCCCACAGACATTGAGTTTAGTCTTAAAGTGAGTAGCATTTCCAAAAGTTTGCACACATAAGGAGCTTGGAGTCAGCAATCAAAACAGCACAGTGCATTTAAAATAAAATAAAAAAAATTAATGGAGATATCCTATCTCCTAGAACTGGAAGGGACCTTGAAAGGTCATCGAGTCCAGCCCCCTGCCTTCACTAGCAGGACCAAGCACTGATTTTGCCCCAGATCCCTAAATGGCCCCCTCAAGGATTAAACTCACAACTCTGGGTTTAGCAGGCCAATGCTCAAACCACTGAGCTATCCCTCCCCCTAGTCTTAAACAGCCCCTAGTCTTAGAGACACCGCATAGGTGAAAATATGCACAGTCAAAAACAAGCAGAAGACTAAACGATAAAGGAAAAGATAGCATTAGAGAATAAAGGACTAAAATGAAACCGGGACATACATCAGACTGGGAGCCAGGGCTTGTGGGTTCTCTTCCCAGTTCTGCTACTGATTTGCTGTGTCACCGTAGGTAAGTCAGGTGTTTGGGCTGCATTTACTTAGACTGTAAGCTCTTGGGGGCAGGGAGTGTCTTTTGTGTGTGTTTGTACAGCACCTAGCACAATGGAGTCCTGGTTCATAAGTGGGGATCCTAGGTGCTACAGTAAAAAAAAAAAAATTACAAATAATGACAGTTAGGTACTTGGTTGGCTCTGCATCCCAGAAAGAGTACTGAAACCACAGTACTCATTACAATGAGAGAATGAGAGTCCGGAGTAGGATTAGCATAGTGCAGGTAGGCACCATCCAGGCTTCTCCCAATGAGCTCTACCATATGCATTATTTCTGACCCACAGTACCCCCTATTATTCCAGTCCTAGGCTTCGCACACACAGTTCTGCCAATTCACGGTGTTCACCTCAATCCTGACCTGCACCCCCCACTGCTATCCCAACCTTTCCTTTGCAAAGACTGCCTGTTGGGCTGAAGAGCGTGATCATTTTCTGATATGCACAAGATGGGACCCAGAAAATGCATTTTTGCTTGTAACTTAAAGCTCATCTGTGCATTCAGGTCTCCCAGCAATGGAACGAGAGTGCACTCACCCTGCTATTGTATCTTACATGTTGCTAGGCACAGAAAATTAAACTGGATCACTTCACTCCCAGCATCAGTGCAGAAGTAGATCTACACATTTAGTGAAAGAAGAAGATTAAAAATCGTATGTGCTGGACAATAGCCTTATGTATGTTCCATGAAAAACAGTACAGTACAATAATGCCATCATCTAAATCAATTATATTCCCTTATCTGGATCCCATATTGTGTTCTGGTCACCCTATCTTAAAAAGCAGAGAGCAGAAATAGAAGGGGTACAGAGGAGAATGGAAAAAAAGAGTGGTCTGGAAAGACTTCTGTATAGAGAGACAGATAACATTAGGACAGTTTGGTTATAGGAGGAGGAGATAGGCTAGAGGCACTATAAATAATGAATGGTATAGAAGGTACATCGGGCACTCCTATTCACCATATCATAAAACAAAAACAAGAGAACATTTAATGAAATTGAAAAGCAACAGATTTAAAACTAGGGGTTTCTCCCCCCCGCCCGCACACAATGCATAATTAACCAGTGAAACTCTCTGCCACTGGATAGCATTGAGGCCAAGAGCTTAATAGGATTCAAAAAAAGGACTGGACATAGATATGGATAACCAGAACAGCCACAGTTACATTAGAGAGGACAAAAATATTTGTAGAAGAGATGTAAACCCTGCTGCTTCAGGGCATAAGCCAAAAGGTGATGGGTTAGGAAAATGCTTCCATCTGTGGGCAAGTTATTCCATATTTGTCCACTAGAGGGTTTCTTGCACCTTCCTCTGAAGCAGCTAATACTGGCCACTGTCAAACACAGAATACTGGACTTGACGGAGTGCTGGTCTGACCTGGTCTGGCAGTTCTTAAATGCCAATATATGCCTGGTAAACAGGAACCAAGACATGTCCCAGGGACCTGGGCTACAAGTGTGCAGGGATACTATGGAAGAGAAGAAAGATGCCAGTAGAGAAATCCTGACAAGGGCAAGACCTGCATCTCTACCCTCCATCTCCCCCTTTACTTCCAGGAAAAGGCTGACTGCAATATTAATGTATTAATTATGATAACAGCCTGTGCGAGACTAATACATGTCAAATTGTCCTCATGCCAAATTGAAAACTGACATTTTTACTTCATGAATATTGCTTCACCAGTGACATTTATTGTATGTCCCCCAATCGTGCAAACGTGAATGTCAGGTCGACAGCGGTTCATTTGCTTTGGCTCCCCTTTACTTCCAACATTAAAAGTGCGTCTCTACCTATTAATTACTATGCGAAATTAGATCCCATCAAGATAACTACAGGCAGTATGCCGCAGCATACTTTCCTGTTTTTCTCACTGCACGGGTAGGGTTTGCCACTTTGAGGGAGTTGAACTTGTTACGAGATGTTCCTGCAGCCGCACCCAGCTTGGGGGGATTTAAAGCATCCTGGATGTAAGTCAGGTGATGTGACCTGTCCCTCAACCTTGAGACTGGGTGGCAATTCTCCTCTCCTGGCTTCTCTTCCCTTTCCTGCACATCTCCTACTTACATCCTTTACACGCTCCCTACACCACCACTACTGCTCTGGAGAAAAAACATGGGCAGTTTAGGAGTAACTGCAGGTACTAGGGGTACTCAGATGTGTGTCAGGCACCAAAAATTACCTGGATCACTTCTTGGCTGGATGGTTCATCTTAAAAGCAATCATAATATCCTAAAAAATAGAGATGAAAATCTTATTCAGGACAGGATTATTCTCTTCAATGTGGGAGGCAGCACAGTCTCTAGAGGACAGAGCGCTAGACCGAGACTTGTCCTATGTGGGTTCTATTCGCAGCTGAGCCACTGGTCATTTCACCTCTGATTATTAAACTGTACTTTTACCAGTATAAATTGCTTAACTCATGGGGTGGCAGCTTTATTACACCAGTACAAAACACAGCTTTGCCAGTATAGCTGTGTCCACACTAGGAGTGTTTTGCTGGAATAGTCTACTGATATTCCTATACCAGTACAGCGCTACTAATGGAGACATAGCCTTCATCTCTAAAATCAAAATTCCCTAAGTTTTCACATTTCACTTTTGTGGTGAGCTATCTTGTGTGTTAGCTAGATGGTGCTGGAGCACACTTAAGTGTGGTCATAGTAATGAAAATGGAACACAATCCTTTGTGGAGAGAGTATAGACAGATGGAAAAGTGTATTTTTTTCCTGCATAAAATTTAGATTTTGTGGCAAAAATTTGAATATTGCCAACTGAAATATTTCTATTAGGAATTGCTGCCACATGCCTCATGGGAGTTGCAGTTTGGGTGCCTTATGCTCCCATTCTCTTCAACAGGCTGATCTTCCTGGTCAAACTACATCTCCCATGATGCACCACAGAGTCCCCTCTTGGAGGGGTAGATGGTAAATCATGGGAGTCCCTGGCCATAGTATATCACGAGAGATGTGTGCCCAGCCCACAGAGGAGAATGGAGACACAAGGCAATCTCCCATGAGAAATACAGCAGCATATGGAAATCTAAATATTTTGGGTTTCGGCCAAAATATTTTGATATTTGGCTAAAATATTTCAGTTTTTCTATGAAAAAAATCTAAATTTCTTGTGGAAAGCAAAAAAAAAAAAAATTAACGAAAAATATTGTTCTGTTGAAAACCCAGTTTTCCATTGAAAAAACAGTTTCAGCTGAAAACTTTTGAGCAGTCCTACGTGGAAGAGGTTCTTGGAATACCAAAGGTTTTTAGCTGTATGGTACTACTACTCTATCTTATGTAAAGTTAGGGATTGGGCCCAACTGTAAAGGCTCACCATTCTCAAGGTGAGAGGAGGGTGATCCAGAGTTCTGGTTCAGGCCCTTCACTGGTTACAACACAACACCTTGCTCTTTTTGTCTCACTCTGTTTTAATATGGCTCACCCAGTGCAGGGATGGATAAACTGATTAAACAAAAATAAGAAAAAGTAGAACAGCCTCCCCAAGGAAGCAGTAGGAACTCCACCATGTGGGACAGCTAAAACTAGACTAGACTATGACCTGCAGAATAAGCTACAGGGACTCATCTTCACAGTCAAGGTTCGGCACAACACTGCTTACATCTCTGCTCCCATTTCCTCCTATTCATCTACTCTATCTGTGGTCTGGAAGTAAAGGCAATTTAGGGAGATAGACTGGAATTATTAACATCACTGTCTAGCCAGGACATTGGGGCTAGCACTTCTATCCTTGCAAACAGGGACATGGGATTTCCAGGGACTAAAATTATATATACATATTAACTCTTTGCATTTCCGTAGCTCCTCATACCTGAGGATCTCAAAGCACTTCACAAATATTCACAAATTGTGATTTACAGCCTCACTGGGAGGCAGGTAAACATCATCCCAATTTTACAGAGAGGGGAAGTGACTTGCCCAAGGTTACACTGGAAGTCTGTGGCAGCGTCAGGAATAGAACCCAGGTTGTATCTCAATTCCCAGAATAGTGCTATAACCAGAGGCTCACCCTTCCTACCACAAGTAACTGGGACTTTGGTATGATGGCACCTGTAGCAGCACAATGCCCCCTACCACCACACTGGGGCACTGGGATTGGTACTGATTCAGAGGGAAGAGTCTCCATCCACTGAGTCCCCAACACCACTTTCTGCAGCACCATGGAATTTCCTTTGAAGTCTCCTGTTCAACTGCTTGGCTCTGCTTAGCCTGCAAGACTGACCATGATCACAGCCTTGTGGTAGCAGGACTGCATTAATATGAATATGTGCAGTGCCTCTCATCCCTATGACAAGGCTCCAATAGAAGACAACAACAAACACACACAAAAAGAATTTTTCTCTCTCTCACACACACACAAATGTGAAACTCTCTCTCACACATACACAATCATTTGAAAAGCAAAAGAATAAAAGTAAACCAGCGTCAGAGTGTAGCGAGTGCAGCTCCGTGTCGGGAGAAGCACCAGATGTGAAGTGTAATTACTTTCTTTTTTTCCAAACTCTGTTCATGTTTTACAAACCAGGACTGACACTTGAACAAAGAACCTAAAAAAAGCAGGCAGGAGCTACGCAAATAAAGAGTAGTTTTGTTTTATCACTGTCACCTGTTCAGAAACCCAGTCTGTAAAAAAGGAAGAAAAAGCAGGGCTTGTGGAGGAGGAACTAGATGTGATTTTACAGAGAGAGGAATGGGTGCAAAATACTTCCAGTCACTGGGTTTCTGCTTTTCAGAGCCACACCTGCCAACCAGAATGAACAATGACACTTTGCATGTACATTAGACACAAGGTGCATGAGATAATATCTTTTATTGGACCTTCTTCTGTTGGTGAGAAAGAAGCTTTTGAGCTACACAGAGCTCTTCTTCAGGTCTGCAAGTACATGTCATTTTGCGTCCAAAAGCATTTAACAAAGGAGATCAGTATCATTTACTTCCACTTTATAGATGAGGAAACCTAACACACCGGAAGGTGAAGAGGACTTGTCTCAGGACAATCAGTAGCGGTGATGGGATTAGAACCCAAATCTGCTATATCTTAGTCCACTGCTCTGCCTTCCTCAAATATTTCCCTCTCTTTCCAAGCGTGAACACGCATCCAAAATCTGCCCTAACTTCTACCCAGTGTAATCCTCTTGACTTCAGTGGGACTAATTATGGGGTAGAGGGGGGATTCTCAAATCGGGGGTCGGGACCCCTCAGGGGGTCACGAGGTTATTACATGGGGAGTCACAAGCTGTCAGTCCCCACCCCAAGCCCCGCTTTGCATCCAGCATTTATAATGGTGTTAAATATATAAAAAAGTGTTTTTAATTTATAAGGGGGGGGGGGTAAGCACTCAGAGGCTTGCTATGTGAAAGGGGTCACCAGTACAAAAGTTTGAGAACCACTGTAGAGTAAGGCAGAATTTACCGTGAAGCTGCCAGAACATGGGAGCTATAGGAACTATATTAACTTAGAGTGTTATCCATCTAGTTGCAACCCCTAAAATAATTTGTGGCAGCATCCTCCCCCACCCTATGAAGAAAGCAAAATAATCTGCTGACTTTTAAATGTACCAGGCTAAATGCAGAGGTCCTTACTTTGGCAAAATCATCATTGGACCCAATTCTCATTTAACTGAAAGCCACTGTACACTGTTCCAGGAGGCATTACGTGGCCTTAGGTTATGTATACATTAGAGCTGAGAGGTACTATCATCAGCTCATGTCGACATACCTATGCTAGCTCTGTTTGAGCTAGAGTACTAAAAATAGCAGTGTAGCCACGGTACCACAGACAGCAGCTTGTGCTAACTGCCTGAGTATATACCCTGTGCCACCACCCGTGCTACTCGGCTACACTGTTATTTTTAGCGTGCTAACTCAGACAGAGCCAGTGTGGGTAGGTCTATGTGAGCTGGGAATCACACCTCGTAGCTCAAATGTAGATGTTGCCTTAGGGTTAATGAGAATCAGGCCCATTAGTCACAGAATGCAAAGGGAGTTTTTCTGGTTAAGGATGAGTAAAGTGAACAAGGTATGGGCCCACATAATAAAATTTTCCTTAATACAATTAAGTACGTCATAACTGGCGTGGATGCACTTGCACTATATTCCCAGAGGCCATTAGTGAAAACCACAGTGGCCCAAAGTCTCCCAGGTAATTGCAGCTTGAACAGGAGAGAATTGGAAAGGTCTAAGAAAACAGAATTCTAAGAAAACAGCCCCAAATCACTTCAGCTACTGTAACCATGCAATGGCTTCTGCTGGGTCCTTATAACTTGACCCAGACATGCTGCAGGTGCCAGCTCACTGCTCAAACTTACAAGCTCCATTCCCCAAAGCAGAGGCCTCTCCTCAATGAGCTGAAGAAGCAAGTCAGCTAGTAAAGGGAAATGACAAGAGAGAGCTGTCAGTGCTGCTTATTTATTATTTGTATTATTGAAGCACCTAGGAGCCCCAGTCATAGACCGGGAGCCCATTGTGCTAGGTGCCGTACAAACAGAGAGCTATTATTAAGGTTGCCCTACACTTTCTCATAAAAGACCCCAGTTTTAGTTGCTTATAACTTGATCAAAGTAACTGTTCCATGCTTGAGCGTTTGCCTCAGGCTGATTTAAGTTTCAGCCAAAACAGTTCTGAGAACAAGGCTTAGGAAAAATGTCATGTTAAAAAACACATCATGTTACGACGGTTTTGTTGAGAAGCTGTAGTACCTCCAGGGTCTGGAAAAAGAATTTGAAATTTGGCAAGGGGGTGGCCTTTGTACCAGGGATGTGCCTTTTGCTATTCCCAGCAAAATACACTCAAATATAGCTGAGTTATAAACTTTTGAAAACACTCAATTTGCACATGCTCAGTAGAGACTTGGTGGAGCTTGCAGCTAAAAATCACCAAAGATTCTGACAAAACAAATTAAGACAAAATTTTCCATGACAATTTGAATGGAAAAAATTTAACAAAATCAAATTTCATTTCCAGTGCTAAAAAAGGAAGAAAAAGGAGGAAAAAAAACCTCCCCCAAAAGATGTGATCTTTTTCAATTCAAAATTAAATGAAATTATTTTGCGGTTATTTTTGATTCTTTAAAAAAAAATAAAAATGTTTTTTGTTTTTTTTTTGCTGGGGAAAAAAAAAAAAAGAGGTCTATGAGAAATCTCCAACCAGCTCTGGTCACATGGTATTGATCCCTGATTGGACGAGTCAAAAACAGTTTCTTGGCCATTTCTAATACATATATATGAGTATTTGTAGCTGTTGAAGTACTCTATGGAGTGAAGAAGAAAAAAAGCTTTTCAGAATGGTCTCTTGTGTGGACACACTTATTATTTATCCTCATTCATAGTCCCCAAGAGTTTTCTTCCTGCGAACAGTCTCTTGTATAAAAACCTTGCTGCCCTGACTGTTCAGGAAGAAGCAAATAAATGTGGCAGTGAAGAGCAGCAAAGTTGATTGGTTTTCACAAATACTTCTTGCTGTATTTGCCCAAATCTACTCATGCGCTATTTACTCCAGCTTTTGCTTTGAGTATGTTCTTCCAGCACAAATAATCAGGCAAATACATATTTGCACAGTTATTCACCATTCTCTCTCTCTTCCCTCAAATGATCTTGTGAACAAAAACCCCACTGCCAGGAATGTTTGCAGAAAGTTAACAAAAGGGGCTGTGAATTCCATCAAAATCAAGCCATGTCATTTTTTTTTTGAACAAATATTTGTAAATACTTCTTTTCGGTATTCACCCAAGCCTAGAGCCAACTGATATACCCCTAAGCAAGCCCATCCAGCCAACAGGGATCCAGACACAAATCATTGAGGGAACTGGAATATCCCTAAAGAGACTTGGCATAGTCCAGCCAGTAGATGGCAGGAGTGCTCTTATATGCAATCGCAATCCTAGACAGATTTGCTTCCACAGCAGATATTGTTTGCCTCTCTTTCCCCAGATTTTTTTGGTTCTGACCATTTGCATAAAATGGGATCTCCAACTCTTAGGAGTGTTCATCTGCTCTAGTACTGCGTCTGTGGCATCTGCAGCAGACAGCTGAGGAAACAGCTGAGCTGTGATGCCGCAACCAGAGGATGACAAACTGGGTGGTGTAAGGGTTGGGTGGGAATAAATAGTAGGGTCAGATATCTGTGAAGAAACAGTGAACTTGCTTTTATGCACATTGTCCCTAGCAATAAAAAAACAGGAGGAAAAAGAAATGCAGAAAATAAAAGAGCAAGGGGGGAAAAAACTGTCCCCTAAAGAGAGTGTTGTAATGTACCCACTGGTGTATTTGTCATCACTGCACTCTTCAGGATGGAATGCCAGAGGGGTGGGGGAGAGGGGGTAGGAGGGTGTCTCTCTCTCTCTCCCTCCCCCCCTTCAATCCTTCTGGCTACAGCCTATAGAGGATATAATCCCTAATGCTACCACAGCTAACGAGATTCTCATAGTTCAAATTGAAGAGGCCAGTGTTCTATGTTCTTGGATCAAAAGACCACGAGTTTCATTACCCCAGTCCCTGGCAACCTTCTAGTCCAGGTAGCCAGGAACAACCATGAAATCTACATGGCTACAAAACGATTCAAGGCGTCAGCAGCATTTTAAATGAAGAGGCAATACTAATAACATTCAGGCTGAGTTAGAGGAAGGGAAAAGAAAAGCTCTTCATTAAAATCAAGTTGCCTATGCTGGGCCCAGAATTCTCCACTTCTTTGCTATATTATTAATATGATTCTTATAAAAGGAGCCACTGCTATTCACTAGATTTAAAAAAAAAAAACCCACAGTATTTAAAATGCTGCTGCAACAGTAAATATCACCTCTGGCATATTTGTCCTGGAAGAAAAGAGCGCGATTTGGAATACCTAATTGAAATGTGCTACGGCAGATAAGGCCGGCTGCAGAGACTGACATTTAAAAGTAGGATACACCAAACAAGACATGAAATATCACTGTTGCCGCCTCAAAGCGGAAAGCCACTTTCACTGAACTGAACCCTTCTCCTCAGCCCCCTCCTCAGCTCTGTTGTGACAGGCAGAGCCAACAATTAACCCCTTCCCTGCTGCCACCACACAGAGAAGCCCCATTGGGGATGCTGCCCGCGCAAAGACAATTGTGGTTGTTACTATTTGCACTTGGCTCTTCCCTACCCGTAGCTGCAGTTCTAGGTTCACCATGATTCTAGCAATTAAAAAAATATATATTTTAAAATTGAGCATTTGGGGCTTCCCAAATTAGTAATTAATGACACCACATCGACAGGCAATCTTTCCACCCCAGAGGGCACGTTTGTCAAGGTAGCCACTGTTAGGAATCACGTGAGGTTGACACTTGCCCTAAATTTATGGGATTTTCAGGGAATTTTA